>NC_053497.1:140870482-142070482 GCF_905171775.1 Rana temporaria
CCTCTTTTGAAGGTAACACTACCCCCTTACCTTTTAAGGTAACCTACCCTTACCTCTTTTGAAGGTAACACTACCTCCTTACCTCTTTTTTATGTACATTCCCCTTACCTCTTTTTTATATAACACTACCCCTTACCTCTTTTGAAGGTAACACTCCCCCCTTACCTCTTTTTTATATAACACGACCCCTTTATTTTTTAATGTAAACTCCCCCTTACTCTTTTTTATTAACACTACCCTTACCTTTTGAGGTAACATACCCCCTTACTATTTTGAAGGTAACACTACCCCTTACTCTTTTTATAAACACTACCCCATACCTCTTTTTTATGTAACACTCCCTTACCTCTTTTAATAACCTACCCCCCCCTATATTTTGAAGGTAACACTCCCCCCTTACCTCTTTTGAAGGTAAGGGGGGAGTGTTACCTTCAAAAGAGGTAAGGGGGGAGTGTTACCTTCAAAAGAGGTAAGGGGGGAGTGTTACCTTCAAAAGAGGTAAGGGGGGAGTGTTACATAAAAAAGAGGTAAGGGGGGGTGTTACCTTCAAAAGAGGTAAGGGGGGGTGTTACCTTCAAAAAAGGTAAGGGGGGGTGTTACCTTCAAAAGAGGTAAGGGGGGAGTGTTACCTTCAAAAGAGGTAAGGGGGGAGTGTTACCTTCAAAAGAGGTAAGGGGGGAGTGTTACCTTCAAAAGAGGTAAGGGGGGAGTGTTACCTTCAAAAGAGGTAAGGGGGGAGTGTTACCTTCAAAAGAGGTAAGGGGGGAGTGTTACCTTCAAAAGAGGTAAGGGGGGAGTGTTACCTTCAAAAGAGGTAAGGGGGGAGTGTTACATAAAAAAGAGGTAAGGGGGGAGTGTTACATAAAAAAGAGGTAAGGGGGGAGTGTTACATAAAAAAGAGGTAAGGGGGGAGTGTTACATAAAAAAGAGGTAAGGGGGGAGTGTTACATAAAAAAGAGGTAAGGGGGGAGTGTTACCTACAAAAGAGGTGAGGGGGGAGTGTTACCTAAAAAAGAGGTAAGGGGGGAGTGTTACATAAAAAAGAGGTAAGGGGGGAGTGTTACATAAAAAAGAGGTAAGGGGGGAGTGTTACATAAAAAAGAGGTAAGGGGGGAGTGTTACCTTCAAAAGAGGTGAGGGGGGAGTGTTACCTAAAAAAGAGGTAAGGGGGGAGTGTTACCTAATAAAGAGGTAAGGGGGGAGTGTTACCTAAAAAAGAGGTAAGGGGGGAGTGTTACATAAAAAAGAGGTAAGGGGGGAGTGTTACCTTCAAAAGAGGTGAGGGGGGAGTGTTACCTAAAAAAGAGGTAAGGGGGGAGTGTTACCTAAAAAAGAGGTAAGGGGGGAGTGTTACCTAAAAAAGAGGTAAGGGGGGAGTGTTACATAAAAAAGAGGTAAGGGGGGAGTGTTACCTTCAAAAGACGTAAGGGGGGAGTGTTACCTAAAAAAGAGGTAAGGGGGGAGTGTTACCTAAAAAAGAGGTAAGGGGGGAGTGTTACCTAAAAAGAGGTAAGGGGGGAGTGTTACCTAAAAAAGAGGTAAGGGGGGAGTGTTACCTAAAAAAGAGGTAAGGGGGGAGTGTTACCTAAAAAAGAGGTAAGGGGGGAGTGTTACCTAAAAAAGAGGTAAGGGGGGAGTGTTACATAAAAAAGAGGTAAGGGGGGAGTGTTACATAAAAAAGAGGTAAGGGGGGAGTGTTACATAAAAAAGAGGTAAGGGGGGAGTGTTACATAAAAAAGAGGTAAGGGGGGAGTGTTACCTTCAAAAGAGGTAAGGGGGGAGTGTTACATAAAAAAGAGGTAAGGGGGGAGTGTTACCTACAAAAGAGGTAAGGGGGGAGTGTTACCTACAAAAGAGGTAAGGGGGGAGTGTTACCTACAAAAGAGGTAAGGGGGGAGTGTTACCTACAAAAGAGGTAAGGGGGGAGTGTTACATAAAAAAGAGGTAAGGGGGGAGTGTTACCTTCAAAAGAGGTAAGGGGGAGTGTTACCTTCAAAAGAGGTAAGGGGGGAGTGTTACCTTCAAAAGAGGTAAGGGGGGAGTGTTACCTACAAAAGAGGTAAGGGGGGAGTGTTACCTACAAAAGAGGTAAGGGGGGAGTGTTACCTTCAAAAGAGGTAAGGGGGGAGTGTTATCATAAAAAAGAGGTAAGGGGGGAGTGTTACCTTCAAAAGAGGTAAGGGGGAGTGTTACCTTCAAAAGAGGTAAGGGGGGAGTGTTACCTTCAAAAGAGGTAAGGGGGGAGTGTTACCTACAAAAGAGGTAAGGGGGGAGTGTTACCTACAAAAGAGGTAAGGGGGGAGTGTTACCTTCAAAAGAGGTAAGGGGGGAGTGTTACCTAAAAAAGAGGTAAGGGGGGAGTGTTACCTAATAAAGAGGTAAGGGGGGAGTGTTACCTAAAAAAGAGGTAAGGGGGGAGTGTTACATAAAAAAGAGGTAAGGGGGGAGTGTTACCTTCAAAAGAGGTGAGGGGGGAGTGTTACCTAAAAAAGAGGTAAGGGGGGAGTGTTACCTAAAAAAGAGGTAAGGGGGGAGTGTTACCTAAAAAAGAGGTAAGGGGGGAGTGTTACATAAAAAAGAGGTAAGGGGGGAGTGTTACCTTCAAAAGAGGTAAGGGGGGAGTGTTACCTAAAAAAGAGGTAAGGGGGGAGTGTTACCTAAAAAAGAGGTAAGGGGGGAGTGTTACCTACAAAAGAGGTAAGGGGGGAGTGTTACCTAAAAAAGAGGTAAGGGGGGAGTGTTACCTAAAAAAGAGGTAAGGGGGGAGTGTTACCTAAAAAAGAGGTAAGGGGGGAGTGTTACATAAAAAAGAGGTAAGGGGGGAGTGTTACATAAAAAAGAGGTAAGGGGGGAGTGTTACATAAAAAAGAGGTAAGGGGGGAGTGTTACATAAAAAAGAGGTAAGGGGGGAGTGTTACCTTCAAAAGAGGTAAGGGGGTAGTGTTACATAAAAAAGAGGTAAGGGGGGAGTGTTACCTACAAAAGAGGTGAGGGGGGAGTGTTACCTACAAAAGAGGTAAGGGGGGAGTGTTACCTACAAAAGAGGTAAGGGGGGAGTGTTACCTACAAAAGAGGTAAGGGGGGAGTGTTACATAAAAAAGAGGTAAGGGGGGAGTGTTACCTTCAAAAGAGGTAAGGGGGGAGTGTTACCTTCAAAAGAGGTAAGGGGGGAGTGTTACCTTCAAAAGAGGTAAGGGGGGAGTGTTACCTACAAAAGAGGTAAGGGGGGAGTGTTACCTACAAAAGAGGTAAGGGGGGAGTGTTACCTTCAAAAGAGGTAAGGGGGGAGTGTTACATAAAAAAGAGGTAAGGGGGGAGTGTTACCTACAAAAGAGGTGAGGGGGGAGTGTTACCATAAAAAAGAGGTAAGGGGGGAGTGTTACCTACAAAAGAGGTAAGGGGGGAGTGTTACCTACAAAAGAGGTAAGGGGGGAGTGTTACATAAAAAAGAGGTAAGGGGGGAGTGTTACATAAAAAAGAGGTAAGGGGGGAGTGTTACATAAAAAAGAGGTAAGGGGGGAGTGTTACATAAAAAAGAGGTAAGGGGGGAGTGTTACATAAAAAAGAGGTAAGGGGGGAGTGTTACCTTCAAAAGAGGTAAGGGGGGAGTGTTACCTTCAAAAGAGGTAAGGGGGGAGTGTTACATAAAAAAGAGGTAAGGGGGGAGTGTTACATAAAAAAGAGGTAAGGGGGGAGTGTTACATAAAAAAGACGTAAGGGGGGAATGTTACATAAAAAAGACGTAAGGGGGGGAGTGTTACATAAAAAAGAGGTAAGGGGGAGTGTTACCTTCAAAAGAGGTAAGGGGGGAGTGTTACCTTCAAAAGAGGTAAGGGGGGAGTGTTACCTACAAAAGAGGTAAGGGGGGAGTGTTACCTACAAAAGAGGTAAGGGGGGAGTGTTACCTTCAAAAGAGGTGAGGGGGGAGTGTTACCTAAAAAAGAGGTAAGGGGGGAGTGTTACCTAATAAAGAGGTAAGGGGGGAGTGTTACCTAAAAAAGAGGTAAGGGGGGAGTGTTACATAAAAAAGAGGTAAGGGGGGAGTGTTACCTTCAAAAGAGGTAAGGGGGGAGTGTTACCTAAAAAAGAGGTAAGGGGGGAGTGTTACCTAAAAAAGAGGTAAGGGGGGAGTGTTACCTAAAAAAGAGGTGAGGGGGGAGTGTTACCTTCAAAAGAGGTGAGGGGGGAGTGTTACCTAAAAAAGAGGTAAGGGGGGAGTGTTACCTAAAAAAGAGGTAAGGGGGGAGTGTTACCTAAAAAAGAGGTAAGGGGGGAGTGTTACCTAAAAAAGAGGTAAGGGGGGAGTGTTACCTAAAAAAGAGGTAAGGGGGGAGTGTTACCTAAAAAAGAGGTAAGGGGGGAGTGTTACCTAAAAAAGAGGTAAGGGGGGAGTGTTACATAAAAAAGAGGTAAGGGGGGAGTGTTACATAAAAAAGAGGTAAGGGGGGAGTGTTACATAAAAAAGAGGTAAGGGGGGAGTGTTACATAAAAAAGAGGTAAGGGGGGAGTGTTACCTTCAAAAGAGGTAAGGGGGTAGTGTTACATAAAAAAGAGGTAAGGGGGGAGTGTTACCTACAAAAGAGGTGAGGGGGGAGTGTTACCTACAAAAGAGGTAAGGGGGGAGTGTTACCTACAAAATAGGTAAGGGGGGAGTGTTACCTACAAAAGAGGTAAGGGGGGAGTGTTACATAAAAAAGAGGTAAGGGGGGAGTGTTACCTTCAAAAGAGGTAAGGGGGAGTGTTACCTTCAAAAGAGGTAAGGGGGGAGTGTTACCTTCAAAAGAGGTAAGGGGGGAGTGTTACCTACAAAAGAGGTAAGGGGGGAGTGTTACCTACAAAAGAGGTAAGGGGGGAGTGTTACCTTCAAAAGAGGTAAGGGGGGAGTGTTATCATAAAAAAGAGGTAAGGGGGGAGTGTTACCTACAAAAGAGGTGAGGGGGGAGTGTTACCATAAAAAGAGGTAAGGGGGGAGTGTTACCTACAAAAGAGGTAAGGGGGGAGTGTTACCTTCAAAAGAGGTAAGGGGGGAGTGTTACCTTAAAAAAGAGGTAAGGGGGGAGTGTTACCTTAAAAAAGAGGTAAGGGGGGAGTGTTACATAAAAAAGAGGTAAGGGGGGGGTGTTACCTTCAAAAGAGGTAAGGGGGGGTGTTACCTTCTAAAGAGGTAAGGGGGGAGTGTTACATTCAAAAGAGGTAAGGGGGGAGTGTTACCTTCAAAAGAGGTAAGGGGGGAGTGTTACCTTCAAAAGAGGTAAGGGGGGAGTGTTACCTTCAAAAGAGGTAAGGGGGGAGTGTTACCTACAAAAGAGGTAAGGGGGGAGCGTTACCTACAAAAGAGGTAAGGGGGAGCGTTACCTAAAAAAGAGGTAAGGGGGGAGCGTTACCTAAAAAAGAGGTAAGGGGGGAGCGTTACATAAAAAATAGGTAAGGGGGGAGCGTTACATAAAAAAGAGGTAAGGGGGGAGCGTTACCTTCAAAAGAGGTAAGGGGGGAGTGTTACCTTCAAAAGAGGTAAGGGGGAGTGTTACCTTCAAAAGAGGTAAGGGGGGAGTGTTACCTACAAAAGAGGTAAGGGGGGAGTGTTACATTCAAAAGAGGTAAGGGGGGAGTGTTACCTTCAAAAGAGGTAAGGGGGGAGTGTTACCTTCAAAAGAGGTAAGGGGGGAGTGTTACCTTCAAAAGAGGTAAGGGGGGAGTGTTACATAAAAAAGAGGTAAGGGGGGAGTGTTACATTCAAAAGAGGTAAGGGGGGAGTGTTACATTCAAAAGAGGTAAGGGGGGAGTGTTACCTTCAAAAGAGGTAAGGGGGGAGTGTTACATAAAAAAGAGGTAAGGGGGGAGTGTTACATAAAAAAGAGGTAAGGGGGGAGTGTTACCTTCAAAAGAGGTAAGGGGGGGAGTGTTACCTACAAAAGAGGTAAGGGGGGGGAGTGTTACATAAAAAAGAGGTAAGGGGGGAGTGTTACATAAAAAAGAGGTAAGGGGGGAGTGTTACATAAAAAAGAGGTAAGGGGGGAGTGTTACATAAAAAAGAGGTAAGGGGGGAGTGTTACCTCTTTTTTATGTAACACTCCCCCCTTACCTCTTTTTTATGTAACACTCCCCCCTTACCTCTTTTTTATGTAACACTCCCCCCTTACCTCTTTTTTATGTAACACTCCCCCCTTACCTCTTTTTTATGTAACACTCCCCCCTTACCTCTTTTTTATGTAACACTCCCCCCTTACCTCTTTTTTAGGTAACACTCCCCCCTTACCTCTTTTTTAGGTAACACTCCCCCCCTTACCTCTTTTGTAGGTAACACTCCCCCCCTTACCTCTTTTGAAGGTAACACTCCCCCCTTACCTCTTTTTCATGTAACACTCCCCCCTTACCTCTTTTGAAGGTAACACTCCCCCCTTACCTCTTTTTTATGTAACACTCCCCCCTTACCTCTTTTGAAGGTAACACTCCCCCCTTACCTCTTTTGAATGTAACACTCCCCCCTTACCTCTTTTTTATGTAACACTCCCCCTTACCTCTTTTTTATGTAACACTCCCCCCTTACCTCTTTTTTATGTAACACTCCCCCCTTACCTCTTTATGTAAGGGGGGAGTGTTACATAAAAAAGAGGTAAGGGGGGAGTGTTACATAAAAAAGAGGTAAGGGGGGAGTGTTACATAAAAAAGAGGTAAGGGGGGAGTGTTACCTAAAAAAGAGGTAAGGGGGGAGTGTTACCTAAAAAAGAGGTAAGGGGGGAGTGTTACCTAAAAAAGAGGTAAGGGGGGAGTGTTACCTAAAAAAGAGGTAAGGGGGGAGTGTTACCTAAAAAAGAGGTAAGGGGGGAGTGTTACCTAAAAAACATGTAAGGGGGGAGTGTTACCTAAAAAAGAGGTAAGGGGGGAGTGTTACCTAAAAAACATGTAAGGGGGGAGTGTTACATAAAAAACATGTAAGGGGGGAGTGTTACATAAAAAAGAGGTAAGGGGGGAGTGTTACCTTCAAAAGAGGTAAGGGGGGAGTGTTACCTTCAAAAGAGGTAAGGGGGGAGTGTTACCTTCAAAAGAGGTAAGGGGGGAGTGTTACCTTCAAGAGAGGTAAGGGGGGAGTGTTACCTTCAAGAGAGGTAAGGGGGGAGTGTTACCTTCAAGAGAGGTAAGGGGGGAGTGTTACCTTCAAGAGAGGTAAGGGGGGAGTGTTACCTTCAAGAGAGGTAAGGGGGGAGTGTTACCTTCAAGAGAGGTAAGGGGGGAGTGTTACCTTCAAGAGAGGTAAGGGGGGAGTGTTACCTTCAAGAGAGGTAAGGGGGGAGTGTTACCTTCAAGAGAGGTAAGGGGGGAGTGTTACCTTCAAGAGAGGTAAGGGGGGAGTGTTACCTTCAAGAGAGGTAAGGGGGGAGTGTTACCTTCAAAAGAGATAAGGGGGGAGTGTTTCCCCCCTTATCTTCTTGGAGGGTCTGGCTGGCTATAGACACATCTTCCCCTAATTCTGAGCCAGAAGCTGCTCTGAGAAGGTGGTCGTCTAAGTAGCCTAGGATCGGTGCGAGCAACCTGGTGAAAACACTTGGTGCTGACGCTAGACCAAAAGGAAGGGCCACAAACTGATAGTGGTCCTCCCCTATCACGAAGCACAGAAACCTCTGGTAACTTGTTACATGCATATATGCGGCCTTGATGTCTAATATGCTTAAGGACTCCAGAAAGTCCCCCGGATGGAGCACAGCTACCACAGAACGAATGGATTCCATGCGGAAATTCCTTACTCTCACAAAGACATTTAGGGCATTGAGGTCCAAAATTGGACAGACCCCATCCTTCTCCGGGACCACAAACAGATTCGAAGGAAATCCCTGAAACCTCTCATCCTGCAGAACGGGTAAAATTACCCCGCAACACCCTTAACAGGGCAGACCGACGAGCCGGAAGGAGAGGGAAACTGGGAGGGTAAGAATATTTTCGGAGAGGAAAGAAACTATCTTGAACCCGAAGAGATCACCTCTGCGCTGCCCGTCCTCAGTACACAGCGCGTGTGAGAGGAAAAAACCTAGAGGTAAAGCTGTGAGTTAATCGTGAGGAGACCTGTGCTGCGCGCCGTAGGAACCAGCACTAGAGGCCAAAAACCACATCCAAGATGGCCACCGGACGCCTCTGATAGAGCAGGACACGGCCACAGTAAAATGGCCGACCGCAATAGCAAGCTGCGCTATAGCACGGCCACAACAAAATGACTGCCAAGTTGCAATGCAAAAAATAAATAAACTACAACATAATGGCACTGCGCTGCCAAAATGGCAGCGAAACGCTGCAACGAGGATGAGAAGGCCATCAGGGGCTTACAGTGGCAAAAACAAGACACCCCACAGTCCCCTGGTGAGGAGTCCCCCTTGGCAGCAGCATAGTATTGCAGTAGAGGGAAACAAGACAGAGCAGGAAATGGAGTATAGAAAGACCCCCGAAACCCAGGCAGAGGCGGGCAGGACTGTACTTACCCGTCCATGCGAGGACCCACTGACGCATTCCTGACAGGCATACAACCGCATTGGCGTAGCCGTTGGTCCGGTCCACTGTGAAAGACAACACCACAGCCCAGTCATATGTGGACCCTGGAGCAAAAGCTCACTGGCCACCCCAGGAGTCATGGGGTATGTCGTGGCAGACCCAGCCTCTTTGCAAAGGTGTGCTCACGGTAGCTGGGAAGACTGAGTAGACTACAAGGCTCTATATATACAGCCTCTCTCTCAGCCGACAGTTGATAGAAGATTCAAGAATAAAAGAAAATTAAAAGAAAAAATTACTCAGGGCGCTGGGCCCAAGGGGAGCCATACGTCGTCCTCCTTTGCTAGGCAGGGGAAAAAAAAAAAAACTGAGGCTACATGCTGCAGGGAGGAGGCTTATGTCCGGAGGGACCGCCCCCTGGGCGGGGCTGTTCAACTCTGTTAAAGTAACATGTATTTAATTATCTAACATGTTTCTGCCTAATCCTCTCCTGTGAACAGGAACATAACCCACTTGTCAAGATTTAAGGAGCTGTGACCATCCATGGACAATAAGAGAAATATATATTATGCTCTTTCATGTACATGTGACACCTTAAGGCTAGGTTCACATTGTTGTTGTAGGTGAGCATGTAAATCGCATGCATTTATGCACCTGCAGCCAAATTGCACTGCACTTTTGCAGATGCATGGATGCCACAAATTCATAATGCCCCCCAATTTAAAGGGAAATTCAGGGCGATATCCAATGCGGATAGATATAGAGATAGATATATATATATATATATATATATATATATATATATATATATATATATATAGATATAGATATAGATATAGAGATAGAGATAGATATAGATATATTTTTTTTTTTTTTTTTATTTATATTTATATTACACACACACACACACACACACACACACACACACACATATATATAATATACAATAATAATAATAATATATTATTATTATATATATATATATATATATATATATATAAATAAAATAAAATAAATAGGTACCCTTTACCTGCAGGTACAGAAGCCCAATTACATTGATAATGTATCTATAGTAGAAATTGATCAAATTAAAAAGAAACTTTATCAAAACATACAGCGGCGCTAGTAATCACTGAAAACTTGGTATGATTACTCTTTTTCATGTAAAAATTATATTTCTATACATAAAAGTAAACAGTTCAAAAGTTCTCCAGAGGTTGGAAGGTAAGTGAAAATTCAGTGAATAAAAGTGTTCTTAAACAAAATGTTCAGCTCGCCACCGCCGGTGACAAGAAAACACCAGCTTGCAGTTCCCGGGAGTTGGAGAGGATCTGGAGGATTTGATGTCCAGAGCTCATATATTTCTACTTTCTGGTGAGTAGACCCCCTTGGGGGGACATTGGCGAGGGAGACGTCTGGAGGGGTGTTTTCTTGCACGTGTGAGGTCACCGGCGGTGGAGAGCTGAACATTTTGTTTAAGAACACTTTTATTCACTGAATTTTCTACTATACTAGCGCCGCTGTATGTTTTGATAAAGTTTCTTTTTGAGTTTATCAATTTCTACTATTGATACAGAGGGCCTGATTCACAAAAGAGATATGTCGGCGTATCTCTGTGATCCACCCGTCCCAACTATGCGGCTGATTCATAGAATCAGTTACACATAGATAGCCCTAAGATCTGACAGGTGTAATTGACTTACACCGTCGGATCTTAGGATGCAATTCTAGGCCGGCCGCTAGGTGGCGAGGCCATTGCAGGCGGTGTAGAATATGCCAATGACTAGTTACGTCGATTCACAAGCGTCCGCGCTGCCCGTCGATCTAAATTTCCGTTGTTTCCGTCGAGATACGCGTCGTAAAGTTAGGGCTGCCTCCTAGTTGTTCTAAGCAATGGTAAGTATGGCTGTCGCGGAAATTTAAAAAATCACGTAGTTTGCGCAAGTCGTCCGTGAATGGCGCTGGATGCCATTTACGTTAACGTCTAAACAAATGACGTCCGTGCGACATCATTTAGCGCAATGCACGACGGAGCATGCGCAGTACGTTCGGCGCGGGAACGCGCCTAATTTAAATGGTGCCCGCCCCATTTGAATTACGCGGGCTTGCGCCGAGCGCATTTACGTTACACCGCCGCAAGTTTACAGGTAAGAGCTTTGTGAATCAGGCACTTACGCTGTAAACCTGCGGCGGTGTAACATAAATGGGATACGTTACACCACCGCTGCGCAACGTAATTCTTTCTGAATCTGGCCCATTGTTCTTATAATTTAAGTGGCTGCTTTATCAATATTTTAGATTTATTCATGTTGATTTTATTCCCTGCATCGTTGTGAATACCTTGAGCCCCATAGCACCGAGATAGTGGAATTAGGCCATATCTTTCACTATTTTTGTATACAATCAAATTAATAGCCCACTGTGTCTGCACCAATGCAGTATGCTCGAAACGCAATAGTGTGCATCTAGCCTAAGAGTATCACAGTAGTTATGTATTCTTACAAGCAGCCAGCAGATGGAGCTCACATTTTTCCAGTTTCCCTTTTTATCTCCTGGTAAAAAAAAAAAAAAAACCCTGTAGCTTACATGTAAAATACACATCCACAGATCTTCCCACCTCCCTCCATTCACAAAATGCCAATCAAAGACAACAAGTGGAAAAAAAAAAAGGAACCGTTTTTTTTTTTTTTGTATAAATTTAATTATAAAACAAAAAAGATTGTGCAGTTAAAAATATAAGTCATCATCAGGTTAAAAATCATTGACCCTAAAACATTTTTTGTTTTTTATTTAAGCTGCAGTTTCTGACCTTGAAGTCAGATCTCTGCGTACCCTCTCCAGTCAGCGATTGGAAAGGAATGAAGTCGCAACATCTGCATCACAGCCAGAAAGAGATAAGCAACAGCAGCCTTTGTGTTTCTTCCATGACACTTTCCTGGTCTGAGGTCATTTGTTTTAGACTTTAAATTTGCAAACTGATGTTTTCTATTCTTATAATTACTTGTATAAAACCCATACTTCACATATAAACACCACAAGGCGCATCCATGATACAGAGTCTGTTAAATAGCCGATTTTTTTTTTTTTATATGTATAATAATGATGCAAAACCACAGATGAACTGAACCCACATCTTACCTATGACACCAGTGAAATATAATTCCACGTTCTACAATATGCAGATGGTGGGCAAGAATAATGAATGATATTGAATATTTAGTGGAAAAATTCATTTAAATCTAAATTCAAAATCGGAAGCGCTCAGTTCTGGCAGAGAGCACACCATTTGGGGCTAAAACAGTCTTTAAAGTAGAAGTCCACCCTAAAACTAAAATCCCTGCATCTACAGACATTCAAAATTGAATACTAACCTATCTAGCCCTGTAAAGAAGAAATCAGTATACATACCTTTTTTTAAGCCAATCCCACGCTGAGCTGTCAGCCACGACTTTGCTGTGGAGTGGTGTGCAGAGAACGAAAAGGTAGCCCCATAGTAATTCTATGGGGGACATCACTCCCCCTTTCATCTCACAGCCATTGTTGGCAGTGTCCTCTGCAGAGCTCCTGCCGCTGAAAACAGGATCGGATTCAAAAAAGGGTATGTATAGCGATTTCTTCTTTACAGGGCTAGATAGATCAGAATGGGATAGCACCAGGTTAACCTCCATGGGAGGTGCGTTAAAGAAAAAAAAACCTTTACTGCCCAAAAAGAAGGATCTGGCCAGCGCCAGACAAACCAAGATTCGATCCCCATTGAAATATTGTAGCAGGATTGGAATCTGGCACTTCATACCAGGAAACCCACATGCATCTTGTAACTGAAAGAATGTTGCATGGAGGAGTAGTCAAAAATGTCAAAGACTGGTGAGCAGTTTAACCACTTGCTTACTGGGCACATAAACCCCCTTCGTGCCCAGGCGAAATTTCAGCTTCTGGCACTGCGTCGCTTTAACTGACATTTGCGCGGTCGTGCGACGTGGCTCCCAAAATTGGCGTCATTTTCCCCCACAAATAGAGCTTTATTTTTGCGCTATAAACAAAAAAAAAAGAGCGACAATTTAAAAAAAATATATATATTTTTTACTTGTTGCTATAATAAATATCCCAATTTTTAAAAAAAAAAAAAACAATTTGTTCTCTCAGTTAAGGCCGATACGTATTTTGACGTATTTTTGTAAAAAAAAAAAAACGCAATAAGCGACTGGTTTGCGCAAAAGTTATAGCGCCTCCAAAATGGGGAACAGATTTTTTTTTTTTTACTAGTAATGGCGGCGATCTACGATTTTTATTGGGACTGCGATATTGCGGCGGACGTATCGGACACTTTTGACACAAATTTGGGACCATTCACATTTATACAGCGATCAGTGCTATAAAAATGCACTAATTACTGTATAAATGTGACTGGCAGGGAAGGGGGTTAACACTAGGGGGTGAGGAAGGGGTTAAATGTGTATCCTGGGTGTGTTCTAACTGTGTGGGGGGAGAGGGGTGACTGGGGGAGGTGACCGATGCTGTGTCCCTATGTACAAGAGACACAGATCGGTCTCCTCTCCTCTGACAGCACGTGGAGCTCTGTGTTTAAACACAGAGCTCCACGTCCCTGCTGTGTTCCCGACGATCGCGGCCGCCAGGTACGCGCATCCGGCTCTTCAGCGATGCGCCGGGACAGCGTTTACCCGCTGCGTGCCCCCCAGAGGTGCGGGCGGGTAATGCACTTTAAAAGACGTCCACTTGGCACTTGAGAGCCGCGCTGTTGACGTCTTTTGTCAATAGCGCGGGTCTCAAGTGGTTAAATCTGAACTAAATCCTCCTTACCAGCCACGGAAGCTGCCATCTCGACAGTTTGGTTGAGAGAACAGGCAAAATGTGACAGTTTGCATTCCTGCAATGCTTTAAAAAAAAAAAAAAATTAGTATTCAAAAATCAATTCACATTTAGGCCAATTGCGATTATAAAACTTTACGAGGTAAAGTCTTGCAAGATTACATTTTTTTCCCACGCTACAAAAAAAAAAAAAAAATTGATGCGTATAAAAAATTATTCTTTTTTTTTTTTTACCCAAAGTGAGAATTTGTGCTCCTTGATATCAAACCAGTATTAGTATAGAAAACAAGATAAAAACGTATTTGCCAATTTAGAAATTTGTGGACGAATCAGTTGAGTTTGTGGGCCAAAATGTCAATGTTACAAGAGAACCATTTAGGATCAGGTTTATGCAAACATGAATATTCGTCCATAAAATGTGTAGGTTTACTCAAGATAGGCTAAAATACACCAGGAAAGAAGGGGACTGCAAAAGGCGTCAAGGGATACTTTCACCTTCATATGGTTCCCAGTGGAGGCAGCACTGGGGAATACTTGAGAAGCATGGCTAAACATGCACCAGTCATTCATGAAATACCCAAATATTGAGTTCCCAGTACAAGGATAAAGCGAGAAGATCGTGCCTTCACTGACCATCAGCTGGCTAAACCAGACAGCAGTGACTAGAGATGAAGGGTCAGCTTTGTTGTGACAGTTTTACAGCCTTTATCTGAGAACATTCGAGTATCCTTTGGAAAATAAGTCATCTCATTGGCCACACGGGTTGCCAACTCTTCATTAGGCATTAAGTTGCGATGTCTTAGCTCCGCCATGACACACTCCTTTACATGTCTATACTCCAGCGGTAGAAAAGGGACATAGAAGTCTATCAAATTCTTGTCAATCAGGCTGCTGTGCCAAAAGCCACCTGGGGATAAAAACATGGTGGATTAACAGTGGATTGAGTCATCTGCTCAACCATATTCAATCAAAATATAATCTTCTTTAACAGCTTGTCTACCGGGACAATTTCTAACTTTTTATTTTTAGACATTAAAATCAGATTATTATTTTTTTTACTAGAAACGACGTTAAACCCATAAACATTTACCGTATTTATCGGCGTATAACACACACCATAATTTTAAGAGGGAAGTTTCAGGAGAAAAAAAAAAAAAAAAAAACTTTCCACAGTCCCCTGCGTATAACACGCAGGCACAGTTTACCCTCTATTTTCAGGGTAAAAAAAACTAAGTGTTATACACCAATAAATACAGTATATATATTTTTTCTGAGAATAAAATAGTGACAGTTGCAGTTTTTTTTTTTTTATGTTCCACAATACTTGCACAGCTATTTGTCAAATACATATTTTGAGAACAAAAATACATTGAATTGAATTTTAGTGCACACACACACACAATATTATACCCAATTTTTTGGTAAAATATAAAAGATTGGGTTGCATACGATAAATCGATAAAAATTGTCAAGCCTTAAAATTAGATGGCCCATACAGTCCAAATGTCATTGTGATTACATGGGAAACTGCAAAATTCAAAGACATTTTGGACTGTAAAGGGAAGCTGCAGCTGAGAAAAACTCAAACAGCGTCTACCACATATAGATAATAGAGGGAAATCTCCTTAGGATGGGAGCAGAACAAAGATTGTAGAACCATGCCCCCCCCCCCCCCCCCCCGTAAAGCGGAACCTTAATGCAAACCAATAATGTATCACAAGGGTGGGAAGTGGGCCTGCCGTCCTGTAAGACTTCCCAGAAATCCAGCTACCGGTAAGTGTAACTGGTACTTTCTCAAGTCGTCTTCCAGGACGGCACCCTGAGAGAGAAGCAAGTAGCTTCAGGCCTACCTTAGGGCGGGACCGCTGCTTGCAGGACCTTTCTACCAAATGCCAAGTCCTGAGGTGACAGTAGTTCAACTCTATAGTGTCTTAGGAACGTGTTTTGGCTTGACCACGTCGCTGCTCTTCAGATCTGCTCCACCAAAGCTCCTGCCCTTTCTGCCCAGGAGGTTGCTAGTGACCGCGTGGAGTGCGCTTTAACTTTTGGAACTGCCAAACCGGCTTGAATATAGGCTAGGGAAATCAACTGCCTTATCCACCTAGAAATGGAGGCCCTGGATGCCCGATTACCTCTTTTCTGACCCGAAAAATTAACTAATAGATGGGTAGGGCGTCTAAACTCGCTAACCCTCTCTAAATAAACGTCTAACATCCAGACAATGAAAAGAAGCTTCCTTCTCATTCTGGGGATTTGAACAAAAAGAAGGGAGAACTATCTCCTGTGACCTGTGAAACTTGGTCACTACTTTAGGAAGGTATAGTGGGTCCTGACTTAGAACAACCCTGTCCTCAAATAAACAAAAAAATGGCTCCTTAATAGAGAGCGCCTGCATATCCCCTATCCTCTTGGCCGTCGTGACCGCCAAAAGGAAGGAAAATTTAAAGGTGAGTAACCTGATAGGGATACTGTCAATTGGCTCAAACGGAGCCTTGGTTAACGGATTCAAAACAATCGAAAGATCCCAGGGCGGAACCCTAGAAATACGTACTGGGACATCCTATCTCTGGCTGTTAGGAACCTTCTAACCAGGGGATCCAGGGAAAGGCGTCTATCTAGAAAATAGGACAAGGCCGCCACCTGAACTCTTAAGAGTGCTTGTAGCTAGAGTCCTTGTAGCTAGCCCCTGGTCCACCCAGTCTTGGAGAAACTCTAAGATGACCGAAGTCTCTTGCTGGGATACTTGTCTCGCCGAGCACCAGCGAGAAAAGACGCCCCAGATCTTGGCATAAATATGCCTAGTGACTTCCTTCCTGCTGGCCAGAAGCGTGTCAATTACCTTCTTGGAACAGCCATTCTCCCTCAGGCTCCGCCTCTCAAGCACCAGGCCGTCAGCTTGAAGAAGCCGGGGTCTGGGTTATAGACCGGACCCTGCCGAAGAAGATCCGCCCGGACAGGGAGAAGGAGGGGGAGGAGCCACCGACCTACATTCTAGAGCAGGAAACCAGGTCCTCTTGGGCCACCAGAATTAGTCTGCCTACTGCTAGACTTGGCTTCTGCAGGATTCTCGGAATCAGGTTCAGAGGAGGAAAAGCATAGGCCAGGTGAAACTTCCATACCTGGGCAATGCATCCACCCCCTCCGACACATGTTGCGGGGAGAGGGAGAAGAATCTCTTCACCTTCCGGTTCGCCCTGCGGGCGAAGAGATCCACCTCTGGGCTGCCAAAGTGCTGGCAGATCAGGCTGAATACCTCTGGATTCAGTTCCCACTCCCCCTGGAGAATGGGCTGACGACTCAAGTAGTCTGCCTCCAGGTTGAGGGCCCCTTTTAAGTGGACTGCTGATAGAGAGGGAATTCTCAGTTCTGCCCAGCCCAGGATCTCTAGAGACAGCTCCAGAAGGGTGCGGGACCTGGTGCCTCCCTGATGGTTGAGGAAGGCCACCGTGGTCGCATTGTCGGAAAGAATCTGGACCTCCCTGCCCAGAATTCTTTCCTCGAATGCCTTTAGAGCTTCTCCGACCGCTAATAGCTCGCGGTAGTTTGAAGAGGCCCCCCTCTGACGTTGGCTCCAGGAACCCTGGGCACGGAGCTCGTCCAAGTGAGCCCCCCACCCCCAGGCGCTGGCGTCTGTGGTGATCCTGACGGGCTAGATCTGACTCCACGAAAGACCTAACTGCAGGTTCTGTGGAAGAAGCCACCAGCTTAGAGTGTGCTTCACTGGATCTGGGACACTGACCCTGACATCTAAGGACTCTCTTTTTCCGTCCCAGGAGGAAAGGAGGAAGAATTGGAGGGGTCTGAAGTGGAGCTGCGCCCACGGGACCGCTGGGATACAAGAGGTCATTAAGCCCAGCAGCCTCATGATGTCCCTGAAAGAGGACTCTGCTCTCCCCATTGCCGACCTGACCGCTGCCTTGAGACCCCGGATCTTATCCTCGGGCAAGAAGAGCTTCTTCTCCAGGGAGTCTATCAGAAACCCTAGATAAAGCTTCCTCTGCTCCGGAAGGAGCAATGATTTTTCTTTGTTGATAATCCAACCCAGGGATTCTAAGGTAGTCATGACAGTGGCCAGGTCCGCAAGAAGGAGATCTCAACTCTGGTTGTACAGTAACAGGTCGTCGAGATAAGGGACTAGTGCTATCCCTTGCAAATGCAGGAAAGTGACTGCCTCCGCCAGGACCTTTGTAAAGACCCTTGGACTGGAGGTCAGTCCGAAAGGGTTGGAAGCAAACTGCCAATGCTGCACTCCCTGGGCGGAAGCAATCGCAAACCTGAGGAACCTTTGGTGACCCGGAAAAATTGGGACGTGGAGATAAGCGTCCCTTAAATCGATGGTCACCATGAATACCTCCCTCAGCAGGAGCTTTCGGAGGTTGTAAACACTCTCCATGCGAAACCTCTTGTGAAGGAGAGAGGCATTCAGGGGTTTTTAGATTGATTATCAGCCGACACTTCCCTGACGGCTTTGGGACCACAAAGATATGGGAGTAAACTCCCAAACCTCTTTGGTCCAGAGGGACTGGGATTATGACCCCTGTTGTGCAAGCTCTGCGACGTTCCGCAGAAGGCCTGCTGACTTGAGGGGTCCTTGGGCAAATGAGTCAGAATAAAATTCGGAGAGGGGAAGTGGTGGAACTCTAGCTTGTAACCCTCTTACAATCTGGAGAATATAGGGGCTCTGAGTAATACTCTCCCACCTGGGAAGAAAATGGGAGAGTCTTCCCCCGACTTACCCGTCATTTGGAATCCTTATCATTGGGCTTAGTGTTGGAAAAAAGGATACCCCCTTTTTGTTTGTCCTTCCCAACTCCAACGCCTATTGTTAGGAGGTCTTCTCTCTGAAGGGCGGTTTCTATCCCCAAGTCCACTCTGGGGGCCTCGAAAAGTTATTTTCCTGCTCTGTCTAGGCTTGGTAGGGAAACTTACACCCTTTTCCGAGGACCTAGTCAGAGCCTGATCTAGGCCGGTACTGAAAAGGAGGGAGCCCTCGAAGGGAAGACCACAAAGGCGGTTCTTGGACGCAAGATCACCGTTCCATGTCTTGACCCATACTGCTCTCCTAGCCGAGTTGATGAGGGCTCCCGTCTTTGCGGTAGCACGCACAGTCTCTACTGCAGCGTCCGCTAAATAGGCCACTGCACTACCTATGACTTGTAGGGAGTCCAGAATCACCTTGGATTTTGTAACTTGGGAAACATGTTCCAATAACTTGGAGATCCAAGAGTCTGCATTCCTCGCAATGCAGGCCGAGGCCAATGCGGGGCTCAAGGCTGCCGCATTAGCTTCCCAGGCCCTACGCAAGGAAGTCTCAGCACGCCGATCCATAGAGTCCTTTAAATTGCCTGCATCCTCAAAAGAGAGGTCCGACTGCTTGGAAACCTGTGCGAGGAGGGCGTCTAACCTAGGTACCTTAAAGAACTTATTCTCCTCATCGACGCTTCCAAGTCTTGTACCTTAGAAGCTCTCTCGGCTGCTGTGTGTGCCTCTGGTGCTCTGCAAGGCGTTTCTGGCGAGCTGAACGCCGATGGTGGCTGCCATCTTGGCAGAGCCGGATCCGGAAGTGACGCCATCGCCCGGCCCCTCTGCATAGGCGCCAGTAAAATGGCGCCAAAATGCGGAGGGGAACCGTCTGTCACATCCCCGACACCACCGGAGCCTCAAAGACCCCGCCGGGACCCGAACCGAGCCACGGCAAAGCGAGGGAGCACCAGAGAAAGCCTGTCCCCTAACAAACCTCCAAGGTAGGGGGGAGGCAAGGAGAGAGAGGAACTAGCCCCTGGAATTCTAGGGTAGCCACTATCCTAGAGTACTCCAGCACTCAGGGGGGTTTCTTCCAGCTCACATAGTGAGACCCCCATGGAGTAGGAAGGGACCCCCTAGGAAGGAATGAATCCTACTATACCCAGAGGCTACCCAGTGCCCGGGGGGGGGGGTGGGCGACCACCAGCCCCAGGCCTTAGGTCAGGAGAAAATAAAAAATAGTTTCGCTGTGGGGAAACACAATCAAGAACTGAGGAGCATGGGGCAGGGTTGCGTTTCCTGTCAGGTGAAGCCAGTCATCTCTCAGGGTGCCGTCCTGGAAGACGACTTGAGAAAGGCAGGATTTGTCCCACTGAGAATTTCGGGATTGAATTTACTCGCACCAAGAGAAACATGCTTCCCCAGTGCAATGGTGAACTTTGCAAGGGGCCAATATCATAGCTTTCAAGAGCATGGCAACCCAACCCCTGGGAAAGAAGATCCAGATGATCAGGGAAGGCCCAGAGAGAGGCTGTCAGGAGCCTTTTGAGGTCCAAGTACCATGTCCTCATGCGCCAGTTAACTGCAAAGAGAATGAACAAAAGCCCTCCATTGTGATCATGCAGAGAAGACGAGTAAGGAGCTTCCAAAGCGTAGATCAAGTTTACCTTTACCCACAGAGTCACCAGACCATCCACTGCAAAGGCTAGAGGATCAATGGAATTTGTGACAAACATGTTCTTGTTGTTACTAAATGTGGAAGCCAGGAAGTGCGTGTCCCAAGCCCTCAACTTGCGAAAGAAGTTCAGCAACACCTTGAGGAGAAAAACGACAACTCTGAAATTCAGACTGATGACTGGAGTGTGCATGGTCGTCAGAGCAAAAATGTGTAGTTCCACCTAATCCAGAATCGGATCTACTTCTCTTGTGAACCGAGAGATGTCCATTTCCTCCTTGGTGGTTGATGTAAGCCACTGCTATGGAGTTGACTGCCTACGTGAGCAACTAATGGAGAAGACTAGTGCTTAGAGGGCAACATCACAAACTGGCCTTGCTTCTTTCTGGCGGGGTTCCCATGCGACCCCTCAGGTCAAAGCTACAGAGAAGCAGCAAAAAAGAATCATGATACGATAAAAAATAAAAAAAAAGATCTAGATTAAAAGAAAAAATGTAATAGAAAATTGGTTTGCTTCCCTCAGAGCATAGAGAACACATCCATTTTCCTAAAAACACTAGGGAAAAAAATGAGGCATAATGGAAGGAGTTATACTGGGCTGTCCTTACAGCTTTTGTTTGTCATTACTGAAGGCAAAAGTAACCGTGGAGTGACTGGGGCTTGTGGACCCTTGTTGTTGCATGAAGGTCTCACTGTTGGCAGGTTCCTATGGCCCTGGGGTGACACTTAATGAAGTATTAGTTGATTTGATATACAATATGTTTCTTTTTTGAGATTGTGCAAGACCCATACTTCGCCCCTCCTCGTGATATTGTTGATGATGACCCCCTCCCTATTCCCTCCCTCTGCTAATTGTTTTCTGAATGTTCCCCTTCTATATGTTTGTATTGATTTGTCTTAGCCCATGTTGGGCATTAATAAAAACTACATATTTAAAAAAAAAAAAAAAAAAAAAAGGCATACATGACTTTACTAGCACTTTAATAGTTATTTCCACCTCTTCTCATGCTAGGATTACAGATGTAAGTTAAGACTTGTAACAATACAAGTAGGCTTATATTTGCTATTTTGGACTTTAGAATCTTTTGTAAGCATTTGAGATAACTTTTTGTATGCCTTTCCGAAGTACAATAAAAAAATAGAAATAAAAAACAAAATTGAGCTACAATTTTTTTTTTTTTTATTCTGACACAATATAACTTACTTTCTTTGTTGTTGAATAATTCGACAGAAAGCGCAGACTCCAGATCCTGCAGCTCTAGATCCTCTCTCCTTTTTGTGGATCCCAGCACCACTCTGTTGATAAACTCGCCTCCTGCATTGCTAATGGAAACAAAGCAAATTACGTGAGGCAGTGTTTTTTTCCTTTTTATCCCAAAACAGCAAAATGTAAAAAGAAAAACCTGATGAGTGGACAAAGGGACAGTCTTTTCAGGAGATAAAAGATCCATATCTTGTGACTTGATTACATTTTTTTATCTTTATTTCTGTTCAACCATAAATCAGCAGCTCTCCTGCTCTGCTCCTCCACTCACTAGAGCGCTGAGCTGTGGAGGGGCGGGGAGCGTCTGTCTTAGCGGTTCGCTGAGAGTCCAGGCACCTGGTGGATACAGACTTCAAGAGAGTTGAGATGAAGCGGTGCCTGGACTGATCTGTGTGACGTCAGCAGAAAGCGGACTTCAGACCGCTCTCTGCTGAAAACATGTCACAGGAGTGCACAACAAACTACACTCCTGTGACCCAAAGGAAAAGCCTAGCCGAATGAGCTCAGGATGGACGTCTCCTTTAATCAAATGCATCTATAAAAAAAATATTCCTCATGCCAAAGTGGAAAGCGGGCTACATAAAACCTCAATTCAGACCATGGGTGCCAGAAGCAGGGCTGTGAAGTCGGAGTCGAGGGAAATTTTGGGTCCCTGGAGTCGGAGTCGGCAAACAATGCACCGACTCCGACTAAATTTAGTTTAAAAAAGTTTAAATGTCCCAATTCACAAAAGGTTATAATTAATTACTTCTCTACTGTAAGAATAAAGACCAATGCATGCAGTCCCTCACGTAACCGCAAAACGAACACGTTAAGTGACCGTGAAGAAGCATGCTTTTCATGTGCTTCACTATATGGCACGCAACGCACAATTAGGAGCTGCAATACTTATACTTTCCATAGTGTTGTGTTCTGCTTTTACAGGGAACGCATGTTAGAGAACCAATAAGTGTCCAAATAAAAAAATTCCAACAGAAGTTTTATAAAGCACTAAAAAGTTGAAAAGTATGATCGCTCATCAAAACTTACTGTTGAAGAAGCCATCCTTGTTTATCCAGAGATCGTTAGTGATGTGGCCAGAATAGTTACTGCAATGCCACCCACCCAAGTCAGTGTCAAAAGATTATTTTCAGCCCTAAAAATAATAAAGTCTGACTTAAGAGCCTCTATGAAAGAGGATCTGGCAGAGGCAATTCTCTTCCTTAGAACTCTACATTGAATCGATTTGCATTTGCTAAGCCTATAACTACATTTCAAGATTAATATAAACCATTTCTAGGTTTTACAGATTTTGTTTTTGGTTCATTATAGATAAGCTTTGTTTTTGTTCTAAAACAACCAAATAATGTGGTTTGTATTTTTGAACTGGTAAAGATCCTGTTCCTGATGTTTATGCCTGCTGCTACTATCCAGCCACTTGATTGATTAATAATTTTTTTTTTTATAAAACGTTGTTTTCATTGTGTTTGTCTTTTGCTTAAACTGTGCAATACAGTAGACTGTTGGCTTCCCAGCCAGTAGTCCTGTGGTAGGTTGCGTTTCTTTCCCTCAAGGAATGTATAAAATACATTCGCATATTAATACAGAGGAGTCGGAGTCGGGGAGTCGGAAGTACATAAAACTGAGGAGTCGGAACATTTATCTACCGACTCCACAGCCCTGGCCAGAAGTCAGGTATGAAATTTGTTGTACAGGTCACTGCGCACAGTTAATTTCCTTTAGCTGCATGCCTAGTGCTTGCACAATGAAACTAGATAGACAGATTTTATTGGTATTGCTTCTGAAAAACAAAATCTAGGCTGGCAAATGCTACAGAAAATTAATGGAAAAAACGCAAGATATTCAGATTTGACATCAGAATATCATCAGTAATCTTAGAGAAAGTTTAGAAGAGAAATCATGACACTTGCTTCTGATCCGGATTTTATGTAGTTTTTATAGTTTGTTAGTATTGGGTTACTGTATATACTCGAATATAAGCCGAGTTTTTCAGACCATTTTTTGTGCTGAAAATGCCCCCCTCGGCTTATACTCGAGTCATCTGACTTTGGGGACCCGGTACCGGCCGGCCATAGGTCCCCTGGACTCCAAACATATGTAGCCCCACTCTTCCTCTACAAGTGTGCAAAGTTTGTTGTCCGGGATACCTACGGCCGGGGAGCACCGATTTTTTAAACCCGGGCACCCCTTCCATAGACTCCCATGTTAAACATCAGTCGAGGCATGGACACAGTGAGGCACGCAGATGGACACCCTAGGCTTATACTCGAGTCAATACGTTTTCCCAGTTTTTTTTGGGTCGGCTTATACTCGAGTATATACGGTAATTATGATTTTGGGCAATGCTAGAGAAAGTACTGCATTATTTTTATTTTGGTAGTTTGATTTTCTTTTTTTTCTTCAATTCGGTTTTATTTATTCTACTTTGTATTTTAATAGCGTGGATGGTTTATTAGAGTATAGTTTTAGTTTAGTTTTCTTTGGCAATTGCGGTTATTGGTCATTCTATTGTGTCGCGTTTTGTTTATTTTTGTGATTGTGTTTTCTTAGTTGATTGTACGTGTATTTAATAATTTCCTTTGAGATTAATAAAGTATTCTGAATTTGATTCGTTGTCAGAGCAATCCTTAAAGTTATTGTAAAGTCAAAAGTTTGTTTTATCTGCATTCGTTGTAGTAAAGCGGAAGTCCACCGAATGTTTTTTTTGTTTTTTTTTAAAGTCAGCAGCTACAAATACTGCAGCTGCTAACTTTTAATACAAGGACACTTACCTGTCTAGGGTGCCCACGATGTTCTCACCCAAAGCCGCTCGCCTTTCGTGTGCTGCCGCCGCCATCTTCAGTAAGGGAATCAGGAAGTGAAGCCACTGCGCATGCGTGACTCGCACTGCGCTATCCCACTGGTTCCTGCTGTCTTCTGGGACCTGTGTTTCTGCGTGTCAGAAGACAGCAGGGGGGAGGAAGGAAGTGGCGTAGATACCCGCAAGTAGAACTCAGCTTTAAGATAAAAGGCCTTCTGTGTGCAGCAGCCAGCCCCCCTAATACTTACGTGAGCCCCATCTCTGTCTAGCGAAGTCCACGAGTATCTATGGGGACTTTTCCTTCTAAATTGGCTGAGACACAGCAGCAGCACCATTCGCTCCTGCTGCTGTCAAAGTCAGTCAGCCAATGAGGGGAGAAAGGGGTGAGGTCCGGTCACAGCTCCATGTCTGAATAGATACAGAGCTGTGAATCGGCTCAGGTTCCCCCATATTTTTTTTTATATAAAAAAAAAAAACAGACTTTACAAATCACTTTAAATGTTGCTGAAAGCCTGTAAAGAAACAACCCTCATACCTTTAGGATTAGGGTTGTCCCAATACCTCTTTAAGACAGGAGTTCAAGTACAATACTCAAACCCCCCCCCCCCCCCCCAAAGAACTCGCCGATACCGATACTTCGTTTTTTAAGTGATGCGACAGTGGTACTAATATGCATCACTAAATGACGCGTGGACTGTGTCAGTCGTTTTTTTATTTTATTTATTTTTACAATGCTTTTTTTTTTTGTTAAAGCAGGGGTTCACCCTAAAAAAAAAAAAAAAAAAAAAAAAAAAAAAATTGTTGTCTACCAATGCATCCAGCATACTAGCGTTAGCAACAGTATGCCTTTATTTTTTTCGCTGTACTGACAGTTTAATCCATTCAGACTCCCGCGGGGAATAGGTGTTCCTATGCACAGGGTAACATGATTGACGGCCGGCTATAGCGCGTCACGCTTCCCGAAAATAGCCGAAATAGGACTTGGCTCTTCACAGCGCCTGCGCAGTCAGCTCCTAGTCTGTGCGCAGACGCCGTATAGCGCTGTGAAGAGCCGAGTCCTACTCCGGCTATTTTCGGGAAGCGTGACGCGCCATAGCCGGCCATCAATCACGTTCCCCTCTGCATAGGAACCCCTATTCCCCGCGGAAGTCAGAAACAAAACTAATGGATTAAACTGAGTACAGCACAAAAAATAAAGGCATAATTTAGCTGACGCTAGTATGCTGGATGGCATGGTAGAAAGTTGATTTTTAGGGTGGACCTCCGCTTTAACGATGTCAGTGTGTTTATTTTATATATTTTTTTATTATTGCAATTTTTTTTTTTTTAATCAACCCTGTTGGGGAGCTTTGGTGAGATATCAGGGTCTTAACAGACCTCTGACATCTCCCTTTTGAGACAGGGAAAGGGACCTGAGGACACAGATTCCCCAGTCCCTTACTCTGCAGCCTCAGCTGCATTGAAAATGAATGGAGAGGGGGCAGCGGCTCCTCTCCATTCATATACTGAAGCTTCGTAAACATAGGTTATGATGTTTTAGTTATGTGATATAGTTATAGTAATCACTGACTCTTCATTGGGAAAAGGAAAGACAGATTTACTGTGTCCTACCTCTGCTCTTCATCCTGACAGATTGAGGACAGGAGGAGGACACCGAGGATAACCGGAGGGGGATACAGGGACAGTCAGGAGTGATCGGGGGGGGGGGGAGGCAGTTACAAGCACCGATCTGTCCAGGTATCGGGTGAAGCATTGGAGCATTTGCTCGAGTACAAGTACTTGGGCAAATTGCTAAGTATCGGTACCGATACTAGAATCGGTATCGGGACAGGCCAGGGACAAATCGCAGAGTGGCCACTGCTGCCACCACAGGCTGATATTCCACTGCACCCACAGCCTCTGCTACTCCTTGGCTCCATCCAATGCACCTGCATCCTCCATTTCTTTTAAGCCTTTCAGAGTATCCACAGCCTCAGCTGCCCTTGCATCCTCCGCTTCATCACAGCCTCACCATCTTTGCACCCAAAGCCCCCACCATGCTGTGACGGTATCGGTATGATATCCCCGTCAACGTTCCCTTCTTCCCATAACGACAATCACCCCAATATTCCACGAGGAGGGATATCCCTGGAATCGCCCAGAAAGCCACACATGAGACAAGCTTACTGCTGGAACAAGACACTTTATTGACACAAAAACTCAGCTTATATGTGGTTACAGCCTGTTAGGAACGCCCCCCTCACACAGTGGGGTTTCCCATACAGATTATAGGAGACAAGTCGGAGCCGACCATGCAGACATGTTTCTTTAGATAAAGACATCAGCGGAGTTAATTACTAGGTGTAACAGCCTGACCACAATGAAGCAATCAGAATAATTAACATGAGCCCCTTATCTAATCATTGTAAACAGTAAGGCCGGTCTCCTTCCCACACACAATAAATCAATTACCATTTGAACTAGGGAGCTGGCTGAGGAAGGGTCATTAACATGTCAATAGCTTGTGACACATGAACCAAGCAGGGAGATTTACACTGACATCCTTCACAATGGCCCCCCTTTTTCTCCCTGCTCCGGCAAACCCGGTTGGACCTTCCCTGGTCCAGTAGGGTTGACGGGTTCAGAGCTTTTAGTCCGAGGTTAACTCCGTTTGGCGTGACTGACCTCCATTGGTAACTGCTTCCGACTCAGGTATGCTACCGGGTCGTCAGATCACACGCCGGTCAGTCCCCAAGTCTTTGTGCGATCTGCAAAGTCACCAGAAGTCAGTGTGAAGACAGCGAATGGGTCTGTGCGCCGCCGTCTAGGTGTCCCGCTATGGGAGGGGGCAGGTTATGGCTCTGAAGTGACAATCACAGGAGATTCATAAAAAGAAAAAGTTATATTTGTTGAAATGCTGTAGCACTGGTGCTCAGAGTCCGGGGGGGGGGGGGGGGGAGAGGGGACTCAGAGCCCCATAAGGTCAGCCACCCCCTGCTCCCTCCGCAGCCGCCGGTTCTCCTCTTTGAGCTTCTCCAGCTCCATCTCCAGTTCATGGAGCCTGGGGGGGTCAGCCCGCTGTGACCTCAGGTGGTTGTTCTCCTCCTCCATGCGGCTTATGCACTCCTCCAGCTCTATGTACTCACGGATCAGATCCTGCTTGCTCATGTCCTGCAGGCTCTCCACGTGGTCCTTCATCATCAGGAACTGGGTGGTGGTGTAAGGGGCCACCGGTGGGCCCTTGGCGAACATCTCGGCCCGCATCTGGGGCGCCCGCTGCGATTCCATCTCCTCCAGTCGCTTCTTCTCCTCCCAGGTCCGCTGGTTATATGACTTCCAGGACCTCTTCTTCTTGGAGGGTAGCTGGCGGTGCCTCTTTCTGCCCAGCTCCCTCCAAGGCCCCTCCGGCTCATGGCGGTCGCCCATGACCAGCTGACAATGGTGTTCCCTGTTGTCCGTAATAACAGATTGTACCATGAGGGCTTCGTAAGGGGTGCCCAATGGTTCTTCCGGACCCAGCTCCTGGAGATCCCAAGCCGAGTCTACACAATGGGCTGCTGCTGGTGGGCGGTACCCAGGTTGAGACCAATTTGACCTGGTGTTGTCGTTCATGGGGCAATTCTGCTTGAAGTGACCCAACTGTTTGCACCGGAAGCAGCGTTGTTCGTTGTCCTCCTGGCGTGGGTAGCGAGGGCTAGATGTCATCGGTCTGTTAGGCGGTTGGTATCTAGCGGCTGGTGGGTGTGAGGGCGCCGTTGGTTGTGGAGGTTGTACCCGTGGTGTGACCTGGTTTGTCTTGCGAGTATCCGCATATTCATCCGCCAACTTCGCGGCCTCTGGTAGAGTCATGGGCCTGCGATCTCTCACCCAATCTTTGACATCCGTCTGGATGTGATTGTAAAATTGCTCCAGGAGCATTCGTTGCAAAATGTCCTCTGCGGTGGTGGCCTGGCTGCTGTTAACCCAGTTAGAGGCCGACAGGGACAGCTGGCATGCCCATTCTGCGTAAGAGTCTTTCGTGGTTTTGCGTGAATCCCTGAACTTCTGTCGGTGGGACTCTGGGGTTACTGCATAACGAGCCAGGAGCGCTTCTTTAACCCGGGCGTAGCTATGGATATCCTGATCTGGCACGGTCCGGAAAGCATCAGAAGCTTTGCCTGACAGTTTGCCTGACAATATTGCAACCCACTCTCTTCTAGCAATTCGGTGCAGGTTACATTGTCGCTCAAAGTCTGCCAGGTAGTTATCAATTTCACAGTCCTTTTCATCAAAAGCTTTAAAAGCGCTAAACGGAATCTTCCTTGCGTCTGCTGTGCTGTACTCACTGTTCGTAGAAGGTGCGGCTGCTTGTTGGACTGCTGCCAGTTTTAACTGTAGCTCTGCGTCCCTTATTTGTTTATCCTTCTGTAGTTCTGCGTCCCTTATTTCTTTAGCCTTCTGTAGCTCTGCGTCCCTTATTTGTTTATCCTTCTGTAGTTCTGCGTCCCTTATTTGTTTAGCCTCCTCCGCTAACAGGTCCATCACTTTCAGAACCACATCCGGCGTTGGGTTCGGGCCGAACCACGCTAGCTTCTCTCTCATTAGCTTGTTGGCTGGCGATTCCTCCTCCTGAATCACTGGTGTCTCCATCTCTTGTACTGCTGGCGTTGCTGCAATCCCGTCCTCCTGGTCTAGCTCCATTAATTCTGCTATGATGACCCGCTTGGTTTTGTTGCTAGCAATCCTTCCACGAACTTCCAGTAGTTCTTCCAGTGTCTGCTTGGAATCCGGGTGTGAAGGGGAATAGAAGGGAAAAATCCCGCTGCTACCAACCAATTGTGACGGTATCGGTATGATATCCCCGTCAACGTTCCCTTCTTCCCATAACGACAATCACCCCAATATTCCACGAGGAGGGATATCCCTGGAATCGCCCAGAAAGCCACACATGAGACAAGCTTACTGCTGGAACAAGACACTTTATTGACACAAAAACTCAGCTTATATGTGGTTACAGCCTGTTAGGAACGCCCCCCTCACACAGTGGGGTTTCCCATACAGATTATAGGAGACAAGTCGGAGCCGACCATGCAGACATGTTTCTTTAGATAAAGACATCAGCGGAGTTAATTACTAGGTGTAACAGCCTGACCACAATGAAGCAATCAGAATAATTAACATGAGCCCCTTATCTAATCATTGTAAACAGTAAGGCCGGTCTCCTTCCCACACACAATAAATCAATTACCATTTGAACTAGGGAGCTGGCTGAGGAAGGGTCATTAACATGTCAATAGCTTGTGACACATGAACCAAGCAGGGAGATTTACACTGACATCCTTCACACATGCATCCACAGTCTGAATGTCCACCAAGCCATCTCTGCACTCGCAGTCTCCAAATGCTCTACTGCCACTTGGAACCAACCCCCCTCTTCTAAGTACATGTTGAGTGACCTGAGGGTAGTCAGCAGCTAAGCTCAAACTCCCAGGAGGGGGCCCCTCATAGAACATCAGTTACCTCCTAAACTCCACTCACATGGGAAGCAGTCGCAGAAGGGAGCAGAGTCCACATACTGGTTGGCCCCTTGCCCCTCATGCAGTTTCCCGAGACAGGTGACAGCCAAGAGGCTGCAGGGCCATTCAAAAAGAACCATGCGAGATTACACATGTGCAGTGGGAAGCCAGCTGCTGTTCCTCAGGAGGCCACAGCTGCCTCCCGTTTCCAAGACAGCAGCTCCAGGGACCCTCAGTGGTAAGAAGAACCAGCTTCAGGGACACAGTGCTGGACCCCAAGCACTAGGAAGTACCTGATCTTTATAAGTCAGCAGCTACAGTTTACAGTTGCTGACAAAAAAAATACAGAAAAACACTGAAATTCCTCTTCAGGTACAGTATATATGTTTTGACACAGCATTGTGGTAGGAGGATGGACCTTAAAATCAAGCTTTGACCTTTGATCTGCTTTATGCAGCTTATCATACATAAACTTAAAATAGTGATTTTTTTCCCCTTTCCTTGGTACCTGAGGAAAATGAAGATAGCTTTACGGTACGACACGCCATCAATCTGCTCATAATAGTCCAGGAACGGCTTGATTGTGTCAATAAGTCCTTGATGCAACTTGTCCATCTCATCAAATATGAATATGGATCGAGGACAGTTGGTGACGTTTCCACGAATCCATGACTGTATCTGATCCTGAATGATGGAAGAGGACCTCGGTTATTAACATAGGACTGTATAAAACAAATTATACATAGTTATAGATTGCAGTCATCGAAAGGCCAAGTTCACCTTTTCACACATTTCCCTTTTCAGAATGAATACAAGCCTTTTCTGCCCATCCCGATGTGCTTACAGGGAGTGCAGAATTATTAGGCAAGTTGTATTTTTGAGGATTAATTTTATTTTTGAACAACAACCATGTTCTCAATGAACCCAAAAAACTAATTAATATCAAAGCTGAATATTTTTGGAAGTCGTTTTTAGTTTGTTTTTAGTTTTAGCTATTTTAGGGGGATATCTGTGTGTGCAGGTGACTATTACTGTGCATAATTATTAGGCAACTTAACAAAAAAAAATATATACCCATTTCAATTATTTATTTTTACCAGTGAAACCAATATAACATCTCAACATTCACAAATATACATTTCTGACATTCAAAAACAAAACAAAAACAAATCAGTGACCAATATAGCCACCTTTCTTTGCAAGGACACTCAAAAGCCTGCCATCCATGGATTCTGTCAGTGTTTTGATCTGTTCACCATCAACATTGCGTGCAGCAGCAACCACAGCCTCCCAGACACTGTTCAGAGAGGTGTACTGTTTTCCCTCCTTGTAAATCCCACATTTGATGATGGACCACAGGTTCTCAATGGGGTTCAGATCAGGTGAACAAGGAGGCCATGTCATTAGTTTTTCTTCTTTTATACCCTTTCTTGCCAGCCACGCTGTGGAGTACTTGGACGCGTGTGATGGAGCATTGTCCTGCATGAAAATCATGTTTTTCTTGAAGGATGCAGACTTCTTCCTGTACCACTGCTTGAAGAAGGTCTCTTCCAGAAACTGGCAGTAGGACTGGGAGTTGAGCTTGACTCCATCCTCAACCCGAAAAGGCCCCACAAGCTCATCTTTGATGATACCAGCCCAAACCAGTACTCCACCTCCACCTTGCTGGCGTCTGAGTCGGACTGGAGCTCTCTGCCCTTTACCAATCCAGCCACAGGCCCATCCATCTGGCCCATCAAGACTCACTCTCATTTCAGCAGTCCATAAAACCTTAGAAAAATCAGTCTTGAGATATTTCTTGGCCCAGTCTTGATGTTTCAGCTTGTGTGTCTTGTTCAGTGGTGGTCATCTTTCAGCCTTTCTTACCTTGGCCATGTCTCTGAGTATTGCACACCTTGTGCTTTTGGGCACTCCAGTGATGTTGCAGCTCTGAAATATGGCCAAACTGGTGGCAAGTGGCATCTTGGCACCTGCACGCTTGACTTTTCTCAGTTCATGGGCAGTTATTTTGCGCCTTGGTTTTTCCACACGCTTCTTGCGACCCTGTTGACTATTTTGAATGAAACGCTTGATTGTTCGATGATCACGCTTCAGAAGCTTTGCAATTTTAAGAGTGCTGCATCCCTCTGCAAGATATCTCACTATTTTTGACTTTTCTGAGCCTGTCAAGTCCTTCTTTTGACCCATTTTGCCAAAGGAAAGGAAGTTGCCTAATAATTATGCACACCTGATATAGGGTGTTGATGTCATTAGACCACACCCCTTCTCATTACAGAGATGCACATCACCTAATATGCTTAATTGGTAGTAGGCTTTTGAGCCTATACAGCTTGGAGTAAGACAACATGCATAAAGAGGATGATGTGGTCAAAATACTCATTTGCCTAATAATTCTGCACTCCCTGTAGATATTATACTAGTCCATGGCAGCTTTCAGTTTGTACTTCTGCTCAGAAAAAAATAAATAAAAAAAAAACACCTTCTGATCCCCGACATCCTGCATCATCATGTGACTATCCATGAAACGTCACATCCCATCATCCACTGATTTACTGCATCACAGAATAGGGTACGTTTTACTTCTCTGGTCACACACCTTTTTTATTTACACCTACTTTAATCACATTATTTTCAACGGCGCCTGTTCACATCAGTGCGCCCCTGTGAAGCGTGATTTTGGAAATCTTTACTATAGCCATGTTGATGTCCTTTCCTTACATGTAGAATATCTGTTCTTCTATGCTAATTTTGTAAACTGATAACATTTTCTAAATAAGCTATATTAGGAGAAAAAAAAAAAAAGTCGGTCAGCTTACGTTTTGGGCTGCAAATCACATAAAATGGGTAGAACGGGGACTGCAGAGAGAAGGCAACTAAATCAATAAGAGCCCCTTTACACTGAGGCGCTTGAAAACTGCCCCAAAAAACACAGGGCGCTTTTGAAGCGCTTTTGAGGCCTTAGCAGTGTGCTTTTTTGAAGGTCACGTGAATCAAAAGAGCCATTTTGAGGTGCTTTTGAAGCGCTTTTGAAAGGCGCTTCCCATTCATTTCACTGGAGAATGGAGAGGTGCGCTTTTGAGGCACTTTTAGCGCTTCAAAGATGCTGCTTGCAGGAGTTTTTTTCACTGCCCTGCCCCTGTGTGAAAGTGTTCATTGATTTTAATGCAAAAGGAGTTTTTTGCTAAATTTTCAGGTGTCTTTTTTGAGGCGTGAAAGAGCCTGAAAAGCACCTCAGTGTGAAAGATCTAAGGTTCATGGAGAAAAGGTTCACAAAACTATTACCTATCAAGTTTTATAGAGGGAGATCTTATGGTTTTATATGAAAATATAAAACTACCCATGTAGAAGATTCAATTGAATGTTCACTACAATAGACATTCCTATCCTTGTGATAGGGACATTGTTCCAACGGGACTGATTTAATCAAACAAAGTAAATTTGGATGTTTAAAATATAAAAAGGAGGTTCCAAAATGTTGAAGTTGACATAGTAGGTACAGACACTTACAGTGGCTTGCAAAAGTATTCACCCCCTTGGCTTTTTACCCATTTTGTTACATTACAGCCTTTAGTTAAATATTTTTTTAATCTGAATAATAAGTGATGGATCAGAACACAATAGCCTAAGTTGCTGAAGTAAAATTAGAAAAATAGATACATAAAACTAATTTTTCAGAGATAAAAAAACGGATAATGGGCATGTGCGTATGTATTCATCCCCTTTGTTATGAAGCCCATAAAAAGCTCTGGTGCAATCAATTACCTTCAGAAGTCACAAAATTTGTGAAATTATGTCCACTGTGTGCAATCCAAGTATCACATGATCTGTCATTGCATACACACACACCTTTTTGAAAGGCCCCAAAGGCTGCAACACCTAAGCAAGAGGCACCACTAACCAAACACTGCCATGAAGACCAAGGAACTCTCCAAACAAGTAAGGGACAATGTTGTTGAGAAGTAAAAGTCAGGGTTAGGTTATTAAACAAATATCCAAATCTTTGATGATCCCTAGGAGCACCATCAAATCTGTCATAACCAGATAAAAAGAACATGGCATAACAGAAAACCTGCCAAGAGATGGCCGCACACCAAAACTCACAGACCGGGCAGGGAGGGCATTAATCAGAGAGGCATCACAGAGACCTAAGGTAACCCTGGATGAGCTGCAGAGTTCCACAGCAGAGACTGGAGTATCTGTATATAGGATGACAATAAGCTGTACGCTCCATAGAGATGGGCTTAATGGCAGACGGGCCAGAAGAAAGCTATTACTTTCAGCAAAAAACAAAATGGCACGTTTTGAGTTTGCGAAAAGGCATGTGGGAAACTCCCAAAATGTATGGAGGAAGGCGCGCTGCTCTGATGAGATTAAATTGAACTTTTTGGCCTTCAAAGAAAATGCTATGTCTGGCACAAACCCAACACATCACATCACATCACCATCCCCACTTGGGACTGGGAAACTGATCAGCGTTAAGGGAAAGATGGATGGAGCTAAATACAGGGATGTTCTTGAGCAAAACCTGTACCACTCTGTGTGATTTGAGGCTAGGATGGAGGTTCACCTTCCAGCAGGACAATGACCTCACCACAAACACACTGATAAAGCAACACTTGAATGGTTTAAGGGTAAACATGTAAATGTGTTGGAATGGCCTAGTCAAAGCCCAGACCTCAATTCAATAGAAAATCTGTGCTCAGACTTAAAGAATGCTGTTCACAAGCGCAAACATCTAACTTATAGGAGCAGTTTTGCAAGGAGGAATGGGCAAAAATGCCAGTGGTAAGATGTGGCAAGCTCATAGACTTATCCAAAGCGACTTGGAGCTGTGATAGACGCAAAAGGTGGCTCTAATAAGTATTGACTTTAGGGGGTGAATAGTTATGCACATTGACTTTTTCTGTCCCATTTGTTGTTTGCTTTGCAATATAAAAAAATAAAATAAAAAAAAAAAACATGCACATCTTTAAAGTTGTGGGCATGTTCTGTAAATTAAATGATGCAAATTCTCAAACAATCCATGTCAATTCCAGGTTGTGAGGCAACAAAACACGAAAAAATGCCAAGGGGGGTGAATAATTTTGCAAGGCACTGTATCTGATTGGCCCGGGATCAGCAAGTAATTTTTTTTTCCCTGTTAACGAAATTGGACAATGCTTTCACATGGGGAGATTTTCTTTAGTCTTATTTCTTAATAAACTAGGGATTCAGAGGAGTTTTTTCTTAAAGGATAAATAGCTGCACATAAAGGGGTTGGTTTACTGAAGGCAAATAGACTGTTCACTACGCTCTGGAGAAAATGTCCTTGTGAATGTCCAGAGTGAAACTGCACTTTCAAAGTGAACAGTCTATTTTCCTTTAGTAAGTAACCCCAAAATCGTGTGGGTGTGTGTGTGTGTGTGTGTGTGTGTGTGTACACACACACACACAGCTGTGGCCAAAAGTTTTGAGAATGACACAAATAATAATTTTCAAAGTCAGCTACCTCAGTTTGCAATTTGCATATACTCCAGAATGCTATGAAGAATGATCAGATGAAGTGAAATTAATTGCAAAGTCCCTCTTTGCCATGAAAATTAACTTACTCCCATAAAAACACATTTCCACTGCATTTGTGAAGAAGGCTTCAGGGCAAGATCTAAAAACACTGAGGCAGCAGACTTTGTGAAAATTAATATTTATGTCACGGCTGTACACACACACACAAATACTCATTACTCTGCCTTATAAAGGCCAGGGCGTTATTAAGTGAAGTTCTAAAAATTGTGACAATTTGTGAGATTTACAAAGGTAAGCGCACCTTGTATAGATGAATTAAGTTGTCGTGTGGGAAATGCAAAGTTGACACAAAAAGATGGACAAATTTGCTGCTCATCCCCTTCTCATGAATGTTCTCTGTGATGATTTTGCTGATGAAGTTCTTGCCGGTGCCGGTCCAGCCATGCAGGGATAGAGCCAGGGGCTTCTTGGGGTTTTCAGTGTTCATAAACCCTGTGACCGCTCGGAAGATGACATCACGGGCCAGGTGCTGACCAATCAGTTTATTTTCCAAGTCTTCCTTAAAAGCTGATAAATACAGTGGAAGTGTTACAGTGGAATGTACAATGGATTACCAAGATAATAAAATGCAAAAATAAGAATCCGTGAAAACATTCCAGGTACATCTTTGTTCCTATAAACTTAATTTCTCCTCCCACTTGTTTAGAGAATTTCTCAGGTTTATCTTCTTTTTTTTGCGCTCAATTAGTAAAATTAACTTCCAAAGTTCTATGATGACTCCGTTTTATAAAATGTTCTTCTTCTAAAAGCACCGAAAGAAGCCTGCAGGGTGGTACCCCATTGGTGTAGGCGTTTCCTCCAGTACTATATTTCTCATGAGTCCTCAGTGTGCACACCATCCAGAGAAATAACTATGCCAAGGAAAGGGTTAGAAAAGGAACCTTTATGTAGTGGTCCCCCCCCCCTGTAGGGGCTGCTAAGTGATGTGGTGCACCTATCACACTGCCCAGCCCGACATTCACTTCGAGACAATAAAACGGTCCATGTGCTTGTTTGTGAAAGAATAAAGATCACGATTCTCATGGTGTAACATCATCTAAGCAAAAAAAAAAAAAAAATGTTGATTCTTATTTTAGCCAGAATCGCGCAGCTCTAGTCACCACTGGGATTTGATTTTTATTTCTAAACAAATGAAGACGAAGAAAAAAAAAAAAAAACTCATAGCTTGCTATAAAATTTTGCAGAGACAATTTTTCTCCTTCACTGATGGCCCCCGATAATCGGTGTACATGTCCCTTTTAGAGAAGCCAGTTATCGGCTCTTCTCCTCATGCTGTCAGTGGGAGAAAAGGAGTGCAGATAATTAGCTTCTGCTGACATCTGTGAATGTTAATGGACACAGCTGATCACGTGGTAAAGAGCCACTGATTGGCCCTTTACCTCAATGTGTGATCGGTGTCCTCAGGACACAATCACAGGGTGTGCCATCATAGAACTAGTCCGCCATGCTATAGTCGTTAATTCGGCTATAGCGCAGTCGGCAAGTTGTTAACGATAAACACAGAGAAGGGAAGACATTGTACCTTTCTTTACCCACTTCCTGCCCAGGCCAATTGTCAGCGCCATCACATTTTTAATGACAATTGCGCAGTCATGCAACACTGTACCCATAAGAATTTTTTATTTCCACACAAATAGAGCTTCCTTTTGGTGGTATTTAATCACTGCCGAGTTTTTCTTTTTTGCTAAAAGGAAAATCTTGAAGAAAAAAAAGAAATCATGTTTTTCTTGGTTTTGGTTATAACATTTTGCAAATAAATAATCTTGATGTACTGGCGGCCTATCTAATTCTTGAGGCCCTAAAATGTCATGACTGGACAAATACCCCCCAAATGACCCCTTGGAAAGTAGGCAGTCCAAGGTATTTAGTAAGAGGCATGGCAAAAAGTTTCAAGTTAAATATTCGGATTTCTATTTTATTTTTTACATAATGTCACCGATGTAGTACAGCGTTATCATTTAACTGGTAATCATATAACTGGTGTGGCAGTTATCAGGGACACTGACTGGTGACAATTTTTTTATCACACATTTTGACCACAGCAATATGTTACCATAGTAACATTGTAATGCTCTGGGGAAATGATCAGTGTTTTGTTTTACACATCATGTTGCTTATAGCAATGAATTTTATTGCTATAAGCAAGCATTTTACTGAACAGAAATCCATTCAGATTGATTTGTTTTGATTAGCTGTGATTGGCCACAGCTGATCATATGACACAGATTGGCCCAGTCTGTACCATGTGGTCACCTGTGACCAATCACAGCCAGCAACACAAAATTGTATACAACGGATGGCTTGAAAGAAGCCATGCATTATTTACAACTGTGACCCACTGTGATTGGTTACAGCGGTTCTATGGAATTGGCAGTGGGCCGGTACAGTGATCAATCATTGGCTGTGTCCCATGGAGACAGATCACACGACAGCATGATCCGGGAAGACGTCACATGACATCCACCCGGATCGACCAGAGGCAGCTCCATCGTCATTCGGCTATAGGCTGGACGGCAAAGGGTTGTAAAGGTTTGTTTTTTATTTTCTAAATAGGTTCCTTTAAGCTAGTGCATTGTTGGTTCACTTACCTTTTCCTTCCATTTCCCTTCTAAAATGTTTGTTTTCTTTGACTGAATTTCTCACTTCCTGTTTCTCCTCAGTAAGCTTGCCCCCCCCATCATCCGAGCCATTCTAACTGGGGGTTAGTCAGCTAGAACAGCTTACTGAGGAGAAACAGGAAGTTCAGACAAAATTCAGACAAAGAAAAAAACATTTAGAAAGGAAATCAAAGAAGAGGGTAAGTGAACCAACAATGCACTAGCTTAAAGGAACCTATTTAGAAAATAAAAAACAAACCTTTACAACCCCTTTAACCACTTCCAAACCGCCGTACGTCTTTATACGGCCTAACTTTAAAGATTGATATCTCGGTAACGGCAGCAGCTGCTGCCACAACCGAGGTATCAATCTTTAGTGTCAGCGGTTCTGTTAACGATAACGGCGGTCTCCGCGGTGGATTCGCCGCGAGATCGCCGGCGGGAGAGGGGTCCCCCCCCCCTCCCGCCGCCCTCCGCCGCTTACCGTAGCCGTCGGTAGCGGCGGAGGCGATCGGGACCGTTCGGCTGGTGACTGGGGACGAGACTGAAGGAAAAATCTCCTTCGCCCGTCCCCATAGCTCTGCTGGGCGGAAGTGACGTCAAAACGTCAGTCCCGCCCAGCCTCTTGAAGAAACATTTTTTTTTTTGTCATTTGAAAAAATGACAGTTTCAAATTTTTTTTTTTTTTTTTTTTTTTGCATTTTAGTCTAAATATGAGATCTGAGGTCTTTTTGACCCCAGATCTAATATTTAAGAGGACCTGTCATGCTTTTTTCTATTACAAGGGATGTTTACATTTCTTGTAATAGGAATAAAAGTGATCATTTTTTTTCCCCCAGTGTAAAAAATAATAAAATAAATAAAAAAAAATATGAAAAAAAAAAAAATTTTAAAGCGCCCCGTCCCGACGAGCTCGTGCGCAGAAGCTAACGCATACGCGAGTAGCGCCCACATATGAAAACAGTGTTCAAACGACACAAGTGAGGTATCGCCGCGAGCGAGAGCAATAATTATAGCCCTAGACCTACTCTGTAACTCAAAAAATGCAACCTATAGAATTTTTTAAACGTCGCCTATCGAGATTTTTAAGGGTAAAAGTTTGACGCCATGCCACGAGCGGGCGCAATTTGTAAGCGCGACATGTTGGGTATCATTTTACTCTGCGTAACATTATCTTTCACAATATATAAAAAAATTGGGCCAAATTTATTGCCGTCTTATTTTTTAATTCAAAAAAGTTTTTTCCAAAAAAAGTGCGCTTGTAGGACCACTGCGCAAATATGGTGTGACAAAAAGTATTGCAATGATCGCCATTTTATTCTCTAGGGTGTTAGAAAAAAATATATAATGTTTGTGGGTTTTAAGTAATTTTCTAGCAAAAAAAACTGTTTTAGTCTTGTAAACACCAAATCTGAAAAACACCCAAAGTAGAGAAGTGGTTAAGCTAAAATAAGTATAAGGAAGGGCTGCGCGTGAAGGAGGGGAGGGGGGGCTGAAGCTTCACAGAAAGGGCTCCTTGAGAAACACTTTAACCCATTCTTGCCCATGCTAGAGCCGAATGATGGCTTGCCGGGAGGGCGTCTATAGATCTCCTCCCATGATCGCGCTGCCCGTGCACTCAATGCGGCGTACGGATGGTGCGCGCTTTGAAAAGATTGTGGTAAAGGGCCAATCAAAGCATCTCTTTACCCCGTGATCAGCTGTGTCCAGTGACAGCTGATCACGGAAGGTTATCGGTATTCCTTTCCTTACAGTAATAGCATGAGGAGAGAAAAAGTCAATAACTGGCTTGTGTTAAAGGGACATCGGCACTGATTATCAGTGCAATCCCAACAGTGCCACCTATCATCAGCACACAAAAGTGAAGGAGAGAAAATTGCTGTTTGCAAAATGTTATAACAAAACTATGAGCAAAAAAATTTTCAAAATATTTGGTATTTTTTTTTGTTTGTTTAGCAAAAAAATTAAAACCCCAGTAGTGATTAAATAGCACCAAAAGAAAGCTGTGTGTGTGGAAGGAAAAGGTCCCGCACCAGGCCGACCCTCCTGGCTGTCTGTGCCCCCCACTGTGGAGATTCGCCTTCTCCGATTGTCCTCGGACAACCACAATCACTGAGGGGAAACCCAACATATCAGAGTTGTCACCACAATAAGGAGTGAGAGGAAATCGTCCAATGGGGACACCTGTTCCAAAAGACAACTGGGAAGGTGTTTGTCAGTCTGGAAAATCAGCTCCGACTTCCTGTTTTGTCTCCAGGACAGGAAGTAAAGGGAAGAGGTTGTCACCCCTCACTACACCCCATCTAACACTAAGAAAAAACGTTCGGTCTGTCCATTCCCTCCAATGAACGATCAGATTCATGGATATAATAATAAGGAAATCAGAGACAGCTGATAACCAATCACCTCCCCCATGCTGGGCTGTGTAGTTCCTCAGTCCCCCCCTCACCTGTACTGTTATAGGCGTTCTCCTCACAGCACTCCACCAGACGGCCGCAGTAGAAGCGGGGGTAGGACAGGTACCCGGTCAGTACAGAGGCGGTGGCTATGGCGATAGCTGTGGTGACAGGCTCCAGGGTTAACACTCCCGACAACAGGGGACCCAACAACACCCCCACAGACAGCCATGACCCCGGGAAACAGCGCCTAGCTCCGGCCATAGGAGCTCCAACCTGCGCATGCACCTCCCAGGTTATCCACGCTGAAACTCGAGCATGCGCAGAACTCTCTTCTCCCTTCGCTCTTCCGGGATCAGTGCTTCTTCCTGCTGTAGTGCGCACTCTCCTTGAGAGTGGTCTGGCTGCAGAGTGGAGCTCCACCCCACTTTTTTTTATTATTATTATTATTGAACCTTAGTGTAACAAAAACTGTAGGTGGAGCTCCACTGTCGACAGGAAACATGTGGCCTCCACCTCACTTTTTTTGTTTGTTTGTTTAAAGAACTTTAATAAGCAAACATTCAAGAGACATTAGAAACAACGCATGGAAGTGGAGGTGACACGTGTCCTGTCACATCTGTATTTTCCAATGGTAGTATGTGGCTGCAGACTGGAGCTCCACTCTCAACAGGAATCATGTGTCCTCCACAGATTTTTCTTTTATTCAACTTCCGCTCCCTCGCATTTTCTGCACACGTGTTTAAAGCGGATCTCCACTCTAAAGTGGAGTCCCGCTGATCGGCACCCTCCCCCCCTCCGGTGTCACATTTGACACCTTTCAGGGGGGAGGGGGGTGCAGATACCTGTCTACAGACAGGTATCTGCACCCACTTCCGGCCCTACGATACGGGCAAAAGACGTGTTTTTTCTCCGCTTCCCGTCCGTCCCCCGTTGTATGCTGGGAACACTCGGCTCCCAGCACACAGCGGGAGCCAATCGGCGGGCGCAGCGCGACTCGCGCATGCGCCGTAGGGAACCGGGCAGTGAAGCCGGAGCGCTTCACTTCCTGGTTCCCTCACCGTGGATGGAGGGGGGAGCAGCAGGGTGACGAGCGATCGCTCTTCCTCTGCTGCGATCGGCGCTGGACTCCAGGACAGGTAAGTGTCCTTATATTAAAAGTCAGCAGCTGCAGTATTTGTAGCTGCTGGCTTTTAATATATTTTTTTAGTGGCACATCCGCTTTAAAAAAAAAAATTTTAGGCTTTAACCACTTCCATACCGGGCCTATTTTGGCACTTCTCTCCTACATGCAAAAATCATAATTTTTTTGTTAGAAAATTACTGAGAACCCCCAAACACTATATATGTTTTTTTAGCAGACAGCCTAGGGAATAAAATGCCGATCATTGCCACTTTTTATCTCGCACGGTATTTGCGCAATCATTTTTCAAACGCCTTTTTTTAAGGAAAAAAACGGTTTCATGAATTAAAAAATAACAAAACAGTAAAATTAGCCCAATTTTTTTGTATAATGTGAAAGATGAAGTTACGTCGAGTAAATAGATACCTAACATGTCACGCTTAAAAATTGCGCACACTCATGGAATGGCGCAAAACGTCAGTACTTAAAAATCTCCATAGGCGTCACTTTTTTTTACAAGTTACAAATTTAGAGTTACAGACGAGGTCCAGTGCTAGAATTGTTGCTGGCGCTCTAACGCACGCGGCGATACCTCACATGTGTGGTTTGAACGGCGTTTACATGTGTGGGCGGGACTTACGTGTGTGTTCGCTTCTTAACGCGAGCTACCGGGGATAGGGGCATTTAAAAATAAAATAAATTGAGTAAAATAAAGAATAAAATAATAAAAAAAATAAAACTTTTTTTGAAATTTTTTTTTTTTGATCACTTTTATTCCTATTACAAGGAATGTAAACATCCCTTGTAATAGGAATGGTTCGTGACAGGTACTCTTTATGGAGAGATGCGGGGTCAATAAGACCCCACATCTCTCCTCCAGGCTAAAAAGCATTAGATTGTGAAAAAAAATTCACAGGTCTAATGCTTTCAGCCGCGATTGCGGCTGTGTTTACATTCCGGGACTCCGTCCGATGCCGGCGGATCGTTTCTCCGGGTCTCCGATGGCAAAGGAGAGCCCAGGGAAGCACCGGATGGCGGCGGTAGGGGGGGATGTCCCCTCCCCGCCGCCTATAAGTACGATCAAGCGGCGGAACTGCCGCTATGATCGATCTTATGGTGCACAGATTCGCCGGCTGAAGAGATGGATATCTGAATGATGCCTGTAGCTGCAGGCATCATTCAGATATCCCCACTGAAAGTCCAGGATGTCATATGACGTCCTTGGGCGGGAAGTGGTTAAAGATGACATAAAACCCCCAAAATAATATATATTTTTCTGAAAGCAGACACCCTAGAGAATAAAATAGTGGTACATTTTTTTATGTTTCATGATATTACCACAAAGGTCTAGGAAACGCAGCATTTCAGTAAAATACTACACTAAAGTGAATTTTTAGGGCAAACGAATGCAAGAAATTACCCAAATGTTGGTAAAACATAAAAGATAGATAAAATAGATACCCAATATAGATACCCAATATGTCAAACCTTCAATTTGTGTGCGTCCGTGAAATGGTAACAAACTTCAGTACCCTATATTTTCCATAGGTGACGCTTCAAAAGCCCCCTATAGGTCATCAGTTTAGCATTACAGAGGAGGTCTGGTGCTAGAATTATCGCTCTCACTCCGGCATGCACAGCGATATGTAACGTGTATCGCCATAAACCTTTTCAAGTGTAGACTCCCAGACGTTTGTGTTTGCATTCATATGTGCTTATATGTTGGGGTGGGGGCCTCCAAATTTTTTTGGGGGGGAGATTTTATGTGCTTTAGTGTAACTTTATTTTTGCTTAACCACTTGACCTCTGGAAAATTAACCCCCCCTTAATAACCAGGCTTTTTTTTTTACGATACGGCACTGCGTTACTTTGATAATTGCGCGATCATGCAACTCTGTACATCACTGAAATTTATGTCCTTTTTTCCCACAAATTTAGCTTTCTTTTGGTGGTATTTAATCACCATTGCGTTTTATTTTTTGCTATATAAACCAAAAAATATTGACAATTTTGAAAAAAAAATAAGCGTATATATTGATTAGTTTGTGCAAAATTTATAGCATCTACAAACTATGGGATATTTACTGGAATTTTTATATATTATTTTATATTTTTTACTAGTAATCAGCGACTTATAATGGGACTGTGATATTGCGGCTAACAATCGGACACTACCTGACACTTTCTGGGAACCAGTGACACTAATACAGTGATCAGTGCTAAAAATATACACTGTCGCTGTACTAATTACACTGGCAGGAAGGGGTTAACATCAGGGGCGATCAAAGGGTTAACTGTGTGGGGTGTTTCTACCAAGCAATGTAAAAAAAAAAATTGCTGCTGTCAGAAGAGATGGGTTTGTTTACCCTACCCTGGCACGCAGATCATGTACTAGGTAGGCGATCCAGTGCAGAGTGGCCGCCCTATCACAGAATATCTACTGGGTGGTCCGCATGTGGTTAACTTGTTTTTTTTTATGACATAGGAGACGAAATTCCCATATGTTGTGATTTTTTGTTGACAGGTTCTCTTTAATGAGACATGAAGGGTCTAATAGACCTCCAATGTCTACTCTGTAGGGGTCTGTCAGTGGAGGGAGAGGTGGCATTTGAGGGGGTTGGGTGTCTGTCAGTGGAGGGAGGGGGTGGTATTTCGGGGTCTGTCGGAGAAGGGGGCAGTATTTAGGAGGGTTGGGGGTTGGTCTGTGGAGGGAGGGGGTAGTATTTTGGAGGGTTGGGTGTCTGTCAGTGGAGGGAGGATGGGGCAGTATTTAGGAGGGTAGGCGGTCGGTCTGTGGAGGGGGGGTGGTATTTGGGAGGGTTGGAGTCGGTCTTTGAGAGAGGGGGGTAGTATTTGGGAGGGTTGGGGTCTGTCAGTGGGGGGAGGGGTGGTATTTGAGGGGGTTGGGGGTCTGTCAGTGGAGAGATGGATACCACTGATAGAGCTCCACCCCTCCAACTACCAATCCCTGCCCCCACTACTCTTCCCCCAGCTCCCCCTGCCTTCCACTGATACACCCCCATCCAACCAACTACCGACCTCTCCCCTAACCCCCAACTACTGAGCCACACCCCACCAACTACCACTAATGTTTTTACATTAAAGTTCATTAAACAAAAACAAAAAAAAGTGGAGTGGAGGCCACATGTTTCCTGTTGACAGTGGAGCTCCGCCTACAGCCGTTCATTGTTTGTTACAATAAAGTTCAATAAAAAAAAAAAAAGGTGGAGTGGAGCTCCACTCTGCAGCCAGACCACCTTGTCAGGATGAGAGTTCTTCTTCCTGCTCTACTGCGTTTCTGGTTGCATTTGATTCCCTTCTAAGAAATTACGTCACTGTTCCATATTTCCAGATCCAATCCAACCTGTCATTAATTATGGTGTTATGACTCTGGGAACTTTGCTACATCCAACTATTATTATTATAAGCAGTAGTAATAATAATAGTAATAATAATAACAGCAGTAGTAGTAATAATAGTAGTAGTATAAGTAATAATAATACTGCTAGTGATAATAGTTGCAGTAGTAATAGTAGAAGTGATAATAATAGTAGATATAATAAAACTAGTGATAATAGTATTATTATTACTGCCAGCAAACATGGGCTCCTCCCATGGACAGGATGACATTTTACTCATAGAACATAGGTGACAATATAAAAGCACAGTGTATCAGTGTGGGGGATGTAATACAGAGCACAGTGTATCAGTGTGGGGATGTAATACATAGCACAGTGTATCAGTGTGGGGATGTAATACATAGCACAGTGTATCAGTGTGGGGATGTAATACAGAGCACAGTGTATCCGTGTGGGGATGTAATACATAGCACAGTGTATCAGTGTGGGGGATGTAATACATAGCACAGTGTATCAGTGTGGGGATGTAATACGTACATAACAAAGTGTGGCAAAGTGGGGATGTAATGCATAGCACAGTGTACAGAGTGTAGCTGTATAAGGATGTAGTGCATAGCACAGTGTAGAGAGTGGTCTACACCAGACTTTCCCCCAGAGGTTGCTGTAAGGGGGGGGGGGATATAATTGGACCCTATGTAAGACGGCACTCTTCCACTGACCACTAGTGTAATAACAAACTTTTTCCCTGACCACCACTGTAATATGGCACTTCTTACTGACCACCACTGTAAATAGGCCCTTGTTCCCTGACCAACAATGTAATAGAGCACTCCTCCACTGACCAACAACATAAGGGGGCACTCTACTACTGACCCCTAATATAATGGAGCACTTTTTTATTTACTTATGTAACTATGCAACATAAGGGGGTACACTTCAACTGAATGCCAGTATGCTGGGGCACTCCTTCACTGACCGCCAATGTACAGCAGCACTTCTTTCCTGACCACCAACGCATGATGGCACTTTTCCACTTACCACCAGAGTAATAGAGCATTCCTTTACTGATCATCAATTTAAAAGGAGCATTTCTTTATTTTTCTAGATAACTTAAAGGGGTACTCTGACCGCCAATGTTAGATGACACCCTTCCACTATCCATTAATGTAAGGGAATAGTACAGTTTACATCAGCCCTTAAAATATCCACTCACCTGCTTGCATTTAGTGAGTGGAAAAAGCTTGAGGGTGAGTGTAGGGCTGCCTCGGAGAGTGGGGAGTGCCACCTGCAGATAGGGTTGAATGGGAGGCCGTTCTTCCAGCGATCCGTCAGGGGAAGTGAGAGGAGAGGAAGAGGAAAGCCGGCCAGATCATCACACAGAGCGGGGATAGCCCACTGTGTCAGCTTTGATTTAAATTGCCTGGCGGCCTCTAGATGCTAAAATTACAAACAAGGAGGTGGTGTCGGCGATCTTTGCCTTCCCACCTAATAAAGCGCCGGGTCCAGATGGCTTCCCGGCAGACTTTTACAAGTCATATGTTGACCAATTGGCCCCTAGGCTTACGACGTTATTTGAGTGCTGCCTGCAGAAAAAATGCTCCCAGCCTCCATGCTGGATGCATACATTATTCTTCAGGTAAGGATCCGCTAGAATGCTCGTCGTATAGACCCATAGCCCTGCTTAACATGGACCTTAAGATTCTGACGAAAGTCTTAGCGAGGAGGCTGGCGTTGGTTATTTCATCCCTGGTGGATGTAGACCAGACAGGTTTTATGCCGGGAAAATCCACAGATACTAACTTGAGAAGACTCTTTACGCATTTACAGCTTCCTAATGTTGATTCGGCCTGCAGGGTAATAGTCTCTATTGATATAGAGAAGGCCTTTGACTCAGTGGACTGGAACTTTATGCATACAGTTCTTGAGTACATGGGTTTTGGTCAATCTTTCAGACAGTGTATTGCGCTTTTGTATAGTACACCTAGGACAGCCATTCGTATGGGGGGGTCCACTTCTGAGTATTTTTCGATTGGGAGGGGCACTAGACAAGGGTGCCCCCTGTCACCCTTTTTATTTGCCCTTATGATGGAGCCTCTTGCAGTGGCGCTGAGGGCGTCAGAGGGCGTAACAGCAATTCGGGTGGGTAGTATAAATGAAGGTCTGGCTTTGTACGCGGACGACCTCCTGTTATTTTTAAGGGACCCGGGGGAGTCGTTGGTCACTGCTCTGGGTATCATGAACACCTTTACTACATACTCAGGGCTGAAAGTTAATTGGGGCAAATAGTCCATTTTACCTTTGGATAAGGGGGCTAGTGAAAAGGCAAATCCCAACTTACCACTTAAATGGGTTACCCAGATAACTTACCTGGGTGTGAAGGTAACGGCGAGTGTGATGGATTACATGTCTCTTAACCTGCTGCCCCTTTTGACATTCTTTAAACAGAAAGCACTAACTTGGCAGAAACTTCCCCTGTCTCTGATTGGCAGGGTTAATCTCCTAAAGATGAAGATTCTCCCAGTTATTTTATATTTTCTGAGGAATGCTCCGGTATGGATACCGAAGTCCTTCTTCCGGAAGTTAGATACCACCAGCACATTTCTCTGGGCACCCAAAACACCTAGGGTGGGGTTTAAGGTTTTGCAGGAACCATGGGGTCAAGGAGGGCTGGCGTTGCCCGACTGGCTCAAGTATTACTTGGCGGGGCAATTTGTTTTTGTACATAGATGGTTGAGTTCAGACTCGGGGGATTCGGCTACCATACTCGAGGCAGCCCATCTGGGCTCTTATGAGTCCCTTCGGTTGACGATATATCGAGGTACCGGTAAGGACCTCCCACTGACAGAATCTATGAAGGCCACGGTTAAGGCGTGGGTGGAGGTAGAGAAATTGGCTTGTCCCAGTTACACGGGGGTCTCCCCTTCGACTCCCCTGTGGATGAACCCGAAGCTCCAACATTTTTATAAATTTGACGACGCTGCTGGATGGGCGGGTAAGGGGATTAAACTGCTTAAGGACATTACGCGTGATGGTGTACTTTTAACGTTTGTCCAGTTGAAGGCCAAACATGACCTTCCTAACTCACAATTTTTCCGGTATCTGAGACTGAGACACGCATTCCAGACGCAGTTTGAAACACAGACGGTTGCATCCTTTCCTTCTCGATTAGAGGACCTCCTAATGACAGAAGACTTGCCCAAAACTTTATCGGTGACGTATAAGGAATTATTTAAAATCAGTCCTAAGGCTTTGGTAAAATGCAGAGAGCGGTGGGCGGCTGAGGTCCCTGGCATACAAGGGGAGGAGTGGGATGACATGTGGGATCGTCCGTTTAAATATCTGGTGGCGGCTAGGGACAGACTCATTCAGTTTAAATTCCTGCATAGAAGCTACTACACCCCAGCTAGGCTGGCAGCGATTTATCCGTCGGTGCCCCCTGAATGTTGGAGGTGCACTTTTTCGCCAGCGGACGCACATCACGTGTTTTGGGACTGCCCTCAGATTCAGCAGTTCTGGACCGGGGTCACGTCCTGTATAGCGGGAGTACTGGGGGTACCTGTACCTAGAGAAATCAGTGTATGTCTGTTGGGCTTGGTGGAGGAGGTGGTCCCATCCAGGGCGCATAGGACGTTACTCAGCATACTCCTGTTCTATGGGAAGAAATCTATTTTGCTCAAGTGGAAGAGTTCGGGGGCCCCGGAGATAGCATTTTGGAAGGGGCTGGTGAATGCTATGCTCCCATATTACAAGGCAACGTACTTATCTCGGGGGTGTGTGGGAAAATTTGAAAAAGTATGGAGGGCCTGGTATGAATCTGATCAGACGGTTGGGTAGTGAGGAATGGTAAATAATTTCTGAATTTTCCTACATTGTGTACTTACATTGATTTACTTCCGGTGCATCGGGACTACGATCAGAGATGATCATTAAGCGAGGTGTAAATCCTTTTTTCAGAGGAGCCCCGCGCTAGGTTTTGCGCAGGGGGAAGGGAACTGAGTAGAAGGGGGAGGGAGGGTGGGCGTTCTGTTGGTTATTGCCATCTGCGATGGCTTTGTTTTATGTACATGGTCATGTTGACCAATGGTATACTTGGTGCTATACCAAGGAATGTGTGTTTTGTTATGCCAAAAAACTTTCAATAAACAGAAATTTTCAAAAAAAAAAAATTGCCTGGCGGCCAGAGTTGCGCATGGTCCCACCTTCTGGACCGGCTTCTTTGATAGACAGCACACTGGTCCAATGCTGGGATGTGTGACGTCTATCATAGGGGCCGATCCAGGAGGCGGGACTTTGTGTAACTGCGGGCTGTCACAGAGGGTGATGATGTAATGATTCGGCCAGCTCTCCTCTCTCTGATCCCTGTGCACTGGTCAGGCTGCACTGATGGGCATTGATGAGCACTGGGGATGCTGCATTGATGGGAACTGGTGAGGCTGTGCTAATGGGCACTGGTGAGGCTGCGCTGATGGGAACTGGTGAGGCTGCGCTGATGGGCACTGGTGAGGCTGCGCTGATGGGCACTGGTGAGGCTGCATTGATGGGCACTGGTGAAGCTGCACTGATAGGCTGCATTCATGGGCACTGATGAGCACTGATAGGCTCCACTGGTGGGCACTGATAAAGCTGTTAATATTCATTTTTGTAACTTAATTCTGCATAAAACATTTAACAGTGTAATTTCATGAGATAATTTATGAGGGCGTGTTTAGGGGCATGACAGGGTAGGGGTTGGTTGGGGCAACTGATGGTGAGTAACCCTTAAAGTGGATGTAAACCCACTCTCATCAATTATAAAGTACTGCCATAGTGCTGAACTATAAGGATATACACGGGTGATCTCTCAGGATGGAGAGCGGAGAAAGGTGCTGGTATGTCAATTACCAGCCCCTCTCTTTCCTGAATGCGACACAGAGCATTCGTTACCGATCGTTGTGTGTCCTTCGATAACTGAGCAGAGTAACCTGTATGTTACTCTGCTTCAGTTTATGAATGGAGGGGAGACGCTGTCTTCTCTCCATTCATCTTCTGTGCAGAGAAAAGGACGGGGGAATCAATGTCCTCTGTCCCTTTCTCTGTCTCAAATGGGAGATGCCAGGGGTCTCTGTTTAGACCCCTGACATGTCACCAACGCCCCCAACAGGGCTGAAAAAAAAAAAAATTCCAAAAAAAAAAACACAACTGACACCACAACCGCCCCCCCCCCCATACCGACACGGTCTAGAGCTCCAAAACCACTGACATCGTCCACCGAGACTGACCACTACCGTCCACTGCCCCACTGACACCGACCATTGCCCTACTGACACCAACCATTGCCCCATCCCCCCACCCCCTTTCCCAAAATCACTGTGAAAAAATATATTTAAAAAATAAAACCCCACCCTCCCATCAATAGTACAAAAATAAATTGTAAAAAAAAAAAATGTAATTGTAAAAATTTATAAAAATAAAAAAAATCCCAAAAAACCTTTTGAAAAAAAAAATGTAATTGTAAAATAAACAAATTAATCGACACTGTCCACTATCCTGACACCATCCTGAACGTACTTCCCACCACTGTACACTCTGCATTCCTGTGATTCGCACCGCATTGCTGTTCAGATCACATGCGATGTCTGTGCAATGCGATTTCAGCCATACAAACTGTATGGCTGAAATTGCATCACATTTGGAACAAAAACACGCACAGGACCCTTTTTTTGGTCCGCACCAGAATCGCATGGGTGCGATCCGATTCATGTCCAAAATGTCAGTTTGTTGCTATGAATTGTGAACTTTTTATACAGGATGTGCATGTCTCCAGGCTAGTGCACGAGATATGTAAATAACCTGTCACTCGAAGCATGGGGGCGGAACGGACTTCGGTTTTTCTCTATAAGTCTGTTTTATTCCACTGAACAATAAAAAGAGGATTGCTCAGAGCTGGATTGACTCTCTGTGGCAAGACTGGGCACAGATGATAGGAAATCTTATTCTCTACATTGTGACATAAAAAAAATAATAATAATAATTTGGGTTTACATACACTTTAAGGCCTGGCTAGTAGCTCAGGACTTGAAATTTTGAGCCCCGGTTTAGACTGTGTGTTTATTTTTGTCCTATAGAGAGGGGAGGAGAGTATTACATTCCTCTCTACGTGTCATATATGCTGTGTACATCACATTCATTATCCTTTTCTTTTTTTCATATTAACAATTTACCTATCATCTTAATGTATTGTGATATACGGTAATCGTTTTGTAACAGGGGTTCCCTGAGACCTGCAATTATTTCAGGGGGTTCCTTTATTGTAAAAGGTTGAGAGAGTATGACAACAGCTGGTAATGCCTGGGAGCATGACGTCACCCATAAGCTGGACATAGATGGATCAAAATTCAGCAGGTTCAGCAAGAAATTTTCTGCCCAACACCTGTAGATCACTGCTGTAGGGGTATCTTGGGACTTTGGATTTCAACCAAAAACAGCAGTCACCAACAAATGGAACTCTCTTCATACATGTTTTTTCTTTTCTCTGTTTAACTTTTACTAAACTTCAACTTTCAGGTAGGTTCAGACAATGTGTAAGGCTCCATTCACACTTGTATGACTCCAAAGTTACGCAGATGGGTGGAACTTGGATACCACTTTGGCTTTAACCAGTTATAATAGACAACTGTTGCACAATTGTTGCATTGTATAACATTCAGGTATGATTTTCATGCAACTTTTAAGGGTTAACATTGAAGTCTATGGCCCTCAAATTGCATGAAAGTCGATGCAACATTAGGTCACACATACAGGTGCATCTCATAAAATTAGACTATCATCAAAAAGTTCATTTGTTTTAGTAATTAGATTAAAAAAGTGAAACTTATATTTTATATAGATGCGTTACACACAGAGTGAAATATTTTAAGCATTTCTTTCTTTTAATTTGGATGATTATGGCTTTCAGCTAATAAAAACCCAAAATGCAGTATCTAAAAAAAATTGAATATTACATACAGTGTTGGCTTACTGAAAAGTATGTCCATGTACAGTATATCATGCACTCAATACTTGGTTGCGGCTCCTTTTGCATGAATTAATGCATCAAGGCAGCACAGTGGTGTAGTGGTTAGCACTTTCACCTAGCAGCAATAGTGTCGCTGGTTCAAATCCCAACCACGAAACCATCTGCCTAGAGTTTGCATGTTCTCCCTGTGCCTGTGTGGGTTTCCTCTGGGTACTCTGGTTTCCTCCCACACTCCAAAGACATGCTGGTAGGTTATTTAGATCCTGTCTATAAAAAATTGTCCCTAGTATGTGTTCGTAAGCGCGTCGGGACCCTTCGCGGTAATACCGTGCTATATCAAGATACCACTCAACTCATCAATGCGGCGTGGCATGGCGGTGATCAGCCTGTGGCACTGCTGAGGTGTTGTGGAAGCCCAGGTTGCTTTGATAGCGGCCTTCAGCTCACCTGCATTGTTGGGTCTGGTGTCTCTCATCATCTTCTCGACAATACCCCACAGATTCTCTATGGGGTTTAGGTTTCAGATGAGTTTGCTGGTCTTATCAAGCACAGTGATACATGATCATTAAACCAGGTATTGGTGCTTTTGGCTGGTAGAGGGCTGGTAGAGGGCTGTGCTGACTTTGGACTTGATAAAACCCAGTGGACCAACAGCAGATGACATGGCTCCCCAGCGGCGGTGCATCCATAAGGGGCGCAGGATCGGGTATTTTTTTGGAAGCACCTGATTAGAGCCATAGGCTCTAATAGGCATCCAAAAAGGTGAACAGCGGGCGCCATGCTGGGCGCTTGTAGTTCACTCAGCGTTGTGTTAGAAAAGCGAATATTCATTTGCTTTCCTAACACTCAACCGCCTCTCAGCCAATCAGGTGCTTGGGTCCATTACCTGTCACCTGATTGTCTGAAACGACAGGCGCTGTGATTGGACCCTGCCTATCAGGCATCCAATCATAGCAGAGGACAGGAAGAGAGGATGGGAGAAGACAAATCAAGGAGCGTGGAGGACATCGCAGCTGTGACCCGCTGCCCCACCGAGACAGGTAAGTGCCAGGCGGGGGATGCTAACTGGCAGCAATTGGTGGGCACAGCAGTGACAATTGATAGGCACACTGGCAGCAGTTGATGGGTAAATTATCTGCGTTTGATGGCACAGTGGCAGCAATTTATGAGTACAGTAGCTGCGTTTGATGTTTTGTTTGCACCCCCCAAAAAATTTTGAGCACCAGCCACCACTGCTCCATACACTCCTCCCCTGCACATACTGCCCACCAAACACACCCCACTCCTCTCCTGCACATATTACCCACCACCAAACACACCCCACTCCTCTCCTGCACATACTGCCCACCAAACACACCCCACTCCTCTCCTGCACATACAATTAAACACACCCCATTCCTCTCCTGCACATACTACCAAACACACCCCACTCCTCTCCTGCACATACTACTCACGTCATACACACCACACTGTATATTCCCTTTTTATTTTTATTTTTTTCATATTTATTCTTTATTTCCCTTTTTCTTTATATGTCAGATTCACAGGGAATTAACAAAAACATATACAGTAGGTACAAACACATATATATATATAAGTCTTTCACATTACTCTTATATAAGGGTGACGGGGAAATATTGGAGGTTTCCTCAGTTTAACATAAAAAAAAACACACCCATACCTCCTTCGTCCCCTAACCCTGTTCTCAAACCTCTTCCACTTTTTACCATTAGCTTTTTTTCCCTTTCTTAATACCACTGTATCAGCCTCCCCACTCCCATCTCCCCACAATTCCCTTATTCTGTCATACATGTGTTACTTAATCCCTCCTAACCCCCCCAAAAAAAAAAAAAAAAAAAAAAGAACCTCCCCCTGCCCCCCCCCTTCCGAGCCTGAGACAGAGGACCCCTCCTGCTTAAACCATTTGTCCTATCCCACCTTCTTCCTACCCGATTGAGTTCAGTACTACCCACTCTCCTCCTCCAGTAATCTCTTCCCTTCTTCAGTTTTTACAAATTGGTTCCAGCCAGTCCATGCTTCTACATATTGTTCCCTTTTATTCCGGGCTGAGAGGATCAAGTCCTCAATTGCTCCAGTCTCTCTCACCCTATTAAGCCACCTCGCAATAGAGGGTGGTCTACTGTCTCTCCATTGTAGTGTTATTCCCTTTCTAGCTGTATTTATCATATGACATATCACCGACTTTTTATACTCTTGTACTGGGATTTGTGAGCTATGGAGCAGGAACAGTGCTGGGTCCTCCGGAATCTGAAATTTCATATTTTTTTGCGCAATCCTCTGAACCTCCTTCCAGTATTCTCTTACTTTTACACATGACCAAAATATATGCAGAAAAGTTCCCTGCTCCAAGCCACATCTCCAACAGTACTCTGAGTAACTTTTAGAAAATGTTACTTTTAGAAAAGTAAATTATATGTTTACGTTGAGACTGTGAGAATTTTCTCCCCAAATCTCTCTCCCATTTCCTCAATCCCGGCAACTCGAAATCCTCTTGAGAGGCATTCAATAAACTATACATTTTTGAACTCACTCTTTGTATCGGTTCCTCCTCATCACAGTATTGTTTGAATTTTGTTAATTGACGCCTAAAGTTAGATGCTTGTCCCAGGGATCCTAAGAAGTGACTTATTTGTAGTGCTTGCCAAGGGGATAGCTCAAAATTCCCTCCTCTCTTTGTTAAAGCCTCAATTGGTGGCCACCTATCCTTTTGCAAGAAGTGGGATACCTGTAACTTACCCCTTTCTTTCAGTTTATTAAAAATTGCTCCTTCTAAACCTGGAATAAAACCTGGGTTCCCTAATATAGGGAATAAAGGGGATTGTTCTGATGAAAATTTTGGATTTTTACAGATTTTAGCCGCAATTAACAGCGTTGTGCCAATTATGGGATGTTTCTTCGTCTCACTTGGCAATAACTTATAACACCAAGGTGCCCTCTTTAGTACTACTGAACAGAACTGCTGTTCTACCTCCACCCATTTTTTATATTGCCCGTTCCTACACCAATCAACCAATCTCGTTAAGTGTGCCGCTTGATAATATTTGGCAATGTCCGGGACTGCCATCCCCCCAAAGCTCTTGGGTAACCTCAACACCTCTTTTTTAATCCTCGCCTTCTTCCCTGCCCAAATGAATTCCATCAGGAGGGTATTCATTTGCCGAATAAATACAGATGGTATCATTATTGGAAGTGTTTGAAATAAATACATAATTTTTGGCAAAATGCTCATCTTAACTATATTGTTTCTTCCAAACCATGAATGTAATCCATGTTGCCATTTCTCAAGTAACCTTCTTATTGAAATAATAAGTGGCGGGAAATTTATTTTAAAAGTTTCTTTTATGTTTGCTGGAATCAGGGCACCCAAGAACTTTAGTGCAGTCTTCCACTTAAAACGAAAATTTTGTTGTATACTCGACTGTTTCTGGGATGACAGTGACACACTCATTGCTTCGGATTTTGCCTGGTTTATTTTTAAATTGGAGAGCTCTCCAAATTTAGCGATTTCCTTAACGAGATTGGGAAGAGATACATGAGGGTTTGATATAGTAAATAGCAGATCGTCTGCAAATGCGGTTACTTTGTGCCTGCATCCCCCTATCTGTATACCCTGCACATCTGGATTTTGACGTATTTTATTTAATAGAGGCTCCAGGTATAGCACAAATAACAATGGTGACAGGGGGCATCCCTGGCGTGTTCCGTTCGTGACATGGAAAGTCTTGGAGTTCCTCCCGTTAACTCTGACCGAGGCACGCGGGTCTGTATAAACACTCCCAATCCATCTTAACATATTCTCCCCCAGGCCCGCGTGCCTCAGTGCTGAGAACAGGAACCTCCAATTCACTCTATCAAAAGCCTTCTCGGCATCAGTATTTAGGAACACGCAAGGGATGTCCCGGTCCGTGGCCCAATGCACCAGATTAAGAACACTTATTGTACCATCTCTTGCTTCCCTTGTAGGAACAAAACCCACTTGGTCCATGTCCACTAACTCAGATAACCACACCTGGATCCGACTCGCTAATATCTTGGTAAAGAGTTTTAGGTCCGAGTTTAATAATGAGATCGGCCTATAGCTACCGCATTCCGCGGGATCTTTCCCCTCCTTGGGGATAACTATAATTTGAGCTAATAGAGCCTCTAGTGGAAATTTAGCCGTCTGGCCCACTGCATTAAAAAAACTCTGTTAACTGCCCTCCCAGTAATGTTATAAACTCTTTATAATATCTGATTGTATATCCATCCGGTCCTGGGGCCTTCCCTTCCTTCATAGTTTTTAATGTTGCCTCTATTTCTTCTATCGAAATGGGGATGTCTAAACTAGCCTGAGCTATTGATGATAACCTAGCTGAATCCAATGTTGAGAAATATTCATCTATTTTTAATGGGTCCACTGGTAGCTGTGTCAAATTATATAGGGATGAGTAATATCTCCCAAACTCTCTCCACTATCTCTTCGGGTTTCCTCTTTAACTGTCCCTCCTTCCCCCTTAATTTGTGGAACGTATGTTTGTTGGCTTTTCTCTTTCAATTTCCCTGCAAGTAATTTGCTACACTTATCTCCAAATTCGTAATTTATTTTCCTACCCCTTTGTATTATTGCTTTAGCCTTGTAGCGTAGAATCTCAGTGATCTGCCTTCTCAGATAGCTCAGTTCTCTGCTTGCTTGAGGGGTATGTAACTTTTTATGTTGGAGTTCCAACTCCTGAATCTCCCTTACTAACTTTTTAACCTGCTGTTCTCGCTTCCTTTTTATCTTCGCTCCATGTCTGATAAGAACCCCCCTAATCACCGCTTTATGCGCTTCCCATACCATCCCTAGGTTACACCCATGAGTAACATTCAATTGAAAATATTCAGTAATCTCCCGGGCAACGTCCTCCCTCACTTCACTATTCTGCAGAAGGCTTTCATTTAAACGCCACCTTCTCTCCTGAGCAAGTCCTACTCCCGATAATGTAATACATACACTGACCGGCGCATGATCCGACCATGTTATGCTACCTATGGACGCCTCCGTCACAGAGGAGATCAGATAGTGAGGTAGCATGAAGAGATCGATCCTAGAATACACTTGATGGGGATTAGAGTAAAAGGTATAGTCCCTCTCTTCCCCATGTAATGTCCTCCATGCATCCACCAGCTGGGCTTCGTGCAAACTACGTAGAACCCCCCGTCTGGTCCCCTCTGTGATAGATGAAGTCCCCCTTGAGGTATCCATTTTTGGAATCAGGGGAATATTGAAATCCCCTCCCAGGATCAATTTGCCTTCTAAAAACTTCATCAGTTCTTTAAGGACCTTCCTCATAAAGGTATCTTGGTGTACATTAGGCAAGTACACTGTAGCTAAAGTCACTTTTGTTTCCCCTATCTTCCCTCTTAAAAAGAGGTATCTCCCTTTTGGGTCACAATGGCTATTTTCTAATGTCCAGGGGATCCTATTTGAAATCAAAATAGACACCCCCTTGGACTTTGCTTCTTGGTTCCCTGCATGATAGGCCGCGGGAAAAAATCTGTTTTGCAACAGTGGGAGCACCCCCGTCCTAAAGTGGGTTTCCTGTATGTAGGCAATATCTGTCTCTAGACGTCGCAGGTCGTTTAATAACATCCTGCGTTTCTCAGGGGCGTTAAGACCCTTAACATTCCAGGAGGTTATTTTTAAGCCCTCCATCCCAGGCTCGGAAGCAAAAAAAAAAAAAAAAAAGGGGAGAAGAACCCCCCCCCTTACCCTCCCCAACCACTTCACTACACCCCACCCACTCTATCTCCCCCCCTTCCCCCCCCTCCCACCACTAAGTCCCCTTAGGGTACGTTACCCACAATAACCCCCTCACCCAATGGTTCGGTGGGCAAAACCTAATCTATGGGCTGGTCCAATTTAGGTGGAGTCATATATCACAAACAAGAAAAAATCTAAAAAAAAAGAAAAACTAGTGAGACACCCCAGCCTGCCCCCCCTCCCTCCTCCCTCCAGTTGTTTAATCTTCACCCCTACGTTATTATTATGTATCTGTTGCCCCCTGTATGCCCCTCATGCCAATTCTCTCTTAACAAATTAACTAATTTACTTTATCCTACCTAATCTCCATTTATTGTATTTATTTGCATTATCCACACATCCTTATATTTAATTTTTCCCCCGCCCCGTCCCCCCCCCACCCTTCCCCCCCTCCTCTGGAGCACAAGCTCCACAGATGCTCCACAGATGCTCCTGCCTTCCCTTAGCCCCCGGCCCCCCAACCCCCCTTCTTGCCCCCCCCTGAGCCCGCCCATTCCCCCTGCCCCAGCGTTATGTGTTTATTTAAGTGTTCCTAAACCATCCGAGGGGTTAGGAAGGAGCAGGATCCATGGAGAGGAGACGGCATCCCCCGCCCCCCCACCATACCTCCCCCCCTCCCCCATACTGTGCATAATATATAATCCTTGTGAACTTTATTGCTTTGTGTTACTTCGTGCTACTACCCATAGTGTCACTATGGTTTACCATAGCCCAACTTAATCCTCTAAGTTGTATGTACCTTGGCCCTAGACTTACTGGGCCAGGCAACACAAAAAAAAAAAAAAAAAAAAAAAAGAGATCAAAGAGTGAGCATCAAGACACTTCAAACCAGGGGAAAAAAAAGGGAAAGAAAATTCCTTAACCATTCCTTAACCATCATCTGGGGCACTTTATCCGTACCCTACCTTATAATACATGTGAAAAAAAAAAAAAAGCGTGACTAGTGTAGGGGAGACTCCAAAAGTCCCCCTATTAAACAAATAATTACATAAGTGTTACTTCCTGGGACTTCTTCAGTCAATCCGGGCATGGGGGTGCACCTCCCCCCAGGGGCTGGGATCGTCAGGGTCATAGGCAGGTGTCCCATCTGCACAACAAGAGCAGAACCCCCATGTGACACGCAGGGTGGGGGGGGGAAAAAACAACTTAAAAAAAAAAGCAAAAACCCAAACGAAGGGAGAAAGGGACAAAGGGAAATTACTTCTTTCCCATAGTTCAGGGATGTGATAAAGTAAAGCAATCCTTATTTTGAGGGACCTTTAATCTTCCTCCTTAAGGGGGTACCAGAGCCTTCTCATTTCTCCTCTCTGGCCTTCTAGCCCCCGCATAATTTTCTGTACCCCTGTGCCGCCCCGATAGGTGCTGCAGCCAGTTTGGCACCTCCATTGAATCCATCTCCATAAATTTAAACAGCTCAGGCAGTTCCAGGGGCTGTTGTAAGTGAAATGTCTGGGTGTTCCTCCGTATTATAACCGCAATAGGGTATCCCCACCGGTACGTCCCACCTGCCTGCTTTACCTTCTCCAGCACAGAGCGTAGCATTGCTCTTCGTTGGAGAGTGGCACGGGAAAGATCTGGCAGTATCTGTATCCGGGACCCCTCAAACAGAATTTCTCCCGCCTCTCAGGCTCTCCGGCTTATAAGCTCTTTATGCGAAAAGTACTGGAAACAGCAAATTATATCTCTTGGTCTTTTTGGATTATCTGACGGGGGCCCCAAGGCTCTGTGTAGTCTCTCAAATTCAAGGGGGCATGTGGTGGGGGGGTCTATTAGTTGAAGGCAAATTGCCTCAATGGTCTGATGTAGAGCGTCTTTCTCAATTGTCTCAGGTACCCCCCTAAACCTCAGATTCTTACGCCTGCTGCGGTCCTCAATTTCTTCAATTTTAAGCTGTAGGAAATCTACTTGCACCATTTGTAACCTCTGAGACTGTTCCAGACTCGCCACCCGCTTCTCCAACAGCCCCCCCGCCACTTCCACATGAGCCAACTTATCTGTTAGTTGCTGCACTTCCTCCTGTACAGTTTCCAGCTCTCTTCGGTGCGACTCCTCCATCCTAAGAACTAGTGCTTCTATCTCCGCTCTTGTAGGCAGTGCAAGTATGTCCGCCCGTGTTGGAAGGGATAGAAGCAACTCCTTCAGGGAGCCAAGCTCCAGCTCCTGGTCTGTTGTTTTTTGGGCCATCACACACTGCTGCTGCTGCTGCTGCACGGGCTCCAACTCTCCCAGGTCTGTCCGCGTCTCCAGCGTCCCCCGCCGTATCCCCCCTTCTTTCTCCTTCCCTATGACCGTGGGTATCGGTGCGGGGCGCTCACTATGTATCTCCGCCGCTCTACTTCCTGGTATTTGCGGAGCGCGTATACCTGGGTCTGTTTCAGTACGTGACGCCGCAGATCTAGTGCGGTTAGCAACTGCTCTGGTCGGGGGGAAGTACTGTTGAATCTCGGGCTGGGTACGGGCTTTGGGAACTCTTTCCTCTTTCTTCATCCCCGTGCAGCGTACAGGCTCTACTTCCCTCCTCGGGGCTGCGCCGTGTAAGGCACTTCACTCTAGAGCTGTAGGGGCCTATTCGGCTTGAATCCTTATCCGGAGGGTGGAGAGAGGTTCGTGGAGCTCCGGAGCTAGTGTGTCTCTACTCCGCCATCGTTAGACCACGCCCCCGCTTGAGCGGAATTCTGTCGGAAAAACCATCCGAGGTTTTCCCAGCGGCGTATATTCCCTTTTTAACATTACTGCATTCTGCACTGTAAGTCATCTCAACCACACCCTATTTAACCACACCCAACATTTAGTGCAATTTAATCCACGCCCATTTTCTGCAGTGGCGCACTGCATTTTTTTCTGTGCCTAGGGCCCAATTTTTATCTTTTTTCACAAGCCAGCTCATTTCATGATACACCCCTGCTTCTAACATCTGAGTCTCCTACACCAATTTCTGCAACCTTGCCCCCATCCTGTTAGAAATTCTGTATATAGCCCTACAGAACAAACAGTGCACAGTCCACATGGGCTTTGCTGCTTAACGCAGACAGAAAACAGGAAACTTTAATATACAGAAAAAAGACAGCGTTTATCATAGAGCAGCTACAAACTTCTAAACACTGTCACCTACTGGCTGAAGAATATATCTGTAGTTGTACAAAAATACATGAACAATGTATTCCAACACCCCCACTCAACAACTACTCCTTATATTAGTCCCATTGTGGCCTGCTTTCTTTTTTTATAGTGTTGGAGTACAGTTGGATTGCCTGCATTATTACTTTCTTTTTTTATTTTTTACAAGAAAACCTGCATTATTTTGATTTTTATGTCACTTTGTTGCTCATCTTCATGTGACACTGATGTGGAATGTCCCTCAGTTTGACGTGTTTGTGTTCATGAAATTTTGAACACGCTGAAGTTTCATTGAAAATTACACTTCTACTGATGGTTAACTTATTTATGTCTTGGTGTAGAATTCTGTATCCTTTTTGAGATTCACTGTACCCCACAAGTACACCTTCCTTTGCGTGAGCATCCTCATTTAGTAAGTTTTCTTTTGTTATGTGCACATAGGCTTTGCGTCCGTATTTTTTTTGATGTTTCAAATTCAGGGCTTTTCCATTCCACAGTTCATGTTGAGTTTTCTCAGTTGATTTTCCTAGTAGTCAACTTTGGAGATGGCATGCGGTCATAATTGCCTTCCTCCCAGTACTGTATGTTGTTGACATATCTGCATCAAACAGCATGGCTATTCCACTCTCACAGAGTATGGTCCATTCTTTCTGCGTTTTTATTTTTTTGCGCTATAAACAAAAAAAGACTGACAATTTTGAGAAAAACACACAATATTTTTAACTTTTTGCTATAATAAATATCCCAACTTTTTTTTTTTTATATTTTTCAGTTTAGGCCGATACATATTTTTCTACATATTTTTGGTAAAAATGTTTTTGCAATAAGGGTATAGTGATTGGTTTGCGCAAAAGTTATAGCGCCTACAAAATAGGGGAAAGAATGATGACTTTTTTTATTATTTTTTTTTTTTTACTAGTAATGGCGGTTATCTGCGATTTTTGTCAGGACTGCGATATTACGGCAGACACATCGGACACTTTTGACACATTTTTGGGACCATTCACATTTATACAGCAAATATTGCTATAAAACTGCACTGATTACTATATAAATGTGACTGACAGGGAAGGGGTTAACACTAGGGGGCGATCAAGGGGTTAAATATGTGTGCCCTGCTAGGTGATTCTTAGGCGATTCTTACTGTGAGGGGAGGGGACTGACTGGGGGAGGTATCTGATGGGTGTCCCTATGTACAAGGGACACACCATCGGTCTCCTCTCCCTGACAGGATGTGGATCTGTGTGTTTACACACACAGATCCACGTCCCCGGCTCTGTGACTGCCAATCGGGGGCACCTGGGGGACATCGTGGCCACCAGGCACGCGCATCAGCACCTGAGTGACGCAGCAGGCACACGCACACGCCCCCCAGAGGCCCGAGTACGTCATATGACATCCTCCCGGCATTGTAGAGCCACCTTGTGGCCGTCATCCTACAATGGCCCGGGTCCAAAGTGGTTAAAGGCAAATCCACTGAGGGGGACATGCAAGGAAAATAAAAAACAGCATTTTTGCTTGCACATGATTGGATGATAGAAATCAGCAGAGCTTCCCCTCGTTTCAGATCATCCTCTCAGATCTACAGCGACTGCACTTCCAAGTGCACTTGTAGTGCAAAGTGAATTTGCCTTTAATAAATCAACCTCATGGTGTAGTATACCTGGAGTAAGGGAGGAGGAGGAAAGGGAGGAGGAGGAAAAGGGATAAGGAAGTTCTCATTGAGGCTGGGTTCACACTGACACTACATGACATTCATATGACTTTCATCCTACTTTGCTCTGCGACATCTGCAGACCCTCGCTTCCAAAGAGTCCAGAATTAACCCCAGGTACTCCAAGTGCTGAGTCGGAACCAGGACAGACTTCTGAATGTTTAACACCCACCCAAATTCTCTGAGGGTCTGGCTGGCTATAGACACATCCTCCTCTAATTCTGAGACAGAAACTGCTCTCAGTAGATCGTCTAAGTAGCCCACGATGGCAATGCTTCGCTTTCTCAGCAAAGCTAGGATCGGTGCGAGAACCTTGGTGAAAACTCCTGGTACCGACGCTAGACCAAAAGGAAGGGCCACAAACTGATAGTGGTCCTCTCCTATTGCAAAGCGCAGAAACCTCTGGTGTCTTGCGCAAATTGGGACATGCAAGTATGCGTCCTTGATGTCCAAGGACGCCAGTAAATCCCCCGGATAGAGCGCAGCTACCACCGAATGAATGGATTCCATGCGGAACTTCTTTACCTTCACAAAGGCATTTAGGGCTTTGAGGTCCAGGATCGGACTGACCCTGTCCTTCTTCGGGACCACGAACAGATTAGAATAAAAACCCTGAAAACCTCTCGTCCTGCGGGACGGGTAAAATCACCCCGCAAATCAGCAAGTCCTGTACTGCCCTAAACAGGGCAGCCCGACGAGCCGGAAGAAGAGTGAGACTTGAGGGAAAGAATCTGTTTGGAGGATAGGAAAGAAACTCTATCTTGTACCCCGAAGAGACCACCTTGCAGACCCACTGGTCGGAGAGCAGGGAGGTCCACTGAGCTGTGAACCTGCGAAGCCGTCCCCCAACCAATGAGTTGGGCGAGGGCAAGACTTCATGCAGTGGCGGGTTTGGATGATGGCTTGTTTGGCTTACGCATCCAGGGACATTTCTGTCCCCCAGCAGAACTCTTGTCGGTCTGGGAGGGTTTACCCGCTGGCCCTGACTGACGAAAATACTGCTTCTGCGTGGAAAAAGAAGGACCCGGCTTACAACGGGGCTCCTACCCCTCGGTTTACTGAGGGAGTAGAGTACTCTAACCCCCAGTGACATCCTTGATAATGTTGTCCAGCTAGGAACCAAAAAGCCTTCCACCTTTGAAGGGTAAATCCGCCAGGGCTTTTTTGGAAGCTTGGTTAGCAGACCAGCATTTCAATCAAATGAGGCAGCGCAGAAGCCCTGGATATCAAGGGTGCTGCATCTAGTGAAGCATCACAGACATATACAAGGCCCTGGACAAGCTGGTCCGCCAGCCTAATAACTTTGGGGAGTTGGTGCTCCTCCACAGTCTGGTGCAAAATCTTTGCCCATTCAGTGAGTAACCGAGACACGAGGGTTGTGGCCACAATAGGCCGCAAGGCAGACCCCAACATGGTAAACATGGAGCAGGTCAGAGCTTCGGACCTTCTTATCAGTCTGGTTCTTCTATAGAGAGAATGGTTACTTTATTTAACCGGGCAACCGGAAAGTCCACTACCGGAGGAGAAGCCCACTTTTTTAAGAGGCTCTCCTCAAAGGGGTACCGAACTGCCAGGCAGTGAGGAACTACAAAAGTCTTCTGCGGCTTTTCCCACTCTGAATCAATGAATTTGTCAAAGAAGGGTACATAAGGAAAATCCTTCTCAGAGCGGTCCGATTTGTGTGACCCTAAAAAGACCGAGCCCTCAGCGGAAGCCTCAGCAGCACTATCCAGCTTTAGGGAGGCCCTATACAGCATTGATAAGCGCACTGACAAGTGCCCTGTCATGCACTGACCCAAGTGAGGGGTCTTCCTAACAAGGAAGGTCCTGGTCCTAATCCTCAGACAAAACAGAGCCAGGGACTTGAGCCGCAGCCAGGTCCTGGCCTGAGTCAGAGCATTCCCCAAGGGGATAGCGGGGGGAGGGGGCGCTTTTTACCCCCCTTACGCCCGCACGCCGATTCCACCCTGGCAACAAATTTTTACAGGACTGCAGACAAAGTGTCCATGGGAACCGCAGGTGCAGGAGCACCAGCTGCCACCTCTGGCATGTTTGGGAAAGAAGAACCAGATAATGTGTTTAAAGAAACATGTGTTTAAATATCCAACATGTTTCTGCCTAGTCCTCTCCTGTGAACAGGAACATAACCCACTTGTCAAGACTTGACTTGAATTTTTTTAGAAGGGAAATCGAAGGAAAGGGTAAGTGAACCAACAATGCACTATCTTGGGGGGCGTGGCTTAGCTAGGCAAGGAGTAGGATGTGGGAGAACTAAGCTTCGTCCTTTACTCCTTAATACAGCCCATCCTGTGTCCATCCATCCTCCAGCCCAGGCCTGTCAGCTCCCCCTGAGGACCCTCCACACCGGCAAGCCAATACCCCCGGGCTCGCAACCGAGCGGAGGCCCGAACGGAGCTCTCCCGCCAGGCGCCAGCCGCCAGGAAAGTCTGCGGCTTCGGCCTACTCCACGGAGCCGGCGGCCATCTTGGTCCACCCGGGCCCTCTCGGCGCAACGCAGCGGCCTTCCGGGATCCCTGACAGCCTCCCACACTGCCCCAACTGTGTCCCGGACTGTCTGCTGCTGCCCGCAGCCTCCCTGGGGACATTTATATGTGCAGACCGGCAGGCAATTCCCGGTTTTGATAGGTGACTGGCGGCTATCTTGCTGCACCCCACCTCTTGCCTCCTAACTTCTTACCTCCGTGCTTTGGGCTCCACTTAACTACCACAGCACCCTGTCATATCTGGCAGCTCCCCTCATCTGGGGCTGTGGGGGGTGTCCGGGGAGGTAGCTAATGACCGGGAGATGAGGGGTGCCTGAGTCTCGTCCACGCCGCACACATCCTCAAACGATACCACACACCTGATCGAGCCCCGGGGGTCTCATATGCCTTACTAGATCCTCCGGACCCTGCAATCCGTCAGGGGATGATAAAATACGGCCCTGTGATGGAGGAGGCACAAGGATTCCTGCCACCATTGACACAACCTCCCCAGCAACAAGAAGTCTCCGGCCAGCCTCACAGTCGGAAGCATGGACAACCCTCCTCTTCTTCCTCAGGCCAGCGACCTCCAGGGAAGGGTGAGTCACGGCAAACCCAGGCTTCCAGCCCTGCTGACCCCCTCCTTCTCTCCCCTCCTGATGACACTGCTCCTGACTCCCCTGCAACTTCACCCCATAATGCAGAGCCTACCTTGGCACAGAGGGCAGAGACCTTTATGGAGCGCTGGCTGATCACCACATTTGGCGCCTCCACCTTCTCACGGCTGTTCGCCATCGAAAGGGCACATAGAGTTCCCCTACGCCCCCTGCCCTCAGGGGCCCCGTCACGAGCCATCCTCATTAAATTACTACACTTCAGAGACAGGGAAGCGGTTCTCAGAGCTGCCCGAGAAAAAGGCAGAGTAGCCTTCAACGGTAATAGAATCACTATCTTCCCTGACTTCTCGGCAGCCACTCAAAAACAAAGGGCTACCTTTCTGGGCATCAAAAAGAGGCTAAGGCCCGGTACACACGAGCAAACATGTACGATGAAAGCGGTCCGTCGGACCGTTTTCACCGTACATGCCTGCCAGAGGGCTTCTGTACGATGGTTGTACTAACCATCGTACAGAAGTCCACGCGTAAACACTACGCGGGGCGTGTCCGCGTCGTCGCGGCGACGATGACGCGGCGACGTGGGCAGGCCTGCCATTTAAAGGCTTCCACGCATGCGTCGAAGTCATTCGACGCATGCGAGGGACGGCGGGCGCTCGGACATGTACGGTAGGTCTGTACCGACGACCATACATGTCCGAGCGGGCAGGATTCCAGCGGACGGTTTTAAAACACGTCCAGGAATATTTGCCCGCTGGGAAAAGGCCCGGCGGGCAAATGTTTGCTGCAATTCGGCCCGCTCGCGCCTACACACGACCGAACATGTATGCTGAAACTGGCCCGCGGACCAGTTTCAGCATACATGTTTGGTCGTGTGTACGGGGCCTAAGAGAGCTTAATTTACCCTATGGTATGCTTTATCCTGCAAGATTGAGGATCATTTATCAAGGCAAGGCCCATGTAACGGATCTATGCATGCTGCCTGGACATCGATAATCTTCATGCAGGGAGGACTACAAGGAACTGCATGGCTTGTCACAATTGGATGTACCACATTGTATTCTGAGCTCAAAGGGTTAATTGGACAAGGGTCTCTTTCACTGCTGAATGCTAATGTTCCCTTTGCATAGCTAATGAACTCTCTTTTGTGTAGGTAACAGCCTCCTGTGAGGTGTATGCTGCTGGGGATGATGTGTGAGTGATAATTGTTTTAAAGGTTAATTGAATTCTATTGTCTGATCAAGCTAAGTTTAGGAGCCAAAACGTCTAGCGACTGATTGGCTCAAGGGAATGTCATTATTTCAAAGTATGTGTATTGAAGCCCCCCTGGGTGGGGGGGGGGGGAGTGTCATTTGTTTCTGTACAGTTTGTAACCAGATATAAGGAGGTAAAATGTGGCATTAAAAGTCAGTCCTGCTTGACTCTGCAAACGTAGCCCGTCTCGTTTCTTGAAATGTCAATAATGAACAGGAAATAACGATCAATCAATATATGGCCAAAATGAAAAAGTTAATAAAAAAGAAATCGAACCTCCATTGGCATATAGAGTTTCTAGGTAAATACGTTGAGGACAATATTAGCCCTCTAGGCCTCCGAGTACAAATGTTTCCATCTTTTCAGAATGTTACTGCTGATTTCAAGATATCTTGGGAACAAACCTTGTCTGCTTGTAGTACACAACTTATGAAATTATTAATTACACAGTATCAAGCTGAATTAGCTTCATTAGACCAAGACGTCCTTATATTACAGTCCAACAGTGAATCAATTAAATCTCATACTCAATATGACAAGCGTTGTCAAGAGATTAAAGATTTCATTACTAGAATCACCAAGGACATCATATATAAAAAACAAATCAAGCTTTCTAAGGACAGGTTAGCTTTTGCAGAGGGCTATGCCTATTGCTGGCAACCTCCCCCTGCAAACAGAAACTCAAGATCTAATTATAGAATACCTAAGAACCATGACAGTAATTATTATACCACCGAAGATGATACTGAGTCTGACTCCTCCTCTATGCTTCCCTTACAGCTTCCATCACGGCGGAACCACTCGACAGCGACACCTTCGACCTCCGGCTCACGTAAGAGGGAATTTGGTGGAGGGTCTCTTACACCTAGAGCTAAACAACGTCCCCCCATTAGAGACACCCCCTTTGTACACCATTCTCAAACAAACACTTCTTCTAGTGGTGGTGGTCCTAGAACACAAACTAACTACACAGGAGCTACGGCACTTCTGGCAATACAAACACTGCAATCGCTAAATATTTCTCATCTTCCCCCGCTAGGAAGCACCAATACCAACTCCATTACTGACACGCAGACTGGGGTACCTAGGAGAAATATTTCTCTAGATACACTACCAGGAGTAACACAATTGCAAGCATGCACCAGACAAGGCACCTTGGATTCGCATGTCATCCCCCAGGTTCCTAATTTTCAGTTACCCCTGAGTACGATATCACAAACGTAACGATAAATTCTGACTTAGAAGTCATTAATCTCACACCTTACACTTTTTCCCGAAGAGCAGCTTGGGGTCTTACGTTTGGGCCTTAGTTTTTGTCCTTCTATGAGCCTCAACAAATATGAGACCATAAAGGATGTTTACCTCTTTACGAGAAATCTTACTTTCAAATTTCTGTTTGATGGAGATCATCTCCGCACCATCGAGGAAAGACAAATCTCGGAACAAATAAAAAACTTCACTATGGAGGACTTTAGAGCCCTACGAGACCTTATGCTGCTCCTAGAAGAAAGTGAGCCTAGCACCCCTGAATCCAATCCTTGCAGCAATTCCTCTATTCCGACCATCAATAGATTTAAACCTAAGTCACAACGTTTTCCTGACCTCATCAGTAATCCAAATATTTACATTGATCTTCTCCGATCACACCAAGTTGTCGCTACCTGATGCTATCCTACTGGTTGACAACACACATCTGCGTTCCGTTTCTTATATGCTATAAGAATTTATATTTATTATGTCGATCGATTAGCTTCATGCAATGATCGGAATTTATCTTTTTCTCCCGCTACCAATTATATTATGCTGCCCTCAGTTGAATACGAGGGCCCCTGCATGTCTTTCCCATCTCAAAGATGGAGTCCTCTGCTATTTATACACTGCGCGCGCTGACGTCGTCATCCGGCCAAACCCCCGTAGATGTCCTATTGAGACGAAACGATCGTCGGGTTGCTGTGACGTCATCGCGTTTCCGTCCTGAACGCCGGCGGTGTGTGAGTCCTGGTAGCGAGGAGCATCGTAGCATTGAAGCATCGGAGAAGGAATCCTTCCTGTGACTGTTTATTACTGTCTGTTATTCACTACTTAATTGTAAGTGCAACTTTTATTAAATACTTATCGTGATTTTAAACGTTATACGCTATGAGAATCCCTCTCTCTTTTATTATCCATGGTTCTGTTCGGATCCTATGCTGAGCCCTCTGATCATCCAGGTGGATGGGTTGTGGGATACCTCAATTCCCATAGGCTTTATGAGACTGGTGAGATACAGTCTTTAATTGCGGTAAGCAGGCATTTTTACAAGCACGGGGGCAGTGTGGAATTTCATCTCTCATCACCCTATCTTCACCATCTTGGAAGCTTTTATGGATCTTTTTTTATATGGATTTTCTGTGTAATCCTTCCTTTTTTAGTTTCTTCACATTTTTCACTTGTGGGACAATTAAGAGAAAATTAAGTGCGATCATTCACTAATCTCTGGACTATTTGTAGCCTGGTGGTTTTCTCTTTTTAATTTTTTAAATTGTTTATTTCTTGGAATGATCGTTTCAATCATTGGTTCTTTTTTGTTAATATCACCAATTATTCACTTATAGTGTTGATTTGTCACTCATTAGCGCTGCATTCTCTTTTTGTTTTTTATCCAAATATTTGGGCCTTTTTGACAACTACCATCAATGATCTCAAAAAACTTGAAATTAATTCTTTAAACCATAATATCTCGAAAGAACAACGATTAGCCATTAACCTTTTACAATGCCATTCTGACCTCGAAATCAAGAGCTCAGATAAAGGAGGCAATATAGTTTTAATGACTAAACTGAACTATGAAAAGATGGTAATGAAAATACTTCAAAACAAAGATTGGTACAGATGGATTCACGAAAACAAAATCACTCAATTCAAGGATGAATTTCTAGTCATCCTATCATCGGCCTACCATAACGGCTTGATTAACCAGGACCTATATGACTATTTAAACACACGCTATCCAAAAACGCCCACATTATACGCACTCCCCAAGATTCATAAAAATCCTAAAAACCCGCCTGGAAGACCAATAGTCTCTGGCATCGGATCACTAACAGAAAATGCCAGTCGCTATGTGGATTCAATCCTCATGCCACATGTGCTAGCACTACCATCTTACACTAGAGATACCCTGGACCTTTTAAAACAAATTGAGGATATGGTCGTGCCTCCGGATGCCCTGCTCGTGACTTTGGATGTGGAGGCCCTCTACTCCAGCATCCCTCACGAGCAGGGCATCTCGACAGCGCGATCATTCCTCAACGAACAAGACCATCACACTTGGAAGCATAATGAGTTCATCATTGAACTTCTATGTTTCATTCTCACCCGCAACTACTTTATTTTTAAGGAGTCCCACTACCTCCAGGTACAGGGCGTGGCAATGGGCACTTGTTGTGCCCCTGCCTACGCGAACCTGTACCTGGGGGGGTGGGAACGATTTATTTTTTCCAACGAAGATTTATCTGCATATACCATATGTGTGGCTAATTGGCTACGATACATCGATGATGTATTTATAATCTGGACAGGGTCAGTAAACTTACTGCATGACTTCATTGAAGCCCTCAATAACAACAGCTACAATTTAAAGTTCACGTATACCAGTGCACAAGAGAAAATAACATTTCTAGATCTAAATATCTCTAAAGATGCACATGGCCGTGTGACATCATCTCTCTATAGAAAAGAAACAGCTGGTAACACCTTGTTACATGCAGACAGTGCACATCCAGCAAATTTGATCCGTAGCATACCTTATGCGCAATATTTGCGGCTGCGCAGAAATTGCACACGGATCTCTGACTTTATTGAACAAGCAAATCTACTAAAAATACGCCTTCTGAATCGAGGATACAGTAAGACCCTACTACGTAAGGCCTTTAACCACTTGCCCACCGGGTTAATTCTGGCACTTCTCTCCTTCATGTGAAAATCACAATTTTTTTGCTAGAAAATTAATCAGAACCCCCAAACATTATATATATTTTTTTAGCAGACATCCTAGGGAATAAAATGGCAGTCATTGCAATACTTTTTGTCACACCGTATTTGCGCAGCGGTCTTACAAGCGCACTTTTTTTGGATAAAAATCACTTTTTTGAATTAAAAAATAAGACAATACATTTTGCCCAATTTTTTTATATATTGTGAAAGATAATGTTACGCCGAGTAAAATGATACCCAACATGTCACGCTTAAAAATTGCGCCCGCTCGTGGCATGGCGTCAAACTTTTACCCTTAAAAATCTCGATAGGCGACGTTTAAAAAATTCTACAGGTTGCATTTTTTGAGTTGCAGAGTAGGTCTAGGGCTAGAATTATTGCTATCACTCTAACGATCGCGGCGATACCTCACTTGTGTGGTTTGAATACCGTTTTCATATGCGGGCGCTACTCGCGTATGCGTTTGCTTCTGCGCGCGAGCTCGTCGGGACGGGGCGCTTTAAAAAATTTTTTTTGGGTTTTCTTATTTATTTTTATTTAGTTTTATAATTTTTTACACTGAAATAAAAAAAAAAAAATTGATCACTTTTATTCCTATTACAAGGAATGTAAACATCCCTTGTAATAGAAAAAAGCATGACAGGTCCTCCTAAATATGAGATCTGGGGTCAAAAAGACCTCAGATCTCATAATTAGACTTAAATGCAAAAAAAAAAATAAAAAAAAAAAAGTCATTTTTTCAAATGACAAAAAAAAAATGTTTCTTTAAGAGGCTGGGCGGGACTGACGTTTTGACGTCACTTCCGCCCAGCAGAGCTATGAGGACGGGTGAAGGAGATTTGTCCTTCAGTCCCATCCCCGCTCAGCTGCCGGACACATCCGATCCCCTCCGCCGCTACCGACGGCTCCGGTAAGCGGCGGAGGGCGCGGGAGAGCGGCGGGAGGGGCCCTCTCCCGCCACCGATAACGGCGATCTCGCGGCGAATCCGCCACGGAGACCGCCGTTATCGTGTACACCACCGCCCCCTGAAAAGATGAATATCTCGGTTGTGGCAGCAGCTGCTGCCGTTATCGAGATATTCAACATTAAAAAGAGGACGTCTTTTCGACATGGGGCGGTGGTCAAGAGGTTAATAAGGCCTTCCGTAAAACCCGTTCAAGCCTCCTATACAAACCTAAAGACAACCCTCTCCCCCAACCGGTAAGATTCATTACCAGGTTTTCTGGTCACCATAATGAATTACGTACCATTCTAACAAAAAATTGGACGATACTCACTGATGACCCCATTTTGAAAAAATACATCGGCCCCAAACCTGACATAACATTTAGGAGATCCAGATCCCTACGTGATCAACTTACATCGAGCCACTATGTACCATTGTCTAAACGGTCAACATCTATCAACGGTATTACCCGTTGCGGCCACTGTGCTTTTTGCCCGTGGCTGACTGAGGGCACCATTTTCTCCCTACCAAATGGGGAAACTTTTAAACCCAACTTCCATGCTGATTGCAACACACAGGGAGTGATTTACCTGATGACATGCAAATGCCAGGCCTTTTATGTTGGGAAAACCATCAGAAAATTTAAAGCCAGGATTCGAGATCATATATATAATTCAGCAGAAGGCAAAATGCTGACATCAGTGAGTAGGCACCTAGATCAGTGTTTCTCAACTCCAGTCCTCGGGGCGCACCAACAGGTCTTGTTTTCAGGCTTTCCATTATTGTGCACAGGTGATTTTATCAGTTTCACTGCCTTAGTAATTACCACAGCAGTTTGATCTGAGGGAAATCCTGAAAACATGACCTGTTGGTGCGCCCCGAGGACTGGAGTTGAGAAACACTGACCTAGATCTTTACCACAGCTTTAATAATAAAATGGTTTCTTTCATTGCCCTAGCTGTAGTCCCCAAAAATGAACGGGGGGGAAATTGGGACAAATTAATACTGCAAAAGGAAACTTTATGGATAGAACGTCTCAATGCTCTCTGTGCTCCTGGCCTCAATGAGGCACAATCTTACAAGCCTTTTCTATAATTAATTCTTTCTTTTCTACATGGAATATATTTTTGCTTAATCCCCATTAACCATGACCATATTTGGCAATATACCACTCTTGGTTATAAATATATGTTAAGATCTCGTGAATTTGTTTACGCACGACATATAGAATATGAGATACATCTTGATTATATGACGTTTAAATCTAAAAAGTTATGGTAACTCTCTTCTACAAATTTCTATATATATGTTTTGATCTAGTTTTCATGTATTTACACCATGTTTGAACGTAGATATAATCTGACAATAGCTGGACGTGACCTATGGACTATATACTTTTATACATTAGAATTCCTGGATTTTTTATACGTATATTTTCCTATATATATTCCTTTCATATTGCCATATCTTTCAACAGAGTATTCTCTGCTTCTCTCTTCCCCTCTGTTCTGAGGTTTTTCTGTTCTTTCTAGGTAATATCAAAAGATAAAATCTCTGTATTCATACCTTTTATATGTGGAATTTATATAAATTAAATTAGTACTAAACATCACATATTTATGGGCATTTCACTTTGCCATCCTTTCCTGATACATCATCACTGCCCTTTCCTTCACTTCCTTTTCCCTCCCCATGTTTGTTATTTTCATCCTTTGAGATATTTCTCTCCCTTTGAAACAGTGAATGGCCGCTCATTACATGTCTCCATCATGGAGATATGCTATCGCACCACTAGATGGAGTCCTCCATCTGGGAGCGATACCTCTCATGCAGTACGTTGCTTTACCTCTGCGACGCCCACGCATGTTGAGGAAAGACGCGGCCACTGCGGATGACGTCACACGGCTGCGCCGTGATGTACGCCCTCCGCTTTGAGCAGGGCTCTATTTAAGCTCCCACACGTGAGACACTAGTTGCTGCAGTCTCTTGGGAGACTTGTGGAGGAGCTAACCGCTGCAACTCACTACCCAGGTATGCCTCTTTCCCCAGGGACATCGATGCCTGCAATCTCGGCGCCCCCCCCCCCCCCCCCCCCCAACTCATATTTATACTTACTTTTTCTTCCCTCTTTATGTTTTCTTTTCTACCAGGTGTATTCGTTATCCTTACAGCCTGCGCCAGGCTGATAATAGGACATACACATACGGTGCAATCTCCTTTACCAAGGAGCTCATTACTTTTTGAGGTCTGACAATTTTAAACACTTTTGTTTTTTCTTGCCTTCCTCTCCAACTAAGCCTTACCCTCCTCCATTGAAGGTAGAGTGCTTTTCTTATCTTTATTAACTATTGAAAATCATTCGCTGCTTATGATACATAATGTAACTTTATATCTTTGTTTACTATCCTTCAGAATTTTTCTTGTATTCTTTGGCTTATTTGAATACCCTTCAAATCACGTCCAGCAGCCCGGACATAACTTATTCTTTCCTGATAAGAAATTCCTTATACGCATTACCTATTAAACCTTTTGGATTTTTTCCTTTTGCTCTAAATACTTTTGTGAGTATATTTTTCAATATCCCTAAATATTCTATTACCCCTGAGTTTCACCTAATCTCTCCATTTATACCTTAACACTTTATATCCCTGCTCTCACTGTTACATAGAGGGAATGCTCTCTGGCTGAACATACATTCCTTCCCTATGCCCTTCCCCCTCCCCCCCTCTCCTCCCATTTCTTCCTGTTTACCCCCCTTTTCCCCTTCCTTCCCTCCCCCCCCCTTTCTCTCTCCCTTCCCTTTCCCTTTCCTCCCTCCCCTTTTTTCTCCCCCTTTTTCCTTCCTCCCTCACTGTCCTGCCCCCCTTTCCCTCTTCCCTTCTTTCTCTTTTTCTCCCCCTTTTTTCCTTTCCCTACAATTTTAGTATTAAGGTTATGTATTGCTCTGTGTCTGCCCATCAATATGTATGTAACTCTTTATCTAAACAAAAAATACTTTGTTTGATTCTTATTTTATTGTTTCTTATGTTTATGTTTAATGTTGTCATACAGTCAACCACACTAAGACTCCGTGAGGAAGCGCTGTGAGATAGCGTGAAACCGGTCGAGTCAGCTAACCAAGCAAGCCAGACCATCGCAGACATCTTTTTGCCTGCACCTCCACAAAACATACAGGATTTTCAATTATAATTATAGGTTGTCTTTCGTGCCTTTGAGAGTTTTTTCTTTCAACCTGATTTTATTTTTGATACATTACTACTGTTTATTATTCCTGTCACTGTATTGGGAGAAGCTTGCCGAATTAGCACTTTAGGTAGTCTTTAATGCAATGGCAATCTCCTTTTAATATGTACAACTCTTTTTTATTGTTGTCTTAATAAATTTAAATATTTTTATAGAATAACATTCTCTGTGTGACTATATCCTGATCAACCAACTGTGCCTTAAAAGTCCAACAACTAGCCCCTAGTTATCTCCTTTATCATATATATCAGGACGTGGCACATCCCTACATTATAATATCCACATGTACACTACATGTGAGGATATTTTCATTCCCTTCTTTAAACTTTCTTGAAAGGGCGTTCGATGGGATATACCGGCGGTACCTGCATATCGCAGCCAGAGTTTCGGGCTCCAGTCCCACCACGTCCTCAGGGGCCTAGCAACTACCCCCGGGATTCGCCTAGGGTGACGTGCCATCACTGCAGCGACACGGGACATATTGCTCGTTATTGCCCTTTGAGAGCTACAAATAACAATTGGAGACGCACAACACCCAACACAGAGGTCACTCCATCACGTCCCTCTGCGGCCCACTGCCTGGAGACCGAGGGGGGCCCTGAGGAATGTCTGGGAATTTGGTATGAGGCAGACCCAATACAAGCTGCCTCTCCGGATAACCGTCAACATCACCGTCAGGAGGTACGAGTGAATGGACAAGTAGCACAAGGCCTAAGAGATTCCGGGACTACTATCACTCTGATTCAAAAACATCTGGTAAAGCCAGAGAACGTGTCTACTCGCACAGTTGCCGTCCGGGTCGCAGGGGGTGCTGTATTTCGCGTACCCACCACCCGGGTGCACTTAGACTGGGGAGCCGGGTCAGGAAAGACCACAGTTGGTATCATGGACAACCTACCTGCCGAGGTGGTGCTGGGCAACGACATTGGCCCTCTGACTTCGGCTTATTTACCTACACCTGCTGCTGCTTGGCCCAGGACCACCCGCGTTGCTGGAATCAACTCGCTTGCTGCTGAGAACCGGGTAAGACTACCTTCCCCGACATGTACTGTAGATCCGGCACAATATCACAGTCTAAAATGGGAATGTGACAAGTTGGCCAGTGAGAAATCAGAGATGCAACAACACTACGTCATGTATTATGAGATGTCCCGTGGCTTGAACATCGAAATGCACAAACAGGCGGAAATTGTCAAAAGATTAAATGGGCTTTGCATCCAGGTGGTGCCGTATTTGTCCCAAGAGCATCAGCAACAGGTTTTGGGAGCCATTGAGAGAGCAAAGCAAGTGACTGTTCCAGAATTGAATTCTATTATTCACCATCACCATCAGCTACCGACCTGGTAAGCCAATGGGAAGGCCGACGGACTGTCCAGGCAAACGGAACTTTTACCTTAACAGCAGACCGGACATCCCCAAGTTGACCCGAAAAGGATCAATCCGGGTCTGCCAGAGTGTTCCACAAAAGGGGAGTAGTGTAACGGATCTATGCATGCTGCCTGGACATCGATAATCTTCATGCAGGGAGGACTACAAGGAACTGCATGGCTTGTCACAATTGGATGTACCACATTGTATTCTGAGCTCAAAAGGTTAATTGGACAAGGGTCTATTTCACTGCTGAATGCTAATGTTCCCTTTGCATAGCTAATGAACTCTCTTTTGTGTAGGTAACAGCCTCCTGTGAGGTGTATGCTGCTGGGGATTATGTGTGAGTGATAATTGTTTTAAAGGTTAATTGAATTCTATTGTCTGATCCAGCTAAGTTTAGGAGCCAAAACGTCTAGCGACTGATTGGCTCAAGGGAATGTCATTATTTCAAAGTATGTGTATTGAAGCCCCCCTGGGTGGGGGGGGGGACGGGTCATTTGTTTCTGTACAGTTTGTAACCAGATATAAGGAGGTAAAATGTGGCATTAAAAGTCAGTCCTGCTTGACTCTGCAAACGTAGCCCGTCTCGTTTCTTGAAAGGGCGTTCGATGGGATATACCGGCGGTACCTGCATATCGCAGCTTGCCAGGGAAAAGGACTTTTTCAACGGCTGAGACCCTCTCACTACATGTGTAGCCGTTACAGCCCACTTCTTCACAGATCCTAAGGAGGCGTCGCATTGGGTGGATACCCTGGGACACCCGGATCACAGGGATCAAAACCGAAGACCACCTCATCATTGAAGTTGTTTGGTCCAGCACACGTTTGACTACCCCCGACCTACACCCCCCCTTTTGTTTGAGGTAGATTGGGGGGGGGGGAGAGGGGGGGGGACAGGTTCTAATGTTTGTTATGGCCCCTCACTTATTTTGCTACCCACTGGAGGTTGGGGATCATCCTCATTTTCTATCACGGGCCACATGCATGTCAGCCATGCGGGAGGACGGGTGATGCTGACGTTCTGTTTCTACTTATCCTTTGCTCCTACTAACTCAGGAACTGTTTTTTCTAGAAATCGGGTTACTACATATTTTTGTTTTGTGCGGACGTGGATGGAAGACCACGGCTACGGACTTTTCTTCACATCTCAGGGTTTGTTGGTTGAGGGACTTAGCCATGACCCCCTTGCTTTGCAGTTTTCGTTTTGGGAATAAAGCTCTCGTGTTTGGGTTTGGGAACCGGGAGGGTTAGGGTGGGTTTGAATGTTCTGGGTTGCACCTTTGTTTATGGGATCAAAGCCCTCAAGTGTTGGGGACTGGGGGCCGTCCTACCTGTTTCCCTTGTTTTTGGGTATGATTGTTCTTTTATACACATTGTTTACAGGTTCACAGGCCAGATAGGCCATCAAGGTATTCAGGTATTGTTTAATAGAAGCACAATGTTCTCTCATATGTATTTATCGAGTTTCGCCCCCACCTCTCGTGCTGCAAGGAGTCCCAAAGTGTGGTTGACTCTGACGCATCATGAGGGCGGGATGTGCGTATTTCTGACCAACTCCCACACATGGCTAATTTACGCCTGATCTCATGGAATGTTCGGGGGCTTAATTCTAAAGTGAAACGTTCTGTAATGTTTGACTATCTGGCAAGGCACAAACCACATGTAATCCTCCTCCAGGAAACCCATCTCCAGGGCTCCAGAGTTATGGCCCTTAAAAGAGTTAACATAGCGTACGCTCTTCATTCCTCTTACTCCACATATGCTCGAGGGACATCTATCCTTATTGCCAAGTCAGTGCCAATTTCCATTAAGCATATTAAACTTGACCCTAATGGCTGTTTTGTTATCCTGGTGCTGGAACTCCTGGGTAAACCATATACAGTGACAAATATCTATGTCCCCCCGCCTTTTACCAAGAAGTTTTTTGAAAAGGTGATGTGCACAATATTGGAGATTGCTGAGGGCCCCTTACTAATAGCTGGGGACTACAACACAGTTTTGGACAATTCTATGGATAGATTTAGATGCTCTACGCTACCTGCCACACCCCTAGGATCTTTCTTAACCCAATTTGATCTAGTGGAGGCCTTGAGGTGGAAGCATGCAAATGTGCGGGAATACTCATGCCAGTCTGACTCTCGCGGTACATTATCACGTATTGATCTCTGCCTTGTTTCATCTGATATGCTTTGCTTGGTGGCCGGAGTTAAATATCTCCCCCGAGCGGTGTCCGACCACTCACCTTTGATGGTGGACCTCGCTCTGGGCCCACCCTCCTCTTACCGCATATGGAGACTGAGCCCCTTATGGTTAGCAGACCATGCTGTAATAGACCAGGGTTCAGCAGACATGGAATCGTTTTGGGTGATTAACAAGCAAAGTGCGTCTGTCCCTGTGGTTTGGGATGCCTTTAAGGCCACTGCCCGAGGCTCATTTGCCGCTGCGATCGGGGGGGCCCATAAGGCGTCTCAGTCCAGATTGATGGACGCGGAGGGAGGACTTAGGAATGCAGAGACTGCTTATTCTGCAAACCCTACCCCTGACACACACGCTACCTGGCGACACAGGGCCAGAGAGTTGGAACTGGTACTTCTGTAACGCACGCAAAAGAGACTACTCTATCAAAATCAACGAATATTTGAGTTTGGGGATAAGAATAGCGGCTTACTGGCCTATCTGGCCAGGCCGATTATCAGCCATGTACTATCCCTAGAATAACAAACTCATAGGGCTTATTAGTAGAGCAAAATGATGACATAATGAAGGCGTTTGTCGCCTTCTACTCCACGCTCTACACTACTAGAGCTCACTATACAATAGTGGAACTTGACGATTATCTTTCAGATATTTCACTCCCGAGATTGACGGATCATCAGGCTTTCGGACTTGATGTGCCGTTAACAACAGAAGAAATAGGGGAGGCTATACAGTCGTTCTCCAGACATAAAACTCCAGGCCTAGATGGATTTCCCATTGAGTGGTACATGCAATTTCGGGAACTGTTAATCCCTCACTTGCTGCGAATGTACAATTTTGCCCTTAGAACGGGACAGTTACTGCCCTCCATGTCGGAAGCGTTAATAGTTTTGATTCCCAAACCTCATAAGGACCACCTACTTTGCGAATCGTATAGGCCGATTTAATTTATTAACTCGGATGTAAAAATTTTGGCTAAGGTGCTTGCCCAACGATTAAATAAAGTAATTACTACTATTATAGGGGCGGACCAAACTGGATTTATGCCTGGACGATCGACATCTATTAATTTACGCAGACTCTTTACCAATATACAAGCGGTTCATGACACGACTGGCTCCCAAGCTGTATTGGCTTTGGACGCTCACAGGGCCTTCGAGTCAGTCGAATGGCCCTATCTTTTTGAAGTCCTAGCTAAATTCGGATTTGGCACTACTTTTATAAAATGGGTACAACTCCTATACTCCAAACCCATAGCTAGACTACGGGTCAACGCATCCATATCAGATGCCTTTCCCATTGAGGGGCACCAGACAGGGGTGTCCGCTATCACCTCTCCTGTTTGCGTTAGCGATAGAGCCCCTAGCATCACTGATAAGGTCCAGTGGGGAGGTTAAGGGACTGACGATTGGGGGTCTGGAGGAAAAAGTGTCCTTATACGCGGACGATATGCTGATATATCTGGAGGACCCCCAGTCGTCACTCCCAGCCCTGCTGGAGATTATCCAACGGTTTGGCTACTTTTCAGGGTTCCGGGTAAATTGGGACAAGTCCCTTCTGTTTCAGATTGACCAGGAGACACCCATAACACTGCCCCCCTGGTGCCCACTGCAAATAGTTCACACTTTTTGGTATCTCGGGGTCTTGATAAAACTCCCTGTCTCCTCCTATGCCAAGATCAATTTAGACCCCCTTATCAGTAGATTAAAAATTACCTTGAAAACATGGAACAATCCCTCTCACACTGTTAGGAAGAATAAATATTTTCAAAATGATCTATCTCCCGCGATCCCTATATGTCCTGAGCAATTCAGCAATATATATAACCAAAGCAAAATTTAAAGAGAAAGACTCCATAATCACCAATTTCGTGTGGAGGGGCGGTGTGGTCAGAATCGCTAAGCAAACTTTACAGCTGCCTACTTCAGAGGGGGGCCTGGCACTCCCCTGTCTCCAGACGTACTATATTGCCTCGCAACTGGCGCATGCCCATTGGTGGTTTCATTCTGAGGCCAACAATGCAGCTGCTGCCTTAGAGGCGGCCATCCTCACCTCATATGAATCTCTCCAGAACCTAATACACCGTCTGTCACTTAGGGGGAGCCGGGGAGGGAAGGGGCTACTGTTCTGGCCATGACCCTGCGGATCTTTAAAGTTTCAAAACTGTTACCACCCAGTACCCCAGCTATATATTCTCCCAATGCCCCCGCTATGGGGAAACCCAAGCCTACCGGAATTTCATCAGAGAACTGATGGGGGATACTGGTTTAAGAAAGGGGTAAAAACAGTATCACACTTATTTACAGACACTACATTCCGTTCCGTTCCTTTGCGGAATTCCAGAGAGACTTTGGACTCCCACGCACGGCCTACTTCCAATATCTACAGATACGACATACTGCTGCTGCTCAATTCGGACTACGAAATATAGAGATGCAAACTTCCCCACTGGAAAACTTACTGACACACTCCCACACCAAAACAGTTTCGACTTACTATAAGGCCCCGTACACACGACCAAACATGTATGCTGAAACTGGTCCGCGGGCCAGTTTCAGCATACATGTTCGGTCGTGTGTAGGCGTGAGCGGGCCGAATTCCAGCAAACATTTGCCCGCCGGGCCTTTTCCCAGCGGGCAAATATTCCTGGACGTGTTTTAAAACCGTCTGCTGGAATCCTGCCCGCTCGGACATGTATGGTCGTCAGTACAGACGTACATGTCCGAGCGCCCGCCGTCCCTCGCATGCGTCGAATGACTTCGACGCATGCGTGGAAGCCTTTAAATGGCAGGCCCGCCCACGTCGCCGCGTCATCGTCGCGGCGACGACGCGGACACACCCCGCGTAGTGTTTATGCGCGGACTTCTGTTAGATGGTTAGTACAACCATCGTACAGAAGCCCTCTGGCAGGCATGTACGGTGAAAACGGTCCGACGGACTGGTTTCACCGTACATGTTTGCTCGTGAGTACCCGGCCTAAGACTTTACTACACTCCACGACCACTAGGCTTACCACCATTGAACAAAGATGGCGGGCAGATATACCTGAATTGACAGAGGAGATCTGGGGGGAGATTCTTCCCCTGCAGGTGACCTCCGTCATTTCCTCAAGGGACAAGGTGATCCAGACCAAACTATTGTATAGATCCTATTTTACACCATGTTTGTTATATAAATTAAGGAGATTATCCACTCCTTTATGCACTCGATGTGGAATGGCCAATGGTACATTCTTCCATCTGATGTGGGAATGTGCTCCGATAAGGAAGTTCTGGTCGGATGTTACTGCCTTCATCAGCTCCGTAGCTGAGATTCCTAATATTTGCAATCCTCTTAGATGTTTACTGGGATACATTGATGATAAAGAGTTATCCAAAAACGTACAATCCTTCATACGCATAGTGCTATTTTACGCTAAAAAAACGATTACCATGCACTGGAAATCCCAGTCCACACCAAATATAAAGTTTTGGCTTACCATTGTCAACCAATCGATACCACTATATAAGTTAAAATACGAAGCGAGAGGATGTCCCAAAAGGTTCTCCAAAATATGGGACTCATGGGTTAACTCAGAGTACCATACCAGCTGCACTCTAGGGTACAGCTCTTAATAGGGATACTATGCTTCCAGAACTGCCAGTGCCTAGGCCCTGACTAGGGTAGATTGTGCTTTCTGTATGCTGTTTCACAATGTTTACCTGTATGCCTGAGTATTGTATTGCACTTTGACTGAAGCGATGTTCGCTAGGATAATACACCTGTATAGTGTTTTTTTTTTTTTTTTTATTGTTTATAAAAACTTGACAATTAACCTTTAAAAAAAAAACAATGCACTAGTTTAACCACTTCCCGACCGCCGCATGTACATATACGTCGGCAGAATGGCACGTACAGGCACATTGGCGTACCTGTACGTCCCTGCCTAGACGTGGGTCGGGGGTCCGATCGGGACCCCCCCCCCCCCGGTACATGCGGCGGTCCGATTCCCGCGGGTAGCGATCCGGGACGACGGCGCGATCGCTCCCCGGAGCTGAAGAACGGGGAGAGCCGTATGTAAACACGGCTTCCCCGTGCTTCACTGTGGCGGCTGCATCGATTCTGTCATCCCTTTTATAGGGAGACTCGATCGATGACGTCAGACCTACAGCCACACCCACCTACAGTTGTAAACACACACTAGGTGAACCCTAACTCCTACAGCTGTGGTTAACTCCCAAACTGCAACTGTCATTTTCACAATTAACAATGCAATTTAAATGCATTTTTTGCTGTGAAAATTACAATGGTCCCAAAAATGTGTCAAAATTGTCCACCATAATGTCGCAGTCAGGAGAAAAAAAAAAACGCTGATCGCCGCCATTAGTAGTAAAAAATAAATAAATAATAAAACTATCCCCTATTTTGTAAACGCTATAAATTTTGCACAAACCAATCGATAAATGCTTATTGCGTTTTTTTTTTAACAAAAATAGGTAAAAGAATACGTATCGGCCTAAACTGAGGAAAAAATAAATTTTATATATGTTTTTGGGGGATATTTATTATAGCAAAAAGTAAAAAATATTGAATTTTTTTCAAAATTGTCGCTCTATTTTTGTTTATAGCGCAAAAAATAAAAACCGCAGAGGTGATCAAATACCACCAAAAGAAAGCTCTATTTGTGGGGAAAAAAGGACGCCAATTTTGTTTGGGAGCCACGTCGCACGACCGCGCAATTGTCTGTTAAAGCGACGCAGTGCCGAATTGTAAAAACCCCGTGGGTCATTTAGCAGCATATTGGTCCGGTCCTTAAGTGGTTAAAGGAACCTATTTAGAAAATAAAAACAAACCTTTACAACCCCTTTAAACTTGCTGACCGCTGCAAGACTATTTACTCTGGGAGAATGGAATGGCTGCGCATATGGACGCACCCGTACGTCCCCTTTAACCGGTTAAGACCCAGTCACAGTCATGATAAAAACCAAAGATCGCCACCATTATTAGTAAAAAAAAAAAAAATTATATTAAAAATGCCAAAAAACTATCCCCCTCCTTTATAGACGCTATTACTTTTCCGCAAGCCAATCAATTCACGCTTATTGTAAAACATTTTTACCAAAAATATGTAGAAGAATACATATCGGCCTAAACTGAGGAAAAAAATATATTTTTTTATATATTTTTTGGGGTTATTTATTATAGCAAAAAGTAAAAAATATTGCTTTTTTCTAAATTGTCGCTGTTTTTTTGTTTATAGCGCAAAGAATAAAAACTGCAGAGATGATCAAATACCACCAAAAGAAAGCTCTATTTGTGCGATAAAAAGGACGTCAGTTTTGTTGGAGACCCACGCCGCACGACTACGCAATTGTCAGTTAAAGCGACGCAGTGGCAAAATTGCAAAAAATGGCCCGGTCATTGGGCAGCAAAATCCTCCAGGGCTGAAGTGGTTATAATCGTTACAGACTCTGGTCTCAGACCCAAGTAGCTAGATTCAGCAAGATTGCCTTAAAAGGGGAGGTTCACCCTAAAAACGACTTTCTAGTATTACATTGGCCCCCCACATTACAATACAATTATGCCTATTATGTTTTTTTTGTGCTGTACATACCTTGGTACAGCTAATTCACCCGTGGCTTCCGGGTTGCGAGTCCCGCGGGAGTGGGCGTTCCTAACATGCTGGTGATTGACGTGATGACAAAAAACGAGCTCCCCCCGTCGCGTAAGCTGCGTCACGATTGCCGAAAGGAGCCGAACGGCAGTGCGCAGGCGCAGTATAGCGCCGACTCGCCGTTCGGCTCCTTTCGCCAATCGTGACGCAGCTTACGCGACTGGGGGAGCTCGTTTTTTGTCATCACGTCAATCACCAGCATGTTAGGAACGCCCACTCCCGCGGGACTCGCAACCCGGAAGCCACGGGTGAATTAGCTGTACCAAGGTATGTACAGCATAAAAGAAAAACATAATAGGCATAATTGTATTGTAATGTGGGGGGCCAATGTAATACTAGAAAGTCGTTTTTAGGGTGAACCTCCCCTTTAACTTTAAGGCGGCGTAGCTTAGCGTGTTTAGGCTACGCCGCCATAAGTTAGCGAGGCAAGTACTTGATTCTCAAAGTACTTGCCTGCTAAGTTACGGCGGCGTAGCCTAAAGCGGGCGGGCGTAAGGGCGCCTAATTCAAATTTGTCTGAGGGGGGCGTGTTTTATGATAATGAGGCTTGACCCCTGACGTGATTGACGTTTTTTTTTAACTGCGCATGCGCCGGGCTCCTACATTTCCCAGTGTGCATTGCGGCTAAGTCGGCCGCACGGGCCTATTGATTTCGACGTGGACGTAAACTACGTAAATCCCTATACGCAAACGACGTAAAAATTTCGAAGCGGGAACGGCGGCCATACTTTAACATTACTATTCCAACTATTTGATGGAATAACTTTAGGCCTGCTAATGGCGTAAATGTACTGCGGCGGCCGGGCGTACGTTAGTGAATAGGCGTATCTACTGATTTACATATTCTACGCCGACCGCAATGGAAGCGCCACCTAGCGGCCAGCCTAAATTATTGCAACCTAAGATAGGACGGCGCAAGCCGTCGTATCTTAGATATGTTTAAGCGTATCTCTGTTTGAGAATACACTTAAACATAGGTCGGCGCAGATTCTGAGTTAGGTCGGCGTATCTACTGATACGCCGACCTAACTCTACCTGAATCTAGCTAAAGATCTCTAGACCAGGAGCCTTCTGACTCTCCACCTTTGTATAAGAATCCTAGTCTATATATGATGCCTCTGGTGAGGCAATTCCTTTGGCCTCAAAGAAAAGAAATCAAGTACTGCTCTTACCATGTTCTCAAACAATAGGTAACTCTATACTTATTTGCTAAATACATAGTGCTAATGTAATTAATCCACATAAAATTAATATACCAAATTCCTATGTGCAAAGTTCATTGTGCAAAATTAAAGCACGTGCTGATGCGACTATTATAGTGCCAAATCCCTCCTTTGTGCTCCCCGCCTGCACTTCCCACTCACCGACTCTTATGTCTCGTACAGACGATCAGTTTTCCTGACATGCAAACCATGTTTTTTTTTTTTTTTTTTTGCAGGAAAACTGCTGAAATTTGTCTTGCATACACATTCCGACCGTCAAAAACACGGTGTAGTACCATGCGTACGACAAGCCGAGATCAATGAAGTTCAATAGGCATTTTGTCTGTTCTGCTTGATTCTCTTCTGCTTGATTATTTTTGCGTCGTAATTGCATACAGATAATGACCGCGATTCGCAATAGGATTTTTTACTGTCATGAAAATTGAGATCTGCAGGAAAACTGACAGAAAAAGTGTGATGGAGCATACACACGTTTGGTTTTCCTGACAAAAACCTCACAGTGCACTTTTCCTGTCAGGAAAACTGATCGTGCGTACAAGGCATCAGAGTCAAAAAGCACTCCACAATTGTGGTATTCTCATCTGGTGGATGTCATCTCATCGCTCTTTCTCCATTCAATGATGCTGTAAAATATGCTTGCAATGTGTCATATATAGTATGTGATAGAGGGCGATATTGGTGGGACAAGAGTTAAGTGTACAGTAATAGTAATTACATATTGATCATTAGTAATAGCATCCTGTGAAACAAATTCAATTGCTGTGGAAAAAAATAAATATCCAGTAAGACAACCAATGCCAAACCAAAAAATAAAAAATAAATAAATAAATAGTCCCAACTTGTGTCAGATGAAACAAAAATAAATGATTCAAAAAAAACAACCAACAAATCTTGCTGTGCTCGATGATATCTCCAAATTCAGGTAATGTGACTTTAATCCTTCACCATTTCATAGGCACGACACCCAAAGTGCGCAGATAATTGTAGTGCCCTTACCAGATTGTGTGGACCTCTTTAACCACTTCCTGACGGCCGTACGATTTTGTACGGCCACAGTGTGGATCTTAATTGCCGGGAGGTCGTCTATATACTGCCTCCGGCCTCCAGCCACTGGGGGGCGCGCGTGGCTGGCGGCCACGATGTCCTCCAGGCACCCGCGATCGGCGGTTACAGAGACAAGGACGTGGATCTGTGTGTGTGAACACACAGATCCACGTCCTGTCAGGGAGAGAGGAGACCGATCTGTGTCCCTTGTACATAGGGACACAGATCGGTCACCTCCCCCAGTCAGTCCCCTTCCCCCACAGTTAGAAACACTATGCAGGGTACACATTTAACCCCTTCCTCACCCCTAGTGTTAACCCCTTAAATGCCAGTCACATTTATACAGTAATTAATGCATATTTATAGCACTGATCGCAATATAAATGTGAATGGTGCCAAAAATGTGTCAAAAGTGTGTGATGTGTCCGCCATAATGTCGCAGTCCCAATAAAAATCGCAGATCGCTGCCATTACTAGTAAAAAAACGAATAATTCTGTCCCCTATTTTGTAGACGCTATAACTTTTGTGCAAACCAGTTGCTTATTGCGATTTTTTTTTTACCAAAAATATTTAGAAGAATATGTATTGGCCTAGACTGAGAAAAAAATAAGTGTTTTTAAAAAAATTGGGCTATTTATTATAGCAACAAGTAAAAAATATTTATTTTTTTCAAAATTGTCGCTATTTTTTTGTTTATAGCGCAACAAATAAAAAGCGCAGAGGTGATCAAATACCATCAAAAGAAAGCTCTACTTGTGGGGGAAAAAGGACGTAAATTTTGTTTGGAAGCCACGTCGCACGGCCGCGCAATTGTCAGTTAAGGCAACGCAGTGCAAGAAGCTGAAATTTCACCTGGGCAGGAGGGAGGTATATGTGCCCAGTAAACAAGTGGTTAATGAAAAAGATGGTCAAAACCGCTTATGCAGGATAATGCCTGCACACATATCATAAGACAGGAGTGAAATGTGAAGACCTCTTTCCTCCAGTAAGTTATAGTTGAGACCTGTAACAGAGAGATACTTCCATAGTGCAACTTATTTATTTATAAAAAATTGAATAAAAATAAAGGCCGATTGGCCGCTTACATTAAAAAGTGCCCATCCTGGCACTGGGGCTGCAGGCTTATCAGTAATGGCACAATATCCTCCAGCTCCATGTCGGCGTGCGTTCCAGTGTCAGCCGCTCGCTCTGACCAGGAAACCGGAAGGGACGTATGCATAGATCACGTGACCAGGCTGCGCTGCTGACGTACGTTTTGTTGGATAACGTCTTCAGGGGGTGTGCCTGGTCACTGGATGTCACGTATTTTAAGTCTATGTGAAGGGGAGGAGTGTTTTGATAGACAGAATGATTTCCCAATCGGAACGCAGCCACAGTCCCGAGTTGGACAGTACAATAATTACATTCATTAGTCCACTCCATATTAAAAATGGTATTGATATATAACGGGATACATCTAGGACTCAATTGGATACTGTCCCTAGGTAGTTGGAGCTAGCTACCCTGCTACGCTACAACTACATATCCATAGTATGTGATGTTAATGGCCAGTGGAAAACAGGGGAAATAGGGGGAGGGGATTAGTTCCACTTATTCTCGTACCTTAAAACAAAAGGGCCACTGGATGGAGACTACATCAAATGTCCCAACTAGTGATGGACGTACATCTGACGGGGTGGTTCGCGAATGCTAACCGCAAACTTTCTCAAATGTTGGCTAACCGCAAGTTCGCGGCGGGCCCCATTGACTTTAACCACTTACCCCCCGGACCATATTGCTGCCCAAAGACCAGAGTACTTTTTGCGATTCGGGACTCTGTCGCTTTAACAGACAATTGCGCGGTCGTGCGACGTGGCTCCCAAACAAAATTGGCATCCTTTTTTTCCCACAAATAGAGCTTTCTTTTGGTGGTATTTGATCACCTCTGCGGTTTTTAGTTTTTGCGCTATAAACAAAAATAGAGCGACGATTTTGAAAAAATGAATATTTTTTACATTTTGCTGTAATAAATATCCCCCAAAAATATATAAAAAAACATATTTTTTCCTCAGTTTAGGCCGATACGTTTTCTTCTACATATTTTTCGTAAAAAAAAAATCGCAATAAGCGTTTGATTGGTTTGCGCAAAAGTTATAGCGTTTACAAAATAGGCGGTAGTTTTATGTCATTTTTATTATATTTAATTTACTAGTAATGGCGGCGATCAGCGTTTTTTTTTTTCGATACTGCGACATTATGGCGGACACTTTTGACACATTTTTGGGACCATTGGCATTTTTATAGCGATCAGTGCTATAAAAATGCATTGGATTACTATAAAAATGCCACTGGCAGTGAAGGGGTTAACACTAGGGGGTGGGGAAGGGGTTAAGTATGCCTGGGTGTGTTCTTACTGTGGGGGGGGGGTGGCCTCACTAGGGGAAACACTGATCCACGGTTCATACATTGTATGAACGGAAGATCAGCATTTCCCCTGCTGACAGGACCGAGAGCTGTGTGTTTACACACACAGCTCCCGGTCCCCGCTCTGTAACGAGCGATCGCGTGTGCCCGGCGGCGATCGCGCCCGCCAGGCACACGCACGGGAGTCGGGGGCGAGCGGGGGGCGCACGCCCCTTGTGGCGGCTGGGAGAGAGGACGTCATATTACGTGCTCTCGCCCAGCAGAGCCACCTTGTGGACGTATTTCGACGGTGCGCCGTCGGCAAGTGGTTAATGGCAGGCGAACATTAAAAACCTGCAGCTCATATTTGCAGTCACAAAATACTTACTAGCTGTGCACAAATAGTCCCACAACATGGACACTGACCTACCAGAAGTATTAAGCAAAAAACCAGATACAGAAGTGTCGGCCAGTACAGGCCCCAAAAATTTGCCCACAAGCGTTCACCTGACAGCAAACAACTTTGTATTCTGTGGCTGGAGGTACATTAGGCATTCACAGCATAAATAAGTGCAGCCTCCCCCCCCCCAAAAAAATTAGACATTCAATGGACATAAAAGGCATTTTATGCCGCTGTATTTACCTAAGACAGGGACCATGAATTGTTATGGGTGGTGGCGGATATTTGTGGCCTGTCATGAGGAATTTGAATCAAACATAGTCTACTGGTCACATGTGTTGAATTCCTCCGAGATCCATGCCTTATTCATTTTTAGAAATGTGACGTAGTCAACACTGTCATGAGCTAGGCGAGTGCGCTTATCGGTCCCCCTGCTGAGCTGAACGTTCTTTCGAACAGGACACTGGACGAGGTGCAAGCCAACAGTTCCATTGCAAATTGTGCAAGCTCTGGCCAGAGGTCAAGCCTGCCCACCCAGTATTCCAGGGGTTCATCACTTCTCAGTGCATCCACATCGGCCGTTAACCCGATGTAGTTGGACACCTGTCGGTCTAGGCGTTCCCTAATGCTGGATCTGGAGGACAGCTGTCGATGGGTCGGCTGAAAGAATGATCTCATATCATTAGTGATCAACACATCTTCAAACCGCCCTCTTCTTGCAGGCGTTGTTGGATTGATACCGGCAACTGTTTCTCTGCGAGTTGAAATTCCTCTGCCAGCGCACGCAAAAGCAGAATGCAGCATTTCTCGAAGCAAGGCCTGGAAGTGCTGCATTCTGATAGCCCTCTGTGATGGTGGTAAAATTTCCGCCATATTTTGTTTGTACCGGGGGTCTAAGTACGTTGCCACCCAGTACTGGTCCTTGCCCTTTATGCTTTTTATACGGGGGTCCCTCTTAAAACACTGGAGCATGAAGGCCCCCATTTGCACGAAACTGGAAGCAGTGTAGTGGCCTGGCTCCTGCTCATCATCCAGGATAATGTCGTTCTCGTTCTCCTCCCCCCCCCCCCATCCACGGACAACAACAGGTATCCCAGAAAGGTTTAAAGCATGCTCTTCTTGCTCCCCCTCATCCTCCTTGACACCATCCTCCTCTGACTCCTCTTTAGACTCCCGTTGTTGACTTGTCTAAGGTGGAGTAGCCCCCCCTGGGAATTCATCCAGAATTGTGACTTCCTCATCTTCCTGCTCCTCGACGGCTTGATCAATGACACAACGCAACCAGAAAGAAGGCGTAAGGTACGATGTCACTGATGGCGCCCTGGCTGTGACTGACCAGTTTGGTGAACTCATCAAATGGCAGCAGAAGTCTGCATGAGTCGCGCATGAGCAGCCACTGGCGTGGTGAAAAAAAAAAAAAAAAGCTCCCCAGAACCTGTCCTGCCGCAGAGTTCGTACAGGTAGTCGTAACGGTCACCACCGTTTACGATTTCCATTCCACCAACCCAAGACAGCTTATCCGACACTCCGACAATCCAGCAGGTACGACCCATTCCATTTCCCAGAATAACGAGACACACAACTTTGTTCTCTGGTTCCAAAAGGAATTAATCCTTTAATGGTAAAACTCAGCCTTTTATACAGTTAGAAACCAAGTGAACAATGAATCAACTCCACCCACCACACTACACAAGGAACTTCAATACACACTCTCTTAGACAATGACATTCAGGTGAGTTAATTATTAGTCATTACCCAGACATTCTGACTCTGCGGCAAGCTATTCACCTGACACACAATACACACTCTTTTGTAGACGTAATTGACATGCTGATCCACTACACCTGAGAAGTCAGACTGCCAACACATATCTATCAATAGAACTTTCACACAATACAGTGTCATTAGCATCACACAATAGACAATGAAATATCTTAGGAGCCCGATTCAATTAACACCTCACAGTATGTGTCCCCACATGAATGAATACTCTATTGGCCTGTTCAGAAGGCACAACTTGTAATATTGTGGATTACTGTTCCATGCTAAACCAATTCAAGATATGTCCATTATTTCCTGGCTCAATCTGTGCCCAAAAGTCACTCCCGTTACAGTCGTTAACTGCACGTTTCTGTTGGAGCAGCCTATCAAGCATATACAAGGTTGAGTTCCATCGCGCCGGGCAGTCACAAATAAGACGTCTGACGGGCAGGTTGTGTCGCCGCTGAATGTCAGCAAGGCGAGCCATGGCTGTGTAAGATCTTCTGAAATAGCCCAAGATTTTTCTGGCCTGCAGCAAGACGTCCTGGACCCCAGGGTATTTGGCAATGAATAGCTGCACGACCAAGTTCAGGACATGTGCCATGCATGGCACATGTGTAATTTTGCCCTGTTTCAGCGCGCTCAGCAGATTGGAACCTTTATCACACACCACTTTACCAACTGTCAAATTGAGCGGTGTTAGCCACTGATCTGCCTGTGAACGCAAAGCTGAAAGGAGTGCAGGACCAGTGTTGCTCTTGTCTTCCAGGCACATCAGACGCAAGCACAGCATGGCAACGTCTCACCTGGCATGTCGAATAGGTTCTGGGGATCTTGGGCGGCGCAGCGGAAGAGACGGTAGCATCGGAAAAGGAGGAGGAGTCAGCCAAGGAGGAGAGGGAGAATGGAGTAGGAGGAGAAGAAGAGGCAGGCCTGCATGCAATCCATGGCAGTAAAACCAAATCTACATGGGTGCCACGGGTTAAATGCTTGACGGTCGTCAGAAGGTTCACCCAGTGGGCAGTAAAAGTTATATACCTTCCCTGCCCGTGTTTGCTAGACCACGTGTCTGTGGTCAGATGTATCTTGGCACCGACACTGTGCCAGAGATACATTCACTTGCCGCTGAACATGGCCATATAGCCCTGGGATGCCCTTCTGTGAGAAATATTTCCTTCCTGGGACCTTCCATTGTGGTGTTCCAATGGCCACAAATTTTCAAAAGGCCTCCGAGTCCACCAGTTTATATGGCAGTAGTTGGCGGGCCATCAGTTCTGACAAGCCAGCGGTCAACCGTTGGGCAAGAGGTTATCTGGCGTCATTGTTTTTTTACGAACATTTGGGCCACGGAAGCCAGCCTTTCTGCAGAAAAACCTGAGGACGGCATGATGGAAGGTGGAGTGGAGGACAATTGTGAGTATTGAGGAGAAGAGGCTGGACGGTGAGAGCCTGGAGTGTGGCTTTGTGGGTTCTGATGGAGTTACTCCCACTGGGCTCGGTGATGGGTGCCTTCCTAAGGTGGTCGCCCCTAGGTGAGTGTTGGGCTTACCGCGACTTATGAGTTGACTGCAAAGGCTGCAGATGGCAACACTATTGTCAGCAGCGGACACGTTAAAAAAAAGCCCACACTGCAGAGCCATGGGCCGGCGTCCTGGGAGCGCCAGATGTGACCGTACATGGTTGATGACTCGCTCCTGATACATTAGCAGTCTGGTTTGTCCCTCCTGTGCAATGTAAGTTCGGCCTGCTTCTCCTCCCTATCTGCTGGTCTATCTTTCCCTCTGAACTCTCCTCCTCTTCCTCTCTTGTGGACACCCACGTGACGTTTGTAGACACGTCATCATCGACTTCACCTTCCCCACCACCAACTAATTAGAGATCTCGGAGTAGGCAGCAACAGCGGGGACCAACCTCCTTTGGGCTGATCTGGGTACTGTCGTCAGACTGCCGAGTGGTGGCTCTTCCTGATCCAATGCCAAGAATGGCTGTGCATCGAAAATGTCTTCTGATGGATCGGAATGATTCCTGTGACTCAAGTGAAGGGTATATGGTGGTGGTGGTGGTGAGCCACTCAACCAAGTCTGGTGCGTCCTTTGACGTAATCGAACGCACCTTGCGTCACTTCCCACTTTGGCTCCGGCCTGGTGCTCCTGCCCTATCCCTACCAAAGGGCCTGCCTCTTTCTCTGCCTGTAATTTTTTAAATGACCCTGTGACAAAAGTCTCTAGAGAAGCGCAGTATATGTGGAAGAATGTATACAACACCCTGCTTTAATCTGTCGTTTTGGGGGGCCACTGGTTTATCGCACCAGTTATAAAACTTTTTTTTTCAGTAACTTTTGTCTGTGTGTAGCTGAGGTAAAGCAGCAAAACAGAAAAAAAATTCTGCAGTACCCAAATATACTATTATGAAAGTATATTTTTATATAACACCCGCTTCAATCTGTCATTTTTGGGGGGGGGGGGGCACTGGTTTATCGCACCAGTTATAAAACTTTTTTTTTTTCAGTAAATGTTGTCACTGTGTGTAGCTGAGGTAACGCAGCAAAACAGAAAAGAAAATTCTGCAGTACTCGAATACACCACCAGTCACAATGCTGCACAATACAAATCCACTATAATATGCTTTCTATATTAGAAAGTATATTATAAGTGTATTACACCCCTATATACTGCACACCAAACAATAGTACACCTATACCAGTCCTTAAAAAGACTTTTGTGGACCTGTTAGCTAATGATTTGTGTCACTACAGTCTGTCCCTGCTCCACACAGCAACCTCTCCCTACACTGACAAAAAGCAGAATGTAAAATGGCCACCAGATTAGGTCTATTTATAAGTTAGGGGGTATGTCCATGTGCTGAAATGTCTCAATTGGCTTTACTGTACCACCTGATGGATGTGTCATGGGTCAAAGTTCTTCTAAATGTAAAATGGCGGACGGGCATGAATATCGCCAGATGTCCGCCTGTTCAGGGAACCACGAAAGAGCAAAGTTCGCCACAAAACGACCGTCGGGGGCAACTGCCAGGCCATCTCTAGTCCCTACTAAAAATGAGTATAGTCTGTTTATCCAGATCACTTGTCTTTAACCCTTACCTAAAAATATATTTTAGAAAGGCATGTTCACGCATGCTTCAATTAAAATTAATAAATCACCTTTAATTTAATACTATTCCAATATTGCACTTGGCCTATGAATTCAATATATAGAAACCATACTTATATTGAGATTGTCATGTCCCATAGTGGTATTGGATGATTGATATATGTCCCCATATGGCTGATTTGTACCTTGGAGGCAAAAGAACTGGTAGGAGGATATGTACTTCTTTTATCTATTGCCAATAGTATTAATGATAGATGTTGGCTTGATTATTAAAATACCTGGTATTTTCTAACCTTTATATTATAATGGGTCGAGTCCCAACTTTTAATCATCATAGGTAACAATTCAAATCCAGTTCAATATTCAAACCATGTGGCCATGGGCGTCCGCTGAAATATTTTCAGGGGGGGGGCGCTTCGGCAGCAGCAATACACAGTCGCATTTTAACCTTTCTTTGACCGCTGGCGGGTGTTAGAAGCGACCCCCCATGTTAAAATGTAAAAAACACCCCACTGTGCCCCCTGCATCTTTTTAATATGTCTTTTGTCTCCACAACTGCACCTCTGGCCTCCTTTACATTACACAGCACCCTGCATCACTGAACCCCTTTATATTACACAGCACCCTGCATCACTGGCCCCCTTTACATTACACAGCACCCTGCATCACTGAACCCCTTTATATTACACAGCACCCTGCATCACTGGCCCCCTTTACATTACACAGCACCCTGCATCACTGGCCCCCTTTACATTACACAGCACCCTGCATCACTGCACCCCTTTACATTACACAGCACACTGCATCACTGGCCCCCTTTACATTACACAGCACCCTGCACCTCTGGCCCCCTTTACATTACACAGCACCCTGCACCTCTGGACCCCTTTATATTACACAGCACCCCTTTCCCTTGACTAAATATCACTATATTGTATATTTATTTAACCACTTCCATACCAGGTACTTACGCAGCTTCCCGCCCAAGCCAATTTTCAGCTTTCAGCACTGTCGCACTTTGAATGGCAATTGCGCGGTCATGCTACACTGTACCCAAACAAAATTGGCGTCCTTTTTTCCCCCACAAATAGAGCTTTCTTTTGGTGGTATTTGATCACCTCTGCGATTTTTTTTTTTTGCGCAACAACTAAAAAAAGGCTGAAAATTTGGAAAAAAAAATACGTTTTTATTTTTTTCTGTAAATTTTTTTGTAAATAAGTTTTCTCTTTCAATTACGGGCACTGATATGGCGGCACTAATGGGCACCGATGAGATGGCACTGATGGACATCGATGAGGTAGTACTGACGGGCACAGATGAGGTGGCACTGATTGGCGGCGCTGGTATGCGACACTGATGGGCACACATAGGCGGCACTGATGGGCACACATAGGCGGCACTGATGGGCACACAGGCGGCACTGATGGGCACACATAGGCGGCACTGATGGGCACACATAGGCAGCACTGATGGGCACACATAGGCGGCACTGATGGGCACACATAGGCGGCACAGATGGGCACTCATGGGCGGCACTGATGTATACTTATGGGTGGCACAGATGGGCACTGCTAGGTGGGCACTGGGCATGGATGGGCACTGTGGGGTGGCGCTGATGGACACTGGGGTGGCGCTGATGGACACTGGGGTGGCGCTGATGGACACTGGGGTGGCAGCACTGATTGTTGCCAGTCAGTGCCCATTTGTGGGCACTGACTGGCATCTTTTTTCTTTATGCTTTTTTTTTTTTTTTTTTTAACTTTTTTTTTTTTCTGTTTTTTTTTTTTTTTTTGCCCACCCTGGTGGTCCAGGGTGGGCATCCCTGGTGGTCCAGTGTGGCGATCCGAGGGGGGGCTGCGCTGATAACCAATCAGCGCGAACCCCCCGTCAGGAGAGCCGCCGATCGGCTATCCTCTACTCGCGTCTGTCAGACGCGAGTGAGGAAGAGCCATCAACGGCTCTTCCTGTTTACATCGTGATCAGCCGTGGTTGGACACGGCTGATCACGTGGTAAAGAGTCTCCGCCGGAGGCTCTTTACCGAGATCGGAGATGCAGGGTGTCAGACTGACACCCCGCATCACCGATCGCCGCGATGCGCGCCCCCACGGGCGCGCGCGGCATGAAATCCTGCAGGACGTTCTGGAACGTCCTGTCAGGATTTCATAACCACTTCCCGGACGTAAATCGGCCATAGGCCGGGCGGGAAGTGGTTAAGGTCTAAAAGGAACCTTTTTTGGAATGAGGGACAAATGGATTTGATTCCAGAAGAGGGACAGGCACTCTAAATAAGGGACAACTAGAAACTATGCTGTAGGCTACAACTCTGTAGTCTACGGACACATTGTCTAAAGCTGGGTACACACTAGGGTTGCACAAATACCTGTTTTGTACCAACAATACTTGTGCTCAAGTACTCGCTGATACCAGTTGCCAATACCTTTGCGGTGCGATTTGAGCCCATACGAAATGACTGGGCTTAAATCGCACTGTAAAGAATCACATGTGATTTGAACAGGAATGTGGTGCGATTCCTGTCTGAATCACATGCTCTTTCTCACACCGCTCCTGTGTTAACCATGTCTTGTCATAATGACTTCAGCCGGGGTTCACACAGGAGTGGTGCAGGAAACCACATATGATTCAGACAGGAATCGCACCACATTCCTGTTCAAATCACATGTGATTCTTTACAGTGCGATTTAAGCCCAGTCATTTCGTATGGGCTCAAATCGCACCGCAAAGGTATTGGCAACTGGTATCAGCGAGTACTTGAGCACAAGTATTGTTGGTACAAAACAGGTATTTGTGCAACCCTAGACACAAAGACCAAGTTCCTGGGCAAACAAATCTGCATAGGTGAGAATAAAGATAACAGGGAAAACATTTGTCACTGTTAGTACTCATGCACAAGAACACTATACTGTAGGTATAGCATACACTATACAATCTGATTGTACAATCTCTGAACAATCTTCTTTAGATTTACAAAAACTATGTAATATATGGACAACCTAAACAATTCATTTAAGTAGTATCCAATCAGGCAGGCCTTTGTACTACATAGTTGGTGGTAGATCCAAAAGATATTGTACAATCAGATTGTATAACGTATGGTAAGCTGGAGGCTGGCCATAGATGAAACGTTTTTATTTTTGTCTGAAAAATTTAATGGATCCCCCAATCCACACAACTAAGGTGGGTAAGGGAACCCTTTCCGCTGAGACAGCGATGTCGGAGCTACAAATCTAAAGAAACATTTCTGCTGGCTTGAGAGAAGTTGATCATTAAATTGATGTCTCTTTAGCAAGAATGACTACAGAAGGATTAAAACTTGTCCGGTCCTTGCTTGACCCGTTACATTTCCATCCATCAATGGGCAGGTTTAGTAGCTCCTGTCTTCGTATGCCTGGGGAGCTCACTAAGCCTCCATGCACACTAATTCTTTAGGGCCCATTCACATGTGGTGCAGACATGTGTGTCCTCTCTTATCAGCACAGGGATATATGGTCATTGTGTGCCATCTCTGTGCCAGCATCCCATTCACTTCTATAGGGACCCTCACCTGCATGTCATATTAGGATACATAGGCTGTGTCCATGCAGACTCACGTCCTAGTGGATATGAATGGGGTGATGACACAGGGATGTGCACAACACCTATGTACCCCCTGTGCTGATAAATGCCAGCCCTGCATGGGAGATACATGTTTGCACTCCTTGTGAATGGGCCCCTACTAAAAATAGAATCTGAAATAACAGTTGTCTTGTCTTCACAATTAGCATTGATATGAAGCCTGAAAGTGTCACTGTTATTACCTGTTGGCTGGGCTGAGTAGAGGCAGGTTCAGCAGCACAGAGACAGGAGAAAACATCACTCCGTTTTGCTGTGCAGGTAGAGAGAGGAGGGGGTCCGAGAGAAGAGCACAGGAGAGGAGGGGGGGGGGGTCACTATACAGAGCAGGAATAGATTGTCTAAAGCAGGGAGAGATAACAGGAGGCTGGGGGAGGGGGGGCCGAGGTGGTGATCTCCCACAAACATCGGGACACTGAAAGTGAAAGCAGGATAGAAATGGCTGGAGAGGGGGAGAGAAGACTGTCTAGGAGAGGGAAAGTTGTATACATGCAGACTGAATCAGGAAAGCGCTGATACCTTCCCAACCTCATGTGGAACACTAGAAGATTATCAGAGGAGCCAAACTAGGGGGGCGGGACCTTGCACACAGACCCAGCTCTGTGAATACAATGCCGAGGACAGAGGGAGGAGAGCACTGCAGTGCTTAAAGCGGCCCCAGGGCCAGTCCAGCCCTGCTCCTGGCGATTCCAGGGGGGGGGCAACCACCCTTCCTTGCCCTATGGAGCGGACGCCCATGCATGTGGCTGCATACTCTCCAGTCTATACAGCCACATGGTCTCATTTTGGGAGATTGCTCTTTTCATGTGTGTTCCTCTCCAATGGTTGGAGATCCTGTTTATTCCAAAGAACCTACACAGACTTGGATCACTGATGATGGCTTTTAAAATGTCTGGACACACTATGGTTTGGAAAGCCCTTTTTTAGATTGGCAAGATGTTCGTTAATTCTCACTCTAAGTTGCCTTGTGGTTTGACCCACGTACTGGAGTGAACACGGACACTCCAGAACGTAGGTTACATGATCTGAATCGCATGTAATTAGAGGTTTAATTTTAAATTGCTCTTTTGTGACATTTGACTGGAAATGTGTGTTTTTTTGGGGCCTCCTGTTTTTTTAGTAGTTTTGCATGCTTTACATCGTGTACAATGATAGAATCCCGACCCATCCAAGAATGTGGTCGGTTTCTTGGGGGGATCCGGTACATTACAGGCTATTCGGTTTCTCAAACCGGGGACTCTTCTATACATAAACTTGGGCTTAGATGAAATAGTAGATTGTAAATCTTGATCTTTTAGGAGTATAGGCCAATGTTTTTTAAAAATAGTTTATACTTGTCGAAACTGTCGATGGAAACCTGATGGAAACAATTCAGTTTGCAATCCCAAAAAAGGAATGAACCATCATATTGAAGTGTTCGAAAACATGGTACAAGATGAGATCCGGGACATGGAACTCTCTAAGCACATTTCTGGCCAACAAATTTGGCAGGGAATCAAGCTGTTAGAGGACAATAAGCAAATAGTGTGGCAAACCTAGCCACTTCTGGAACGCTGGACGTTACATGTCATACAGTTGTCTGTATTATATGCTATGTATTCTGCTGGGTCTTATGTGGGCATAGTAATTCGTATGCTGGTAGCCGTAAGCCACTAGCATTCAAGTACTTTGTTTTATGTTGCCCAATCGGTGTTCGGCACATAACCCCAGACCCCAGCTATCAACCAACTTTTCCCTCGTGCAGCAATGCCTGATGGGAGAATTATCCAAAATGTTAAGTTCCCCATGTGGTCCTCACTGTATTACCCCTGCTAAATCTGTTTGGCTGTTGGAAACCCCTTGCATGGGGAATTATATAAATATGAAAGCCTGTGAATAAAAAGTCAGTTGACTCCCAGAGCTGTGTTTCGTCCGGTTACTGGGGGGGATTTGGGACATTGCCTTACTTTTCAGCGCTGACTGTGGATTTACCCTGGTTACCAGCGGAGATCGTGGATTTTAATATTGTACTCCGCTACAATTGGTGTCAGCGGTGGGATCCAACCTTATAGCCGATAAGCGCAATTTGTGCAATGTGAACTACCGATGTAAATGGAGACGGATTATTCTACGCTAAAGCGGCAGACATTAAAGGAACTGCTAGAAGCCAGGGGTAAGGTAGCTAGCAACAAATCCAAAGCTGTACTAACTGCCGAGCTGATGGAGGGAGACAGAGCCCGCAGAGCTATACCACCAGCAGTCATGGAAGAAACCCTCTACCAGAGAGAAATGAGGACCAGGCTGGAATTTTTGCCACAGCCTATATCAGATGCCATGCTGCACATGGTAATGGCGAATGTGTAGGAGTACGTGATGGCACACAGTCCGCAGCATACACTGTCTCGAGCAGAATCCACTACTGGGTCACTCTACAACCAGGTAAAACCCAAAATTCCCTATCATGCCTTTAAAATGTTTTGCGAGGAGAAGCATGAGATTGATGGGTATTTACAGGATTTTGAGAGACTGTGTGATTTACATGACTTGGAACGGACGGTATGGGTCCCATTGCTTGCAGGCAAGCTGGCAGGTCGGGCAGCAGAAGCATATCGCGCTGTACCCAGTGAGGACAGCAAAGACTATGATAAAGTGAAGCGAGCGATATTAGAGAGATACGCCATTACTCCAGAGGCATACCGGCGCAAGTTTAGAAACCTGCGCAAACCAGAGAAGGATTCACATGCTGAATGGGCACACAAGCTGGACCAAGCTTCCCAAGGGTGGATACAAGCCAGCCAAGCCACTACTATGGAGGAATTGCGACAGTTAATGCTGTTGGAGCAATTCTTCAACGGTTTGTCCCCAGAGGCACAAGAATGGGTGCGAGACAGGAAACCTCTCACCCTAACCGAAGCGGCTCGATTAGCGGATCAGCATTTTGATGCGAGGAGACATCATGGGCCCCTAACCAAGAGTTATGCTCGACCTGCGGGACCACCCAGTACTCTACCACCCCCCGCTCTCACAGCCTCCCCTTTTCGTCAATCCCAAGGGACTTTACCACCACCCTCCAGATATAACGGACGTGCCAACATCCAATGCCACACCTACAAACAGTGGGGACATATGGCACGCGAGTGCACCCAAAACCAGGGCAGACCCGCCTGGAACCAAGGCCGACCAAACCCGGCACCAAGGGCTGCTTCCCATCATTATCAACGGGAGGCGGCCGCTCAAGAGATGTTGAACATTCCAGCGGAAGAACCCCTGGGAATCTTGCATGAGGTGATGACAGTCCGAGCCACGGATAACCGGCAGCATCATCGACAGCTAGTGACCTTGGAGGGGAAAGAAGTCCAGCGGCTTCGGGATTCAGGAGCTACTTTAACCTTGATAGCACCCCATTTGGTCCCTGACTCGGCACACACTGGCGGATCCGTGGCAGTACGAGTGGCAGGGGGAGCAGTGTACCGACTACCCACTGCCAAAGTACATTTGGATTGGGGTGTGGGAGGGGGGACGGTAGAAGTGGGCCTCATGCAAAATTTACCAGCAGATGTTGTGCTGGGAAATGACTTGGGCCAAATGACCTCTGCTTTTGTACCCCAGGCCCCATACCAGGAAGCCCATCCAGTGACCACACGGCAACAGGCTCGCACCACGGTTCCACTGACACACTCTGAGGCTCCGGTAAGAGACCATGACCCCCACACGACACGTATGTCCTGGGATACCCCGACTAAGTTTGAGGCCGAGGTGAGGTCAGACCCCACGCTACAGGTATACAGGGACAGGGTACACGCTGACCAGGCTGGGCTAGAGGGGGAGCGGTACACCTGGGAGAAAGGGCTACTTTACCGCATTGCTGAAAGAGGAGTGGGAGGGTCGGCCACAGTAACGACTAAACAGTTAGTGGTTCCCCAGAAGTATAGGCAAGAACTGCTTCGGATTGCCCACGACATTCCCCTGTCTGGGCATCTGGGGATGACACGTACCCGATACAGGTTGACCCACGCTTTCTTCTGGCCAGGGATCTCCAAGGATGTGAGGCAATACTGCACCTCCTGTGACATTTGCCAGCGAGTAGGCAAGCGAGGTGACCGCCACAAAGCCAAGTTATGTCCTCTTCCCATTTGTTACGACCCTGATTATGAGAACACTCTGTCTCAAGTTTAGACTCCAGCTGTAGAGGCCTATCAGAATTAACCACCAGCTCACTCTCACTGAACTATAAGAGTATGGGGTCTATATCATCATATCCTCTGATTGGAGCAAAACATGTAGTAATAGTTTAATACTTGTTAAACTATGTTATATCTTTTGTCTAGAAAAATAACAAGGATAAGTCTCTAGTAGGTGCTTTCTGCATATATAGGTAGTGAACTTGAGTCATGTAGGAAATTAGCACTCTTGATATAACACAAAGAAAGAACCCCAATATAATTAGAGCAAGTATCTCAATAGTTAATATGCATTCTGAGAGAGAGAAGGAGACAGTCCTGAGTATGGATAGCAAACACTATCTATGTGGCAAAATGGTCTATATACACATGCAGTTTAAGGGGTAGTGTGGACCAGGTCTCTTTGCACAGGAGTAGATGGTAATTCCAAATATGCAGTAATATGGTCTATATACTCATGCAGTTCAAGAGGTAGTGTGGACCAGGTCTGTTTGCACAGGAGTAGATGGTAATTCCAAATATGCAGTAATATGGTCTATATACTCATGCAGTTTAAGAGGTAGTGTGGACCAGGTCTGTTTGCACAGGAGTAGATGGTAATTCCAATATGCAGTAATATGATCAGAATATACTTGCGGTTAGGAGGTAGTCCAGACTGGGAAAGTTAGCACAGGTGCTGATGGTATCTCCTTAGCAGTATGCAGCGGTGGTGGTCCTTCTATCCAGTATAGCAATGAGATTCGGGTCCAAGTGTGAGTGTCCCACAAGGGGAGAACTTCAAGGTTGCTGTAGGTTGGTGGAGGGTCTCCAGGTGGCGGCAGGGTCCAACAGGAATATTCCAACAACCTGCCGCCAGTGCTGGAGGTTTAAATAGCTCGGTCTCCCATCAACGCCGAGCGCCACACACTGGAACGCACTTCCGCGTTCCAGCGTGGAGCGCAGACGTCCGCGTACCGGAAGTGACGCGGATGTCTTCTTGAATGGAGCGCAGCTGTCATTGCAGGTAAAGCTGCGCTCCTTGTACACAAATTAACGCTAATAGCGTTACACCATTATTGAAGAACCCTTCAGTAGGGTGGCCGTAGATATAGTGGGGCCCTTACCAAAACCCAGTCCCTCCGGGAAAAGATATATTTTAACTGTAGTGGACTATAACACCCGGTACCCCAAGGCTATAGCCCTCACCAACATTCATGCCGAAACTGTGGCAGAGGCCTTAATGAAAATATTTTCCAGGGTGAGGTTTCCCCAATAAATCATATCCGATACACCCAGTTCACCGCCGAGGTAACCCAACAACTATGGAAGATATGTGGCATTAAGCCAATAGTAAATTCGGCGTACCACCCCCAGTCCAATGGTCTATGCGAAAGGTTTAATGGTACGCTGAAGCAGATGCTCCGTACATTTGGAGAGTCTCAAAGACTGGGAGCGCTTTCTACCCCATCTGCTCTTCGCTTATAGAGAGGTACCCCAAGAGTCAACAGGGTTTTCCCCTTTTGAATTACTGTTTGGAAGAAGGGTGCAAGGGCCACTAGACCTAATTAGAGAGCATTGGGAGGGGGAGAGTAGCCCCTATTGTATCCTACGTACTGGAGTTCAGGGACCGTCTGGAGGCGCTAACCCAGGCTGTGCGCACCAACCTCCGGGCGGCCCAACAACGTCAGCGCCGCTGGTACGATAGGGGAGCCAGAGACCGCAGCTTTCAGGTGGGACAAAAGGTTTTGATTTTAAAACCGGTCCGTACAGACAAGCTGCAGGCCATCTTGCAAGGCCAATACCAGGTGGTGGAACAGAGATGTGACACCACCTATGTGATTGGCCCCTGCTCAGGGGTAGGGGAGAGACGCATGCTCCATGTGAATATGCTCAAACCATACCATGAGAGGATAGAGGACGTGGCCGCCATATGTGCTTCCGCCTCGGAGGATCAGGAGAATCTGCCACTACCTGACCTCTTAGAACAGGAGGGACAGGCGGAGCCCTCCAAGGGGGTTCAGCTGGGGAAGCGGCTAAGCCCTCAGGAGCGTGCCCAGGTACAAGAGCTGATTGTAGCTAAAGGGGCTACCTTCTCCAATTTACCTGGGTACACTCCGCTGGCCACTCACCGAGTCGAGACCCCGGGACAGCTACCTATGCGGCAAACCCCATATCGTGTCCCTGAAGCAGTCAGGGCGCATATGAAGACTGAGATTGATGAGATATTGCAGCTAGGGGTTATCGAACCTTCCGATAGCCCCTGGGCATCGCCGGTAGTGCTGGTACCAAAGAAGGACGGCACGACACGTTTCTGTGTTGACTACCGGAGGCTAAATGACAAAACGGTGTCTGATGCCTATCCGATGCCCCGGATAGACGAGCTGCTGGATAAGATGGCACGGGGCCAGTATCTCACTACCATAGACTTATGTAAGGGATACTGGCAGATTCCACTGGCCGAGGAGGCGTTTGTTACCCCGTTTGGCCTGTATCAATTTCGGGTCATGCCATTCGGGATGAAGAACGCTCCGGCAACTTTTCAGCGAATGGTCGATCGGTTATTGGACGGATTCCAGGAATACGCATGTGCCTATTTAGACGACATCACCATATTTAGCCAGACCTGGGCAGAGCACCTACAACACATAGGGGCCATTCTAGATCGTATTGGAGAGGCAGGGTTAACACTGAAACCCAGCAAGTGTCATATAGGGATGGCCGAAGTGCAGTACTTGGGCCACCGGGTGGGGAGCGGGCGACAGAAACCCGAACCTGCTAAAGTTGAAGCCGTAGCTAAATGGCCCACCCCCAGGACGAAAACCCAAGTGCTAGCGTTTCTAGGTACCGCGGGGTACTATAGAAAATTCGTACCCAATTATAGTGCCCTGGCCAAACCCTTAACTGACTTGACAAGCAAGAACCTGCCCCGACAGGTTGTCTGGGCCCCAGAGTGTGATCAGGCATTCCAACAACTAAAGACTGCTCTAACTAATGCCCCTGTACTTGCTGCTCCTGATCCAACTAAAAGATTTCTTGTCCACACTGACGCTTCAATGTTTGGATTGTGAGCAGTGCTGAGCCAAGTGGGAGCCGATGGCGGAGAACACCCCGTAGCTTACCTGAGCAGAAAGTTATTGCCACGAGAAGTAAGCTACACCGCCATTGAGAAGGAATGCCTGGCCGTGGTGTGGGCCCTCAAAAAGTTGCAGCCGTATTTGTATGGACAACCTTTTTCGCTACTCACAGATCACAACCCGTTGGTGTGGCTAAACCGTGTGGAGGGAGACAATGCCCGGCTGCTGCGCTGGAGTTTGGCGCTGCAGCCGTTTGACTTTACAATCCACTACCGCCCAGGGAAGCAAAACGGTAACGCCGACGGGTTATCTAGACAAACTGAACTTGAAAAGTGATCTGTGAGTACTTCCCCGGACATCCCCAAGCCGATCCGTTGGGATCAGACTGTGTATGCCGGCTTGGTTCTGGGGGAGCATTGTGGCAAACCTAGCCACTTCTGGAACGCTGGACGTTACATGTCATACGGTTGTCTGTATTATATGCTATGTATTCTGCTGGGTCTTATGTGGGCATAGTAATTCGTATGCTGGTAGCCGTAAGCCACTAGCATTCAAGTACTTTGTTTTATGTTGCCCAATCGGTGTTCGGCAGTTTTAAACCGAACTTCAACAACACATAACCCCAGACCCCAGCTATCAACCGACTTTTCCCTCGTGCAGCAATGCCTGATGGGAGAATTATCCAAAATGTTAAGTTCCCCATGTGGTCCTCACTGTATTACCCCTGCTAAATCTGTTTGGCTGTTGGAAACCCCATGCATGGGGAATTATATAAAAATGAAAGCCTGTGAATAAAAAGTCAGTTGACTCCCAGAGCTGTGTTTCGTCCGGTTACTGGGGGGGATTTGGGACATTGCCTTACTTTTCAGCGCTGACTGTGGATTTACCCTGGTTACCAGCGGAGATCGTGGATTTTAATATTGTACTCCGCTACAATTAGTAATTAGACCAGCCGACAAATGCGGAGGACTGGTGATACTAACTAGAGACTACTATTAGTCAGAAATGCAAAGGCTACTTGAAAATACAATCACATACCTACCAATCAATGGGAACCCTACAGCACAATTAAAGGTACAACTGTATAAATGGATAAATGAGGGATTAGGCAAACACATTTTAAATAAAAAAGAAGCTGACTACTTAAGGATTCAAGCCCCAAAGGTGACAGTTATGTATATAGTACCTAAAATACACAAGAACAAAGAGTGCCCTCCAGGATGACCTATAATAAGCAGAATAGAATCCCTATTTTCCAGGTTGGGCAAATATCTAGACAGGTGTTTTAAAGTTTTGGTCCCTTTAAGTCCCTCCTATCTGAAAGATAGCAGGGATCTTATAATAGCACTACAAAAAACTTCAGCCACTGAAAACACTCATGGTAAAAGTAGACATCGAGTTTCTGTATACGAATATCAGACACTTGATGCATTGAAATGGGCCCTTATAAAACAATATACAATCAAAAAAATTCAGACACAATATCTCATCAAAGGCCTTGAACTGGTCATGAGTAATATTTTTTTCTGGGCAAAAAAACAATACTACAACCAAACTGGCGGTGTAGCCATGGGGGCTAAATATGCCCCTAGCATGGCTAATGTGGTGCAAAACAAATGGGAACAAGAAAGTGTCTTTAAAAATAGAAATTCATCTCTTCGTTTCTATAGAAGATATATAGACGATGTAATCCTATTGTGGGAAGGAACAGCAGGTAATCTAGATATATTTCTGGCGCAAATGAACAATAACAAATATGGTTTGAAGTTCACGGCTGAGACTAGCTACTCACTATTAGTAAAAAAAAGGTAACAAATTTGAAACAAAAACATATATTTTAAAACCACAGACATAAATGGTTTTGTACCAACTACCAGCTGCCACCATCCCCAATGGATAGGAGCTATACCCAAAGGGCAATACATGCGGCTTAGGCGCAATTGCGCAACCAATGAAGATTTTGTCATACAAGCCAAAGTTTTGACAAACACATTTTTGGAAAAAGGGTATGAAATAAAAACATTAGAGAAAGTGCTGACGCAGGTGTCCCAAATGGAAAGAGAAACATTGTTGGTAGCCAAGCCGAAAAAGCAATTTGGAAATGAAGTAGCATTTGTATCAGGTTTCCATCGACAGCTTCGACAAGTAGAAACTATTTAAAAAAAAAACATTGGCCTATACTCCTAAAAGATCAAGATTTACAATCTGCCATTTCATCTAAGCCCAAGTTTATTTATAGAAGAGCCCCCGGTTTGAGAAACTGAATAGCCTGTAATGTACCGGATCCCCCCAAGAAACCGACCACATTCTTGGATGGGTCGGGATTCTATCATTGTACACAATTGTGATGGTTTGGGTCTGTCTTACCTGAATGATGGCAGGTTTTTGCCATATTTTGGAGAGACAGACACCTTATACAGCTGTGTGGTCAGCTTTTTAAAGCGGGAGTTCACCCATTTAAAAAAAAAAAATCTCCCCTTAGCTTCCTGCTCGTTCGGTCTAGGGGAATCGGCTATTTATATTAAAATATGTGCAGTACTTACCCGTTTTCGAGCTGCATCTTCTTCCGTCGCTTCCGGGTATGGGTCTTCGGGAGCGGGCGTTCCTTCTTGATTGACATTCTTCCGAGAGGCTTCCGACGGTCGCCTCCATCGCGTCACTCGTAGCCGAAAGAAGCCGAACGTCGGTGCGGCTCTATACTGCGCCTGCGCACCGACGTTCGGCTTCTTTCGGAAAATCGTGACGCGATGGATGCGACCGTCGGAAGCCTCTCGGAAACCTGTCAATCAAGAAGGAACGCCCATTCCCGAAGCCCATACCCGGAAGCGACGGAGAGGATGCGTCTCGTAAACGGGTAAGTACTGCACATATTTTAAAATAAATAGCCGATTCCCCTAGTAATAACGAGCAGGAATCTAAGGGGGAAAAGTGCCCTCTAAGGGTGAACCCCCGCTTTAAGTCTGACCTGAACAGCATTCAGGGCCCCACCCCACAGACAGGAAGTCTGTGCTAAGGAGTCAGGTGACTCCCAAAAAGCTCTGTGAGAGAAGTCACAGAGTGGATGCATCTCTGCAGGAGGCAGAGGTCATTGATGTTGGAGCAGCGAGATGTAAGCTAGATGTGTGCTTATCTTTGAAACTGGTAGTTCTGAGGAGCAGAACCTGGGGCCTAAGCTAAAGGCCTGAAACAGCAGGACGGCTAGTGTGGAAGCCGGAGGCTGAACTGTTGATTCTTTTCAATATACAGGAATGATGGAACCCCTGCGAGGGATACTATTGCATATGTGAACTTTGACACTTTTAAATAAAAGTGGGCTACCAAGCCCTTAAAAACACAGTTCTGGACTGGTCTACTCACTAAAAAGTGCACCTACCCTTGGAGTCTGATTCCCCAATCTTACATTTGGTGGAGGTATTGCTTCGGGCAGTTTGGAAGAGTTCCAGATCCACGCATACCAAACAGTGAGTAACCGTGTGTTTTGCAGCAATGCTATGATGAACAGCCAATATGAACTGAGGGTTGAAAGTTTTCTGCTGTGAACTGCTGCTAGCTGTGTGTGGCAGTCAGGAGAACTGCATTGCACAGGAGTTCAATTAGTGGACTGTGTTGCATACAGGTGGCATACCTGTGGAAGTAAGCTCAGCGTGGCCTGAGAAGACATATCCATTTGGGAAGGCCCAGTGAATGGATGATTCAAGTGGAATCGCAGAGAGTGAAGTCTGCATGTGAAAGTGTGCTGTTGGCAAGTCTTGTAGAAAGTACACCAACATTTTTTCCTGTGTTTAAAAAGGAACTGTTATAAATCATTGCCCTGTTTGCAGCGATGGGAAGGTCAAATCGCAAACAGAAAGCAATATTTGCTGAAATGAGAGACAGGACTTTGTGGCTGGAGGATTTGTTGCCGACAGAACAAGCCTCAGAATCGTGCAGAAAGCACTTGGCTGTGCTGAACCAAGCCAAAGTTCATGCTGTTGTCCCTAGCAACACAATTGAAAGGAGTGCACAGGTAATTGCAAGTGCGGAGAATCCACCAAAGTTTGAGTCTGCAGTGGATTGGTGCAAGCGACACTTGGCCGCACTGAACCAAAATAAAGGGGAAGTTCATGCTGTTGCCCCTAGCAACGCTGTTGCAGGCCGGCCAGCTATTAATGTGCAAAGTATTAAGAAACAAGTGCGCTGTTTGCGGTGCAGTGAGTGGGGGCATGAAGTTTCCAAATGCCCTTTGTCGCAAGCTTCAGCAAAGCAAAGGTATGAGAAGCCTGCTCTGAAGGTAAAGAGTAAGCAGATGGGTGCAGTTGCCCATAGCAACGTCTATGATGACAGGTCAATGGACCGCAAGATGAAGATATTGCCTACAGAGAGTTGTGGCAAGTTTAAAGCAACGTCGCTTCAGGGAGAGTGACGTCTATATGTGTCGGAGAGCCAGCAACGTGCAGCTAGGAGAGCACCGTTTCCATTGGCAACTGGAGAAAATGTGTCAATGGGAAGGAGAAGCTACAGGGAAGAGGTGTATCGCCATCCCCATAAAGATGCAAGTGAAATTCTGCTTGTTGGGAGAGTCATCTCCCTTAGCAACAGGAGAAAGTCGCCAACCGCCATGCCTGGAATGTGGTCAGCTGGGGCACGAAATATTGTCTTGCCCTAGATTTTGGGGTGCAGTTGAACGTGATGTTACCGAGCAGAACTCTTTGTCGGTGGGCCAAGTTTCCTTTTCAGATAGATTTGCAGTCACCCCTGGCAACAAGAAGTCTTCTGTTGTGTCTGCAGGGGGTGCTAAACAGTGGGAGTTGCCTGCTGTGAGTTCATCCTATGGCCACCAGGGGGATTTGGCCAGTAAAAGTGCAATTGAAAGACAGCACCCTCAAATGAAGACAGAGTTACCTGCTTCAATAAATGGTAAGATTGTTGCAAGTTGTGACCCACGTGAAATAGCAGTATGTCCGGTGAGGAGATCTGCAGAAAGTGTAAAGATGGACTTGCTGCAGTGTGCTACCCAGATCAGTGGGGAGCCACAGGTTAAAACCCTGCTTGCAGCAAGGTCAGTTATTGAAAAGGACATATGGACTCTGTGTGCACCTAAGGTAGTCCAGCAGAGTGCTGAGAGTGATGTGTTAGGGGTGACCAAAACGGTCGGTGTGTCGTGGTCCATAGCAATAGAGACAGGTGCTGCAGAGTTGCCAAGGGAAACCGCTAAGGAGCCTGTATTGGTAAGGCAAATGGTTTCCCAGGGCAACTGTGAAGCCTCTCTAGTGGACAAAATAATTCCTTTTGAGAGGAAGGGTGATGTGCTGAGTCGCATGCAGGGTGCCATGCGTTCTAATAAAAGTCAATCTGATCGAGATTATAAAACTGCTATGTTTATGAATGCTGATGTTGAAGATGTTGATGATACGTGTACTTATGGTGATGTGTTCACTAGTAATGAGGTAGGGGTGATCGCTGAGCAGGATATGCGATTCCCCTTAGCAACCGTGTATAAGGCTGCAGAGTTGTCCTTAGAAACCTTCAAGTAGCTCTGTGTGTTGGAGCCAGAGGTTGCCGAGGATAACTGTGGTGCCGCTCTGATGGTCAAGAGGGTACTGGACCTTGGTGATGAGAAAAACGGTAAATCTAAAATGTCTGAAATTACTTGTAGTGATAATGTGTTACTACAGTCTGTCACTGCTGACAGAAAAGGTCCTCATGAGTTTAATGAAGCGCCACACAGTGGTCAAGTTACGTTATTGCAGCCTGCTCTGTTTAAAAATGTGTTTGCGGTGGACACAAGTTCTGCTATGCAAAATGGAGAGACTGCAGGGCCGGTAGACATGGATGTGTTGACTTTTGCAGAAGTTAACCCTCTCCAGTTGGAAGGATCTGAAAAGGGCGCATACATGGCAGAAGATTTGTCCTCAGCAAAAGAGATGAGGAATGTTGAGATTCAGAATGATATGGTAATGGATAGCGATTTGGAATCACTCAGTATTGCTGAAAGTGAGAGGATGAGTGTCGCACATGCGATTTGCAGTGCTCAAGGGAAGCCGCAAGTTTTGTCAGTTACCTTTGAGGTAGAGGTCTCTTTAAATGACTCAGCCTCTCACGCCTTAGCAAATGAGCCCCTCCACATCATTGGTAAAGGAAAAGTTCCTAAAGTTCTGTGCTTAGATGTGGCGTGTCTAGAAATAACTGAGATGTTGTTGGAATTGGTGAAAATATTTCCAATGTACACCTGCGTGTATCCACAGCAGAGGGGTGACATGGTACTGCGTAGTACCAATCGGTGGACACAGGTGGTACCGGCATTGTTAAGCAATATTAATGAAAATTGGTTGCTCTACTGTTGGTTAATTTTGTGCAAAGTTGTCTCACAGTTCTCTTTGAGAGTGCTTCCAGCGGCGGTTGTGTGCAGAAGGCGCTCAGGGGAATTGTTAGAGAAATCAGAAGTAATAGACATAGTGGAAGTCTCTCCGTCTGCTGATGTGATGGAGTGTATTCCTACTGGTGCGGTCCGAGGTACGGCTGAGCAGTGGTTGGTACAGGGCGCGCATACTGTCTCACCCTCTAGACCTCATGTAAAGGAAGGGCTCGGAATGGACGTGGCAGTAGTGGGAATTCAGTCCATCACTCGCAGAGAGGTGCAGTTTGAGGTACCCCGGAGACACTTTGATAGGAAATAACGGTAATGATAACTGTAACGAAGTGTATGAGAAGCACTGTAGAGCACTGTCAGAAAATTCTGAGCTATTGGTTGAGGTACCAATGGATACAGAAATGGTTAAAGAGATTGGTGTGGAAAAATGTGCATTGGTAGGACAATTGCTATTGGAGTGTTGGACAACAGGGAGCGATGTAAAACTGCGGGACTGTCCCATAGGGAGTAACGGCTTGCCTGTAGGTGGTCACTCCATAGACTCTGTCCTAACAAACAAGGGGACCAGAGGTCCCAATGACAATGTTGAGTTGAGTAACCCTTTGTGGAACAGTGCCCGTGAGGTTACACAGAAGGGTGTGGTGTTGATCCCAGATGGTTTGGTTGCCGAAGGTAACCACATAGGGGTTAGTGAACCTGAGAAACAAATGTTGTTGGTTAATGTTGAGTCAGGTAGGGAGAGCGGTCAGTCCCTCACAGACCCCGTGGAAGTAGGTCCCCAACAGTCCCAGGAGAGTAGGTCTGTGGGAGGAAAAAGAGGGATCCTGAGGCCAGAAGGTAGAAGGTATAGAGGGATTTGTAAGAGCCCATGGTTTAGGAAGAAGTGCTGGTGGAAGCACACTTGGAAGAAGATGTGGGTAGAGTGCCTCTTTAGAGGAAAGGTTGGGCAGATTAGGACTCCTGCTGCTCATAGTTGGCACAAAGGCGCCACGGCGAAGTGTTGGTGGAAACATACCCGGAAAAAATGGGCCTGTGCAGCCAATGGTTGGCACAGAGGTGACCCATTTGTGATGATGGGTCTGTGTGTTCCTCCCTCCAGTTCGAAACAGAGGGGGAGGGTATGTGATGGTTTGGGTCTGTCTTACCTGAATGATGGCGGGTTTTCGCCATATTTTGGAGAGACAGACACCTTAATTATACAGCTGTGTGGTCAGCTTTTTAAGTCTGACCTGAACAGCATTCAGGGCCCCACCCCACAGACAGGAGGTCTGTGCTAAGGAGTCAGGTGACTCCCAAAAAGCTCTGTGAGAGAAGTCACAGAGTGGATGCATCTCTGCAGGAGGCAGAGGTCATTGATGTTGGAGCAGCGAGATGTAAGCTAGATGTGTGCTTATCTTTGAAACTGGTAGTTCTGAGGAGCAGAACCTGGGGCCTAAGCTAAAGGCCTGAAACAGCAGGATGGCTAGTGTGGAAGCCAGAGGCTGAACTGTTGATTCTTTTCAATATACAGGAATGATGGAACCCCTGCGAGGGATACTATTGCATATGTGAACTTTGACGCTTTTAAATAAAAGTGGGCTACCAAGCCCTTAAAAACACAGTTCTGGACTGGTCTACTCACTAAAAAGTGCACCTACCCTTGGAGTCTGATTCCCCAATCTTACATTATGTAAAGCATGCAAAACTACTAGAAAACCAGAAGGCTCCAAAAAAAAAAAAAAAAAAAAAAAAAAAAAATTTCTAGTCAAATGTCACAAAAGAGCAATTTAAAATTAAACCTATAATTACATGCGATTCAGATCATGTAACCTACGTTCTGGAGTGTCTGTGTTCACTCCAGTACGTGGGTCAAACCACAAGGCAACTTAGAGTGAGCATTATCGAACATCTTGCCAATATAAAAAAGGGCTTTCCAAACCATAGTGTGTCCAGACATTTTAAAAGCCATCATCAGTGATTAGGGTTGCCACCTCATCCCTTTAAAACAGAACACATATGAATTACACAGGTTCTGTGGCTGATTTAATGCAGGTAAGGCACCAAATGAGTCTAATTACCACCTTAATTAGCCACAGAACCTGTGTAATTCATATGTGTTCTGTTTTAAAGGGATGAGGTGGCAACCCTACCCCTTCCTGTCCAGGCCAATTTTCTTCTTTCAGAGCCGTCACACTTTGAATGACAAATGCGCAGTCTTTCCGCACTGCACCCATATGAAATTTTTTTATATATTTTTTTTCCCACAAATAGAGCTTTCTTTAGGGGGGTATTTTTTTTAAAATATAATTGTAACGGGAGGGCCCGTGGAACTCAGAAGCTCTTAGAAAGTATGAGCTAGAAAATAATAGACATTCAGAATAAGTCTTGGATTGCTTTAAAATGGGTCTGTAATTCACAATATCTCCCAGGATATATGCCATATTAAAATAGTGACTCATTCTAGTGTGGCTGCTCTGCATCCAATTGTGGCTTGTGCTAATTGACCCTGTAATTGTGTGAAGGTGTATTGATGATAAATGTGTATTGTAAGTTAGCAGACAGCCAGACTGGGAAGCATAAAGGTCATGTGTCTGAGTCATCAGCTGTAGTTAATTAGCTCATGTAAATTAGGTCAGGTCCTGGAGTCAGTGTGTCTGCTAAGAGATGTATGGAGGATGATGTGTATTGGGGGGCTCGTTATGTAACCATTGTGTGATGTTGTGGGTGGAGTTGGGTCATTGTTCATTTAGATACTGCAGTATTCTTTTGGTGTATATAAGAGCCTGCTTTCTCAATAAAGATTGACTTTTCTGCTTGAACCTCAGAGCTGTGTCTCGTTAAATGGGGGGAATTATCCTTATGGGTCTTGTTCGCCTGACTGTGTAGTGTCGGTAGCTGCCTTGTGTTCGGAAAGGGAATATCCTAAACGGCTTTAACCCCTTTCCCATTTGGGGTGCCGTTACAATAATCTTTACTTAGTTTACTTTTGACATTACAACAAAGGGAACATAAAAAAAAGGGGGAAGAGAAAAAAAGGGGGAGGGAGGAATAAGAGGGGTAAATCTGTCATGGTCCCAATGAAAGCAATAGTAGAAACAGTGAGACATATCATCATCATGTTATATTAACATTGGGTACCTCCCTTGTCCTAGGCATTCGGTTCATGTGGGCAAACCTCCCTCCCAAACAGGGATAGAGTAGGGAGATCCTAGTCAGAGCCAACGTCAAAAGGTAATGCATACATGGCTCAAAGTGCATTGGTAACATATGATAACTTGAGATACCATGAATTGTCAGGAATTGGGTAACCGCTCAGATTTCAATAACAAAAATTAAAATATACCAAAAGGTACAGAAAAGTTCTCACCTGGTTCGTTGGCTGATTAGACACAACCTATGTAGGGCTTTCAACCGTTGGGTGTTGGTTCATTTGGACAAGTCTCTGAAAAGAAGGCTCTGCCAAGGCCAATAAAGCAACGTCTAAGTTAGATGAAACTGGGATTGTATCATGTACGTGGTCTTTCCAGCCTGCCTAGGTAAATTCAAATTCTTCTTGAGTGTCTTTACAAGTAGCAAGCCAGTCCTCTGCCTCCATGATCTCCCTCACCTTCCCAACCCAGTCAAGCTCGCTTGGAATGTGCAGGCTTTTACAGTGTACTGTATGAGGCGTTTAGCTGCATTAACCACTTGATGACCACCGCACAACAATATACGACGACAGAATGACACGGGCAGGCAGATGGGCATATATATACGTCCCTGCCTCTCAGCGGGTGGGGGGGCCCGGTGCCTGCGGCGGTCGCCATCATTCCAGGAGCGATCTGAGATGAGGGGGAGGCCACAGATTCAGTTAGTTATTTAGGTTCACCATCAGGTTTTTATAGCGTCAGGTACCCCCATATACTACCTAATAAAGGTTTTAACCCTCCGATTGCCCCTTAGTTAACCCTTTCACCAGTGATCACTGTATAAGTGTCACTGGTGACGCTAGTTGGCCAGTTAGCTATTTAGGTTCACCATCAGGTTTTTATAGTGTCAGGTACCCCATATACTACCTAATAAAGGTTTAAACCCTCCGATTGCCCCCTAGTTAACCCTTTCACCAGTGATCACTCTATAAGTATTATGGGTGACGCTGGTTAGTTAGTTTACTTATTATAGCATCAGGGCACCTGCCATTTATTACCCAATAAAGGTTTAACCCCCTGATTGCCCGGCGGGTGATATCAATTAGGTTTTAGTATCAGATTGGGTCTGCATCAACCCATGCAGTATCAGATTAGTGCCAGTAGCGCTAAAACACCCACACATGCAGCATACACCTCCCTTAGTGGTATAGTATCTGAATGGATAAATATCTGATCTGATCTATACTAGCGTCCCCAGCAGTTTAGGGTTCCCAAAAACGCAGCCCAGATACCGGCTAGTACCTGCATTTTGCCCCTCCGCCCAGCCCACCCAAGTGCAGTATTGATCGATCACTGTCACTTACAAAACACTAAACAAATAACTGCAGCGTTCGCAGAGTCAGGCCTGATCCCTGCGATCGCTAACAGTTTTTTTGGTAGCGTTTGACTCAGTTGCTGACAGCCTAGGTGCTTTTTTACCTGTGAATCTAGAGCCCAAAATGGCAAAATCGAAGGTACACTAGTGAAGAGGCCTACACGTTTCTGAGCACGACAGATAGTGAAGAGGAAGTCACTCATCTGTCAGATTCAGGCTCAGAATATGATCCTGTAGACGACAGCGGCTCCATGACAAATAGCACTAATGACGAAGTTGAGGTCCCTGCCAAGGTCAGGCGTACCCGACCCCATTCTTTTTCTTCTATTGTTGAGGTGCAAGAATTGCAGGGCTCTCGTATGGAGCAGAGAAGTATTAGTACCGCTTATCCTTCTGGTGAACTGGCAAGCACCAGCGGCCTAGTACATCCTGGACGTACATCCAGCACTGCAGTAACACTTGGTGACGTGGCAGGCCCCATAAGTGCAGTTCAAGCTGGCGAGGTGGCAAGCACAAGTAGTGTCCCACTGCCACTAAGAAGACAGACAGGCCTGTCGTGCCAAGAGTGCCTTTCCTGCAGAATTTGTGAATCCTAATTGGGAGCCCACCACTTCTGCAGCACCTGTACTTCCCCCATTCACTGGCCAACCCGGAATTCAGGTTTATTTTACGCACTTGATTTTTATTCACCGTTTTTCACAGAAGATCTCTATAGATCTATTGGGGACCAAAGTAATTTGTATGCTGGTCAATTCATCGCCGCTAATTCCCAGTCCTCTCTTGCCAAAGACTGGAGACCAATTACGGTTTCCAAATTTAAGACCTTTCTAGGCCTATCCCTCGACATGGGCATAGTTAAATTGAGTGAGTTGCCAGGGCACGATACGAGCAGATCTGTCAGTTCATGCACTTCAACAACAATGAACTTTGTCATCCTCGTGGAGCCCCTGAATACGATCGGCTCTACAAAATTCGGCCCCTCGTAAACCACTTCAATGAACGTTTTGCAACCTTGTATACTCCCCATCAAGTTGTCTGCGTTGAGGAGTCCCTGATTACATTTTCTGACCGCTTGTCTTTCAAACAGTACATCCCAGCAAGCGTGCCAGATATGGGGTCAAGATGTATAAGCTCTGTGACAGGGCCACAGGTTATAAATGTAGTTTTATGGTTTACGAGGGAAGAGATAGTCACTTAGAGCTGGAGAACTGCCAAGATTACATAGGGAGCGCTGGCAAGATAGTGTGGAACTTGAGGTCACCCTTATTCAGAAAGGGGTACCATTTGTATGTGGACAAATATTACATGAGCGTGCCACTTTTTAGTCACTTGTTTAATCAAATTTGCGCATGTGGCGACCTAATCGCCGGGGCTTACCCCAGAGGCTTGTAGATTTCCGTCTTAGGCTGGGGTAGAGAGCCTGCTTCAAGTGTAATAATTTTGCTCGCTATGAAGTGGAGGGATAATAAGAATGTTTTCGTTCTGTCCTCCCTTCACGCAGACACGACAGTCCAAATTCATACAGCGACTGGTGTGGAGAAACCCCTCTGTGTCCACGAATATAACCAAAAAAAATGGGAGGGGTGGACCTCAATGACCAGTTGTTGGCGCCGTACCTAGTTGCCCATAAGGCCAGATGCTGATACAAAAAAGTGTCTGTATACTTATTTCAATTGGCTTTGCTGAACGCTCATGTGTTATACAGAGCTTCAGGACGTACTGGATCCTTCCTTCCATTCCAGGAAGATATCGTCAGAAACCTTCTGTATCCAGGCGGTGCTTCACCTCACCACCCCCAACCAAATGCAGTAAGCCAGCTGCACGAGAGGCATTTTCCATCTGTCCTCCCTAGTACCCCTACCCAACGAGCCCCCCAAAGAAAATGTTGTGTCCTTAAAAAGCGCGTATATAGGCGTGACACCCGTTATTTCCAAGCTGTCCTGACAATCCTGGTCCTTGCATTTGTGAATGTTTTGAACGCTACCACACACTAGTGCAGTATTAGCATAGGGTACAGCATTTCACAGACTAGGACACACTTACACAGGGTCTCCCAAGATGCCATCGCATTTTGAGAGACCCGAACCTGGAACCAAACCGTTACAAAAAAAAAAAGTTGTTTTATTGCTCTCTATTGTTCTGCTCTCTTTTACTGTATTCTATTCTGCAACGTTTTATTGTTATTATGTTTTATCATGTTTGCTTTTCAGGTATGTTATTTTTTTTTTTATACTTTACTGTTTTATTGTTAACAATTTTTTTCAGTTTTCAGTATTCAGGTACGCCATTCTGCAGCAGCGCGGCTTCATCTATCTTGACAGCAACAGCACTTGCTCCCACGATACATATGGCCGTGACTCCAGTGCTGTAGGAGGCGATTTCACCACCACAGTTAAAAAAAAAAAGAAAAAAAGCAAGAGCATATATGCCGAAGCATGGGGGCAGCAGGGGCGGAGGAGCGATATGCTCCCAACTTTTGCAGGCGGATGCCCCTATGCTTCGGCATATATAAATGCTTTCATGTAAAAGAAATCCTAGCGGCTAATTTGCCTCTAGACTACTTTTACAAACAGTGGGAGGGAATGTCACACCGTCTTCCATGGTTTTCTCTGGCTCTCCTGTCCCAACAGGGAACCTGAGAATGCAGCCTGTGGTTCCGCCAGCTGACCATAGAGCTGATCAGAACGGCTCCAATCATCTCTATGGCTTAAGAAACTGGAAGCTACGAGCATTTCATGACTTAGATTTCGCTGGATATAAACAGCGCCATTGGGAAATTAAGAAAAGCATTTTATCACACCGATCTTGGTGTGGTCAGATGCTTTGAGGGCAGAGGAGAGATCTTGGTCTAACCGCATTTTTTTCAAAAAAGGAGTACCTGTCACTACCTATTGCTATCATAGGGGATATTTACATTCCCTGAGATAACAATAAAAATGATAAAAAATAAATAAAAATGTAAGGAGCAGTTTAAAAATCAAATAAAAAAATCAAGATAAATAATAATTAAAAAAAAGCACCCCCCCCTGCTCTCGCAAGCATCGGTCTGGCGTCATATGTAAACAGCAATTGCACCATGCATGCGAGGTATCATCGTGAAGGTCAGATCGACGGCAGTAGACCTCTGTAAATCTAAAGTGGTAACCTGTAAAGGCTTTTAATTATTTTTTTTTTTAAATGTATGTAGTTTGTCGCCACTGCGCGTTTGTACAAAATTTTAAAGCATGTCGTGTTTGGTATCCATGTAAATCGGCCTAAGATCATCTTTTTTAGTTCATCAAACAATTGAAATTAAAAGTGTGTTTTTTTCCCCCAAATTTTTTTTTGAAAAATCGCTGCACAAATACTGTGCGAAAAAATGCAACACCCACCATTTTAATCTGTAGGACCTTTGCTTTAAAAAAAAAAATATATATATATATATATATATATATATATATATATATATATATATAATGTTTGGGGGTTCAATGTAATTTTCTTGCAAAAAAAATAAATATTTATTTACAAAAGTGTCAGAAGGGCTTTGTCTTCAAGTGGTTAGAAGAGTGGGTGATGTGTGACATAAGCTTCTAAATGTTGTGCATTAAATGGCAGGGCAGGACCCTATTTTGGAAAGTAGACACCCAAGCCATTTGCTGAGAAGCATGTCGAGTCCATGGAATATTTTATATTTTGACACATGTTGCGTGAAAAATATATTTATTTTTTGCACAAAGTTGTCACTAAATGATATATTGCTCAAACATGCCATGGGCATATGTGGAATTACACCCCAAAATACATTCTGTTGCTTCTCCCAAGTACGGGGATACAACATGTGTGAGACTTTTTGGGAGCCGTGTACAGGGCCCCAAAAGCCAAGCACCGCCTTCAGGCTTTCTAAATTTTTGATTTCGCTCCTCGCTGCCTATCACAGTTTCGGTGGCCATGGAATGCCCAGATGGCACAAAACCCCCCCAAATGACCCTTTTGGAAAGTAGATACCACAAGCTATTTGCCGAGAGGTATGGTGAGTATTTTGCAGAACTCGCTTTTTGTCACAAAGTTTTGAAAATATTTTTTTTTTCAAAAACAAAATGAGAGCTGCAAAATACTCACCATGCCTCTCAGCAAGATTTACGCCCTTAGAAATGCTGAAGGCAGTGCTTGGCTTTCAGGGGCCCCCTACGGGGCTAGGCTCCCAAGAAGTCCCACACATGTTGTATCCCTGTACTCAAGAGAAGCAGCAGAATGTATTTTGGGGTGTAATTTCACATATAACCATGGCATGTGTGAGCAATATTATCATTAAGTGACAACTTTTTGTAAGAAAAATATTTTTTTGTCATTATTCAATCACTTGGGACAAAACAATTAATATTCAATGGGCTCAACATGCCTCTCAGCAATTTTATTGGGGTGTCTACTTTCCAAAATGGGGTTATTTGGAGGGGTTTTGTACTGCCCTGCCATTTTAGCACCTAAAGAAATGAGGCAGTCAAACTAAAAGCTGTGTAAATTCCAGAAAATGTACCCTAGTTTGTAGACGCTATAACTTTTGCACACACCAATAAATATACGCTTATTGACTAATATATATATATATATATATATATATATATATATATATATATATATATATATATACACATATATTATACAGAAAAAAAAACACATGTGGCTGAATACATTTTGGCCTAAATGTACGACTAAAATTGAGTTTATTCAATTTTTTTCGTTTGGGTCCAACATTGCATAACCGCGCAATTACCAGTTAAAGCAGTGCAGTGCCAAACTGTAAAAAGTCCTCTGATCTTTAGGCAGCCTAATGGCTGAAGTGGTTAAGGGAGTAAAACCTTCCTTACTCCCTTCCACAGGCAGGAGCAACAATACATTGTCCATGAGTGAAGAGGTGGCGTGGCACCAGCCATGACATGGCAGTGAACTGGGAGGGGTTTCATTTGAAAGGGGTGGAGCTTTGTTCCACAGGACTCCAGCAATTGGGAGAATATAGGTTCACTACCACAAGTGTCATAGGGCATTGCTATGATGCGTCTGTGCCTATAATATTGGCAGTCTGTGTTTACACTATTTATTTTTATTTGATAAATAGCTGTGTAAAGAAGAAGTTTCAGCCTCCACTATTCTATCCTGCAGGGTCTTTGCTTTCATAAAATATATAATTGTTTGGGGGTTTGAAATAATTTGTAGCAAAAATTGCAGATATTAACATGTGCAAAAATTTAACTTTTACCCATAGGTAAGACTTTTTTTTTTTACAGAGTGCAGAAAGGTTACTGTAGATCCTCTGTCAAGCTTTTATTGCTGTTCACCACTGGGGAGAGTCACCCCATTATTTGTACTGGCGACGGCTGTTTTTAACCACTTCACATCCCGCCTATAGTAATAGGACGGCCGCAAGGTGGCTCTGCTATCCTGGGTGGCCGTCATATGACATCCTTGGGCCTCCCGGCCGCTAGAGGGCGCAAGCGCAATGCCAGCGGCGCATCACTCAGGTGCCGATGCGCGTACCTGGCAGCCACAATGGCTCAAAAGTGATATGGTCCAGAGATATTTATCGAAAATAAAAAGGTGAATAAAGCACCTGGACCAGATAGAATCCACTCACGGATCCTAAAATAATTGAGCTCTGTCATTTCAAAGCCATTGTATTTAAATTTTAGGGACTCGATAAGGACAGGAATAGTACTACTGGATTGGCGCAGGACCAACATGGTGCCCATATTTAAAAAAAGGGATCAAAGTGTTTACTAAAGTAACTATAGACCTGTTAGTTTAACTTCTATAGTTGGAAAGATACTGGAGAGTTTAATAAAAGACCACATAGATGAGTTCTTGCTGTAAACAAAATATTTTCAGCAACATAGGAGCATGGATTCATGAAAGACAGAAGTTGTCAAACAAATCTGATTTATTTTTTATGAAAAAGTAAAACCTTGGACAGAAGGGTGGCTGTGGACATTGTATACTTGGATTTTGAAAAAGTGGTTGGCACAGTTCCCCACACACGACTAATGTGTAAGGTAAAGTCTACAGGCTTGGAAAGATCAATTTGTAAATGGATAGAAAACTGGCTAAATGACAGAATTCAGAGAGTAGTGGTTAACCACTCTTACTCTGAATGGTCTAAGGTTATCAGTGGTGCACCCCAAGGTTCAGTGTTGGGACCCTTACTTTTTAATATCTTTATAAATGATATTGGGTATGGGATTAACAATATAATTTCTGTCTTTGCAGATGATACCAAGCTATGCAGTGGAATAATGACCTTACAGGATGTCTCCAACTTACAAGCCAACCTTAATGCTCTGTCTAATTTGGCGACTATGTGGTTTCCAAAGCAAGCAAAGTCCTTTTTTGTAAAAATAGGTATGGACTCCAGAGAGAGAGAGAGAGAGAGAGAGAGAGAGAGAGAGAGATAATTTTGCCCCTGTACAAATCATTAGAAAGACCTCATCTGGAATATGCAGTTAAGTTTCGGGCACCAGTTATCAAAAAGGATATTGGGGAAATGGAGAAAGTGCAGACAAGGACAACCAAACTGATAAGAGGCATGGAGGAACTCGGCTATGAGGAAAGATTGGAGGAACTGAATTTATTCTGTCTTGAGAAGAGGAGAATAAGGGGGGATATGATCCACATGTACAAATATATAGGGGTCCATATAGTGAACTTGGTGCCAAGTTACTTGTTTAGGCACCTTAAAAGCCCCCTTTTCACAATTTAAAAAATGTCCATACTATTTGGCATATGGTGCCTTGCTCCACTTATCACTGGCTGATCTACTGATTGTTCTGCTGTTATTCACTTTAAATGTCATCACAGAGGACATATATATGTCACCGTTAGAGCTATGAAAATGTGGAATAGACTCCCTCCATAGGTGGTCCTGTCCAGCTCAGTAGATTGCTTTAAGAAAAACCTGGATTCTTTCTTAAATGTACATAATATAACTGGTTACTAACATTTCTTTTTTTAACAATAGAAGGGTACCAACATTTCTAGGTAAAGTTGATCCAGGGAAAAATAGGATTTTTGTACTCACCGTAAAATCCTTTTCTCTGTACTTAATGGACGGACACAGCAGCATATTCTTGACAGTAGGGCAGGGCTCAAAATTTAAGTCCTGAGCTACTAGCCAGGCCTCAAGGGTTACTCGCCACCAGTTGCCCCGCCCAACCCCTGCAATGTCCCGCCCCTAGACACGCCCTCAAATTATCTCATGAAATGACACTTAAATGTTTTATGCAGAAGTAAGTTATAAAAATAATTAACAACTATATCCGTGCCCAAAAATGCAGCCTGCCCATGTCTATCAGTGCAGCCAAGGGTCCCCAGTGCAACCTACCGGTGCTGGGTAAGAGAGAGAGAGAGGAGAGGAGAAGAGCCTGAGCCGCCGCCTGGTTGTTCAAAGTACGGGGAACATAAACAGCTTTCAATTCAATAGCCATGTTCCCCGCCGCGAACCGTCATATAAGCCCCTCCCCCTTGTCCAGGAAACTTTGATAGACAGATTACGCGTCCAATCCTGGGATGGGTGATCTATCAAGGTGCCCGGACAAGGGGGAGGGGCTGTATATGACGGCGCGCAGCAGGGAACACAGCTGTTATTTTCCCCGCGCTCTGAACAACCAGGCGGCGACGGCAACTTTCCTCTCCACTCGCCAGCCATCAAAATTTACCCACAAAATGAGAGCAGGCAAGTGTAAATTTTGAGGGCTGCAGTAGGGTATTAGCCTTCTATCAGGAGAGGACTAGGCCAGTGGCGGTTCGTCCATAGAGGGCGCTGGAGCGCCGCCCCCTCTGGCTCTCACCGCCACTGAGTGAAATAACATAGATTCATGCATTGCACGAATCTATGTTATTTTCGCCGCTGCCGCTGTTATTCAGATGGTCGGCGCTCAATGTCCGGCCATCTGAATAATGCCAACTGGTTGGCTGTAGGGAAATGTCTATCAAAGCCAACGGCTCTGATAGGCTTTCCCAATACAGCCCTCGGGTCCCGGAAGGTTATTCTCGGAGCGCACAGACTGTACGCCCCTTGAATAAGATGACAGGCGTCTCAGCCAATCACGTTGGCCGGTTCTGGCTACCTGTAACCTGATTGGCTGAGACGCCTGTCAGTCATCGAGGGCGGGAGAAGACATCGTGGGACGTGGATGCCTGACTCCAGTAAAGGTAAGTGCCGGGCGGGGGGGGGGGGGGGAGAACGCAATTTACAGGGCACAGTGGGGACAATTGGCACAGCGGCAACCATTAAAGGGCACAGTGGCTGCGTTTAATGGCATGGCACAGTGGTGACAATGTATGGCACAGGGGCTGCGTTTAATGGCATGGCACAGTGGTGACAATGTATGGCACAGTGGTGACAATGGATGGCACAGTGGCTGTGTTTAATGGCATGGCACAGTGGTGACAATGTATGGCACAGTGGCTGCGTTTAATGGCATGGCACAGTGGTGACAATGTATGGCACAGTGGTGACAATGGATGGCACAGTGGTGACAATGGATGGCACAGTGGCTGCGTTTAATGGCATGGCACAGTGGTGACAATGTATGGCACAGTGGTGACAATGGATGGCACAGTGGTGACAATGGATGGCACAGTGACCGTTTATTGGCATGGCACAGTGGTGCGAATTGATGGCACAGTGGTGCGAATTGATGGCACAGTGACTGCATTTGATGGCATGGCACAGTGGTGCGAATTGATGGCACAGTGGCTGCATTTGATGGCATGCAACAGTGGCTGCGTTTGGGCACAGTGAGACTGCAATTTTTTTCCTTTGCGCCCCCCCAAAAATTTTGAGCACCAGCCGCCACTGGACTAGGCAAAAACATGTTAAAGTGTTAAAACGACATTCAACTGTACAGTACCGCCCAGGGGGCGGTCCTTCTGGGTACAAACCCTCTCCCTGCATGCAGCAGCTCAGTTCGTCAAAAAGCAGTACAAACAAGAAAAAGGAGGGGTTGGTGCCGTGTCCATCCATGAACTACTGAGAAAAGGATTTTACGGTACAAAAATCCTATTTTCTCTTGTGTTTATGGACAGACACAACAGCATATTCTTGACAGTAGGGACGTCCCCAATCAGTGTAAAGAAAAAAAAAAAAAAAAAACTTCACCCCAAACATAACCAGAGCTTAAACAGCCACCTGCAAAACCTTGCGGTCGAAGGAAGCATCCGAAGATGCACTCACATCAACCTTGTAAAATGAAGGTGTGAACGGATGACCATGGTCGCCTCCTTACACCTGAGAAACAGGTGCCTTTTGGGCTTTTTCCGACATCAGGCGTCAGGCGTTGAATGCGCCGTGACAGGAAAGGGAGGCGTTCACCCTTGAAGTACATAAGCCTGAATCACGATTGTGACGGTATCGGTATGATATCCCCGTCAAGCATTCCCTCCTCTCCATACAAGAACATCACAGGATCCTCCACACATGAGTCAAGACTGAATGCTGGAACCAAGACTGATTTATTGGCAGCTTGCTGCTGGTTATAAATACAGTTTTACAAGCTAAATCCTTAATCAAGGAACAATGGGAGCTCCACCCCCTTTTCACCCACTCTGGAGTTTCTCATACAGAATATAGCCAGACAATTCGAAGCCGACCTGAGACACATTTTCTTTAAATAATGACATCAGGGAAGTTAATTACAAGGTGTACAGAACACATTAGCTGGGCAGCCTGGCACTGCATAATGAAGCAATCAGAATACATAACATGAGTCACCTCTAATCACAGTAACAGGATTAACATCCCTTTGAAATAAGGAGCTAGCTGCAGACGAGTCATTAACATGTCAATAGCTTGTAACACATGAATCCATTTTACCTCTAACCCACAATTTAACCAAGCAGGGAGATTTACACTGACATATCCTTCACAACGATCTGTTTGATTCACCTAGAAATGGTGGTCGACCAGACCTCCAGGCCATTCTTAGGACCAGCCACCGAAACAAACAGTGAATCCGACCTCCGTAACGGAGCAGTAGCAGACAGGTACACCTGCAGAGCTCGGACAACGTCCAAGGAATGCAACACAGCCTCTTTGGGATGCGACGATCAAGGGCACAAAGACGGAAGTACAATGTCCTCATTGAGATGAAAGGACAAAACGACCTTAGGAAGAAATGAAGGCCGCGGGCGCAGCACCGCCTTATCCTTGTGGAGAATCAGATAAAGGAGCCTTGCAAGACAAGGCCGCCAGCTCAGAAACCCTGTCTAACTGACGTAATAGCTACCAAAAAGGCTACTTTCTGAGAGAGCATCAATAAAGGAATCTCTGTAATGTTTTCAAACAGCGATTTCTGAAGTACCGAGAGGAGCAGATTCAAGCCCCAAGGCGGTAGCGGTGGTTGTACCGGAGGGGTCACATGTCAAACCGCCTGTACAAACATACTCATCAGTGAGTGAGCCGCCAAGGGCCGTTGAAAGAGGACAGCCAAGGCTGAAATCTGCCCTTTAAAATTGTACTTAAGGCAAGCTTTTGGCCCACTCCACGCTGCAAAAACAGCAGGATCCTGGAAACCGAGAATGTACGTATATGCCACGTCATCTCCTCACACAGAGATGTAGGCCTTCCACGTACGATGATAAATCTTCCGAGAGGAAGACTTTCGTGCTCTGAGCATTGTAGAAATAACCAAATCCGACAGGCCTCTGTCTTTCAATAGCCATGCCGATCAAGCCAGCGACTGTAAAGCAGGATGAAGAATGGGACCTTGCGGCAAAAGGTCCTCTCGCGTCGGGAGACGCCAGGGAACATCTGCCACCAGGTCGGTATACCAGGGATGCGGAGGCCAATCTGAAGCAATCAGGATCATTGGGATCCCCTCGGTCTGCCCCCTGCAAAGAAGACGAGGGAGAAGATTCAGTGGGGGGATGGGCATAGATCAGCCGATACTGCCCCCACAGAGCCACCAATGTGCCTGTCGCGTCTGCCCAGGGGTCCTTGGACTTGGCCACAAACCTCAACACCTTCTGATTGAGTCGAGAAGCCGGGAGATCCACATCTGGCATGCCCCATCTTTGGCAAATGAGTTGAAACACATCCAGGTGTAGCGACCACTCTCCTTGGTCCAGCATCTGGCGACTTAGGTAGTCCGCTTGCCAGTTTTCTACACCCGGACTGTATGTGGCCAATAGAGCCGGCACCCTCCGTTCTGCCCACCGCAGGATGCGAGTGACCTCCGAGGCTGCAGCCGGGTTTCTCGTCCCCCCTTGATGGTTGACATCAAGGATCCTGACTGGACACCCCTGTAGTCTCTGATCACCTGAAGCTCCAGCACATTGATCGGTAGGCGGGACTCTTCCTGCATCCAGCGACCCTGTGTCGATTGGACACCCCAAACTCCCCCCCCCTAACTGGTCAGGCTGGCATCCGTTGTAATCACCAGTCCAGTGAAAAGGGAAGGAAAGACTTTCCCGACTGAAGGGCCAGAGATCTCAGCCACCAGACCAGGGAAGTCCTGACTAGATGGCTCACCCGGATCTGACAATCCAGGGACAACGGAGATTTGTCCCATCGGACAGGCTCTCCCTCCGTAAGAGACAGAGACACACACACACACACACTCTCTCTCTATCTTGTACCCTGAGGAAACCACTTCAGAAATCCCACTGGTTGGAAAACAGGGAAGTCCACCGAGCTGCCAACTTGCGAAGGCGACCCCCCACCCAAGTGTCTGGTGGGGCAAACCTTCATGCTGTCGCAGATTCATTCGCAGGATTGCTTAGCTTGCGAAACCAGGTACGCCCTTGTCCCTCAGCAGGCACCTTATTGCCCTGGGAGCGCTTACCCGCAGCTCTGGGCAGGCGTAAAATCCACTTGTGAGCGGAAAAGGGGGTGCCCTGGCCTACAGCGTGGCTCCTTACCCTTTCTGGATTGTGAGAGCGGAGTGCCCTTACCTCCAGTGGCATTCTTAATGTCATCCAGCGAGGCCCCAAAAGCCTCTCCCCAATCGAGCAAGATTCCATGGGTAGGTGTAGACTCCCTAGTGGATAGCGGAGGACGATACTTGGCGTTAAAAGGAAGGATTGGGGGGGGTAGTGGTAACTCTAGTATTGTTTTATGCCCCTTACTCACAACAGGATGTATTTTTGGGGGGATTTCAGGAAGGACAATTGATTCTGGGGGGTGATTTGAATATCCCCCTGGATCCAAGGGTGGATATATCTTCCGGGAGCTCGGCAGGCACTCGAAAACGGAGAGAGAGAGATTACTCCTTTTATTCTATCTCCCATAAGTTATACTCTTGTATAGATTATTATTTTATTCCACATAATCAGTTGCATGCAGTTAGAGAAGTCGGAATAGGGAAAATCACATGGTCAGATCACGCACCAATTGTCCTGAAATATAGACTGATGGATTTTCAGCTTCCTGGGTCAGCGAACTGGAAGCTGAAAGTCTTCTACAGGACGCTGCTGTATTGGAAGATGTACAGAGGGAAGTAAGGTGGTACTTCCAGACTAATGGTACGCCAGATTGTGATCTGGGGGTGATTTGGGAAGCCCACAAGGCAGTGATAAGGGGAGTCTTAATAAAACACGGGGCAAGAATAAAGAGGGAGAGGGAAGTAAAACTAAAATCTTCTGACAGAAATTGCACGTTTAGAACTTGTACATAAACAGAGCTCTAGTTCAGAGTTGGAAAGGAACCTCCTGGCGGCACGTAGACAGACTACCGAATTGCTTTGGTATAAAGCAAAAAGGGCAATACAGATAGGCAGGAGACAGAGTTATGAATTTGGTAATAAGGGTGGGAAGCAATTGGCTAGTTCACTGAGGGAGCAACAAACAGACATATATACCTATGATTTTAGGAGCAGGAGGTGAAAAACGTAGTTTACCTAGAGAGATAAAGAACAAAAACATACAGCGCACAAGGGTTAAGTGAATGTCACTTTATAGTCTGTAATGTGTGGAAAAACATATATGCATGAAAAATTGAAAAGTAGAAAAAATTGAAGTAGCCACTAATAGCACACAGGAAAATAGCACATTAAAATTCTTTAAAATTTTAAAAAAAATACTAATAACAATAGTCCGCATAACATAAGCAGCAGTTCACGTGGAGATGGTAGAGTGAAAACACATACACTTCGGGGGAGATGTTAGGAGTGAATCCAAGTAGTGTGCATACACTTGTATGCAGAGGTAATACAATACCTCAACAAAAGCAGCCGCTTCTACGTCTCAATGCAGGGAGATGGAATCCGTTGGTGGGATGATGACAGCCACACTGGGAGCAGATGTAGAAGTTATATCCATGCAGAGATGGATACTGCCGTTTAAAGACCACTAGCTCAGGGGCTGATGGAAAGGAAACCTTCCTCGCAAACAGAGATCTCCAGCGGCAGGGGAAGTCCTGGAGGGGAGCCACCAAGCCGGTTCAGTGACGCAGCCGCGTCACACGGGAGCGAGGAAAGGGGGATGGTAGCCTGATGGAGTCACACAGAGAGCAGGAGGTGTCCGGACACCTTCGATCCAGCGTCAGGTGACTCAAAGCACCAATCAGTGTGGGCAGAAAACGAGCAGTAGAGATGCTGGCGCTAGTGTCACTGAGAGGATTTCCCGAGTGTCGGCACTACACATCAGCTGCAGTGTGCTTGCTGCAAACATATAGGGGCATCAAAGATTGTACTGGTGAGCCGTGACTGACATGTTTCGCGTGCCAGGACGCTTTATCAAAGTCCTACCTAGAGAGATAGCTCAGCGGTTTGGAGAGTTTTATATAATTTACAAACAGGATCTCAGAACCAGGGCTGTGGAGTCGGTAGATAAATGTTCCGACTCCTCAGTTTTATGTACTTCCGACTCCTCTGTATTAATATGCGAATGTATTTTATACATTCCTTGAGGGAAAGAAATGCAACCTACCACAGGACTACTGGCTGGGAAGCCAACAGTCTACTGTATTGCACAGTTTAAGCAAAAGACAAACACAATGAAAACAAAGTTTTATTAGTTTTTTTTTATTAATCAATCAAGTGGCTGGATAGTAGCAGCAGGCATAAACATCAGGAACAGGATCTTTACCAGTTCAAAAATACAAAACCACATTATTTGGTTGTTTTAGAACAAAAACAAAGCTCATCTATAATGAACCAAAAACAAAATGCCAGGAAGGGGCATTTATTCTTAAACATGATTTTCCTAGGAGAATCCCATAGTCATGTTTAAAGTTTAAGCTAACAATCGGAGTTTACAAGTTTTTATAGCCTTAGCTAAATGACAGCAGTTTTTCCAATGGTTTACAGCTTCAGTCTTGAACTATTGGCCCTCCATTCCCTTCACTTATACAAGTGTCTCACTCTCTAGTCCTGCAAAAAACATATTTATTTAATCCCTTATCAGTGAGAGGCTAGGTTACACATGGACGCTGCGTTCCCTGTAAAAGCAGAACACAACACTATGGAAAGTATAAGTATTGCAGCTCCTAATTGTGCGTTGCGTGCCATATAGTGAAGCACATGAAAAGCATGCTTCTTCACGTTCACTTAACGTGTTCGTTTTGCGGTTACGTGAGGCACTGCATGCATTGGTCTTTATTCTTACAGTAGAGAAGTCATTAATTATAACTTTTTGTGAATTGGGACATTTAAACTTGCTTTTTTTTTTTAATTCCAATCTAAATTTAGTAGGAGTCGGATTTGGTGCATTGTTTGCCGACTCCAGGTACCCAAAATTTCCCCCGACTCCGACTCTACAGCCCTGCTCAGAACCAACCCGCAATGGAAGAATACATAGCAAATTCAGGTATATCTAGTCTGTCTTCAATGGTAAGTCAGGAAATGGATAGGCCAATTACTATAGAAGAAATTCAGGTAGTGAAAAGGAGGAAGGGAGGCAAATCACCGGGCCCAGGTGGCTTTACTATGCAATACTATAGACTTCTTCTCCCTCTTTTAGGACCATTTCTGGTGAATTTTTTTTATAGCTTAGGATACACAAGTTTTTATCATACAGAATCTTTGAAAGCTCCGATTGCGATTATACCAAAAGGAAGGTAAGGACCCTTCTCAATGTGGGAGCTATAGACCGATATCTCTATTGAATACAGATGTGAAGCTCTTTTCTAAGATTCTGGCTATACGATTACGACAGCACATACATAGCCTGGTTCACAAAGACCAGGTGGGATTTGTGCAGATGCGGAAGCCCGTGACAATACAAATCAAGACGCTGAATTTAATACACCTGGTGGGTACTAAGCTATTAAGTAGGATCCGATTGAACACAGATATTAAGGGAGTGTCAGTGGGAGGTATAGAGTATAAAATATCGGTGTACGCGCACGATATGATGTTTAATCACTTAAGCCCCGGACCAATATGCTGCTAAATGCCCAGAAGCGTTTTTACAATTCGGCACTGCGTCACTTTAACAGACAATTGCGCGGTCGTGCGACGTGGCTCCCAAACAAAATTTGCGTCCTTTTCTTCAAACAAATAGGAGATTTTTTTTTATGGTATTTGATTGCCTCTGCGATTTTTATTTTTTGCGCTATAAACAAAAATCAATATTTTTTACTTTTTGTTATAAGAAAAATTTAATAAACTAAATTTTAGTCAAACATTTAGGCCAAAATTTATTTAGCCACATGTCTTTAGTAAAAAAAAATCCCAATAAAAAAATAAATTTGCTTCCTAGCGGCAACAGTGACACTAATACAGCGATCAGAAAAATGATCGCTTAGTGACACTGGCAATAGGGAGTGAAAGGGTTAACTAGGGCGGTGATCAAGGGGTTAAAACTTTATTAGGGGGGTACGGGGCTACCCTGGACCCAACACTAACTGGCTGTCACACTAACACTAAATGCAGTGATCAGTACATATATGATCACTGCATTCAGTGACAGTGTGACAGAGGGGTGGGGGTGATCGTAAGGGGTTAAGTGTGCCTGTGTGTGTGGTGTCAGTGTAGTGTTTGTGCGACTTACTGTGTGAGTCTTCTCTCATCTCGGCGGTTTGAAAATACCGCCGAGATAAGAGCTGCATTATTCCTCTGCCTATGTCTACATTTTACAGGCAGAGGAAGTGACACAGCGGCGGCTCACAGGATTGGCTGGAAGCGATCACGAGGGGGCGGACAGAAACGAACAGCCGCCCCCTCGAGTCGGATCGCTCCAGAAGGTAAGCCGCCCACCGCACGCAGCGGAGGGGGTCCCGATCGCCCCCCCGACCCGCTAGAAGGCAGGCACGTATATATACGCCCTTCTGCCTGTACGTGCCATTCTGTGGACGTAAATAGTCGTGCGGCGGGCGTTAAGTGGTTAATCTGACAAACCCGATGGTATCCCTCCCTAATCTGATCCAAGAATTGGTAATTATCAAATTTCAAGATTAATTACACAAAATCTGAAGCAGTGGGAGTAGGGATTCCCAGGGAAGAACTGAATACTTTGAAGGTTAATTATAAATTTAAATGGACAGATCAAGCTTTGACATATTTAGGAACCTCCATCCCGGCGGATCTGGCACAAGTATACAATCTTAATTTTTTTCCATTACTATCAAGAGTGCGGATCCTCCTGGATGGGTGGCAGAGAGGGCTCCATTCGTGGTTCGGGAGGTGTAATGTTATCAAAATGAACATTTTACCGACATTTTTATACCTCTTTCAGACACTCCCTATTGCTATACCTAGACATTTTTTTTAAACCGGTACAATCTCTTTTCAACAGATTTATATGGACAAATAAACGTTCAAGAATTAGGGATCTATATTATCACTACCTAAAAGATATGGTGGGGTGGCTGCCCTGGATATATACAAATATTATCAAGCAGCATTATTGAGTCGTCTGATAGATTGGAGTAGACATAGGGAGGAGAAGACCTGGCCAGTGTTAGAACAAGCTCAGTGTACCGGGTTGCTTCACCGAGCCGCATGGTGCTATAGGGAGCTTCCGAAAGACCTGAAGAAACACTCCCTGATAGGTCCGACCTTAAGGGTGGGATATGGGCTATTTGCAAAGGGGAACTTGTGACGGTATTATAATGATATCCCCGTCAAAGTCTTCCCTTCTTCCCATAAAGAAAATCACCCAATATTCCACTAGGAGGAATATTCCTGGAATCGCCCAATAAGCCACACATGGGTCAGAGCTTACTGCTGGAACAAGACAGACTTTAATGGCAGCATGCTGCTGGTATATATGCAGTTTACAAGCTGAATCCTCAATCAAAGAACAATGAACTCTCCACCCCCTTTTCACACACAGTGGGGGCCCTCATACAGATTATTAGGCAGACACTTCGGAGCCGACCCTGAAAACACATTTTCTTTAGATAATGACATCAGTGAAGGTAATTACTAGTTGTACAGAATATGTTATCTAGACAGCCTGGCCCCGCATATAGAAGAGATAATTACCACAATGAAGCAATCAGAATAATTAACATGAGCCACTTCTAATCACAGTAAACAGTAAACACAGGTCTCCTTCACACACACAATAGATCAATTACCCTTTGAAATAGGACTGGCTGAGGAAGGGTCATTAACATTTCACAGCCTGTTAGCAGAGGAGTGAGTCACACCTGAAATCACCTTCCCTCTAACACAGCATTAACCAAGCAGGGAGAATTACACTGAAGCATATGCTTCACAGAACTTATCAATATTAGATTCACCCCTTTTTCCCATTTTGGGGAATCCACAGTTCAGACCAGGATGGAGGAAGGGACCTTTTAGTAAACTGGTAGAACAAGGGCTGTTTCAAGCATCTCATTTTGTAAAGGCAGGAGTATGGCTCGCGATGCAGGAGATGACAACAGGATCGATATCCTATCAATTGGACTTTTGGAGTGCATTACAGCTGCGACACTTTCTTGCTACCCTGGGTTTACCGAGTAGATATAAACGAGAGTTAACAAAATTTGAGGAGTATTGCAATGGGAATGGAATCCTTGGACACACCCTCTCCAAAATGAGTGAATTAAATACACCTGCCGAGGACTTCCGACTGCCCTTTTTTAATAGGTGGGAGGGGGAACTGGGTAGGGTCTTTTCAGAGGAGCAAAAGAAGAAGATAATACGAAATATGTTTGAATCCTCAGTTTGTGTCAGAATGCAGGAGATGAATTTTAAGATACTGTCGCAGTGGTATCGCACACCAGCTGTTCTAAGTAGATGTTATTCAGACATGCCAGAAAGATGCTGGCGGTGCGGGAGAAGAGGAGGGACGTTAATACACATTTTCTGGAGTTGTCCTGGAATACAGAGGTTCTGGAAGGAGGAGCGGGAAATTGTGACAAAATTCAGGGAGGAGGAACTGCAGGAGGAGCGGACCTTCTTCCTGTTACAGGAATCAAAAATGTCAGTTAAACGGTATAGGAGGTTGGTTATCTGTCATCTCCTGAATGCAGCAAGAGCTTGTATTCCAGCTATGTGGAAGCAGACGCAGCCCCCTTCAGTAGCGATGTGGCTCAAGCGAGTAGAAGACTTGAATAAGATGGAGGACTTAGTTTGGACCTCTAGGCAGAAACGGGGGGTTTACCTGGAGACCTGGGCAGAGTGGAACCGCTTTAAATATTCTGAGGAGGGGGAACACACTTATAGATGTAAACTGAACGGATGCTATTGGATTGGGACATGGGGAGGAGAGAGAGGGGACATGTTTTTTTTTCGCTCTCTTTTTTTAGGGGGGGCGGGGGGTGGTTGGCAAAATAGGACAGTTAGAAGCAAAGAGAGTGGTAACAAGACAGGGGTAGGAAGCCCCCCCCCCCCCTTCAGCTTGGGGACAAGATGTGGGGCCGGGAGGGGGATTAACCGCTCAACTGGGTGATCATGAAGAATTTAGGGCTCTTTCACACGTCCGTTCCGTTCGTCCGTTTTTTGGACATCCGTTAACGGACCGCAATGCTTCCCTATGGGTTAACGTCCGTTAGCGGATGAGCATCCGCTAACGTCCGTTAGCATCCGTATGCGTTAAGTTCCGTTTTTTTTGACGGAAGAAAACCCTATTTTTCTTCCGTCAAAAAAACGGAACGGACGAAAAACGGACGTTAGCGGATGATCCGTTTAACATCCGATCCGCTAACGCTGTGTGCGGCGTTTGGTATGAATCCTGAGGGGGAAGTCCCCGCCGGATTTTAAATACAAATCCGGCATGGGTTCCCCCCTCAGGAGCATACCGGGCCCTTAGGTCTGGTATGGGTTGTAAGGAGACCCCCCCCCCTACGCCGAAAAAACGGCGTAGGGGGTCCCCCAACAATCCATACCAGACCCGTATCCAAAGCACGCTACCCGGCCGGCCAGGAAAGGAGTGGGGACGAGCGAGCGCCCCCCCCCCCTCCTGAGCCGTACCGGGCTGCATGCCCTCAACATGGGGGGGGATGGGTGCTCTGGGGCAGGGGGGGCGCACTGCGGCCCCACCCCACCTCAGAGCACCCTGTCCCCATGTTGATGAGGACAGGGCCCCTTCCCGACAACCCTGGCCGTTGGTTGTCGGGGTATGCGGGCGGGAGGATTATCGGAATCTGGGAGCCCCCTTTAATAAGGGGGCCCCCAGATACCGGCCCCCCACCCTAAGTAAATGGATATGGGGTACATCGTACCCCTACCCATTCACCTGGAGGCAAAAAGTTAAAGTTAATAAACACGACACAAGGGTTTTTAAAATAATTTATTAGTCTGCTCCGGAGGCCCCCCCTGTCTTCTTTATTAGCTCTTTTTCCAGGGGGGCTTCTTCTTTGACGTCTTCGGGTGGGGGCCGCTCTTCTTCGCCGCCGTCTGGTTCTCTTCCACCGCCGGGGGGGGGGGGGCGCTTTTATAAAAGCGCCCCCCCCCGGCGGGTTTCCTCCGACGTCTTCGGCGGGGGGGTGGTGTGCTTCTTCCGCTATCCGGGTCCGGGGGGTCTTCTCCGCTCTCCGGGGGTCTTCTTCTATGTTCGCCGCTCTCCGCTGTTGACTCGGCGCACCCCGGTTCTTCCTCCCGCTGTCGGGTGCCTTCTCCTTCAGCGCTGAACGTCTTCTTCTTCTTCTGTGCTGTGACGTCGTCTTCTTCTTCTCTTCTCCCGATGTTGACACGTCGCCTCTTCTCGCTGCAATGACAGGTGCGCGGCTTGCATCCGACTTATATAGGCCTCACAGTCCCATCATGCTCCGGTACCTACCCACGTGGGTAGGTATCACATGGGTAGGTACGGAGCATGATGGGACTGTGAGGCCTATATAAGTCCGATGCAAGCCGCGCACCTGTCATTGCAGCGAGAAGAGGCGACGTGTCAACACCGAGAGAAGAGAAGAAGAAGACGACGTCACAGCACAGAAGAAGAAGACGTTCAGCGCTGAAGGAGAAGGCACCGGACAGCGGGAGGAAGAACCGGGGTGTGCCGAGTCAACAGCGGAGAGCGGCGAACATAGAAGAAGATCCCCGGAGAGCGGAGAAGACCCCACGGACCCGGATAGCGGAAGAAGAAGCACACCTCCCCCCGCCGAAGACGTCGGAGGAAACCTGCCGGGGGGGGGGGGGCGCTTTTATAAAAGCGACCCCCCCCGGCGGTGGAAGAGAACCAGACGGCGGCGAAGAGCGGCCCCCACCCGAAGACGTCAAAGAAGAAGCCCCCCTGGAAAAAGAGCTAATAAAGAAGACAGGGGGGGCCTCCGGAGCAGACTAATAAATTATTTTAAAAACCCTTGTGTCGTGTTTATTAACTTTAACTTTTTGCCTCCAGGTGAATGGGTAGGGGTACGATGTACCCCATATCCATTCACTTAGGGTGGGGGGCCGGTATCTGGGGGCCCCCTTATTAAAGGGGGCTCCCAGATTCCGATAAGCCTCCCGCCCGCATACCCCGACAACCAACAGCCAGGGTTGTCGGGAAGGGGCCCTGTCCTCATCAACATGGGGAAAGGGTGCTCTGGGGTGGGGGGGGCGCACCGCAGTGCGCGCCCCCCTGCCCCAGAGCACCCAACCCCCCCATGTTGAGGGCATGCAGCCCGGTACGGCTCAGGAAGGGGGGGGCACTCTCTCGTCCCCACTCCTTTGCTGGCCGGCCGGGTAGCGTGCTTTGGATACGGGTCTGGTATGGATTGTAGGGAGACCCCCTACGCCTTTTTTTCGGCGTAGGGGGGGGGTCTCCTTACAACCCATACCAGACCTAAGGGCCCGGTATGCTCCTGAGGGGGGAACCCATGCCGGATTTTTATTTAAAATCCGGCGGGGACTTCCCCCTCAGGATTCATACCAAACGCCGCACACGTGTAGAATTGGCGGGAATCCAAGTCGGATCTCCCGTCGCTTCTATGACGTGCTTGCTGGAATGTGCTTTTACTATTCCAGCGAGTGCGAGATGTCGGCACCCTGTCGCCGAGAATCAGCGCGATGCCGTAGTGCTAAAAACACATTCTCGGCGGCAGGCACTGTATGTAAAAAGCCCCCCCAAAAAAAACGGATGAAAAAACTGATGGAAAAACTGATGGAAAAACTGATGGAAAAAACGGATCAACTGATGAAAAAAAAACTGATCTAAAAAACTGAGCCGACGTGTGAAAGAGCCCTTACCCTTCAAGGGGAGAGGCTTTTGCCGTTTATCTCTTTATTTGGTTTTTCGACAAATAGATAACAAAGAAATAACAAAAACACAGGGCTAACCAAACATCACAGGTATAACCAATATCAGGAAGAGAAATGTTATATATATTATACCTTCCTATATCTCATCGTAATAATCCATTTTAATAACCACCTTTGCCCTTCTCCCTCCCTATTACCTCAATTCACAATCCGCCCGAGCCCGTTTAGAAGTCTGGTCCGCAGACCAACATTTTAGCCAGATCAGGCGACATAGTACCACAGCAGATACCGAGACTCTGGACAGCAAAGAGACCGTATGCAAGGGTGATTCGCAGACAAAAACATATGGCCTTGTACCAACTGATTGGCCAGTTCACTTTTTAACTCATGGTGCAACAACATCGCCCATTCGGTAAGTGTCTGCGACACCAGGGCCGTGGCCAAAACAGGTCGCACAGCTGACCCCACTACCGTGAACAGGGACGGGGCCACCGCCTAGGCCCTTCTGTCTGCAGGGTCCTTGGAAGCAGGGTTCCCCTCCATCGGAATCTTAGTAACTTTGTTCACCCTGGATACTGGGGGTCCACAATTGGGGGAGATGTCCATTTCTTCAGGAACTCTCCTCAAGGGGTAATGGACCGCTATAAGTTTAGAGACTGAAAAGGCCCTATGCGATCGTTCCCATTCCTTGTATAGCAACTTATTAAAATAAGTCAGGCAAGGAAAACAACTTAGCAGTGCGGGCTGGCTTGTGGGATCCCAAAAAGGGACCAACGCCTCTGTAGATGCCCCCCGCCGTATCCTCCAATTAAAGAGTTTCCCTGCACTGCGGTGATAAGTGCTCCAGCAAGCACCTTATCCTGCGCCAACCCAGACACAGACCCATCCCAATGGTCTTGGTCCGCATCTTCTGACACTTCAGAACGGGCTGAGAGCCGCAGCTATGCCCGAGTCTAAAACAGAGACTTCCCCAGAAGATGATGGGGGGAGGGGGCGTTTTTTTTACCCCCCTTGTGCCCGCACACCGCAACAAGAGCTTCCAGGACCGCTGACATAGCGTCCACAGGCACAGCAGGTGCAGGGGCACTGGTTGCCAATACAGGTATGTCCGAGGAAGAAACGCCAGCTACTGGCGCCATACTGGCCTGACACCCATAGGCAAGGTACACAAAGTCCACCCTCCTAGCTGCACAGAACAGAGGGGACCCCCAGAGGACTCACCACCCTGACCCAGGCACTTGCACAGCACACCGTCTGCTCAATCCTGCGAGTGAGGTATTCCTACACCGCCGCCTGTGTCACTCTCTCTGAAGTGAATCCGAGAGCCATATGCATTGCTAGAGGCCAAAAAACGTTAAGACCACAAGAAAATGGCCGCCGGTCGTCCCTGTGAAAAAAAAAAAGCATACGACTACAAGAAAATGGCTACCACTGTATACCAATAGAAAAGGCCCCAGTCACCTCCAAAATGTAGCTCACCGGCCACCCCTGGAGCAACGGGACATGTCGTGGCCGACCCAGCGCATAGCTAAAGCCTGCACACGCTCGATGGCCGGACTGGGAAGAAAAACAAGGATCTAGATATCCAGCCTGTCGCCCAGCCGGCAGTTGATAGTAGATCTCAGGATCCAAAAACAAAAGTAGAAAAAAGCAAAAAAATCCACAGGACCAATGGGCCCACCGGGAGCCAGGTCCTTCGCCTATGCTAGGCATAAACAAAAAAAAAACACTGAGCTGCTGCATGCAGGGAAAGGGGTTGTACACAGAGGGACCACCCCTGGGCGGTACTGTACAGTTTAATGTTGTTTTAACACTTTAGCACGTTTCTGCCTAGTCCTCTCCCAATAGAAGGCTAATAACCTACGGTCCTGAGGAGCTGCTGGCAGGAGTTTTTAGGCAAGGCCGCGGCTTCGACCTAGCCCGCGGCGTCCGGCCTTGGGGCCTTTTGCCAGGATTGCGGCGGATTGACTTCTCCCCTGCACACCCCGGAGAGGCCACCAAGGCAGGAGGGACACAGGAGGGTCAGTTGTGAGGGTCTGCACCCGGTAGGAGGAGGACTCTAGCGCCAGCTGCGGGCAGGAATTTTTAGGCGAGGCCCTGGCTTCGCCCTAGTCCGCTGCACACCCCGGAGAGGCTATTAAGACAGGAGGGTCTGCACCCAGTAATAGGAGGATTCTTAGCGCCGGTCCTGGGGGGGGAATATTTTTTGAAAATATGAATAGATTTGACTTACCAACTCGATTTTTAAATCAAATCGATTTTTTTCCCAGCTCTAAGGCTAGGTTCACATTGTTGTCGTTGTAGGCGAGCGTGTAGATCACATGCATTTATGCACCTGCAGCCAAAATGCGCTGCACTTTTGCAGATGCCACAAATTCATAATGCCCCCCAGAAAATTCTGCAAGGTTTCCATGCGTTTGCACTATATATATGAAAAACAAAACAAAAAACAGTGACCTTTTCCCTACAGGTACAGCCGCTCAATCAACTGTGTCTGCACCAATGCAGTATGCTCGAAACGCAATAGTGTGTACCTAGCCTAAAAGTATCACAGTAGTTAGCTATATGATTACATGTATTCTTACAAGCAGCCAGCAGGTGAAGCTCACATTTTTCCAGTTTCCCTTTTTATCTCCTGGTAAAAAAAAAAAAAACACTGTGGGGTAGATCCACAGACGAAGAACGCCGGTGTACTTTTAAATTTCCTGCGTCGTATCGTTGTTTTGAATCCTCAAAACAAGATACGACGGCATCTGGGTTAGATCCGACAGGTCTACGTCTTCGTACGCCTTCGGATCTAAGATGCAATTCTTCGGCGTCCGCTGGGTGGCGTTCGTGACGTTTTCTGCATCGGGTATGCAAATTAGCGATTTACAACGATCCACGAACGTACGCGCCGCATTTTCGAACGTTGTCTGTAGTCGGCTTTTTCCGGCGTATAGTTAAAGCTGGTATTTTGCGGCGTATAGCTAGACTTGCCATGTTAAGTATGGCCGCCGTTCCCGCGTCGAAATTTGAATTTTTTTTATTTTTTGCGTAAGTCGTCAGTGAATAGGGATGGACGTAACTCACGTCCAAGTTAAAAAAATGACGTCCTAGCGACGTCATTTAGCACAATGCACGTCGGGAAATTTCGGGACGACGCATGCGCAGTTCATTCGGCGCGGGGACACGCTTAATTTAAATGAAACCCGCCCAATTTGAAATCCGCCATCAGAAATACACTACAGCGCCGTAACTTACGGCGCAAACTCGCTGAGGATTCGAATATACGCCAGGTAAGGTACGGCGGCGTAGTGTATCTCTGATACACTGCGCCGATGTAAATGTATGTGAATCTGGCCCTGTAGCTTACAAGTAAAATACACATCCACAGATCTTCCCACCTCCCTCCATTCACAGAGATCCATACACCAAATGTCAATCAAAGACAACAAATGAAAAGAGCATCTTTGTGTTCTCTCTTGATTTATTTAATTTGTATTTATACATTTATTTAAACAAAAGATTGTGCAGTTAAAAATATAAATCATCATCATCATCTTCATCATCAGTTAAAAAACCATTGACCCTAAAATATTTTTTGTTTTTTATTTAAGCTGCAGTTTCTGACCTCCTGAACATCCTAGTTTTCACTGGCAGGTGAAGTCAGATCTCTGCGTACCCCTCTCCAGTCAGCGTTTGGAAAGGAATGAAGTCGCAGGATCTGCATCACAGCCAGAAAGAGATAAGCAACAGCAGCCTTTTGTGATTCTTGCATGACACTTTCCTGGTCTGAGGCCATTTTTTTTTTTTTAAGATTTTAAATTTGTATGTTTTCTATTCTTATAAATTACTTTTTTTTTTATATGTATAATAATTATGCAAAACCACAGATGAACTGAACCCACATCTTGCCTGTGACACCAGTGAAAAATAATTCTACAATATGCAGATGGTGGGTAGGAATAACGAAATCTCATATTTAGTGGAAAAATCCATTCAAATCTGAATTTAAATCGGAAGCGCTCAGTTCTGGCTGAGAGCACACCATTTGGGGCTAAAACAACAAGTCTTTAACCACTTAAGAACCGGAATATTATGCAGGTTAAAAGGAGTTGTAAAGGAAAACATTTGTTTGCCTAAAATTTATGTCTGCAAGGTAGACAGACAGAATAGTGTAATGATTCTGTTAAAAAACAATACCTATTAAATTCCTTCATCTATATCACCTCCGGCGTTCTAGTTTCTGTTCTCTCATTCACTTCCTGGTTTGCGGCGCTCGTTCATGTAAGAACTACATTTCCCAGTATGCATTGCAGCACGCCCAGTAATTCACACCTCCTTGAAGTCTCTAACACGTAGAGAGCGTCCTGCCGCACAGATGTAGTTCCCAGGAGGGGGTGAGCACGTTACTGACCACCGCAGTAAAGCCTCCATTCACGGTGGTGATTTACAATCAGACAAGCAGGAAGTGAACAGAACAGAGAAGAAATAGAGCAACTTCTGAGCAAAAACAATGAGGAAGTTAAAAGAGGAATGTCTGCAGGTAAAGGATGCTTATTATAAAAAAAAAAAATGGTTTCCTTCACAACCCCTTTAAGGACCTTGCTCCTTTTTGCGATTCGGCACTGCGTCGCTTTAACCGACAATTGCACGGTCGTGCGACGTGGCTCCGAAACAAAATTGGCGTCCTTTTTTTCCCACAAATAGAGCTTTCTTTTGGTGGTATTTGATCACCTCTGCAGTTTTTATTTTTTGCGCTATAAACCAAAATAGAGCGACATTTTGGAAAAAAACAAACCATATTTTTAACTTTTTGCTATAATAAATATCCCCAAAAAATATAAAAAAATAATTTTTTCCTCAGTTTAAGCCGATACGTATTCTAGGTAGAAAAAAAAAACGCAATAAGCGTTTATTGATTGGTTTGCGCAAAAGTTATAGTGTTTACAAAATAGGGGATAGTTTTATGGCATTTTTATAAATGTTTTTTTTTTACTATTAATGGCAGTGATTTTATTCGTGACTGCGACATTAAGGGGGACACTTGACACATTTTTCGAAAAGGACGATGGCAGTGAAGGGGTTAACCACTAGGGGGCGCTAAGGGGTTAAGTGTGCCCTAAGGGAGGGATTCCCTTAAAGGCGACGTACAGGTACGTGCCTGTTCCCATCGGAGGAGGAGGAGGGAGGAGGGAGAAGGAGAAGAAGGAGAAGACAACCGAGATATCCATCCTTAAACGTGGCCGGTCCTGTAAACTATAATGGTGGTCTCCGCAGCGAGATCACCGTTATCTGTGGCAGGAAAAGGCCCCCCGCCGCTTACCAGAGCCGTCGGCAGCAGCGGAGGCGATTGGGTCCTGTGTCCTGCTTGCCTGGGATACGAGTGAGGGCGAGATGGCCCCCACCCGTCTCCTTAGCATAGCAGGGCGGAAGTGACATCAAAACATCACTTCCGCCCATGCTCCTTAACCACTTGCTGACGGCCGTACGACTTTGTACGGCCTCAACGCGGCTCCCAATTTCTAACAGGCCGTCTTTTTACGGCCTCCCCTTTGCACGTTCCCCGCGCGCGCTCCCGAGCGCGCAGCGGGGAACTGCTGTGCTGGCCGTGTCCCTTGGACACAGCCAGTCACAGATCGCCGTGAACGGCCAATCGGAGCGGCCGTTTCCTAGGCGATCTGTGCGGCCAATGAGAGATGATCTCATATGTTTACATATGAGATCATCTCTCATTCCCGGCTCTCGCAGACAGCGGTGCTGTCAGGGGAGAGAGGAGACGGATCTGTGTCTCTTGTACATAGAGACACAGATCGGTCACCCCCCCCCAGTCACCCCCCTTCCCCCACAGTTAGAACACTAATTAGGGTACACATTTAACCCCTTCCTCACCCCCTAGTGTTAACCCCTTCCCTGCCAGTCACATTAATACAGTAATTAGTGCATATTTATAGCACTGATTGCAGTATAAATGTGAATGGCGCCAAAAATGTGTCAAAAGTGTCCGATGTGTCCGCCATAACGTCGCAGTCCCAATAAAAATCGCAGATCGCCGCCATTTCTAGTAAAAAAAAAAATGTATACAGTAATTAGTGCATATTTATAGCACTGATTGCAGTATAAATGTGAATGGCGCCAAAAATGTGTCAAAAGTGTCCGATGTGTCCGCCATAACGTCGCAGTCCCAATAAAAATCGCAGATCGCCGCCATTTCTAGTAAAAAAAATAAATAAATAATAATTCTGTCCCTTATTTTGTAGGCGCTATAACTTTTGCGCAAACCAGTCGCTTATTGCGATTTTTTTTTTTTTTTTTACTAAAAATATGTAGAATACGTATCGGCCTAGACTGAGGATAAAAAAAAAACGTAAAAAAAAAAAAATTGAGCTATTTATTATAGCAACAAGTAAAAATATATATATTTTTTTCAAAATTGTCGCTCTATTTTTGTTTATAGCGCAAAAAATAAAAACCGCAGAGGTGATCAAATACCACCAAAAGAAAGCTCTATTTGTGAGGAAAAAAGGACGTTAATTTTGTTTGGGAGCCACGTCGCACGACCGCGCAATTGTCAGTTAAAGCGACGCAGTGCCGAATCGCAAAAAGTCCTCTGGTCAGGAAGGGGTTTAAGTGCCCAGTAAGGAAGTGGTTAAAAGGCACTTTTTTTGTTGTCATTTTTTCAAATGACAAATCACTTTTTTTTAATAGCTATTTAGTCTAAATATGAGATCTGAGGTCTTTTTGTCCCCAGATCTCATATTTAAAGAGGACCTGTCATGCTTTTTTCTATTACAAGGGATGTTTACATTCCTTGTAATAGGAATAAAACTGACCCATTTGTTTTTTAAAACAGTGTTAAAATTAATAAAATCAATTAAAATAAATAAAAAAACTTTATTTTTTTTTTAAAAAGCCACGTCACGACGAGCTTGCGCGCAGAAGCGAACGCATACTTGAGTAGCGCCCGCATATGAAAACGGTGTTCAAAACCGCACAAGTGAGGTATTGCCGTGATCGTTAGAGCGAGAACAATAATTCTAGCCCTAGACATCCTCTGTAACTCAAAAGATGCAACCTATAGAATTTTTAAACGTCGCCCATTAGGGGGGCCGAATTAAATCGCTGCATCGCGATTCGGGTGTCTCGGATGCGGCATCGATGCATGCGACAGGCAAAATCGATCTCAGGTGTGCTCCCGAGTGCGGCAGTCAGAATAACATATTTTTTGGAAATGCAGTAATAATCCATTAAGTGCCCACCGCTAAATGTGCTTTTTTAAATATATGGTGCTTCATACCTCATTTCTGTATACGCGATATATCCCGCTCATGTGACTGTCTGGCTCGACCTGCCTCTCTCCTCACACATCTCTTCTGACACCAGCCCCACCCGCCTCTCTTCTGATCTGATAGCTACAGTCGGTGGGCGGGGCTGAGAACTCCCACTGACATCAGGAGAGACGAGACCAGAGACGTGTGAGAGAGGTGGGCAGGACCAGGCAGTCACATGAGTGGGATATACAGTTCTATACACAGGCTAAATGAGGTATGAAACAATATATTTTAAAAAGCACATACAGCGTTGGACACTTAACTGTGCTGTAATAAATGCAGTGCAAATCCATTATGTTAACAGCAGTAAGTAAAGTACAAATGTGTTTGTACTCTACTTACACCGGCTCCTACACGTGCTCTGTACTGACATTTCCCGGCTTCCTGTTTGCACTTTCCAGCACACTAGGAGTTAACACAATGAAATGTGCAAACAGGGAAACCCAGGGGAAAAGCCAGCACAGAGACAGTAGTACAGGGAACTTCACAGGGCTGTTTGCTGTGAATTCCAATTCCTCCTGACCTCCCAGCAGCAGCCTATGTGAATTCCTGTACCCTGTAGTGCACCAGATTAGTGCACTCTTTAACCACTTGAGATCCGCGCTATGGTCGAAAGACGTCCACAGCGCGGCTAATCAAGTGCCGGGTGGACGTCCTGTTGTTGTTGTTCCCTATGCGCGCCACTGGGGGCGCGCAGCGGGGAAACAACGTGCCCGGCGCACCGTTCGGGAGCCGATGCGAGTGCCTGGCGGCCACGATGTCCGCCAGGCACACGCGATCGTTGGTTACACAGCAGAGACGTGGAGCTCTGTGTGTAAACACAGAGCTCCACGTGCTGTCAGAGATGAGGAGACCGATCGGTGTCCCTTGTACATAGAGACACAGCATCGGTCACCTCCCCCAGTCAGCCCCCTCCCCCCACACAGTAAGAACACAATGAGGGAATACATTTAACCCCCTCCTCACCCCCTAGTGTTAACCCCTTCACTGCCAGTCACATTTATACAGTACTTAGTGCATTTTTATAGCACTGATCGCTGTATAAATGTGAATGGTCCCAAAATTGTGTCAAAAGTGTCCGATACGTCCGTCGCAATATCGCAGCCCTGACAAAAAAAAAAAAAAAAAAAAAGCAAATCGCCGCCATTACAAGTAAAAAAAAAAAAAAAAAAACATAAATCTATCCCCCATTTTGTAGGCGCTATAACTTTTGCGCAAACCAGTCGCTTATTGCGATTTTTTTTTTTTTTTACAAAAATACTTCGAAAAATACGTATCGGCCTTAACTTTTTTTTTAAAAAAATGGGATATTTATTATAGCAACAACTAAAAAATATATATATTTTTTTTTAAATTGTCGCTCTTTTTTTGTTTATAGCGTAAAAAATATAAATCGGCAGAGGTGATCAAATACCACCAAAAGAAAGCTCTATTTGTGGGGAAAAAGGACGTCAATTTTGTTTGGGAGCCACGTCGTACGACCGCGCAAATGTCAGTTAAAGCGACGCAGTGCCGGAAGCTGAAATTTCGCCTGGGCACAAAGGGGGTTTATGTGCCCAGTAAGCAAGTGGTTAAAGTGGAGTTCCACCATTTTTTAGTTTATTCAAAGTCAGCAGCTACAAAAAGTGTAGCTGGTGACTTAATAAACAGACACTCACCTGTCCCACAGTCCAGCGATGCGGCCACACAGAGCCCTGCTCCTCTCCCTCTCCTCGGCGCCATCAAATCTACTTCGGGCACACGGCTGTGATAGCTTATGGCTTCACGGCCAGGCAAGCACTGCGGGAGCCGCACTGCGCTCTGCCATTGTGGCCAGACAATCTTCTGGGACCTGTGTTGTGTCCTAGATCGCTGGCAGGGAGGAGCCGCCTAGGGCGAGAGGAGTCTACACCTAGGCGGCCGGGACAGGAAGTCCCACTAAAAAAGAGGAAACACAAATGTGGCATGTCAGGGGGCGAGGAGTGCTTAAAGCGCAAGTTCCACTTTTGGAGTGAGGTTTTTTTTTTTATTTAAAGCAGAGTTTCAGTAAAAAAAAACGTATCTTCTGACTTTTAATAAAAAGACACTCACCTGTCCCACAATCCAGCGACTTGGCCACCCGAACAGTCCATTCTCTCCCCTACCTGTCCACGGCGCTGGCAATACTGTGGGCATCCGGCTGTGACAGCTTGCAGCTTCACAGCTGGGTGTGCATGTCTCACTGCGCTGTCCTGCATAGCCGGGCAATCTTCTGGGACTTGTTATAATTCCCAGAAGATTGCAGGAAGGCGGCCCAAGCGGAAGCTGGAGCGCGTCAGTAATCGTGATGCATTGTGGAATCGAATCATGAGGCCAGTGAAGATGCGCACCCCTATTGCCTATGAAGATTAAGGATAAAAGTTTGACGCCATTCTACGAGCGGGCACAATTTTGAAGCGTGACATGTTGGGTATCATTTTACTCGGCGTAACATTATCTTTCACAATATAAAAAAAAAAAAAAACACACACACTTTACTGTTGTCTTATTTTTGAATTCGAAAAAGTTAATTTTTTCTCAAAAAAGTGCGCTTGTAAGACCGGTGCGCACATACGGTGTAACAAAAAGTATTGCAATGACCGCCATTTTATTCTCTAGGGTGTTAGAAAAAAAATATATAATGTTTGGGGGTTCTAAGTAATTTTCTAGCAAAAAAAACTGTTTTAAAACTTGTAAACACTGAGTCTGAAAAACAGGCTCGGCCCTTAAGTGGTTAAAGCAAAGTATTCAAAATCAATTCACATTTAGGTTAATTGCCACTATAAAAAAACTTTATGAGGTAAAGTCTTGCAAGATTATATTTTTCCCACGCTACAAAAAAATATAAATAAAATATATATATATATATTTTTTTTTTCTTTTTTACCCAAGGTGAGAATTTGTGCTCCTTGATATCAAATCAGTATTAGTATAGAAAACAAGATGACACATATTAGTTGTACATTTTCAATACAACCAAAAGGAACGTAAAAATTTGTTGGCTGAATCAGTTGAGTTTTGGTGGGCCAAAATGTCAATATTACAAGAGAACCATTTAGGATCAGGTTTATGCAAACATGAAGATTCGTCCATAAAATGTGTAGGTTTACGCAAGATAGGCTAAAATACACCAGGAAAGAAGGGGGATTGTAAGGGGAGTCAAGGGATACTTTCACCTTCATATGGTTACCAATGGAGGCAGCACTGGGGAATACCTGAGAAGCATGGCTAAACATGCACCAGTCATTCATGAAATACCCAAATATTGAGTTCCCAGTACAAGGATAAAGCGAGAAGATCGTGCCTTCGCTGACCAGCAGCTGGCTAAACCAGACAGCAGTGACTAGAGATGAAGGGTCAGCTTTTTTGCGACAGTTTTACAGCCTTTATCTGAGAACATTCGAGTATCCTTGGGGAAATAAGTCATCTCATTGGCCACACGGGTTGCCAACTCTTCATTAGGCATTAAGCCGCCATGTCTTAGCTCCGCCATGACACACTCCTTTACATGTCTGTACTCCAGCGGTAGAAAAGGGACAAAGAAGTCTATCAAATTCTTTTCAATCAGGCTGCTGTGCCAAAAGCCACCTGGGGATAAAAACATGGTGGATTAACAGTGGATTGAGTCATCTGCTCTACCATATTCAATCAAAATATAATCTTTAACCGCTTGTCTGCTGGGACAATTTCAAAATGTTTATTTTCAGACATTAAAATCTGAATTTTTTTTACTAGAAATGACGTTCAACCCATAAACATTTATATTTTTTCTGAGAAAAAAATAGTGACAGTTGCAGTTTTTTTTTTTTTTATCTTACACGATACTTGCACAGCTATTTGTCAAATGCATATTTTCATAAAAAAATACATTGAATTGAATTTTAGTGCAAACACAATATTATACCAAATTTTTTGGTAAAATATAAAAAAGACTGGGTTGCATCCAATAAATCGATAACAAATATTGTTAAGTCTTAAAATTAGATGGCCCTTTACAGTCCAAATGTCATTGCGATTACATGGGGACCTGCAAAAAATTTTTTTGGCATAATGGAAGGAGTTATACTGGGCTGTCCTTACAGCTTTTGTTTGCCATCAAGTTAAAAGGAACACAATGTTCCAGAATACTTTTTCTGTGTTTTTTTAAGAGCACTCTTTTTTGTATGTGCTCAGGCTCACATCCTTAGAGAACACTTTTATTTCAAACCGCACCCAAAAACAAAAAGCAGTGCGCACTAAATATCTAGTCACCGTACATATTTATTACTGAATTATGTGGTTTACCTGCAGCACAGGACAGAACAAATCCCAGCAGCCAGGTCACCAACACAGATTGCACTGAACTGACAGTTTTACATTAAAATGCTCAGCTCTGACCCTGCAATGGCCTTCCTCACTTTCATGCATGCATTGGACCCTGGACCTGGCTTATAGTAATAGTAAACTTTGTAAAAAACTAACAAACAAAAAAAGAATTAAAAATAAATCACCCTGCAAGGCAATGTCATAATGCACATAGCATACTAGCACATTATGAGAGACTTCCCTTAAAACCAAGCCCTTCAGCGACACGCTGTCACTGCCGACAGGGCTTCCATCTTTACCCGATCTTCCTTCCAGGTTCGCAGGCTCCGGCCGTCTGACTGGCCGAGCCACAATGATGTCATTACCACGCATATGCAGGGGAGTCACTGTTTACGGCAGGGGTGCCCAACATTTTGAAGTACAAGGGCCACTTAGGCGACTTGGTAACTGCCACAATCAGCGGAGGGGATGGATGGCATGGATGGCAGGTCCATGTCCGCTCTGCATATGCAGAGTGGACACGGACGCAGCCGGATCAGAGGTAAGACACAAGTCAGTTTACATCTGCCACTCTTTGGAGGTGAATGGAGGGTCCAATTGGGTCGGACTGACCATGTGAAAGGGGCCCATGGCTGCTTTCACACTGATGCGCTGTGGTTTACCCACACTGTGGGGGCAACGCAGTGTACCTTTGGCTTTTCTGCACTTTGCAATCGACTTCTATTATATTCTGCAGGTTTGGTGCACTTTCAGAAAGCTCACCAAACTTGCAGGTAAACCGCAGTTGTGCTGCTCTGCATCTGCTGATTAGTATGAAAGCAGCCCAGTAACCACTGCAGAACAGATATGCCCATATATACACTGATTTTAGTAATAAACTGACCTTTAATAACAGTATTCTATCCCATCCCAAATCAGGAGGTCGCGGGCCACATGTGGCCCCCGGGTCACTGGTTGGGCACCCCTGGTTTACAGTATGCTGTGCCTTCAGAGCACATGTGCCAGTGACGTCACTGGCTGCTGCCCTGTGGATTATCTTCTACACATTTAGGAGATATTCATGTTACCTACAAGGTAAAATTATAAACTTACCTGTAGGTAAAAATGGCATACATGACTTTACTAGCACTTTAAAGTCATTGTTGCGAGTTATTTCCACCTCTTCTCTTGCTAGGATTACATATGCAAGTTAAGACTTACAAGGCTAATGAGCCTTCTTGTATCGTTACATTTGCTTTTTTGGACTTCAGAATCTTTTGTAAGAATTTGAGATAACTTGCCTGATATGATCAGGTCTTTTTGTATGCCTTTCCGAAAATCTAATAAAAACAAAAAATTGGAGCTACAAAAAAATGTTTAAATTCTGACCCGATAGCACTTACTATCTTTGTTGAATACTTCGACAGAAAGCACAGACTCCAGATCCTTCAGCTCTAGATCCTCTCTCCTTTTTTTGGATCCCAGCACCAATCTGTTGATAACATCGCCTCCTGCATTGCTAATGGAAACAAAGCAAATTACGTGAGGCAGTTTTTTTTGTTTTTTGTTTTTATCCGAACACCGCAAAATGTAAAAAGAAAAACCTGATGAGTGGACAAAGTGAAAGTGAGCCTTTTTTAGGAGATAAAAGATCCATAACTTGTGACTGGATTCAATTTTTTGATCTTTGTTCAACCATTATAAAACATTAAAAGGAGAAGTATAGAAATCCATTTTTTTGCAGATTAATACTAACCTAGGTGGATGCAGCATTACTCTGATGATACATCTGTCCCCCAGCACTTCTTCACTGAGAACCGAGCCACCGAACATCGCCGATGGCTCAGTTCTCACTGCTCTCTGAGTGGAGAGCTGCTGACTGTCAATCAGCAGCTCTCCTGCTCTGCTCCTCCATGCTCCCTGAAGTGCTGAGCTGAGGAGGCTGTCCTAGCGGCTCGCTGAGAGGCCGAGACAGACATCAGTCCAGGTACCTGGCGGATCCAGACTGCCAGATTCGGGAGGATGCGGTGCCTGGATTGATCTTGGCTACGTCAGCAGAGAGCAGACTTCAGTCCACTCTCTGCTGAAAACAGGTCACAGGAGTGCAATACGAATTGCACTCCTGTGACCCAGAGAAGAAGTCCAGCCGAATGAGCTCCTTTAATCAAAAGCATCTATAAAAAAATATTCCTCACGACAAAGTGAAAAGTGGGCTACATGTTAAATATCAATTCAGACCATGGGTGCCAGAAGTCAGGTATTAATTTGTTGTACAGGTCACTGCGCACAGTTACTTTCCTTTAGCTGCATGCCTAGTGCTTGCTTGTACAATGAAACTAGATAGACAAGAGATTTTATTTGGATTGCTTCTGAAAAACAAAATCTAGGCTGGCAAATGCTACAGAAAATAAAAACGGAAAAAAACTAAAGACATTTAGATTTGACATCAGAAAATCATCAGTTATCTTAGAGAAAGTTTAGAAGCAAAATCATGACTCTTGCTTGTGATTTTAATCTGGTTTATGACCAGGAGTTTTATGTCGTTTTTTTATAGTTTGTTAGTATTGGGTTAATTATGATTTTCGGCAATGCTAGAGAAAGTAGTGTACTATTTTTATTTTGGTAGTTTGATTCTTTTTTTCCCCAATTCTGTTTTATTTATTCTACTTTGTATTTTAATAGTATGGATGGTTTATTGGAGTATAGTTTTAAATTTAGTTTTCTTTGGTAATTGCGGTTATTGGTCATGTTATTGTGTCTTCTATTTATTTTTGTGATTTTGTGTTGTCTTTGTTGATTGTAACTGCATTTAATAATTTTCCTTTGAGATTAATAAAGTATTTTGCATTTGATTAGTTGTCAGAGCAATCCTTGAAGTGATTATAAAAAGTCAGGTGTTTTTTTTTCTGCATTCTTTGTATTAAGATAAAAAGTCTTCTGTGTGCAGCAGCCCCCTAATATTTACATGAGCCCATCTCTGTCCACAAGTGTCTCAGCCATCTGGGACTCTGCCTTCTAAATTGGCTGAGACACATCAGCGGCACCATTGGCTCCCGATGCTGTGAAAGTCAGTCAGCCAGCTAATGAGGGGGAGAAAGGGGGTGGGGTCCTGTCACAGCTTTGAATCGGCTCGGGCGCCCCCATGGCAAGCTGCTTGCTGTGGGGGTACTTACCAGGAGGGAGGAACCAGGAGAGCCAACGAGCTGCACAGAGCAGGTAAGTATAATATATACGAATGAGTGCCCATCAGTGCCGTCTTATCAGTGCCCATTAGTGAAGGAGAAAATAGGAGCAATCTGAGTTCATTGACAGACACAGCCTTCTTAATTCAGAACCATTGGGTTATATCGCCTCCATTAGGAGTAGGACTAGGAAGAGCAAAAAGAACAACCCCCGGCTCCGCCCATGGGCTGTCCTCAGTCCGTATATAACCCCCTCCCTGCTCTAGGTATTCAGTTTAGTAGCAAGCAGTAATAGAAGTATCAAAGCTCCATAGAGGGGTGGGTGCTGTGTCTGTCAATGAACTCAGAGAAACTGATTTTACGGTAAGAAAAAAATCCTATTTTCTCTTTCGTTCCTTGACATATACAGCCTTCTTAATTCAGAACCATTGGGACATCCCAAAGCAGTGCAAAACATGAGGGGTGAGGCAACGAAAAATCCCAAGGCTAACCCAAGAGCCAACCAGGTAACAAGAGCTTTTCCACAGGATAAGCTGGAAAGCAGAACGTTACCCCTTCAAGAGGGAATAGACCCTCTTAAGCAGCAGCTCGCAAAAAATTGTGGCCAAAGGAGGCAGCCACAGATGCCAACCCAGCCACTTCACAGAACTTGTGAAATGTTCACCAACGACCAGAGGCCTCCTAGCAAACCTGCGCAACGGTCTCCTGATGACAGAAGGCCCCGGGAAAGCTCCAAGCGCCCGAGAAGAATGCACTGTAACCAGGAACGGAGGAGAATCCGATCCGACCGAATAGCCCAGAGTCATAATCTGTCGAACTCATCCAGAAAAAAGGTTGCAGAAGCAGCAGACAGCCCCTTTCTTGGCCCATTCCTGAGTACAGGGTGCCTGACCTCCAAACAGACTCAGTGGCTGGCAAATACATCCGAATCCCCGAAAAAAAAAAACACATTCAGGGCAGATAAGGCAAATTCCTTGGGATGTGCTGACCAGGGACACAAGAAAGGCAACACAATGTCCTTATTCAAATGGAAATCCAAGGACGCATCACGGTGATACCCAAACCAGACAAGGACCCCGTCCCTGTGTGCCAACTATAGACCCATAGCCCTCCTGAATTCGGATCTTAAGATTTTCACTCTAAATTACTCTCTGTCCGCCTGAACACAGTTCTCCCTTCCCTTATCCATAAAGATCAGGTGGGCTTTGTCCCACTCCGTCAAGCAGGGGACAACACCAGAAAGAAAATTGACCTGGTGGAGGTGAGGAACAGGGAGGGCCTCCAGTCCCTTCTACTTAGCCTGGATGCAGAAAAGGCATTTGACCGCCTGGGGTGGCCCTTCCTGTTCGCTACGCTGCGCCACGTGGGATTTGGGGGGCCCTTTATGCATGCAATTCGGCACCTATATGCAGAACCCTCCTCTAAGGTTAAAACACCCTTCGCCCCCTCGTCCTCGTTCCTGGTGACTAATGGCACCAGGTAGGGGTGTCCGTTGTCTCCCCTGCTATTTGCGCTATGTGTAGAACCTCTGGCTGCCACGATTCGAGGGAACGCGAGCATCAAGGGCATTATGGTCAGAGATCGGGAGTTTAAGATTTCACTATTTGCGGACGATGTAATCCTGACCCTGACCCAGCCTAGAACATCCCTTCCGAATTTACATGCAGAACTCGACCGATATGGTGCCATTTTGGGATATAAAATTAATGCGTCCAAGTCAGAAGCGCTTCCGCTTAATATGCCGGCGAGCGAGGCGACCCATCTGCAGACGTGCTTCCCGTACACCTGGAAAACTGTGGCCCTGAAGTACTTAGGTATACACATCACACCCAGATTTGGCACACTATATCAGGAGAACTTCCCCCCCCCCCCTTTTCTGATCTATTAGAGCCCTATTCCTACAGTGGAAAAAAACATCATATATCCCTCCTGGGGAGGGTGGCGTCGGTAAAAATGTCTGTCCTTCCTAAGGTCCTATACCTGTTCCAAACACTGCCCATCCCAGTCCCATACGCCCACCTGAGGAAACTTCCAGGTGGACCCTGTTAAAGTTCACCTGGAACTACAAGCGCCATAGGATACCGAGATCGGGCCTGACGGCGCCCCGATCGTGGAGGGGGGGGTCTAGCTTTCCCGGGCCTAGTTAGGCATTACCAAGTGGCCGAGCTTCGGGCCGTAGCATCCTGGTTTACACTACGTTCATACAACAAGTGGACGGAAATTGAGAAACTGTGGTTACCCCCGGTCCATTCCAACAATCTGCTGTGGAGTGCAAACGCGGAGGTAGACCCCGACCGTATGCTGGGCCCGGTATCGACGCTCAGGCGATTGTGGCACAAGCTGCTACCCAATCACAAAACTGGCTTCTGACAGTTCGCTCTTGACCTCCTTTGCTTGCAACCCTAGGTGCGGTGTGTGACAGCCTCACACACCGCATGTCCTTCCCCTGGACATCGCAAAATCTCTTTCATTTTGGCAACCTGGTAGATCCCCTGACCCGTAGACTGCGCCCCTTTGCAGAGTTAGACACAATATGACCTTCCGAGCCGGGAATTCTACGGGTATCTCCAGATACGCCACTATGCCTTAACGATAGCACCTAAACTGCAGTTCTTGTCCCCAACCCCGTTCGAGAGCTTGATCCTGGCGGGCTCGGCTCAAAGGGGGCTGATTTCAGGGATATACACTATACTGAACGCCTGGCCCATGGAGGTAACAGGCAAACATGCGTACATGATTAAATGGGAAAAGGCTCTAGGCGAGGAGATACTCCTGGAACAGTGGCGTGGGATTTGGACACAGGCAGCAAAAAGCTCGATATGCACGCTCTATAAAGAAAATGCCTATAAAATCTTATGCTTCTGGTACATGACCCCAGACATCCTCCACGCCATCTATCCCTCTAGCTCGGACCGTTGTTGTCATTGCCTTGGAGCTAGGGGTACCCTCCTCCACCTTTACTGGAACTGCCCGATGATACTTACTTTCTGGGACTCGGTCCGGCATTTACTAGAACGACTCCTGAACAAACAAATTCCCCCATTACCAAAGTACTTCCTTCTAGGTCTCTCACCACTAAAGGTCCCGCCCCCGTATAAGAAGCTGGCCAATCACATCCTTACGGCAGCGAAATGCTTGGTGGCGTTGCATTGGAAACGCCGCTTCCCCCCCTCCACATGAGGCCCTATATGCCTGGATTAAGGACGTAGAGACCATGGAAAAAACGACCGCCAGGCTGCGGGACCGGATGGAGGCACATGACGCTGTCTGGGAGCTGTGGCACCGCCGGGAGGACCCGCCTTGAGACGGTATGTGGCCGAGGTGATGACACTCTCTCCTTACCCTGTCCCCCTACTCTTTCCCCCCTTTTCCTCTCCCTGTTCTTCTCTTATTTTCGCTTCTCTCTCCCTCCATGACTTTGGAGTCCGTTAATGACTTCGACTGATGTGATACTCAGCTGTTAGGCTTCTTGATCACTTTAGCCACAACACACAGGCAGCCCATATAGACGAGGGCAAGTTAACACCCAGCCACATTGGCGCCATCGGAAACGATAGACAAACTGATACTGCAGACTACAGTAAGCAAAGGTATTGAGTGCCCTCTGTATTGATAGTACTGTGCCCTCTTCAAATATTTTTTTCTCTTCTATTCGTGTTGTCTATATCTGCATCCTTCCCTTTCTAGAAGACTGAGTTATGTATGCACTAACTTTTTTTTTATCAATAAAATTGTTATTGGAAATCCAAGGATGGAACTTATGGAAAGAAAGGCGAAGCCCCACCTTAACCTGGGTAAGGTGAATGACAAGATAACACCTCAAAGAAAGAGGATGAATGCCCGGTGACTCACTCAAACTCAATGGATCCAAAACAGAACTCCTTATCCTTCACGGAAATCTAATTCTAGGACCACATGGACACCACCGACCATCCTTCGACAAACCATCAACCCAAGCAACAAAGCCAAAAGCCTCGGAGTCATCTTTGACTCAGACATGACGATGGATGCACAGATAGGAGCAGTAGTCAGCGGTTCCCACCATTTTCTCTGCATGCTATGTAGACGTATCCCCTTCATCCCGGAAGAGGATAGAGCAGTAGTGGTTGGAACAATCATCAATTCCCAACTCACTACGCGAACTCCCTCTACTTAGGACTACCGAAATACCAGAGATTTTGTGTATACAAGTCGTCCAGAACACGGCAGCCAGACTGGTAACAGGTAAAAAAACGTGGGAACCAATCTCCCCGGTCTTGAGGTCCCTCCACTGGCTAGCCGTAAAGGATCGGATCACATTCAAGACACACTGCATCACCCACAAATGCGCACAAGGAAACGTTCCGCTTCAAATCTAAGGGAGAACGAAGATTTGCAGTCCAAGGACCTCGGCTTTGGAATGCTCTACCCACGACCATTCGCATGGAAGAAAAGAATCGGGCTTTCAGGAAAAAACAAAAGACCCACCTCTTCTGAAGGATCAGCACGGCTCTGGACACAAAGCGCCTTGAGGAGATTTGGTTCGCATTTGCTAGCGCTATACAAGTTACTCACTCACGCACACCAGGATAAATGCGCTTTCCCCATCTGGAGGTAAAACCTCCTAGAAGGTAGCCTCCCTAGCCATCAGCAGAGTTGGAGCTGCAGCACCTGGCTCAACACAGCCAGGCCATTAAACGTAGAGACTCTAAAGCAGGATGGTAAACTGGTCCTTGGGACAGTAGATCCTACATGAGAGGCAGTCGCCAAAGAACGTTGGTACCCAGGCGCACCCGTTCGGCATACCCAGACCAACGGGACCCATCCGGAGCCAATAGAACGACCGGAATCCCTGCAGCCATGACCCTGGTCAAAAAGCCACAACAGAAGCTGGAGGAGAAGAAAGACAGAGCAAACGTCACTGGAGCCATGGGCCACCCGAGGCGCCAGAAGATCCTGTGACCTTGCCAGAAACCATGGTACCGTCCTGTTGAGCCAGGGAGTAAGCAGATCTACTTCAGGAGTGCCCCAGTGGATGACAAAACCGATGAAACACAGCCCAGTGAAGGGCCTACCCGTGGTCCAACCAACTGAGGTATCCGTTTGATAGCATACCACTCCTGAAAAACGTACGCCAGAAAAGGTCCCAATTAATGTACCATGCCCTCCATCCTTTAGACTGTCAAGATTGTACAGCCCCCCGTGGAAAACAGCCAGAAGTCTGGCGACAACGCCCCTTGGAAGCAAAACAAGAGACTCTTTAGCGGAATACAGCCGGAAAACTATCTAGTAACCGGACAAAATCAAGACGCAATATGATGTCATTCAGGGTCCCCCCCAGATACCTGTCTAAGCACCACTGAGAAAACAGAGCTCAGCAACCAGGGGAACCTAGAGACAGGGAGTTCCACTACGGGAGGAACAGTCCACTTCTGAAGGAGGGACTCCCCGAAGGGTACCGTACAGCAAGTGTCTTTGGAAACACAAAGACACTTTTGACAACATCGTCCATGAGGACTGAGAGTATCCAAATAAGAGGGAGAACGGAACGCCCTCGCCACGCAAGACGGCTTATCCAAATGGGTATCGGCCCTCTGCCGCAGCCAAAGCTGCATCCCCCATCTTGAAAAGGTTCCCGCACAGAAGTAATAAGCACGACAACCAACGTCCCTACGTGCACTACTGCAGTCATCCTCACTCTCTGACAGGAGTGAATGAACGGGGAACGGTTTTAACCCTTTCTCGGCCGCTATCGGGAGTGAAGGGGCAGACCGCTCCGCTAGTCATCGAATAACGCAGCAAAATTGACGGTAAAAGCTTTACTGCCGATGCTGCCCCAGTGTGAAAGGGGCCTTAGGATTAGGGTTGTCACAATACCTCTTTAACCACTTCAGGCCCGGAAGAATTTACCCCCTTCTTGACCAGAGCACCCTTTGAGATACGGCCCCCTGTCACTTTAACTGACAATTGCGACGTTGCACCCAAACAAAAATGACGGTCCTTTTTTCACCACAAATAGAGCTTTCTTTTGGTGGTATTTGATCACCTCTGCGTTTATTTTTTTGCTATATTGTACTAAATAGCGCCCCCCCCCAAAAAAAATATAAAAAAAAAAAAGTTTCCTCAGTTTAAGCCGAAACGTATTCTTCTATCTTATTCTTCTTCTTCTATTAACGTATATTGATTGGTTTGTGCAAAAGTTATCACGTCCACAAAATAGGGCATAGATTTATGGTATTTTTTTTATAATTTTTTTTTTTTACTAGTAATGGCAGCGATCAGCGATTTTACATTATGGCGGCACACATCAGACACTTTTGACACTATTTTGGGACCATTTATACAGTGCTATAAAAAATGCACCGATTACTGTGTAAATGACACAGCAGGGAAGGGGTTAAACGCTAGGGGGCGATCAAGGGGTTAAGTGTGTCCTAGAGAGTGATTCTAACTGTGGGGGATGGGCTACCACTGACATGACAGATCACTGCTTCCGATGACCCCTGTCATGTCACTAGGCAGAACAGGGAAATGCCTTGTTGTTTACATAGGTATGCCCACTATGCAGCGATTTAAAGGGGACGTACCTGTACGCCCATTTGCGCAGCCGTGCCATTGTGCCGACGTATATCGGCATGCGGTTAAGACAGAGTTTAGGTACCGATTACCGACACTTTTTTTAATGTCATGTGACAGTGGTATTAATATGCAGCACTGATGAGGCGTGGACTGTCATTAGTTATTTTAACATTTTTTTTTTGTTTACAAGTACTCGGGCAAATGCTCGGTATCGATACTAGTATCCGTATCGGGACAGGCCAGGCCAGGGACAATCGCAGAGTGGCCACTGCTACCCCAAGAGGCTGAGATTCCACTGCACCCACAGCCTCTGCTACTCCTTGGCTCCATCCATCTAATGCAACTTCACTGCACCTGCATTCTCCCTTTCTTTTAGGCCTTCAGAGTATCCACAGCCTCAGCTGCCCTTGCATCCTCCACTTCATCACAGCCTCAACATCTCTGCACCCAAAGCCCCCCATGCATCCAGTCTAAATGTCCACCAAGCCATCTCTGAACTCACAGTCTCCAAATGCTCTCCTTCCCCTTGGCACCAACCCCCCTCTTGCAAGTACATGTTGCATGATCTGAGGGTAGTTAGCAACTAAGCTCAAACTCCCAGGAGGGGGCCCCTGATGGAACATCAGTTACCTCTAAAACTCAACTCACATGGGAAGCAGTCGCAGAGGGGAGCAGAGTCCACATACTGGTTTTCCCCTTATGCAGTTTCTGAGACAGCCAATAGGCTGCAGGGCCATCCATTCAAAAAGAACCATGCGAGATTACACATGTGCAATGGGAAGCCAGCTGCTGTTCCTCAGGAGGCCACAGCTGCCTCCCTCCCGCAGCTCCAGGGACCCACAGTGGTAAGAAGTGCCAGCTGCAGGGACACAGTGCTGGACCCCAGGCACTAGTAAGTACCTGATCTTTATAAGTCAGCAGCTACAGTTTATAGTTGCTGACAAAAAATGTATTAGAAAATAACACTGAAATTCCTCTTCAAGTACAGTATATATGTTTTGACACAGCATTGTGGTAAAAGAATGGACCTAAATAGCCAAGCTTTGACTTTTGATCTGCTTTAAAGCAGGTTTTTTTTATTTATTTATTAAAGTCAGCAGCTACAAACACTGCAGCTGCTGACTTAATAAGGACACTTACCTGTCCTAGGCGCCTGCAAAATCATTCCCCTGGCGCCCCCCCCCCCCCCCGAGGCTGATCCCTCGATCGCGGCAGGTCCCCACACCACCATCCTCACTAAGGGAAACAGGCAGTGAAGCCTTGCAGCTTTACTGCCTGTTTCCTACTGCGTATGCGCAAGTCACGCTTTGTGAATGGGCCGGCTGCTCTCTGGGATACACACAGTTCCCAGAAGGCAGCGCGCCCCATTGACCAGAACAAACCGCGAGTAGGACGAGGAAGAAGACCTGCCAAGGACTAGGAAGAGGCAGATTAGGAACTTCCGCATAGCAACCGCTATTTCTGGCAAATTTTCTTAATGAACTTTTTTTTTCAGGGTGGAACTCCACTTTAAGTAGATAATCGCACATAAACTTAAAATACACAGTAGGAAGTGATTTTTTCCTTTCCTTGGTACCTGAGGAAAATGAAGATAGCTTTACGGTACGACACGCCATCTAACTGCTCATGAAAGTCCAGGAACGGCTTGATTGTGTCAATAAGTCCTTTATGCATCTTGTCCATCTCATCAAATATGAATATGGATCGAGGACATTTGGTGACGTTTCCACGAATCCATGACTGTATCTGATCCTGAATGATGGAAGAGGACCTTGGTATTAACATAGGACTGTATAAAACAAATTACCGTATACATAGTTATAGAATGCAGTCATCTAAAGACCCTTAAAGGCCAAGTTCACCTTTTCACGCATTTCCCTTTTCATAATGAATACAAGCCTTTTCTGTCCATCCCAATGTGCTTAGATATTATACTAGTTCATGGCAACTTTCAGTTAGCACTTCTGCTCAGAACAAAAAAAAAAACAAAAAAAAAACAAAAAAAAGCTTCAGAGCCCTGACATCTGTATCATCATGTGACTATCCAGGAAATTTCATATCCTATCATCCACTGATTTACTGCAACACAATATAGGGCATGTTTTTACCTCTGGACCACTTTTCTTTTTATTTACTCCCAAATCACATTATTTTCAATGGTGCCCGTTCACATCAGTGTGCCCTGTGTGGCGTGATTTTGGAAAAAGTTATTGTACCTACTTTGGTGTGATTAACGGTGCATTTTGGCCCAACAGAATATGCAAACCACATCCAAAACGCAACTCAGTCGCATAATCCCACTGAAATCGGATTGCAGTAGTGTGAACCTAACCTTACAATGGGTACTAAGGTTTCTATGGAATCCATAGTGAACTGTATGCGTATATTTCTATGCCACTGGATAATCTCTACTATAGCCATGTCCTTTCCTTACATGTGGAATATCTGTTCTTCTATGCCATTTTTGTAAACTGTTAACATTTTCTAAATAAACAGCTACATTTAAAAAAACAAAAAAAAGGGGGGGGGGTGGGAGTGTGAAGAAAGGCCAGCTTCGTTTTGAGCTCCAAAACACAAATGGTGGAAGAGAGACTGCAGAGAAAATGTAACTAAATCAATAAGAGCCCTTTCACACAGAGGCGCGTAAAAACATACCCTAAAACACCGGGCCCTTTTCAATTGCTTTTGAAGTGTTAGCAGTGCGCTTTTTTGAAGGTCACATGACTCAAAAGAATCAATGGAGAGGTGCGCTTTTGAGGCAATTTTTTTAGCGCTCCAAAAGATGTTGCTTGCAGAAGTTTTTTACTGCCCTGCCCCAGTGTCAAAGATTTTAATGGAAATAGGTTTTCCCTAAATTTTCAGGTGCCTATTCTAGCGTGAAAGCGCCTTAGTGTGAAAGATCTAAGGTTCATGGAGGAAAGGTTTACAAAACTATTACCCATCAAGTTTTATAGAGGGAGATCTTATGGTTTAATATAAAAATACCCATGTAGAAGATTCAGTTGAATGTTCACTACAATAGACATTCCTATCCTTGTGATAGGGATATTCTTCCAACGGGACTGATTATATCAAATAAAGTAAATTTGGATGTTTAAAACAATATAAAAAGGAGGTTCCAACATTCTTAAATTGACAGTAGGTTCAGGCACTTATCCGATTGGCTGGGATTAGCAAGTAATTTCCCCCCCCCCCCCATTAAAGAAATTGGACAATGCTTTCACATGGGAAAAATCTTTTTGGTCTTATCTCTGAATTAACTAGGGATTCAGAGGACTTTGTCCTTAAAGGATAAATAGCTGTACATAAAGGGGTTGATTTACTGAAGGCAAATAACTGTTCACTATGCTCTGGAGAAAATGTCCTTGTGAATGTCCAGAGTGAAACTGCACTTGTAAAGTGAACCCCAAAGTCTAATATAAATACACACACATACATTGAAGTCAATGGATAAGAAAATATATCATTCCGCATTGACTTCAATGGGATGCAATACCGAATGCGGCCAGAGGTGGGTGGGGGGGGGGGGGCGCCGGAGAGCCTCAGGAACAGCCAAAAAGGCCCAAGGACACTTCGGCTGACCTTGGCAAACATCGGAAAAGCACGGAAACTGAGTATTTTCGTGTGTATTTCCGAGCATTGCCAAACTGCGGCGATCGTTGCTGTTCGGCTCGGCTCCTGCGCCCCCGTACCTCAGGCCAAATGCGGTACTGCAGGCCTATTTAGGCTCTGCTCGGCTCCTGCGACCCCGTACCTTAGTCCAAATGGAGTACTGCAGAGATATTTAGCTTAAATTCTGCTCGTCTTGCGAGTCACTCGCAAACCAAGTCGGAATTAAAAAAAAATAATAATTGCTCTCAAACCAAGCTACTCTTAATCCGAGGTTCCACTGTACTCCAGAATGTTATGAAGAGTGATTGGATGAATTGAAATTCATTGAAAAGTCCCATAAAATACATTTCCACTGCATTTGTTAAGAAGACTTCAGGGCAAGATCTAAAAACACTGAAGCAGCAGACTTTGTGAAAATTTATATTTGTGTCACTCTCAAAACTTGGTCACAGCTGTACACACACACACACACAGTAACAAATACTCATTACCCTGCCTTATAAAGACCAGGGCGTTATTAAGTGGAGTTCTATAAATTGTGACAATTTATGAGATTTACAAAAGTAAGGGCACCTTGTATCGATCAATTAATTTTTCGTGTGGGAAATGGAAAGTTGACACAAAAAGATGGACAAATTTGCTGCTCATCCCCTTCCCATGAATGTTCTTTGTGATGATTTTGCTGATGAAGTTCTTGCCGGTGCCGGTCCAGCCATGCAGGGATAGAGCCAGGGGCGTCTGGGGGTTTTTAGTGTTCATAAACCCTTTGACTGCTCGGAAGATGACATCACGGGCCAGGTGCTGACCAATCAGTTTATTTTCCAAGTCTTCCTTAAAAGCTGATAAATAAGAAGTGTTACAGTGGAATGTACAATGGATTACCAAGCTAATAAAATGCAAAAATAATAATCTGTGAAAACATTCCAGGTACATCTTTGTTCCTATAAACTTAATTTCTCCTCCCACCTGTTTAGAGAATTTCTCAGGTTTATCTTTTTTTGCGCTCCAGTAGGAAATGAACTTCCAAAGTCCTATAATGACTCGGTTTTATACATTTTCTTCTTCTAAAAGAAGCCTGCAGGGTAGTACCCCATTGATGTAGGCCAGGGGTCCTGAAACTATGGCCCTCCAGTTGTTCAGGAACTACAATTCCCATCATGCTCAGTCATGTCTGTGAATGTCAGAGTTTTACAATGCTTCATGGGATGTGTAGTTCTGCAACAGCTGGAGGGCCGTAGTTTGAAGATCCCTGATGTAGCCGTTTCCTCCAGTTCTAAGTTTCCCATGAGTTAGAAGTGGAACCTTTATGAAGTGGACCCCCCCCCCCCCCCCCCGTAGGGGCTGCTAAGTGATGTGTGTGGCCCACCTATCACACTGCCCAGCCCGACATTCACTTCCCAGTCACTTTGAGACAATAAAACGGTCCGTGTTTTTGTTTTACTAGGGAATTTAATTTGGATGGGGTAAGGGGATTATGAGATGCCCAGCAAATTATATATCCATCAATTGGTGGACTGTATATCAATCAATTGCAGCAACAATGTACATCAATTGGTGGATTGTATATCAATTGGGACAACTATGTACAAGTTACTACTCCAATCTCCACCAGCATTTTCCTTGCTTCTCTTAACTCCCAGGAACAGCTAGCACATTTAAAGTTAGGCCAGGCGCTGGCTCAGCCAGGCCATAGCAATTGCCTTTTGCAGGCAGGGGCCGCAGGCCCCTATGGTGTAACAAGAAATGAAAAGTCTTTAGTGCTAGCAGTGGCGGCTGGTGAAGATTTAGGATGAGGGGGCGCAAGTGCCGCCATGTTTGGCCCCTCCCATTTCTCATAAGCCACACCCCTTTAGGAACCACCCACTCTTTCCCCTTATTCCACTCAGTGTCAGGAGTATACAGCCCCAGCATCACAGGACAAAGTATACAGCCCCAGCATCACAGGACAGAGTATACAGCCCCAGCATCACAGGACAGAGTATACAGCCCCAGCATCACAGGACAGAGTATACAGCCCCAGCATCACAGATCATGGTATATAGCGCAGCCTTACAGATCGCGCAAACAAATGATTTTTTTTTTAGTAAATCACATACATCTGCATTCTACAACCTGTAGATCGCACATATCTGCAACCTGTATATAGCACACATCTGCATTCTGCAACCTGTAAATCGCACAAATCTGCATTCTACACCCTGTAAATCGCACATATCTGCAACCTGTATATAGCACACATCTGCATTCTGCAACCCCCCCAATCAGGTCAGCTACAGTGCTACACTATACACATGGCAGGGGGGTGGTGGACACAGCAATCACCCCCCCTCTGACCAGCACAGGGTGGCAGGGCAGACAGACACGCTCCTCCAGACGACAGACTCTTCTTCTTACAACACTACTACAAGTCCCAGCATTGGAAAAAATAAAGCCATGACCACTTATCATCCTTCGAGTTTTAAGTTACAATCTGCTAGGTCCCTGGCTGATTTAGTTCCCCATGTATGAGTGGGACTACAATACTAGCATCATAGAAATCTGGTGCATGCAATTCCCAATTATGGGACTACAAGTCCCAGCATCGCACGGGCACCCATCCTCCTTGGAGCCCTATACTATAACCTGCCTGGACTTGTAGTTCTCCACCCTCTCCTGAAGAGATCAGGTTAACCTATTGCATACCAGCCTGCTGAGATGTGTAGTTCTCCATTCTCTCCCTCCTAAGACTCTGGTTCATGCAATTCTCTTAGGCATGGAAACTCTGCCACTTTGGAGCAATATGCTATAACCTGCTGGGACTTGTAGTTCTTCATCCTCTGCTAGGTTCTGCAGGTTCATGCTATAGCCCATGTTTGGGACTACAAGTCCCAGCATCACATGTGTACCCATCTATGTTGGAGCCCTATAGTATTTCTTGCTGGGACTTGTAGTTCTTCATCTTCTGCTAGGTTCTGCAGGTTCATGCTATAGCCCACGTATGGGACTACAAGTCCCAGCATCACATGTGTACCCATCTATGTTGGAGCCCTATACTATTGCTTGCTGGGACTTGTAGTTCTCCAGCCTCTCCCTCCTAAGACTCTGGTTCATGCAAGTCCCAGCATCGCATGGAAACTCAGCCACTTTGGAGCAATATGCTATAACCTGCTGGGACTTGTAGTTCTTCATCCTCTGCTAGGTTCTGCAGGTTCATGCTATAGCTCATGTATGGGACTACAGTCCCAGCATCGCATGACCACTTATTTACTTGGAGCCCTATGCTATAACCTGCTGGGACTTGTAGTTCTTCATCCTCTGCTAGGTTCTGCAGGTTCATGCTATAGCTCATGTATGGGACTACAGTCCCAGCATCGCATGACCACTTATTTACTTGGAGCCCTATGCTATAACCTGCTGGGACTTGTAGTTCTTCATCTTCTGCTAGGACTTTGGTTTATGCAATCTCCCATGTATGGGACTACAAGTCTCTGCAGTGCTAGGAAAACACCTGGACACCCATCCACCTTGGAGCCATATACAATAACATGCTGGTATTTGTAGTTCTCCATCCTTTCCTGGGGAGATCAGGTGAATGCATTGCACAGCACCAGCCTGCTGAGAGTTGGCCCAAGAAGCATGTGTTGGTTATACAGGTCAGGAACATGCACGGACCCCTTGCCTTGCACAAATAATACTAAATACATCTGAATCAGGAGTGGACAGCCTGGAGCCGGAGGACTATTGTACAGAACACTGCACAGACAGTCATTGGTGATCAGAGTGGGATGTGGGGTCGATCTAGCAAGGACAAACTATCTTAGCATGGTAAGTGTGGCTCTCTCTGTCTTCTTACCTCGCTTTCAGCTCCGCTCGGGCCATGCAAAGAACTGATCTGCTGAAGTGACATCACTTCCGGTTTGTCTATTTCACAAAACCCGGAAGTAACAGCTGCGATGCAAACAACAATGCTCCTGCCCAGCGCCCATAGTGATTACACGGGCGGAAGCTAATCGGCGGTTTGCATTGCGCCGCAAGGCGGGTTAAAAGCCTGCAAATGAAGCGCCACGTCTGCAATCTCATGATTGCATTGACGTGGTGCTTCCCATAGGGCACTGATGACCAGCTCCCAAGTGAACTTAAAGAAAAAAATATATATAATTTTTTTTTTTTCCCTTTCACTTCCCGATTCCCTTACTGAAGATACCGGCACCTCCACCCGGAGCCAAAGGACAGATCGGCTTCGGATGAGGACATTGCAGGCTTCCTGGACAGGCAAGTGTCCTTATTTTAAAATTCAGCAGCTGCAGTATTTGTAGCTGCCGACTTTAACCACTTAAGGACCCCTTCACGCCGATATACGTCGGCAGAATGGCACGGCAGGGCACATCCACGTACGTGGCTCTTTAAGCCCAGCCGTGGGGTCGCGGGCGCGCGAAACTGCCTAAGCTCCGTAACCCGATCGCAACTGGAGTCCCGCAATCGGTCCCCGGAGCTGAAGAACAGGGAGAGCCGTGTGTTAACACAGCTTCCCTGTTCTTCTCTGTGGCGGCGTCATCGATCGTGTGTTCCCTTTTATAGGGGACACAATCAATAACGTCACACCTACAGCCACACCCCCCTACAGTTGTAAACAGACATGAGGTCACACTTAACCACAAGGGGGCGCTGAAGGGGTTAACTCCCAAACTGCAATTGTCATTTTCACAACAAACAATGCATTTTAAATGACAATGGTCCCAAAAATGTCCGAAGTGTCCACCATAATGTCGCAGTCACGAAAAAAAAAAAAACACTGATCGCCACCATTAGTAGTAGTAAAAAAAAAAAAAAAAAAAATGTATAAAAATGCAATAAAACTATCCCCTATTTTGTAAACGCCATAAATTTTGCGCAAACCAACCGATAAACGCTTATTGCGTTTTTTTTTACCAAAAATAGGTAGAAGAATATGTATCGGCCTAAACTGAGGGGGAAAAAAATGTTATATTTTTGTGGGATATTTATTATAGCAAAAAGTAAAAAATATTGCATTTTTTTCAAAATTGTCGCTCTATTTTTGTTTATAGCGCAGAAATTAAAAACCGCAGATGTGATCAAATACCACCAAAAGAAAGCTCTATTTGTGGGAAAAAAAGGACGCTAATTTTGTTTGGAAGCCACGTCGCACGACCGCGCAATTGTCAGTTAAAGCGACGCAGTCCCGAATCGCAAAAAGTGGCCTGGTCCTTTACCTGCATAATGGTCTGGGTCTTAAGTGGTAAATCTCCTTTTAAGTGGACTGCTGAGAGAGTGTTTTCCTCTCCCCATTTCAGGATTTTCTCTGCCAACGCCCACAGGGTTCCACTTCTTGTTCCTCCCCGTTTCTTTATGTAGGCAATGACTGATGCATTGTCGGACCTGATCTGTAAGCGATGTCCTTTCAACTCTTTCTGGAAGGATTGGAGTGCAAACCCTACGGCCTTCAATTCCTTCCAGTTGGATGATCTCATCTTCTCTTCCTTTTCCCACGTAACGTTGTGTTATCTGGGAGCCTAGATGTGCTCCCCACCCTACGCCACTTGCGTCTGTGGTTAGGGTCTGGGAAATGGGAAGGGTCCACAGCCGTCCTTTGCTTACATTTTCTACTGTCCTCCACCACCATAGGGTTCTTTTACCTTTGCTGGTATTAGAACCTGAGTGTCCAAGGACTCCTGCTTGTGATCCCATATTTTTAATAGAAACATTTGCAGTGGCCGAAAATGTAGGGCTGCCCATTGTACCGCTGGGATCGTAGACGTTAATAACCCCAGCGTTGACATTATCTTTCTGATGGTACACGATAAGTTTGCCTGTATTGCGCTTACTTCTTTTTGGATCTTTTCTATTTTCTCCTTGGGCAGGAATACTTTTTGTTGGTTCGAATCTATTACATATCCCAAGTATTTTATCTCTTAAGTGGGTTTTGGTTGGATTTTTCTATATTTATTAGCCAACCTAGATTTTTTTTTTTTTAGGAACATCTTTGTTTTTGAGGTTCTTTTGTAATCTTCCTGGAGACTCTGCGAAAAGGAGAAGATCGTCTAGATAGGTGATGATGGATATGCCTTGGACTCGCAAGGGTGCCAAGGCTTCCGACCAAAATCTTTTCTAAAAATTCTGGGTGAAGAGGAAAGGCCGAAGGGTAAGGCTCGGAATTGAAGGTGCATGGTTTTCTTTGTTTCCATTGCTAACCTTAGGAATTTGACAATTTGTGTATATTGGGACGTGTAGATACGCGTCACTTAAATCTAGGGAAACCATAAAACAATTTCGGGGGAATAAGGCCTTCACTGAGTATATTGAATCCTTCCTGAATCTCTTGTAAGTTATGGATACATTTAAGGGTTTGAGGTTTAGGATTGGTCTGACCTTCCCCGTGGGTTTTTGTACTCCGAATATGTGGGAGTAAAAGCCTTGTCCTTTTTCTTCCTTTGGCACCTCTGATTGCTTCCTGTTTTCGGAGATCCTTTATGGCTCTCATTAAACCTTTGGCCTTTCCTTTGTTTTTATGAAAGTTTTGTGATGTAAAGTCTGTTTGGGGGTGATTTTGAGAATTCCAGGTGATATCCATCTCTTATTGTTCTCAAAATAAAGTAATTGGAGGTTATTTTTTCCCATTGCGGGATGAAGGCCCCCAATTTTCCTCCTACTGTGACTAAATTGTAATTTTTTGTTGCGGGCTTGTTCAGGAGGATAAAATAAATAAATAAAAAAAATCTCCCCTCCTTTGCCATTCCCTTTCTGGACCCAAGGTCTTTTTTGGTTATCCGCCTTGGGTGCTGTATATCGGGGTCTCGTATCCCCTTTTTGTTTCCTTTTGTTCTGTTGTGGCCGACTCCAGGCTGCTTTGCGTTTCAGCAGAAATGCTTTCTTTTTATCCGCTATACGATCTAGCACCTTCTCCAACCCTGGCCCAAATAGCAAGTCCCCTGTAAACGGGATCCCGCATAGTTTGGCCTTAGAACAGAGTTTGACAAATTTGCTTGGAATCTAGAAGCCAGCTAAAAAAGTTAGGAGCCAAAAACGCACCCCGTCCCGCCAAGCTCGCACGCAAAAGCGAACGCATACGTGAGTAGCGCCCGCATTTGTAAACGGTATTCAAACCACACATGTGAGGTATCGCCGCAATTGGTAGAGCAAGAGCAATAATTCTAGCCCTAGACCTCCTCTGTAACTCAAAACATGCAACATGTAGAATTTCTTTAACATCGCCTATGGAGATTTTAAAGGGTAAAAGTTTGTCGCCATTCCACGAGCGGACGCAATTTTGAAGCGTGACATGTTGGGTATCAATTTACTCGGCGTAATATTATCGTTTACAATATTACAAAAAAAAATGATTGCAACGACCGCCATTTTATTCTCTAGGGTGTTAGAATATATTATGTTTGGGGGTTCTAATTAGAGGGAAGGAGATGGCAGTGATAACGGTGAAAAACACATTAGAACTGCCGTTTTGCGACTTGTAATGTAAATGTAATGTAATCTGTAATGCCAACGGCCACCACAAGATGGCCCAGATCACAGAAGGAAGCGGAGGCCTGCAGAAGAATGCAAAGCCGCGGCCTCAATTACCGGCCGGCCCCTCAATTACTGGCGGGCTCGGGCCTGCCGTGATCGCGCTGGCCGGTAATTGAGGCCGCGGCCTTCTGCAGGCCTCAGCTTCCTTGGGTGAAGGCCTGCAAAGCCGCGGCCTCAATTACCGGTGGGCGCGGGCCCCTGGCGAATGCGCCCCGCGCCGGCAATTGAGGCCGCAGCTTTGTGGCCTTCTGCAGGCTTAAGCTTCCCCAGGCGCCAGGTCACAATTTGGACTTTTGCGCCCGGATTTTGTCGAGGCCAGCCTTAGAAGCGCAGTCCCCCTGCCATGTCTTTAACCATAGGGCCCTTTTTGTAGAGTTGGCTAGTGCGGATGATCTGGCTGCCATCCATACCAGTTCTGCTGAGGCATCTGCGATATACTCTATGCCTCGTAGCAGTGTGGGAAAGGAGGATAGGGTTTGTTCTTTCGCAGTTCCTTCCTCAATGTGTGCCTGGATCTGGTTCAGCCAGAACTCTACATTTCTGGCCATCACCGTGACTGCCATTGCTGGCTTTAAACTTCCCAATGTGGAGTCCCATTACTTTTTTAACAGAGAGTCCATCCTTTTATCCATTGCCTCGGATAAAATGCCCATATCTCCAAATGCTTGTGAGAAGGCGGCATCTAGGTTTGAGATCTTGTTCCATATTGATGATGGGTCATCTGAGAATGCTAACCGTCTTTTTAAGGCTTTAGAAAAAAAATTGTTTTCTTTCCGGTTCCTGTCATTCTTTTTTTATTGCCTCTACTAACACCTCGTGAACTGGAAAATTCTTATTTTCCTGTTCCCCTAATCCCTCATACATCTGGTCATGCAGGGATAGAGTCTTCTTCTCCGTTTGTATACCTAGTGTGGTATAAATGGCTCCCAACAGATGATCGACTCTAATGAGAGTTTATATCGGGATGGCTTCCTGGAATCCCCTTCCAGAGCCTCCTCCTCTGATTCTTGGGAACCGGACACTGCGCTGTCAAGGTTTCTCTTCTGCCTCCTCTCTAGGGGTTACTGAAGGGCCTGCACTGGTGGAAGGTATTACTTGTGGTATTTTTACCGCTGTCTGTACTGGAGGAGAAGCCGACTGAAGCTGCAGGATCTGAAATCCTTCAAAGAAAGTTTTAACCACTTCAGACCCAGACCATATAGCTGGTCAATGACTGGGCCACTTTTTGCGATTCGGCACTGCGATGCTTTAACTGACAATTGCGTGGTCGCGCGACGTGGCTCCCAAACAAAATTGGCATCCTTTTTCCCACAAATAAAGCTTTCTTTTGGTGGTATTTGATCACCTCTGCGTTTAGTTTTTGCACTATAAACAAAAATAGAGCAACAATTTTGAAAAAAAGACGATAGGTCATTTCTCCCCCTGACAGGACCGGGAGCTGTGTGTTTATTGCTTTATTCCCGGTTCTTGCTCTGTAACGAGCGATCGCGGGTGCCCGGCGGTGATCATGCTTGTCGGCATCCGGGGCGAGGGTGCGCGCGCCCCTATTGGCTGAACGCCGAGATGACGTATATCTAGGTGATCTCGCCCAGCCGAGCCGACCTGCCGGCGGCTGGTCGGCAAGCAGTTAAAAGATTCAGTGTTGGATAACTCTTTGATAGATAGGGAAGCTGCGGCTCCAGGTGAGCACACTAGAATAATCAAGAGACCAATGGGTGCCGGCAATGCACGGGATGTGCAAGAGAAGGAAGATATGGACAGCCGCACTCCAAATACTAAAAAAAGATGTGCCCTTTATTGGGTAAAGGAAAAAAATGCACTACAGGTATCAGCACTACAGGTATCAGCACACAGTGGGAAAAACAGATGACGCGTTTCGCATTGGATATCAATGCTTAGTCATAGCTATGAAACGCGTCAGCCGTTTTTCCCACTGTGTGCTGATACCTGTAGTGCATTTTTTTCCTTTACCCAATAAAGGGCACGTCTTTTTTAGTATTTGGAGTGCGGCTGTCCATATCTTCCTTCTCTTGCACGTTGGATAACTCTTTAACAGATGACGCTAGCTCACTCTGCTCTGTAGCGTGTTCCTGTACTAGCTTGCTAATACAATCTTTACATATTGCTTTCCCCCATAAATCTGTAAGTGTGACTTTGCAAGACGGGCACTTCCTCTTTGAGCTGTGAGGAGGCCTGTTTTTGTCTGTTTTCTGGAAAGACAAAGAAAAAAAAAAAAAACCCACAGCGTTAATACCAGTAATCTTCTCCTGCCCATGGCGCAGTGCCTTCATGCGGGCTTGCCTCACCAGGGGCCCCATGAACCACCCTCTGACACCCAGAGGGACCTTACCTTTCCCCCATCCCTTTTTTTCCTGTAACTTGGGGGGAGGGTGGCGAGTTCATGCCAGGGGAGCTCCACTCTAGGTTCCCCTTACCTTTGTATGGCTGGAGCCGGTCTCTGCTGAAGCAGTGTCCCTTCCTTCTGCCTCCGACATTTTCGGTGTCACCAGCGGCGCCCGCATATGCGGCTCCCTCCAGCCTCTGCCTGGCTCCGTTTCATAATTCGCGGCCAGAACTGGAAGCCGCGAACCCGGAAGTACACGCCCCGTCTGCCGGACAGGACGTCACCTGCCGTCGGCTCCGTGCGGTCCCAATACCCGGCGTGGTTTACACTGCAGTGATGCCACATGCTGCTGGGGTATGGGACAGCTGTACGTCTCCCCACGGCGCTCGGTGCTGAAAACGGAGCCCCCCCCGACCTACCCCTGCACTCAGGGATGTGAGGGTAGCAATCTTCACCAGGTTAGTGTCCAGGCCTGTCCAAAGAGCATCTGCTCCCTTTCAGGACATGCTTGCCTGAGCCTCCCTTGGCTCTCCTGGCTCGATTCCTGTGGCGTCTCCCCTCTGGAGGAAACACAAATAACTGAGGAGCCAGCAGGGGAGGAGGAAATTTATAGAAGGCTGGCGCGGTTTTTCCTACGGAGGAGAGGAGCCAAGGTCTCTCAGGTGGCTGTCCTGAAAGACGATTAGGGGGGAAAAAAATCCGTATTTTTGCTAGAACATTACTTTAGAACCCCCAAACATTATATAAATATTTTTTTTAGCAGAGACCCTAGGGAATAAAATGGCGGTTGTTAAAGTATTTTATGTCGCACTGTATTTGCGCAGCGGCCTTTCAAATGCAAATTTTAGGGAAAAAATACATTTTAATGAATAAAAAATAAAAACAAACCGTACAGTTAGCCCAACATTTTTGTATAATGTGAAAGATGTTACACCGTGAAAATCGTGATTCTCACTTTAGCCAGAATTGTGCAGCTCTAGTCACCACAGGGCTTTTTTTTTTTTTTTTGCTAAATAAACAAAAGACAAAAAAAAAAAAAAAAAAAACTTTCATAGCTCGTTATAAAATTTTGCAAAGGTAATTTTTCTCCTTCACTGATGAGGCACCGATAGGCCCCCGATAATCGGTGTACATGTCCCTTTTAGAGAAGCCAGTTATCGGCTCTTTTCCTCATGCGGTCAGCGGGAGAAAAGGGAGTGCCGATAAACAGCTTCTGCTGACATCTGTGATCAGCTGTGAATGGACACAGCTAATCACGTGGTAAAGAGCCACCGATTGGCTCTGTACCTCAATATGTAATCAGCAGTTATCTCAGGATACTGCGAACACAGGGCGTGCCGTCATAGAACTAGCCAGCCACGTTATAGCGCTGTCGGCAAGTAGTTAACGATAAACAGAGGAAGGCAAACATTGTACCTTTCTTTAACCGCTTCAGTAGCGGACACTTTACCCCTTCTTGCCCAGGCCAATTTTCAGCGCTGTCATACTTTGAATGACAATTGCACAGTGAAGCAACACTGTTGCCATATGAAATTGTTTTTTTTTTTTTTTTTACACAAATAGAGAGCTTCCTTTTGGTGGTATTTATGACATATTGTATAGTGAGGTGAGGGGCGCTATATCAAAATAGTGGATGCGTGTCACAATGTGCGTTCGAGTAGTACACAGTGTAACTGTGTACCCAAATCTATGTGAAAAACCAAACAGATTATAGTCTAAACTCTATAAATACAATAGTGCCAAATGCCGTGAAAAAAAAAAAAGAATGTCCAGCAAATAAATAGTCAAGTGCAAAATGGATCCAGTGTTGTATCAAGTCCAGGTGCAAAATGCAAATAATCCAATACCAAATCGCAGGGAAAAGTGCAAATGCTAAAGTGCTTGTGAATCTTCAAAATAGCCAAAGTGCGAGAAAGAAGTGATCCGCCTTCACCTATAGGTCACCAGAATAATAATGGATGGCTCCTTACCACACGGTGTTGACCAGATTACTTAAAATATGGTCAATCAGGCTTGTTTTAAATGAGGATCAGCAGGGTCTCATTGGATTCCAATGTCAGCGATTGCAGCAAATGGTGTACCAAGAAAGGAGAAGAGATACCACCATAGTGTAAAACCATTTAATATATGAAAGTTAAAATTATAATGCCAAATGGCCTCTTACTGTTGCTGGTGCCCGTTCCCGGCACTGAGGCTGTAGGTGGTGGGGATAGTAAGACAAGATAAGAGATGGCCGCGTCCTGGTCCACTAGCGTGCGTTCCACCGCTAGTTGTCCATCAACCAGTGAGACCGGAAGTGCGTGGCTATGCGTGCGTGCGTGCGTGCGCGCCCGGATACCGCCTCGACTTTACGTTTCAGTTAAACCGTCTTCAGGAAGCGTATCCAGCACACGCAACAGACATCTATTATATAGGTCTGTCTATCAGCCTGTGGGAGGGGCAATCGGATCATGTGACAGCCTCTGTCCCAGTTACCAAAGCTCACATATTAAACACATTATGGCTGTGCAAACTGTCTCCAATCATAAATCAATACATACATGTATCTGCTCGCTGCTTAAAATACATGAAATGTATCTTTGAATTCTTATTTGGACATGTTGAATTTGTTTAAAACTCTGGCATTTTTAATATGCTATGCAATGGGTCCATAGTGTTCTGTGCGCCATCTAGAGGGGTTATGTGGTATTGTGCAAAATAGCACCAATATTCTAAATCCATCTAGATCAGGGGTCTCAAACTCAAATTACCTGAGGGCCACAAGACAAGTTTTCATATGCCATGGGGGGCCGCATGCAAACTTTCAAACTTCAAAAACAACAGTACTGGTGTCAGCGAACACATTATTAACCCCCAGCACTGGTGTCAGCGAGCGCATTATTACCACCAGCACTGGTGTCAGCGAGCGCATTATTACCACCTGCACTGGTGTAAGTCAGGGTTTGACAAATTTGCTTGTAATCTAGGAGCCAGCTAAAAAAGTTAGGAGCCAGAAAACGCACCCCGTACCGAAGAGCTTGCGCGCAGAAGCGAACACATACGCGAGCAGCGCCCGCATATGTAAACGGTGTTCAAACCACACATGTGAGGTATCGCCGCGATTGGTAGAGTGAGAGCAATAATTCTAGCTCCTCTGTAACTTAAAACATGCAACATGTAGATTTTTTTAAACGTCGCCTATGAAGATTTTAAAGGGTAAAAAAGTTTGTCGGCATTCCACAAGCGGACACAATTTTGAAGCGTGACATGTTGGGTATGAATTTACTCGGTGTAACATTATCTTTCATAATATTAAAAAAAATGGGGATAACTTTACTGTTGTCTTATTTTTTTATTTAAAAAAGTGTAATTTTTTCCCAAAAAAGTGCGCTTGTAAGACCGCTGCGCAAATACGGCGTAACAGAAAGTATTGCAATGATCGCTATTTTATTCTCTAGGGTGTTAGGATAAAAAATATATATAATGTTTGGGGGTTCTAATTGGAGGGAAGAATATGGCAGTGAAAATAGTGTAAAATGACATTAGAATTGCTGTTTAACTTGTAATGCTTAACTTGTAATACCAACGGCCACCACCAGATGGCGCCAGCTCACATCTGGTGGTAATAACTTGTAATACCAACGGCTCACCACCAGATGGCACCAGCTCAAAAAAAAAAAAAAAAAAAATTTTTTTTTTATTTTTGTTTTTTTTGCTCCCCTCACTTCCACCCTGCCTGAGGGCCATTTATAACTGGTCCGCGGGCCGCAAATGGCCCGCGGGCCGGTACTTTGAGACCACTGATCTAGATGCAGTGCGTTTTTAGTTCTCCCAGTTATATTATTTAATATGTGTGCCATTTGCGTAGCCTGTAAATTAGTTAAAATAGGTTTAGCATTTGCACTTTTCCCTGCGATTTGGGATTGGATTATTTGCATTTTGCACCTGGACTTGATACAACACTGGATCCATTTTGCACTTAACTATCTATTTTTTTTTTTTCACGGCATTTGGCACTATTGTACTTATAGAGTTTAGACTATAATCGGTTTGGTTTTTCACATAGATTTGGGTACACAGTGACACGCATCCACTATTTTGATATAGCGCCCCTCACCTCACTATACAATATATGCAAGTCAGTCACCTGATTTTATTTGGGAGCAACTTCACTCAGTCACTTGATTTATCAAGTATATAATTTAGTGTAATTCATTTGGCGCGAGATTTCTTTTTCCGGTATTTATGACAGATCACACGACAGCATGATCCGGGAGGACGTCACGTGACATCCACCCGGATTGACCAGAGGCCGCCCCGCCTCGTCTATAGGCTGGACGGCAAAGGGTTAAGCTCAAATAAGTACTGTATTTTCCGGCGTATAAGACGACTTTTTGGATGCAAAAAAATGCTTTCAAAGTCGGGGGTTGTCTTATACGCCGGTGACAGTCTCCGTCTGCTGTGGGCATCCATGATTTGAAAGCCGTGCCTTCTTCTCAGACTGTCCTGTGATAGGCGGAACACAAATTTTCCCAGCAGCGCCTCTGTTCTGTGTTCCTCCTATCACGGATGCCTTCTCATCCTCGGACGAGAGGACATCCGTGATAGGCTTTCAGAGGCAGAGGCGCTGCTGGGAAAATTTGTGTTCCGCCTATCACAGGACAGTCTGAGAAGAAGGCGTGGCTTTCAAATCATGGACGCTCGCAGCAGACGGAGACTGTGCTGCAAAACGTGAGAGATGGCACCGTGGGGGCAAGTGATGGCACCGTGGGGGCAAGTGATGTAATGGCACAGTGAGATTTGAAAAAAGCCTGTTTGGACAACTAAAAAAAAAAAAAAAAAAAAAATTTATAAATTTTTTTGATATCACATTAATATATCAGCGCAGTACCAACACCTTTCTAATTTTTTTCACCTAAACCTCATAGAAGGTTTATACAGCACTGCAGCAGGTCAATATAGTATTATTTAGAACTTATTTTTGCGCCGGTGACAATCACTTTTCCTATATATATTTTTCTTTATTGAATCACAGCACGGGCAGCAATAATGGAGGTCTTCTCATTTCTGGCCAACAGGAGGTTGGACATGGATGATCTCTTTGATAATTTTGATGACACAATCACGGTAAACATAGAACAGGGATTTAAACAGCTCAAAAACGCCATGGACAAACAAGTAAGGGTATGGTGGGACATTACCACCCTGCAAAAGTACAAAGAAGCTCACATCACACCCCGGAGGTTACGATGGGATGAAGGACCAAATGATGGCCTGACAGATACCGGACTAAATAAAGTATGGTCAGAATTTTTTAATGGATGTGAGAACAAGCTATTAGAGATGATCATAGAAAGGAGAAAAATCAAGCTAACCAAAATAGAAAGCACTATCAATAGCCTCAAAGAAAGTATGACTCCGCATATAAATACTGAAGGATATGGCATTAGGGCCAAAAAACTACAAGATTTTCTGGGAAAACTAGATAATGAAATTAAGATAAAAAAGGTCAAGAAATATCAGCGGGACAAAAAAGATTATCTAGCTGGCAAGATCTATAACTGGCAAGAGAATGATAGCACACCAAGCTCCACTAATACATCTCTCAATGAAGACCCGGAAACAACAGAAACCCAGGCAGCAGGAAATACGCAGGGAACAGTTGCCTTAACAAACACAAAGAAGAAAACGGAAAAACCTGCCCCACATAGAAACAGCGCCAATAATCCCACCCCAAAGAAACCACCGCAGGGGGGACAAGAGGGAGGTCCCTCATACCAGGGAGGACCACCACCCCAACAATACCCCTACCAACCCTATAATGGACAATACTCCAGACCATGGAGAGGAGGCCAGAGGGGGAGAGGTAGAGGCTATTATGGCCAAAATTATGGACCACCCCAATAGCAGGGGGAATGGAGAGATTGGGGGGAGTCTTTCAGACCACCAATGCCGGTTTTTCAGACCAGCAGGGGAGGTTGGAACCACAACCCCCAAGAAGGAGAGGGTGCAGAGGGGGAAGCAAAAAGAAAAAGGTCAAATTAGGTGAAGGCGTTTTTAATTTAACCAATATTGTATTTTCAGAGGAAGAATTACTGGTCCTAGACAAAGGAATTAAATTTGCGCCCAGTAAAGCCTTCAATGGTTTTGAAACATTTATAGACTTGCAAAAGTTTATAAGGAAATTAAATTTAAAAGAAATATTTTGGAAACAAAGGGGGGGAACACAACAGAAAGAGAAACTCCAGAATACACGCATAGTCAACTAAAAAACAAATCAACCTTCAACCCAAAAATGAGCTCCAACCACCACATAGAGGTCTTTAAAAAAATGGTGGAAAAAGAAATAAGGAACATCAAACCACAAAGGAACACTAAGCAGGATAGAATCTGGCAAGGAATAAAGAAACTGGAAAAAAGGAAAGATATAGTTGTAAGGCCTGCGGATAAGGGGGGGGGGGGGTTGGTCATACTAACCAAAAAGGATTATGCAGATGAACTCAACAGGCTAGTGAATGACACCACCACCTACCAATTACTAAAGAAGAACCCCAAGGAACTGAAATCTAAACTCAAAATTTTTCTAAACAAAGGGATAGCTGACCACATTATAAACAAAAAGGAGGGTAGATATATGTTACCAAAGGCTCCCAGGATCCCAGTAATATATCAGGTACCGAAGATACACAAAAATAAATCTAAACCTCCGGGACGCCCCATCATCAGCGGCATAAATTCGGTACATTCCCGGTTGGGAGAATACTTAGATGTGTTCCTGCAGCCACTGGCAGCAGGAGGAAACTCCTTCATCAAAGATAGTAAGGATGTTATTAACACGCTCACAAAGGTCTCAGTCAAAGATTCTACGCTGTTGGTAACTATAGACGTAGAGTCTTTATATACTAACATTAAGCAAGTAGCATGGGCCTTAAAAAACCACTCGAAGCTCAAATTAAAACAGAGAAGATTTATCCTAGAAGGACTAAGAATGGCCATGAAAAACAACTTTTTTTGGCATGACCACAGGTACTACAGCCAAATAAAAGGCGTAGGAATGGGCAACAAATACGCCCCAAGTGTGGCAAATATATTCTGAAATAAATGGGAAAGTGAAGAAATTTTTGGGAAAAGCTGGCCGCAAATCCAAGCATACAAACGGTTCATTGATGACATCTTGATTGTGTGGGAGGGTAGCCATGAACAGCTGAAAGGCTTCATTGAGCATATTAACCACAATAATTATGGAATCAAATTCACGATCAACATCCAAACAGAGGTTACGCAGTTTCTGGACTTGGAAATATTTAAAAATGGGAAAGAACTTCACACGAGAACGCATTTCAAGGAAACGGACCGAAACGGGTATATCCCATACGGAAGCTGCCACCATCCCCAGTGGAAACGGGCTATACCAAAGGGGCAGTTCATCCGAATCAAATGTAATTGCAATTCTTCGGATGACTACCAGCGGCAAACAAATATCCTCATTGACAGATTCGTTGAGAAAGGATATGAGCGAAACAGGCTGGAGAAAACAAGATCAGAAGTAAATTCCATGAACCGTAACGAGATGCTGAAGGATAAGGAACGCAAACCACCAGAAACAAATGATGTCACTTTCGTGACGGGCTTCAGTGCAGATTATCGAGCGGTTGAAAAAATCATCACCAAACATTGGCCCATTATTAGGGGAGACGCAGATCTAAATAAAATTTTACCTGCTAAGCCAAAATTTATATACAGAAGAGCCAGAATAATCAGGGATACCTTGGTAAAAAACGTACCGGACCCACCTAAGAAAATGACTACTTTTTTTGACCAGAAGGGATTTTATAGATGCGGGAAGTGTAAACCATGTCGCGTCACTAAAGGGCCTAGGAAGGTCAGCCATTTTACATCCCATGCTAATAAAAAAGAATTCAAAATAGATAAACTCATCACGTGCAGTAGTACGCATGTCACCTATGTGCTGGAATGCGAGTGTGGCATACAGTATGTGGGCAGAACCACCAGGAAACTGTCAGTACGTATCGTATAGGTGAACATATTAGAAATATAAAAAAGGGGTTCATCCACCATAGTGTTTCGTTGCATTTCAGACAAAAGCACAATAGAGACCCTAGTAAGTAAAAAATTTACGCAATTGACAAAATCGAACAAAACTGGAGAAACCTAAATATGCGCAGGGAAATTTCACGCAACGAAACCGAATGGATTTTTAAAATGGATACACTCAAACTGAAAGGGATGAATGTAGAATTAGACGTTAATTGTTTTTTGGAGGACTACTAGCGCAGGCATAAATATAAATTAACCTGAGTATACACCCACACCTGGTTTCCTAATTTTAATAATTTTAACAATATACATAATATAGACGCTTCTAGACTATTAACGCACCGACAACAAGTTTTTCCGATATATAATTTCATTTTTAATGACAGTGTTTTATTGCAAGGAATTGTCATACTAAATATTAATTGGCCCATACAATATAGACAGAATGTCTCTATATGATAAAAACCCCCTGCATTTGAGTGTACTTGATTATTGATCTTTTATGAATGCTTTTTAACAATTTACGGCAATGAATAGTAATATATAAATTTTGTATGAACATCTGTAAGGTGCCTATGGCAGCGTCAGGCACAGACGCATACAGCAGGATAGGTCACCTACAGGACTTAAGATGGCCGATTGGGCACTTCCTGTGGAAATGGTTGGGAGTCCAACCATCCCACATTATATAAACCCCATGCCAGATACTAAAATGGCGGCACCAGTACATCCGGGTCCCCGCACTTCCGGGATACAGGGAACGTAGGGGAGGAAAACCAGGGATACCAGCAGCGTTATGATGCCAAAAATAGTGAGGATTTGGGGCAGTATGGCGCTTAGCAGCTGCACCAATAAACACATAATTTGTCCCGGGGAAACACACTTAGCAATAGAGGTAATACACGGCCAGTATACAGGAGTTAAGATGGCCGCCGGGCCACTTCCGGTATAGTAAAGATGGCGGCGCAGCCACTTCCTGTTTGGCCAGTATACAGGAGTTAAGATGGCCGCCGGGCCACTTCCGGTATAGTAAAGATGGCGGCGCAGCCACTTCCTGTTTGGCCAGTAAGTGCAATTTGACAGAGGGGATAAATACAGTGACAGCAAAATCATCCACCAGCTTTTCTGAAGACGCAAAACTGCGAAACGCGTAAGAAGCTATGTGGACAGCGCAAGGGGGAGTGTAATTTTAACCAGTGAGACCACAGGTACAGCAGGAGCCAGGAACGCACCCGTACGATAAGCTGGTCAGCGGCTGTCTAAAAGACTGACACTGCCAAAGACACCAGGTGCTGGTTTTAAAGCACCTCTCTTGTGAGTAGTTTTTTATTATGAATTTTAAATAAATATATTTTTAAACGTATTTCACCATGATGAGCCCCTTGGTTTCTTTGAGGCATTGAGGAACATCCTGAGAGGACTCACCAACTTTAACGGAATAAGTTTTTGAGGCACATTACCAGCTGGGGTCTGGTGAGTTTGCATTTCAGCAGTTGGTGGTGGTAGCACTTATCTTTGTCGGGTGGAAGAAGCGACAGCACCCTGTATGCATGAAATATAGCACCAGGATTTAAACTCAGCAACACTTTCTGTTTGGACTGGAATTTGTGAACTGGCGCTTACCCATAATTGGGGACGTGTTGCAGCATGAATGCACATGAATTGTGAAAAACGAATTTCTGGCACCAACGCACTTTCATTATTATTTGTATATATTAACAATATTATTCATTATTTATATGTTCGCACACTTGGGCATGTATATTCATAATAGTTTATAGACTCACTTATAGCACTTTGGAATATTGTTTCACAAGCACATCATTTGGGGTAGCCATATTTATTTATTTATTCATTCTTTTATTTATTTTTGATGGCACAGCATATGCACATAGCATCACGCTAGTACATATGTTCACAAGAGCTGTTTCTATAGTGATCCATCACGTACATCACTGTACTGGATCTAGCACTATATCACTATAGGGGTCAAATAGAAAAAAAAGAATTTTTTTTGGACAACTAAAAAAAAAAAAAAAAAAAAATTTTCTTATAAATGTTTTTGATATCACATTAATATATCAGCGCAGTACCAACACCTTTCTAAAATTTGTTTCTGTCAGCGGTTCTGGCTACCCCTCAGCTTCCAGAAAGACTAGAAGGAAGGGGGTAGTCTTATATGGCAAGTATATCCCAAAACCAACATTTTTCCTGGAAAATTAGGGGGTCATCTTATACACCGGCAAATAGGGTATAAGGAAGGGCTGCGCGTGAAGGAGGGGAGGGGGGGCTTGAAGCTGCACAGAAAGGGCTCCTTGAGAAACACTTTAACCCATTCTTGACCATGCTAAAGCCGAATGATGGCTTGCCGGGAGGGCGTCTATAGATCTCCTCCCGTGATCGCGCTGCCCGCGCACTGTGAAAAGATTGTAGTAAAGGGCCAATCAAAGCGCCCCTTTACCCCGTGATCAGCTGTGTCCAATGACAGCTGATCACAGAAGCTTAGCGGCATTCCTTTCCTTACAGTAATAGCATGAGGAGAGAAAAAGAGCCGATAACTGGCTTGTCTTAAAGGGACATCGGCACCGATTATAAGTTCTATCAGTGCAGCCTCATCAGCACACAAAAATGAAGGAGAAAAATTAGCTGTTTGCAACATTTTATAACAAAACTATGAAAATATTTTTTTTCCCCTTTCCAAAATATTTGGTATTTTTTTCGTTTGTTTAGCAAAAAAAATTAAAACCCCAGTAGTGATTAAATACCACCAAAAGAAAACTGTGTGAAAGGAAAAAAAACAAATTTCATATGGGTACAGGTGTAGGTGTTGCATGACTGCAATTGTCATTTAAAGTATGACAGAGCTGAGAGCTGAAAATTGGCCTGGGCAGGAAGGGGGTAAAAGTGTCCAGTAGGCAAGTGGTTAATGTCTTAGATTGTAAGCTCCAATGAGCAGGGCCCTCTGATTTATCTTGTAACTGCACTGTCTGCCCTCAAAGCGCTGAGCAAACCACTATATAAATCCTGAATAATAATAATAATAATGTCAAAACTGGAATGTGAGGGAGAGACTGCGCAGGAATGTCCATGTTCCTATACAGTCCTTGCTTTCTGTGCTGCCAAAGATTTACAAATGCAGAAAAAGTAACTTTTACAAATCGCTGACCCCCCACCCCCGGTCCCACACCGGGCTGACACCCCCCCACCCCCACACACACGGGCTGTACCACACACACTAAAGAAGCTCCTGCACCTTTTTGGGTGTGACGATTTGCGTGGTATTTTCTACACAACAAAATGTCAGTCTGCAAACCGCGTTTGGCACGCCATGATAAATTCATGTCACCCACATGCCTGTTGTACTGCGATTTTGGCGTAGTTTCAGATACGCAGAGGGTGAATGTAGCCCTATGGCTGTCTGTGTCCCCATTGTGGAGATTTGCCTCCGATTGTCATGGTGATCACAATCACTGAGGGGAAACACAACATAGAGTTGTCACCACAATAAGGAGTGAGGGGAAATCGTCCAATGGGGACACCTGTTCCAAAAGACAACTGTGAGGGCGTTTCCTGTCAGTCTGGGAGATCAGATCTGACTTCCTGTTGTGTCTCCAGGACAGGAAGTGAAGGGAAGAAGGTTGTCATCCATCTCTCCCTCTCCCTAGTTTGGGATCAGATTCATGGATAGAGCAGGAAATCAGAGAGACAGCTGATAACCAATCACCTCCCCCATGCTGGGTTGTGTAGTTCCTCAGTCCCCCCCTCACCTGTACTGTTATAGGCGTTCTCCTCACAGCACTCCACCAGACGGCAGTAGAAGCGGGGGCTGGTCAGGTACCCGGTCAGTGCAGAGGCGGCGGCTATGGCGATAGCTGTGGTGACAGGCTCCAGGGTCAACACTCCCGACAACAGGGGACCCAACAACACCCCCACAGTCAGCCATGACCCCAGGAAACAGCGCCTAGCTCCGGCCATAGGAGCTCCAACCTGCGACTGCACCTCCCGGGCTGTCCGCACTGAGACTCGAGCATGCGCAGAACTCTCTTTTCGTTTCGCTCGTCGGGGTCTGGCTGCAGCGTGGAGCTCCATGTTTGACAGGAAGCATGTGTCTTACACTTCATTTTTTTAAAAATTGTAACAAACAATGAATAGCTGTAAGTGGAGCTCTGTCCACTCTCGACAGGAAACATGTGGAGGGAGGGGGTCAGTGGGGGGAAGGGGTCTGTCAGTGAAGAGAGGGATGCCGCTGATAGAGCTCCACCCCTCCCAACTACCAATCCCTGCCTCCACTGACAGACCCCCACACCCTCCACTACTCTTCCCCAAGATCCTCACTGACATACCCCCTGCCTTCCACTGATACACACCCATCCAACCAACTACCGACCTCTCCCCTAACCCCCAACTACTGACCCACATCCCACTAACGTTTTTTACATTAAAGTTCATTAAACAAAAAAAAGTGGAGTGGAGGTTTCCTGTCGACAATGGAGTTCCACCTACAGCCGTTCATTGTTTGTAACAATTAAGTTCAATAAAAAAAAAAAAGGTGGAGTGGAGGACACATGCTTCCTGTCAAACGTGGAGCTCCACTCTGCAGCCAGACCACCTTAGAAGGATGAGAGTTCTTCCTGCTCTAATGCGCGCTTTCAGTTTCGTTTCTGGTTGCATTTGATTCCCTTCTAAGAAATTACGTCACTGTGCCATATTTCCAGATCCAATCCAACCTGTCATTAATTATGGTGTTATGACTCTGGGAACTTTGCTACATCCAACTATTATTATTATAATTATTGTTATTATAAGCAGTAGGAATAATAATAGTAGTAAAAGTAATAAACAATAATATTAGTAATAATAATATTGCTAGTGATAATAGTTGCAGTAGTAATAGTATATAATAATAATAGTAGAAGTGATAATAATAGTGGTAGTAGATATAATAATACTAGTGATAATAGCAGTAATAATATTATGAGTAGTAGCGGGTATAGTAGTATTATTATTAATACCAGCAAACATGGGCTCCTCCCATTGACAGGATGACATTTCACTCATAGAACATAGGTGACAATATAAAAGCACAGTGTATCAGTGTGGGGATGTAATACAGAGCACAGTGTATCAGTGTGGGGATGTAATACAAAGCACATTGTATCAGTGTGGGGATGTAATACAAAGCACATTGTATCAGTGTGGGGATGTAATACAGAGCACAGTGTATCAGTTTAAGGGATGTAATACAAGGCACAGTGTATCAGTGTGGGGATGTAATACATAGCACAGTGTACATAGTATATCAGTGTGGGGATGTAATACATACATAACAGAGTGTGGCAGTGTGGGGATGTAATACATAGCACAGTGTACAGAGTGTAGCTGTATAAGAATGTAGTGCATAGCACAGTGTAGAGAATAGTCTACATCAGACTTTCCCCCAGACAGTCTACAGACAGGTATTTGCACCCACTTCCGGCCACACGACACGGGCAAAAGACGGGTTTTTTCCTGGCATCCCGTCCGTCCCCCATTGTATGCTGGGAACACTCGGCTCTCAGCACACAGCGGGAGCCAATCGGCGGGCGCAGCGCGACTCACGCATGTGCCGTAGGGAACCGGGCAGTGAAGCCGCAGCGCTTCACTTCCTGGTTCCCTCACCGTGGATGGAGGGGGGAGCAGCAGGGTGACGAGCGATCGCTCGTCATCTGCTGCGGACGCCGCTGGACTCCAGGACAGGTAAGTGTCCTAATATTAAAAGTCAGCAGCTGCAGTATTTGTAGCTGCTGGCTTTTAATATTTTTTTAGTGGCACATCCGCTTTAACCACTTCATTACTGGGCACCTAAACCCCCTTCGTGCCCAGACCAATTTTCAGCTTTCAGCGCTGACGCATTTTGAATGACAATTGCGCGGTCATACAACACTGTACCCAAATTATATTTTTATCATTTTTTTCCCACAAATAGAGCTTTCTTTTGGTGGTATTTGATCACCTCTGCGATTTTTATTTTTTGCGCTATAAACATAAAAAAACGAAAATTTTGAAAAAAAAACACAATATTTTTTACTTTTTGTTATAATAATATCCCATTTTTTTTTTTAAAAAATAAAAATTTCCCTCGGTTTAGGCCGATACGTATTCTTCTACATATTTTTGTTAAAAAAAAATCGCAATAAGCGTATATTGATTGGTTTGCGCAAAAGTAATAGCGCCTACAAAATAGGGGATAAATTTATGATTTTTTTTTTTTTACTAGTAATGGCGGCCATTTGCGATTTGCGATATTGCGGCAGACGTATCGGACACTTTTGACACAATTTTGGGACCATTCACATTTATACAGCGATCAGTGCTATAAAATGCACTAATTACTGTATAAATGTGACTGGCAGTGAAGGGGTTAACACTAGGGGGTGAGGAAGGGGTTAAATGTATTCCCTGGGTGTGTTCTTAATGTGTGGGGGGAGGGGGGGTGACTGGGGGAGGTGACCGATGCTGTGTCCCTATGTAAAGGGATACAGATCGTTCTCCTCTCTCCCTGACAGGACGTGGAGCTCTGTGTTTACACACAGAGCTCCACGTCCCTGCTGTCACCGACGATCGCGGGTGTCTGGTGGACATCACGGCCGCCAGGCACACGCATCGACTCCCGAGCGATGCGCCGGGCACGTTGTTTCCCCGCTGCGCGCCCCCATCGGCGCGCACGGGGAATGACAACAATAGGACGTCCACTCGGCACTTGAGAGCCGCGCTGTGGACGTCTTTCGTCCATAGCGTGGATCCCAAGTGGTTAATTCTGCATAAAACATTTAACAGCGTAATTTCATGAGATAATTTATGAGGGCGTGTTTAGGGACATGACAGGGCCCATAAGCTGGCCATATATGGATCAAAATTCAGCAGGTTCAGCAAGAAATGTTCTGCCCAACACCTGTAGATCACTGCTGTAGGGGTATCTTGGGACTTTGGATTTCAACCAAAAACAGCAGTCACCAACAAATGGAACTCTCTTCATACATGTTTTTTCTTTTCTCTGTTTAACTTTTACTAAACTTCAACTTTCAGGTAGGTTCAGACAATGTGTAAGGCTCCATTCACTCCAAAGTTACACAGATGGGTGCAACTTGGATACCACTTTGGCTTTAACCAACTATAATAGAAAACTGTTGCACACTTGTTGCACTGTATAACATTCAGGTATGACTTTCATGCAACTTTTGAGGGTTGTATAGTGAGGTGAGGGGCGCTATATCAAAATAGTGGATGCGTGTCACAATGTGCGTTTGAGTAGTACACAGTGTAACTGTGTACCCCAAATCTATGTGAAAAACCAAACAGATTATAGTCTAAACTCTATAAGTACAATAGTGCCAAATGCCGTGGAAAATAAATCAAATATAAAAAAAAAAATGTAAAAGAATGTCCAGCAAATAAATAGTTAAGTGCAAAATGGATCCAGTGTTGTATCAAGTCCAGGTGCAAAATGCAAATAATCCAATCCCAAATCGCAGGGAAAAGTGCAAATGCTAAAGTGCTTGTGAATCTTCAAAATAGCCAAAGTGCGAGAAAGAAGTGATCCGCCTTCACCTATAGGTCACCAGAATAATAATGGATGGCTCCTTACCACACGGTGTTGACCAGATTACTTAAAATATGGTCAATCAGGCTTGTTTTAAATGAGGATCAGCAGGGTCTCATTGGATTCCAATGTCAGCGATTGCAGCAAATGGAGTACCAAGAAAGGAGAAGAGATACCACCAGAGTGTAAAACCATTTAATATACAAAAGTTAAAATTACAATGCCAAATGGCCTCTTACTGTTGCTGGTGCCCGTTCCCGGCACTGAGGCTGTAGGTGGTGGGGATAGTAAGACAAGATAAGAGATGGCCGCGTCCTGGTCCACTAGCGTGCGTTCCACCGCTAGTTGTCCATCAATCAGTGAGACCGGAAGTGCGTGGCTATGCGTGCGCGCTCGGATACCGCCTCGACGTCGCGTTTCAGTTAAACCGTCTTCAGGAAGCGTATCCAGCACACGGAACAGACATCTATTATATAGGTATGTCTATCAGCCTGTGGGAGGGGCAATCGGATCATGTGACAGCCTCTGTCCCAGTTACCAAAGCTCACATATTAAACACATTATGGCTGTGCAAACTTTTTCAAATCATAAATCAATACACACATGTATCTGCTTGCTGCTTAAAATACCTGAAATGTATCTTTGAATTTTTATTTGGACATGTTGAATTTGTTTAAAACTCTGGCATTTTTAATATGCTATGCAATGGGTCCATAGTGTTCTGTGCGCCATCTAGAGGGGTTATGTGGTATTGTGCAAAATAGCACCAGTATTCTAAATCCATCTAGATGCAGTGCGTTTTTAGTTCTCCCAGTTATATTATTATTTAATATGTGTGCCATTTGCGTAGCCTGTAAATTAGTTAAAATAGGTTATAAAATAATAAAAAATAATAAAAATTATACAATCCAACTCGAGTAGTACAAAGAGTGTGTATGTAACTTTAGTTGTAAAACAATCAAAATTCTACACTCCAAGGCTCGGGTGGTGCAAAGAATGTATGTTTTCCCTCTACCCTTTTGTTTTGTGTGAGCCCAATTCAAGATGGGTTGGCCGATGGGTGATGTGCAAACTGCCCAGCCCCTTGGAGTGGGGATCTCCCAAAATCCTCTGGGTGTGTGCATGGAATGATGCACTAAACTGTTTGTTTTCTCACCCCATAGGTCTGCCGTTCACGCATCAGTTAAAAAACAATTAAGGTCGAGCTCTATATTGAGCCCTAGTGGTCGCATAGTCCTTAGACGATGTATCCATTGAGTCTCGTTCTGAGATACTGCCTTAGTAAGGTCAGTACCACGCCAATGTTTGGTAATCCTATCAATTCCATAGAATTTTAACAGACTCGGGTCCCTGTTGTGGTACAAGTCAAAATGCTTAGACACGCTGTGTCAACACGGAAAAGCAGATCAGGGCATGGTGGGATATAGCATCCTTCGAGATGTATATTCTCAAAAACCAGACACCTAGGAGGCTGAGGTGGGATGTTTACCCCAATGATGGTTTGGAAGATCTCACACTAGCAGATGAATGGTTCCAATTTTTTAATGCTTGTGAGCAAAAACTCTTACAATTAATGATCAGGAGACGTAAGGCTAAAAATGTTATCACAGAAGCCCATATCACTGATCTCAAAACATCTATGGGACCCTTTATGGGATCCAAAGAGTACTTGGAGAGGGCTCAAACCCTCCAAAGTCACCTGACCAAATATGATGGGAATATAAAAAACAAAAAATTAAAAAAGTACCACAGGGATACCAAAGACTACCAGGACTCCAAGGTATACAAATGGCAGATCAAATCTGACCCTATTGGCTCCAAAGATTCCTCCATAGATAGAGACATCGAAGTACACAATTTAGTTACCTTAGCCGCTAACAAATTCAAAACCCAGTCCTCTACCCCCAAAAAAACGAAAAAAACTTCACAAGGGCCTCAACAGCAGGGAGGGAGGGGACCCCCACCCCAGCCCCCATACAATAGTGGGTACCATCCAGGACCTCCTAATAATTATCAACCTGCTTCATATATGGCACCCAATCACAACCGGTTTGCACCCTTGGACAATCGCCCAATGGATTACAACTATTCCAACTATTATCAGGGTCCCCAACAGTATGCCCAGAGATCCCCTAGAGGAAAATCCAGGGGCAACCATAGAGGCAAACAGGGACAACAACACCCTGGACAGCAGCCAGGGGGTGAATGGAGGGGCTGGAACGAGCCCTACAAGATTCCCACCAATTCATCCCAGCCCCCGAAAATAAACGCAGAACCAGAGGCAAAAGAGGGGGAACCGGGAAGAAAAAGAGCCAGGGACAACTAGGGGAAGGCATTTTCAATTTGGCGGGGGTAGACCTTTCTCAGGCAGAATTAACAGTCCTGTCACAGGGTCTAAAATTCGCCCCCAACAAATGCCTGGATAAATTCGAGGCCTTCATAGATGTGGAAAAATTTGTGAGAAAATTAAACATTAAAAAACATTTTTCAAAACAAACCACATATGAACCCCAAACAGAAAATACAGGATTCCAACACAGCGGGTTAAGAAACAGTTCGGTATTCAATCCACAAAAAGGGACTCACCATCATGTGGAAGTCTTCAAAAGTATGGTGCAAGGGAAAATCCAAGATTTGGAAATTAAACGCACCACTCATAGTAACAAATTGGTGATGGAGGGAATTAAAGCATTGGAACAGAATAAAAACATAGTAGTACGCCCAGCAGACAAAGGCGGAGGGGTAGTCATACTCAAGAGGGCGGACTATTATGGAGAGATCGACCGTCTTCTGAGTGCTACTGACACCTATTTACCACTCTCGGGAGATCCGCTGGGTAAACTTAAATTAGAACTTTCACTATGGGTGGAAGATGGGAAGGTGCAATCCATCCTAATGGAAAAAGAAGCACACTATCTAGTGCCCAAAGTACCTTGTACACCTGTCCTTTACATTGTGCCTAAGATACACAAAAACAAGACCCATCCACCAGGAAGACCCATCATCAGTGGGATAGGATCACTCTATTCCAGAGTGGGAGAATATTTGGATTTCTTTCTCCAACCCCTAGTTGTACAGGGGAAAGCCTATCTCAAGGATAGCAAAGAACTCATAAAATCGTTAGCATCCATCACAGTTTCAGAGGAAACGTGGTTGGTAACTGTAGACGTAGAGTCGCTTTACACCAACATCCGGCAAGCAGACGCAATTCTGGCAGTAAAGGAGGCCTTGGAAGAAAAATCTTCATTACCCCAGGCCCAAATTGGATATTTGGTGAAGGGTCTTAAAATAGCTATGGGAAACAACTACTGCTGGGCCCAGGGAGACTTCTACAAGCAAAGGAGTCGCAATGGGCGCCAGGTATGCCCCCAGTGTAGCTAATCTGGTACTTAACAGATGGGAGGAAGAGACCATTTTTAAGGACAATGTTACATCGCCTATATATTACCGAAGGTATATAGACGATATTTTACTATTCTGGGAAGGTCCCCAAGCATCATTGGAACAATTTTTATCCAAAATGAATACCAACAACTACGGTCTCAGTTTCACAGCAGAGTCCAGTAAGACTTCCAGCCATTTTTTGGACCTTACACTAACGAAAAAGGGCAGCCGGGTCCTCACAAAAACGTATTTTAAACCAACGGACCGCAACGGATTCGTGCCTATTTCAAGTTGCCATCACCCAAAATGGCTGGGTGCAATACCAAAAGGGCAATACATGAGGATCCGTCGAAACTGCGATGATGTTGCGGATTTTGAACTACAAGCCACAATATTAACTGAGAAGTTTATAGAAAAAGGTTATACCCAAAATGCATTGTGGAAAACGCAGCAAGAAGTCTTGGCAATGGATAGGGAGTCCCTCTTGGAAACTAGAGTGAGACCCCCCAGAAAAGAAGATGTACCTTTTATATCAGGTTACCACAGGCAATATAGAAGTGTGGAGAAAATTGTCAAAGAGTTTTGGCCTATACTTTTAAAAGACATGGATTTGGTCAAAATCCTGCCGAAACATCCCACCTTTATCTATAAGAAAGCACCAGGCCTGAGAAATATGGTAGCCACCAATGTCCCAGATCCTCCAGAAAAGCCATACACTTTCCTGGACGGATCCAGCTTCCACTACTGCACCCGCTGCAGATCCTGTAAGAAAACAAAAAGGCAAGCAAAAAAGATCAGTAAGTTCACGTCCAGTGTAACTAGACAAGAATTCACTATCAAACCATTGATAACATGCCATTCCAAATTTGTAACGTACGTCCTAGAATGTCCGTGCACTCTGCAATACGTGGGCCGGACTACCCGCGAACTTAAAGTCAGAATAAACAAACACGTGGCCAATATAATTAAAGGGTACCCAGAACACAGCGTATCTAAGCATTTTGACTTGTACCACAACAGGGACCCGAGTCTGTTAAAATTCTATGGAATTGATAGGATTACCAAACATTGGCGTGGTACTGACCTTACTAAGGCAGTATCTCAGAACGAGACTCAATGGATACATCGTCTAAGGACTATGCGACCACTAGGGCTCAATATAGAGCTCGACCTTAAGGCCCCTTTCACATTGAGGAGTTTTTCAGGCGGTACAGCGCTAAAAATAGCGCTGCTATCGCGCCTGAAAAACTCCTGCACTGCAGACTCAATGTGAAAGCCCGAGGGCTTTCACACTGAGGCGATGCGCTGGCGGGAGACAAAAAAATCTCCTGTCAGCTGCATCTTTGGAGCGGTGAGAGGAGCGGCATGTATACCGCTCCTTCACCGCTCCTTCCCATTGAAAACAATGGGAACCGCGGCAATACCGCCCGCAATGCGCCTCTATAGAGGCGCATTGCGGGCGGTATTAACCCTTTATCGGCCGCTAGCGGGGGTTAATACCGCACCGCTAGCGGCTGATACCCGCGGCAATTCCGGCGGTATAGCGCCGCTATTTTTAGCGGCGTTATACCGCCACCGCAGCTCCCGCCCCAGTCTGAAAGGGGACTAATTGTTTTTTAACTGTTGCGTGAACGGCAGACCTATGGGGTGAGAAAACAAACAGTTTAGTGCATCATTCCATGCACACACCCAGAGGATTTTGGGAGATCCCCACTCCAAGGGGCTGGGCAGTTTGCACATCACCCATCGGCCAACCCATCTTGAATTGGGCTCACACAAAACAAAAGGGTAGAGGGAAAACATACATTCCTTGCACCACCCGAGCCTTGGAGTGTAGAATTTTGATTGTTTTACAACTAAAGTTACATACACACTCCTTGTACTACTCGAGTTGGATTGTATAATTTTTATTATTTTTTATTATTTTATAACCTATTTTAACTAATTTACAGGCTACGCAAATGGCACACATATTAAATAATAATATAACTGGGAGAACTAAAAACGCACTGCATCTAGATGGATTTAGAATACTGGTGCTATTTTGCACAATACCACATAACCCCTCTAGATGGCGCACAGAACACTATGGACCCATTGCATAGCATATTAAAAATGCCAGAGTTTTAAACAAATTCAACATGTCCAAATAAGAATTCAAAGATACATTTCAGGTATTTTAAGCAGCGAGCAGATACATGTATGTATTGATTTATGATTGGAGACAGTTTGCACAGCCATAATGTGTTTAATATGTGAGCTTTGGTAACTGGGACAGAGGCTGTCACATGATCCGATTGCCCCTCCCACAGGCTGATAGACAGACCTATATAATAGATGTATGTTGCGTGTGCTGGATACGCTTCCTGAAGACGGTTTAACTGAAACGTGACGTCGAGGCGGTATCCGAGCGCGCACGCATAGCCACGCACTTCCGGTCTCACTGGTTGATGGACAACTAGCGGTGGAACGCACGCTAGTGGACCAGGACGCGGCCATCTCTTATCTTGTCTTACTATCCCCACCACCTACAGCCTCAGTGCCGGGAACGGGCACCAGCAACAGTAAGAGGCCATTTGGCATTGTAATTTTAACTTTTGTATATTAAATGGTTTTACACTATGGTGGTATCTCTTCTCCTTTCTTGGTACACCATTTGCTGCAATCGCTGACATTGGAATCCAATGAGACCCTGCTGATCCTCATTTAAAACAAGCCTGATTGACCATATTTTTAAGTAATCTGGTCAACACCGTGTGGTAAGGAGCCATCCATTATTATTCTGGTGACCTATAGGTGAAGGCGGATCACTTCTTTCTCGCACGTTGGCTATTTTGAAGATTCACAAGCACTTTAGCATTTGCACTTTTCCCTGCGATTTGGGATTGGATTATTTGCATTTTGCACCTGGACTTGATACAACACTGGATCCATTTTGCACTTAACTATTTATTTGCTGGACATTCTTTTAAATTTTTTTTTTTTTTTATATTTGATTTATTTTCCACGGCATTTGGCACTATTGTACTTGTAGAGTTTAGACTATAATCTGTTTGGTTTTTCACATAGATTTGGGGTACACAGTTACACTGTGTACTACTCAAACGCACATTGTGACACGCATCCACTATTTTGATATAGCGCCCCTCACCTCACTATACAATATATGCAAGTCAGTCACCTGATTTTATTTGGGAGCAGCTTCACTCAGTTAGTCACTTGATTTATCAAGTATATAATTTAGTGTAATTCATTTGGCGCGAGATTTATTTTTCCTGTAAACTTTTGAGGGTTAACATTGAAGTCTATGGCCCTCAAGTTGCATTAAAGTCGCTGCAACTTTAGGTCGCACATACAGGCGCATCTCATAAAATTTGAATATCATCAAAAAATTCATTTATTTCAGTAATTTGATTCAAAAAGTGAAACTCATATTTTATATAGATACGTTTCACGCAGAGTGATATATTTCAAGCATTTCTTTTTTAATTTTGATGATTATGGCTTACAGCTAGTTAAAACCCCAAATTCAGTATTTAATTTTTTTTTATATTACATACAATGTTAGCTTACTGAAAAGTATGTCCATTTACAGTATAGTATATACTATATCAATACTTGGTTGGGGTTCCTTTTTGCATGAATTACTGCATTAATGTGGTGTGGCATGGAGGCGATCAGCCTGCGGCACTGCTGCTGGGTTGTTATGGAAGCCCAGGTTGCTTTGATAGCGGCCTTCAGCTCATCTGCATTGTTGGGTCTGGTGTCTCTCATCTTCCTCTTGACAATACCCCACAGATTCTCTATGGGGTTTAGGTCAGACGAGTTTGCTGGCTAATCAAGCACAGTGGTACCATGATCGTTAAACCAGGTATTGGTAATTTTGGCAGTGTGGGCAGTTGCCAAGTCCTGCTGGAAAATGAAATCAGCATCTCAATAAAGCTGGTCAGCAGAGGGAAGCATGAAGTGCTCTAGAATTTCCTAGTAGAGCGCTATGCTGACTTTGGACTTGATAAAACACTGTGGACCAGCCCCAGCAGATGACATGGCTCCCCACACCAGACCCAACAATGCAGAAGAGCTGAAGGCCACTATCAAAGCAACCTGGGCTTCCATAACACCTCAACAGTGCCACAGGCTGATCACCTCCATACCACGCCGCATTGATGCAGTAATTCTTGCAAAAGGAGCCCCGACCAATCGTTTTTTTTAATTGGTCTTATGTAATATTTACATTTTCTGAGATACCGAATTTGGGGTTTTCACTAGCTGTAAGCCATAATCATCAAAATAAAAAGAAAGAAATGCTTGAAATATATGACTCTGTGTGTAACGAATCTATAAAATATATTAACTCCACTTATTGAATTGAATTACTGAAATAAATTAACTTTTTGATGATATTCTAATTTTATGAGATGCATGTGTATATGTATGGTTATCATTGGAAAACATGGGGAACAATTTGTCATTCGATTTTGATGTCCAAAGTTGCATGACAAGTCACACAAGTGTGAATGGAGTCTTAGCTCTATGCCTATATTCTGAGTGCAGAAAGCTAAAGTACTGTAAGAGATATCTAGCTAGATTCACGTACGGCGGTGCTTCTTTAGGTCGGCGTAGTGCATCCCATTTGCACTACGCCGACGTAAGATAGTGAGGCAAGTACTGTATTCACAAAGCACTTGCCTCCTAAGTTACGTTGGCGTATCGCAAATGGCCCTGCGTAACCCCGCCTAATTCAAAATAGGCAGGTAGGGGGCGTGTTGTATGGGAATGAATTCACGATTCATTACCATACATGTAAATGAAGCGCCGATCGTACGGCGCATGCGTGCGCATGCTCAGTATCACGTCGCAAATACTCCTTGCTTTCGACGTGAACATAACCTACGCCCAGCCCCATTCTGAATCGGCTTACGCAAACAATGTACTGTAAACAACGTGAAATTCGACGGCTGTCCCGACGTCCATACTTAACATTGAACAGAAAAAGACAAGGGTGGGACTTTGAATGAAACATGCATCCCAGGAGAACCGATAAAACAGTTGAATATGGCAATTAACCAGTACATTAGACCCAAAAACGTTAACATGAGAGCTGATACCCAGTGCCTCATATAAAGTCCCAATTTTTTAGTCTAGTTTAGTATAGTTTATCCATACTTAACATTGGCTGCGCCACCTTTTTGGTGGTTTATCTGTACGAAAAACGCCTTACGTAAACGGCGTAGCTTACTGCGACGGGCGTACGTTCGTGAATAGTTGTATCTTGCTCATTTACATATTCTCGGCGTAAATCGACGTACACGCCCCTAGCGGCCAGCGTAAATATGCAGCTAAGATACGACGGCGTAGGAGACTTATGCCGGTCGTATCTTACCCAATTTTAGCGTATCTCAGTTTGAGAATACGCTTAAAGATACGACGGCGTGGATTCGGACTTACGATATACGCCGTCGTAAGTATACCTGAATCTAGCTAATCGTTTTTTAAATATTATCCAATTTGTCTGGAAGTTTCTATGTGTCTATGAGACTTTCACTAAATAATTAAATTGTGAAACTGAATTTTCACAAGTGTGGCAGGTGGGTTGGAAATAGGGCAGATGAGTTTCAGATCTCCATTGTTTGTAAATGAGGGAACGGCTGTTTTCTAAATAGTTTGCATAGTGAGCAGCCATTTCCTCATAGCTCATGTTGTTGCGAGGAAGATCTGAAGCTACAAATATCAATGGATCCTCTTCTCCTCATCTTGGCTTTCTTGGTGATTGTTTGTCTTTTGATTAAGATTTTCTGCTGCATCACTTCTATCACACAGTGGATTTGTCGATTTCTGTGGTGGCTTTATCTGGTTTTCTTTATTGCTGTGGTTATTACATTGTGGAACATCGGAACCTGGATCAGCCTTTTACAGCAAAGGTAACATCTAATGCCTTGTACACACGATCGGAATTTCCAATGAAAAAAGTCAGATGGACTTTTTTCATCTGAAATTCCAATCGTGTGTGGGCCCCATCTGACTTTTTTCCGTCGGTATTTAGAAATAGAACATGTTTTAGATAGCACATTCGTCATGCTGCAAATTATTGAATCGTTTAATGTAGCGCATTCTTTTCTTCTTTCTAATGCTAGAATAAAAATGTTTTTTTTGCTGCTGATATTCACAGAGTTATGACAAACTTATTTCTTTATTTTTTATTTTTTTCACAATCAAGAGTTTATTGAAAGAAGATTGTAACAAAGAATTAACAACAATTATTGAATGACAATGGATCGAATTATACAACAACGTCTACAAAGTAAGTGAAACAAACCTCAGTAAGAGGGCGTACAAACATGTATCTCAATGAAAAGCAGTTATACATGTTATACCTTGATAATGAAATAGGGTAAGAATGGGAGGGGAGAAGGGAAAAAAAAGGGGGGGAGAGGGGGAAAAAAAAGGAGGGAGGGGTAAATAGGGGCGTAGAGGGTCGTTCAGAATCAACACCAAAGACAGTACAAGTTGTCATATCATAGTTAGGTAACACATACTAATGTTCTGGCACGTATAGGAATATTAATAATACCAACACAAATTGTACAGTAGAAGAAGTAGTATCAAAGATTTATCCCTGATTCTATTTGTCATAATTATAGTTCTTGTGGGACTCAAGTTTTTAACATTTGATATTCATTGGTGTATATAAATAATACCCATGGTTGCCATAAATTATGGAAGTTCTCAGTGTTTCCTTTTTCATTGCTACAATCTCATCCATCTTGAATATATATTGAACCCTGTCCAACCAATCCTTGACCGTCGGGCTTCTAGTTGTCCTCCGATATAGAGGAATCAGTGTTTTAGCTGCTGTCAGTAGGTGTCTTGTAAGTGCTTTTTTTTACTTACTGATCGTAAGATGGTTAATATGTAGAAGACACGCAGCTACATCTAACTTAATTTTGGTGTCTGTGATGTGTTTAATCCAGTGTGTTACTGTTACCTGAGACCAAAAGTCAAGGATCGGGGGACACAGCCGCCAAACATGTAGGAAGGATCCTATTTCTTTGTTACATTGCCAACAGATGTCTGATGAAGTGGTCAACCATTTTTTAGTTTTCTGAGGAGTCATGTACCACTGTGTTAAAATGTTATAGGAGATTTCCTGATACCTCGAACTAAGAGAGCATTTGTAAGCTAAGATGCATGCCTTTTCCCATTGGGCATCACTTAATGTGATACCTAGTTCTTTTTCCCAGTTATTTCTGTGTTTGTTGTGTGATTCTGTTTGTGACTGCTTTAGCCAGGAGTAAACCAAGGAGGTTGTTTTCAAGACCTGAGAGCTAGAATAGCAGATTTGCTCTAACTGAGTTAGACTGTTACAATGACTGCCCTTTTATGTTTGCTATTTACTAGGAAATCCTTCAGTTGCAAATAAAACCATGCTCCAGGAAATGATTCTCCAAAGTCTGTTCTGAAATTTTCAAGAGATTTAATTTTATTTCATATTAGACAGTGGGTAACTAACAATTTATTGGTGTTGGTGGGAGATGGAAATACTGTAAGGTTCACGCCAGGAGGAAAATCTGGGTTGTCAGTGTTAAGACCTGCAGTGGTTATGGTACTGCCGCTTTCTTTCCATCCCTCAATCGCCAAGCATAAATGATTATCACTACCATAGGAGGTAGAGGGATAGTGGAGATGAATGCAGTTTCCAGGATGATTCTTCCCAATGGTTAGAATATTCCCCCAAACATGAGCCAAAACTTCATGAAGGGTGTACCAGGCATAGAACATCTTTATTGAGAAGGCAGGCTCTTATATACACCAAAAAGAATACTTGCAGTAATCAAATGGACAATGACACACTCCACCCACAACAGCATACAATGGTTTACTAACGAGCCCCCCTCAATACATATCTTTTAGTCGACAGACATTCTGTCTCTGAGATAAGGTGACTCCGAGATAAGCTCTTCTCACCTGCTATACAATACACATTTATCATCAATAGAAATTCACACAATACAGTGTCAATTAGCATCACACAATTGAAAGGTTCTTGAGAGCCAGACTAAGGTTAATTTACATGACAGTAGCAGACGACATTACCACAGCAAGCTTTTATAGTACACCCACCCTCTCTCTGCCTGGAATATATTGAGATCAGTTAAGGAATAAACCAATTATCTCCAGGCAGAGAGCACACAATTTTCCCAAAAGTTGGAACACCCCTTTCCACACAAGGTATCCCTACAATTACATATCCCCTGATAGCCCCGATCTGGGGGACCAACATATCCATATTTCACCCAGATCGGTCCAGAGGTTCTTAAAAACAAACCGAACCTATGAGAAAATACCGAATAAAGTCTATTTTCTTCACAGTCAGCTACCTGGGTTAGTGGTCCTGGTATTGAGGCTAATTTATATGTTGTAGCTGATCTGTGCCAAATATCTAACGTAGCAGCCACTAGAGGATGGGTTATCCTTTTGGTGAATTTAGAATCCATAGTCCAGGGGTAATAAGAGATTGATTTCTTGTGATGAGTACGTTCTAATTGGACCCAGTCTTTATTATTCCCATGGCAATGCCAATCTATCAGTCTGGTGATGTGGGACGCAGTAGGATATTTTTTTTAAATCTGGGAGGCCAATGCCACCTCTACTTTTAGGTAATGTGAGTTGGCGGAAACTTATTCTCAGTGAAAAAAATGTGGTGATACCACGCTGTCTGATAAGTGAACCTAAAATTAAAAATGCTAGCAGCTTAAATAGTGAGATACCCACAAATAACTAGTACAATGGAAAGCAAGCTGCGCAACTAATACAAACACATAGTGCTATGATGCAAATGAAAATGAAATAAATTTGCATGGAACAAATTGATTGGTCCAAAAAGTGAAATGAAACAGTCCCAATGGTTGTGTTTTATACCAATAGAAAAAATTTGAGTGATAAAATAAGTCTATCATTACACAACATGAAACACAGATAACGTGCATATGATGATGGTTACTGACAGTCCATTATCATTTTCCTTCTAGTGAATAGTGACATCAAAACAAGGAGACCTAGGGGAGCTGCGGTGGCTCAACGCGATTGGCACTGCGCTGACAAGCCATTCACCTCTGCAGCTAGGGGTTCGGATCCCGGTCTCAGCTACATGTGAATTGAGTTTGGTGGTCTCAGCCTGGCTCCTGGTGGGTGTGCTATGCGAGCTAAGCCTGCGCTTAGTACGCCCACCCCCCTCCCACAAAAACCACCACACTTACACGCACTCGAAATTGGGTTAACATGCACGCACTTTGACCACGCGGTCTCTAAAAAGAGAGGCGAAGGACTAACGGGGCTGGTTGAGTGGGCTAGATCCTCTCACTCCCTTATAGGGAGTCCCTCTGCCCCGTTGGGCTTCAAAGCGGAGCAGGTAGGGCGGGCTGTGTGGGAGGACCCCCTCACACACCCACCATTGCCACCCGGGGCATTGAGAAAGGTGGCAGATTGCCTCTGGGGGAGACCTGCCTACTCCCAACTCCTGCAGTCCGGCTCCTCTCTCGAGTACACGCACAAAATACACTTAAAAAAAAAACAGAAAAGAAAAAAAAAAAAACAAGGAGACCTCAGAATAGTGGATGGATAGACAAGACACCTTTTGATCACACTGCCCCTTACCAGAGGGGAAGATCCCAACTAGAGACCTTCTGACGACAGATGGCTTACTCCCCAGCCAAAGGCTTGTGTGGCAGGATATCCAAAGGCCGAGTTTTCGCCCACAATGGACCGATGATTAGTGTAGTTTAAAACAGATGTGAAGAAGGAAAAGAGCTAACATAGTGTGAATCCATATAGCAGTTTAATATAAAAAATTAAAATCACACTTACAAGAGAGCAGATAAAATTAGCTTGTGAAAATATAGCCGGCCGGCTAGCACAACCCGTTCACTCCGGGACACAGTATGCGGTTATAGACGTCAGCACGCCACTACCCTAAGCCGTTTCGTCTTAGAAGACTTCGTCCAGGGGCACTATTTATATACTATACTATACTATAGTATAGTATACTATACTATACTATACTATACTATACTATATATTATGATTTCTTGTGATGAGTACGTTCTAATTGGACCCAGTCTTTATTATTCCCATGGCAATGCCAATCTATCAGTCTGGTGATGTGGGACTCAGTATGATATTTTTTTTTAATTTGGGAGGCCAATGTCACCTCTACTTTTAGGTAATGTGAGTTGGCGGAAACTTATTCTCAGTTTTTTGCCAGCCCAAAGAAATGTTAGATGTATATTTCGTAGTTTGGAAAAAAAGGAAGAGTGTATCCTAATTGGTAGAGCATTAAAAAAATAAAGCAGTCTTGGTAAAATCATCATTTTTAGGATTGATGCTCTACCAAATCACAAGAAAAGTTTGGGTGTCCATTTTTGTAAGTCTTTGGAAATGGAGTTCAAGAGGGTATGACATTTACTGAGAATAGACTGTCAATAGATGGGGTTAGTTTAATTCCCAGATATTTAAGGGTTTCCTTTTCCCATTTAAAGTTATGATTGTTCTTTAGTAAGTCATAGTTGTTGGGTGAGAGGTTTAAGTTGAGTGCTTCTGATTTATTTTGGTTGATTTTGAAATTAGAAATATATATTTCTTTATTGTTTCTTGTGATCTCATGAATCTTCGTATTTGATTTTAAAGCCAGATCTCAAAAATAGTTTTTTATTTATTTTTTGGTTGGTGATTTGAAACAAGATCTCCTATTTTTTTTTGTGGGGTTTTAATATTTTCTTGTGATCTCCATTTTTATTTTCTGGTCAAGTTACCCCAACAACATTATTATCGTGTATTTTTTTATCTCAAGGAGGTTGGTTGGTGTCCCTTGTTAATTACACAGTGTATTTATGAAAAGTACCTTCCTACTCTAATACAACCAAACTGTCCTTTTTATGAAAAACACATAGGCAAGTATTTAAAGTAAATCAAATATCCATTTATTCTGGTAACAAAATAAAGAGGAAGGGCAACAATGGAGAAATTTGTCGAATTTATGCAGCCTTTGGACCCCAAGGCAGACATAAAGTGTATGGAAAATAAAATAAATAACTTGAGGAGTCCATACAATAGGGAGCACAATCTGGTCCCCAAATCACAGAAATCAGGAGCAGCAGCAGATGTCATATATGTCCCCAAGCTGTGGTACTACAACAGCCTGCGTCTTCTGGCAGAGCAGACTGAAGCCAGGGAATCACTTTCTGGTCTTCCTTGCAGCCTTCCCTCACGGCTCCCTGCAGCGTTCCCGCCACACCTCCCTGCAGCGTTCCCTCCACAGCTCCTTGCAGCATTCCCTCCACGCTTCCCTGCCGCATTCCTTCCACGGCTCTCTCCACGCAGCCTTGAAGACTGTGGTTCTGGTGGTGGAAATGTGGCAGGAGGAGTAGGAGAAGAAGGATGGCCGAGATCACACAGATGGGTGGTCTCTTTCAGCAGTCCCCTGACCGCTTTTTGAAGGACACTAGAAATCAGCTCCTCAGAGAGGGTACATTGTCCCTCCTCCATTTTCTTCAGCTTATTGGCCACATAGCAGCCATAGGCCTGTCAGAGGATTGGCATGGCCAGACGCCGTGTGGCGCATGCCCTAGTGTGAACGGCGTGCGCGCAATGCGCGGTTCTGCGGGACGGCACGTGCATGCGAGCGCACCAATCAGAGTCCTGGCCTTCCTACTTAAACCAGCCCCAGTCTCGTGACGGGTTGCTGGTTTGTTGTCAGCTCCTGCCTGTTGATTCTTCCTGTACCTGTACTTGAACTCATTGTGACCCGGATTGACCCGACGACTCTGCTCTCTCTCCTGAACCTGACCCCCGGCTTGTCTCCCTGGATCTGCTGCTGTCTCCAACCCCTGACCTCTGGCTTGTACTTCGGACTTGTTACCTTCTCCAGCCCCTTGACCCTGGCTTGCATCCCGGACCTGCTTACAGTCTCAGCCTTGAACTTGCTCTCAGTTGTCTGAAACCTCTCTGGTACCTGACCTACGGCCTGTTCCCATTACTTTCGACCAACTGGCTGGTTTCGGCCACTCTCGGCGCACTCGGTGATCCTCTGCAATCCTCAGCGCACTCTGAGATTCTACTGCCGGTCACGGCTCCCTGATCTCTGCTTCTCTGCTTCCTGCATCTCTGCGGGAAGCAAGCTGCAAGCCGCACATGAGCCTATCCTCCCCTCCACAGCCACCGGGACCACCTCAGCTCCTCCTCAAGCAAACCTAGGTACAACAGACTTAGAACTTAGGGGAGGCTAAGAGCAACTGCAAACAGGCGGGAATAGGAGTATAGAGATTTCAATCCTCATACATTAGGGAGCTGGAGACCTGGAACTCACGGCATGCTCCTTCCTAGCGCCATCACCAGACTCCTCTCTTCCTCCGAAATAGCTTGCGTACTGTACATGTCAATCTTATTTACTTACACTATAGGATTGTAACAGACCTGGGATACCTTTGGGCACAAAGAGTATAGTAATGCGGCACACATAGTGTCCCCTCACCCTCCTCTCAAGCCCTGTTTCAAGCCACATTCCTGTCGGAATAATGTGTTCGGGTTTCAGTTGGACTGAAACCCGGACACATGATTTAAAACCCAGACTGTCCGGATGAATCCTGGACAGGTGGCAACCCTACGCCAAACTACCGTGTATACATGGGGCCGTGGAGATGAATGGAATAGTCATCTCTCTATAGTAGTTCTTAAGACTTGCTTAGTATATATCAATTGAGGAAATACCAGCCACAGTAATCTTTTGAAACTTTTTTGTCCCCCAGGTGTGTATTTTCTCCATAAATTGATTAATAAGAACCTGGAAGACTTTTGTATCCCCTTTACCTCCTGGATTATGGACACATTACAGCGGAATTAAGACAACATATGATCAAAGACAATGAATATCTGACATCATGGGTTTAAAAATGTGGAGACCAAGCCTGGACCTTCACCTCGAGACAGGAGGCTGTTAGAAGATTTTATGCACAGGAAATGGGAAACACATTTTATTTTAACAGTTGCTGACAAACACAACAAAAAATGGAAAAGCCTGAAATGACCACGGTGGCCCCTTTTACACAGACAGGAAGTTTTTCAGGCGGACTCAATCGGAACCTCCATTCTTCTCTATGGAGCAGTGGGTGTAAACAGACATGTGCCCATTTACACCCGCCTACATCCAATCCGATCTTCCATAAAGAGACGAATGGGGATCTGTTCCCCTTATGGCTCGGATCGGATTACAGTCGGGTGTAAATAGACAGGAAGTCAGTTTACATCTGCCTGCTCATAGAGGAGAGCAGTCTGTGTCTGTGTCTGCTCTGCATAAGCGGAGTGAACACCGACCTGTCATCCACCTGCTTAGTGGGGATCAGCAGGCAGATCCTCTGCTGAGCAAGCGGATCGCAGCCACAGTCTGCTCTGTGTGAAAGGGGTCTTATGCATCATCCATTCTGATTGACAAAAATTCACCTTTTGAGTGTTTAAATGTTTTTACTAATTTCAAAGGCTGTTATGTTATTTTTCACCTCACAATAAATAAATCTTTATTGTAGCAATCTACCACCCCTACACCTAGATAGGTAGCTATTCACAGAGGTCCTATAGTGGGGGCAGAGAGGAAATATGTTCACCATTTGCATGTTCAGAGTACAATTGTACGTATTTAACAAATGTGTTAAACTGCATAATTATCACATTTCCAGATAACGCCTCACGTTTCGAGACGCTGTTGAGGCCCAACTGGGAACACAAACCCTAAAGATACTGACCTCTCCTCTTCAAAGTATCCTAATTGCAATGGCTATCCTGAAACAAGTGATGCATCTGTACCATTCTCTCCAACAACAGACCCCACTCTCCCTTTGACAAAGCCTGATCAAAGTGTATTGGAGTCTTTCTCCCCTTAACCAAAGAGGGCTTTAAAGTGGAACTGCACTCTCTCAATCAGCATTGGATATTTTATCCATAAGCTGCTAGCATTAGTAAATAGGCAGGAAAGTATATCATATTTACTTGTTTTAAACTTTTAATTTTTATTAACTTTTTATGTTTCTTAACCACTTAAGGACCGGACCAATATGCTGCTAAATGACCCAAGGGGTTTTTACAATTCGGCACTGCGTCGCTTTAACAGACAATTGCGCGGTTGTGCGACGTGGCTCCCAAACAAAATTGGCGTCCTTTTTTCCCCACAAATAGAGCTTTCTTTTGGTGGTATTTGATCCCCTCTGCGGTTTTTATTTTTTGCGCTATAAACAAAAATAGAGCGACAATTTTGAAAAAAAATGCAATATTTTTTAATTTTGCTATAATAAATATCCCCCAAAAACATATATAAAAAAAATGTTTTCCTCAGTTTAGGCCGATACGTATTCTTCTACCTATTTTTGGTAAAAAAAATCACAATAAGCGTTTATCGATTGGTTTGCGCAAAATTTATAGCGTTTACAAAATAGGGGATAGTTTTATTATTATTTTTTTTTTTTACTACTAATGGCGGCGATCAGCGATTTTTTTCGTGACTGCGACATTATGGCGGACACTTCGGACAATTTTGACACATTTTTGGGACCATTGTAATTTTCACAGCAAAAAATGCATTTAAATTGCATTGTTTATTGTGAAAATGACTGTTGCATTTTGGGAGTTAACCACAGGGGGCGCTGTAGGAGTTAGGGTTCACCTAGTGTGTGTTTACAACTGTGGGGGGGTGTGGCTGTAGGTCTGACGTCATCGATCAAGTCTCCCTATAAAAGGGATCACTCGATCGATGCAGCCGCCACAGTGAAGCACGGGGAAGCCGTGTTTACATACGGCTCTCTCCGTTCTTCAGCTCCGGGGAGCGATCGCTATGGGGCGGCTATAAACGAATGTCCCGGATCGCTCCCCGCGGGTATCCGACCGCCGCATGTAGCGGGGGGGGGGGTCCCGATCGGACCCCCGACCCACAATTAGGCAGGGACGTACAGGTACGCCAATGTGCCTGTACGTGCCATTCTGCTGACGTATATCTACATGCGGCGGTCAGGAAGTGGTTAAAGTGGAGGTCCACCCAATTTTTTTTTTTAAAAGCCAGCAGCTACAAAAAACTGCAGCCACTGACTTTTAATAAATGGACACTTACCTGTCCAGTGCGCCCGTGATGTCGGCAGCCAAAGCCGTGCAATCACTTCACTCGGCTGCCCCCGCCGCCATCCTCAGTGTGGGAATCAGGAAGTGAAGTATTGCGGCTTCACTGCCCCGTTCCCTACTATGCATCCGCGAGCCGTGCGTTGCACCCTGACTAGTCCCTGTTGTCTCTTGGGAACCAATGTGTTTCCCAGAAGACAGCAGGGGGTAACGGGAAAGTTCTCCCGTGGGAGTCTATTCCCGGAAGTTGGTCGCTAATACCTGTATTACAGGTATCTGCACCCCCTCCCCCTTGAAAGGTGCCAAATGTGACGCAGGAGGGGGGGAGGGTCCCGAAAAGTGGAGGTTCACCTTTTGTGTGGACCTTCGCTTTAAGTTACTTTCTGGTTTCCAAGTTTAGTCAAATTATGTCATACATCCCAGGAGTCTTCAAGAGGAGAGGAGGGATTTTCTCAGCTAAGCACACCTTCCTGCATGCATGCATGAACTAAGGGCAGATGGATTCCAGAAAGTAAATGCTATATGAATCACCTGCCCTTACTCAAGATGGCTACGACCAGAAATTCTAGGCAGTGTTTTATAAAGTGCTTTCTTGTCAAAATAAATGAGGCATGGAGACATGGATGGATGGGTTTGCTTGCTTTGAATATTAAAAATGTCTTTTGGTCTTCTGTTCAAATATCTTACTGGCAACAAATACACCCGCTATTGATACAGACTCTGGGCTTAAATCTGCCTTACCTCCCAGAATTTTACCTCCCTGTTATATTACCATGTCATTTAATGGGTAAACACCTAAATAAAAAATATGGCTACTGCTCCAAATTCACAATGGTTCAAAAGTGATATGGTCCAGAAATATTTAGACAGAATAAAGGTGGATAAAGCACCTGGACCAGATGGCATCCACCCACGGATCCTAAAAGATTCGAGCTCTGTAATTTCAAAGCCACTGTATCTAATATTTAGGGACTCATTAATGACAGGAATAGTACCACTGGATTGGCGCAGGGCCAATGTGGTGCCCATATTTTAAAAGGGAACAAAGTCTTTACCAAGTAACTATAGACCTGTTAGTTTAACTTCTATAGTTGGGAAGATACTGGAACGTTTAATAAAAGACCACATGGATGAGTTCTTGCTGGAAAAAAACTATTTAAGCAGCAAACAACATGGATTCATGAAAGACAGAAGTTGTCAGACAAACCTGATTTCTTTTTATGAAGAGGTAAGTAAAACCCTGGACAGAGGAGTGGCGGTGGACGTGATATACTTGGATTTTGCATTCGATACAGTTCCGCACACACGGCTCATGTGTAAGGTAAGGTCTACAGGATTGGAAATATCAGTTTGTAAATGGATAGAAAACTGGCTGAAAGACAGAATTCAGAGAGTCGTGGTTAATGATTCTTACTCTGAATGGTCCAATGTTATCAGTGGTGTACCCCAAGGTTCAGTGCTGGGACCCTTACTTTTCAATATATTTATAAATGATATTGGGTCTGAGATCAAAAGTAACATTTCTGTCTTTGCAGATGACACCAAGCTATGCAGTGGAATAACGTCCTTGCAGGATGTCTCCAATTTCCAAGCCGACCTCAATGCTCTGTCTAATTGGGCGACTGAGTGGCAGATGATTTAATGTTGATAAATATAAAGTTATGCACTTGGGGGCTAAGAATATGCATGCGTCATACATGCTAGGGGGAGTACAACTGGGGGGATCTGTAGTGGAGAAGGATCTGGGGGTTTTGGTAGATCATAAGCTCAATAATGGCATGCAATGCCAAGCTGCAGTTTCCAAAGCAAGCAAAGTCCTTTCTTGTAATAAGAGAGGTATGGACTCCAGAGACAGAGATATCATTTTGCCCCTGTACAAATCATTAGTAAGACCTCATCTGGAATATGCAGTTCAGTTTTGGGCCCCAGTTCTCAAAAAGGATATCGGGGAACTGGAGAAAGTGCAGAGAAGGGCAACCAAACTGATAAGAGGCATGGAGGAGCTCAGCTATGAGGAAAGATTAGAAGAACTAAATGTATTCACTCTTGAGAAGAGGAGAATAAGGGGGGATATGATCAACATGTACAAATATATAAGGGGTCCATATAGTGAACTTGGTGTTGAGTTATTCACTTTACGGTCAACACTGAGGACAAGGGGGCACTCTTTATGTCTAGAGGAAAAGAGATTTCATCTCCAAATACGGAAAGGTTTCTTCACAGTAAGAGCTGTGAAAATGTGGAACAGACTCCCTCCAGACGTGGTTCTGGCCAGCTCAGTAGATTGCTTTCCTAAATGTACAGAATATAATTCAGTACTAAGATTTGTAGGTAAAGTTGATCCAGGGAAAATCTGATTGCCTCTCGGGGGATCAGGAAGGAATTTTTCCCCCTGCTGTAGCAAATTGGATCATGCTCTGCTGTTTTTTTTTGCCTTCCTCTGGATCAACTGTGGGTATGGAGTTGGGTGGATGGGATTGTACTATGTTTTTTATTTTGTTTGTTTATTTTTTTGTGGTTGAACTGGATGGACTTGTGTCTTTTTTCAACCTGACTAACTATGTAACTATTAGCTAGATTCAGATAGCTTTACGCCGGCGTATCAGTAGATACGCCATCGTAACTCTGAATCTACGCCGTCCTAAATTTAAGCGTATTCTGGAAACCTGATACGCTTAAATTAGGCTAAGATACGAGCGGCGTAAGTCTCCTACGCCATCGTATCTTAGGGTGCATATTTACGCTGGCCGCTAGGTGGCGCTTCCGCTGAGTTTGGCTTAGAATATGTAAATGACTAGATACGCCGATTCAGAAACGTACGTGCGCCCGGTGCATTTTTTTACGTCGTTTACGTACGTTTTTTCTGGCGTAAAGTTAGTCGAACAAATAACTGGCCTAGTCAATGTTAAGTATAGCCGTCGTTCCCGCGTCGAAATGTGAAAATTTTACGTCGTTTGCGTAAGTCGTCCGTGAATGGGGCTGGACGTAATTTACGTTCACGTCGAAACCAATACGTCCTTGCGGCGTACTTTGGAGCAATGCACACTGGGATATGTACACGCACGGCGCATGCGCCGTTCGTAAAAAACGTCAATCACGTCGGGTCACCAATCATTTATATAAAACACGCCCCCCTCATCCTCATTTGAATTAGGCGCACTTACGCCGGCCCCATTTACGCTACGCTGCCGTAACTTAGGAGGCAAGTGCTTTGTAAATACAGCACTTGCCTCTCTGACTTATGGCGGCGTAGCGTAAATACGATATGCTTCGCCGCCTGAAAGGTGTGCCGCCCTACCTGAATCTAGCTATATGTAACTATGCGATTTTATGCCAGAAAGGCAATGTTACTAAAATGGAAGGATCCAACAACTCAGGACATAAAAAGCTTTCATTCATTTCTTTACAAATATTTTACCTAAATACAAATGACTTTATATTAGCTGGTCATGCATGTTTCACAAATTTGGAATCCATGTTTAACAACAGTTCCGATCACAGTATAAGTTTTCAACCAACCAGCCTTGTACTAGAAGTGCAAATGCATTTATAATACATAATTTTTCCTATTTTGGGGGGAGCAGGCAGAGACCACTGTGTGAATGTGAGGGCATGTGAAATAAACAGATCCACGCAGAAGTCTGTTGGGTCAATGATGTCCAACTTTCAACCAGGTTTGTTTTGTACTGTAAATATTCATAAATTTAAACACCTTAAAGAAATGAAATGCTGTCCCCTTCTACAAGGCCACATATTCCAAAAGGGGTGCATTTTGTAAATATGACAAAGTTCAGGAGCGCGGCTGTCCTCCACTTCCACTATTTTGGATTGAGTATAACTATTTGTAGTGGTTCCTAGAGGGAGCATTGCTTAGATTCTGGTTTCATGATCCTGTATACTGGGATGTTTAGCTATCGGTCGGACTAACCTGACTTATTTTGTTATAAGCCCGCCTTTTATGCATGTGCTGTCTTTCCTATGCAATAAACAACTTTTTCACTGATGGGATGGTGAGGGTGGGGTTTGCAAATTTTTTTTTATTCTTATTACACTGTTCTAAAGCCCCATACACACTATTAGATTTTCTGCAGATTTTTGTCTTCAGATTTACCAAAAACATGAAGTACAAGGACCTGCCTGATTCCATACAAATTGAAACTCTTAAAAGGGTTGTAAAGGAATTTTTTTTCCCCCTAAATAGCTTCCTTTACCTTAGTGCAGTCCTCCTTCACTTACCTCATCCTTCCATTTTGCTTTTAAATGTCCTTTTTTCTTCTGAGAAATCCTCACTTCCTGTTCTTCTGTCTGTAACTCACCACCGTAATGCGAGGCTTTCTCCCTGGTGTGGAGAAAGCCTCTTGAGGGGGGAGGGGGCGAGCAGGCAAGTCAGGACACTCTCTACTTTGCAGATAGAGAAAGGAGCTGTGTGTTAGTGGGCATCCTGACACTCCTGCTCGCCCCCTCAAGAGGCTTTCTCCACATCAGGGAGAAAGCCTCGCATTACGGCGTGTAGTTACAGACAAAAGAACAGGAAGTGAGGATTTCTCAGAAGAAATAAGGACATTTAAAAGCAAAATCGAAAGGATGAGGTAAGTGAAGGAGGACTGCACTAAGGTAAAGGAAGCTATTGTTTCCTTTACAACCCTTTTAAGGTTTGACCTCATATTTTATGGTTTTGGTAAACCATTTTCTTTTCTTCAGAAAATCTGATGCCCCGTACACACCATCACTTTATGTGCTGAAAAAAAACGACATTTTCTGTGAAGTAAAAAATGACCTTTTTGAAACTTAAATTTTCAAAGACGAAGTTGCCTACACACCATCGTTTTTCTCACAATGTTCTAGCAAAGCGAGGTTACGTTCCACCACGTTTTTCCATTGAAGCTCGCTTCATAACTAGCTTCTGGGCATGCGCGGGTGTAAAAACGTCTTTTTAAACTACGTTTTTTGCTACACACGGTCAATTTCTGTGAAGTAAAAAACGACGTTTTGAAAAACGACACATAAAATTGAAGCATGCTTCAATTTTTTTTGGTCGTTTTTTACAAGACATAAAACAACGTTTTCCCCCACACACGGTCAATTAAAGTGACGTTTTGAAAAACGTCGTTTTTTTTCATCACATAAAGTGATGGTGTGTACGGGGCATGACAGTGTGTATGGGGCTTAAGCGAAGATTGCACTTTACTGGTCATGGGTTTCTTTATTATTGTGCTATATTGTTTTGCTTTTCCAATTTTTGTCCTCAATTTGTATTTTGTTAGTTTGTATTGTTAATTTTTGTGTAATGATTGAAAACCTTCAATTAAAAAAGAATGTAACAAAAAAAATAAAAAAAATGTAATTATCTGTGTGCACGAATTCATGAGATAATTATAGGTTCTGCCATTGCTGATCTCCCAAAAAAATGCTGATCACTGTTCTCGAACAAGTATGTAGATCAGGAAAGTCCAAGTGAAGTCAAGATTGCTTATCTATAAATTATTTTGGGTTAGTGACTCAAAATATTAAAGGAAGATGATCAGCATGACATGCAGACTACTGGATTTTTATGATAGATCAGCTGATCTGCAGTGCATTTTTAGGAGAACTTGTCCCAGGTTAACTTAAAAGACCTTCGCCATTACGTAGTGAACAGAAAGGGCAGCCGCTCAGGTGTGGTCGTCTTCAAAGGTGATCCTGATCGCAGAAACCATGGGTGCAGGCAATGCAAATACGAGGCAAAAAAAAAGGAAGAATATCTTCTGGACAGCCGCACTCCAAAAAAAATTGCCTTTATTGTAAAATCCAACACAGCACTACAAGTCACAGCACACTGGAAAACTGACGCATTTCACACTATACTTAGTGTTTAATCATAGCTATTTGTTTTTGCCATTACGTAGTGGTACCTACTTTTGCTGTGCTTCTCCTCTGCTCTATTCCTCCAGATGAGCCCTTGAAAATAGCTTGTGCTTGTGAATATGAGAGACCATGTTTGTTCGGGAGACCTCCAAGGAGAAGACTGCTATGTGGGCTGGTGACTGTCAGTCTGGGAGGACTGTGGAGGCTTAGCCAAGAGGGCTAGAGAAAGGGGCAGCTGTGGCCAGGTGGGCTGGTAGTGCCTGAAGAGGTGGTGCTGGGATTAGTAGCCACAGAAGGACAGTTGGGCACTAAGGGCCAGATTCATGTAGAAGTGCGGCGGCGTAACATATCGTAGGCCGGACCTACTGCGCATGCTCCGTTTCGGAATTCCCGCCGTGCTTTGCGCGCAGTGACGTCATTTTTTCGAACGGCGACGCGCGTAGCGTAATTCCGTATTCCCGGACGGCTTACGCAAACGACGTTAATTTTTAAATTTCGACGCGGGAACGACGGCCATACTTTATACAGCAAGACGATTGCTGTATAAAGTTAAGGCACAAAAAACGACGACTAACTTTGCGACGGGAAACTAGACTAGCGGCGACGTAGCGAACGCGAAAATCCGTCGTGGATCACCGTAACTCCTAATTTGCATACCCGACGCTGGTTTACGACGCAAACTACCCCCAGCGGCGGCCGCGATACTGCATCCTAAGATCCGACAGTGTAAAACAATTACACCTGTCGGATCTTAGGGATATCTATGCGTAACTAATTCTATGAATCAGTCGCATAGACACTCTGAGAGATACTCCGTCGTATCTCCTTTGTGAATCTGGCCCTAACACTTTGCTACACTACCAAAGGAGCCAGCGGTCCCTGCCTGTAAAGTGCATTTGCTACTAATGCGACTGAGCCCTATTGTCAGATCACCTAGCAGTGTGCCAGCTGGTCCTGGGAGTTGTAGCGCTTTAAGAAAATGTTGTACTGTTAAAACTGAGAAGTGTGTAAACAGTCTGTACAAAAGAAGTTGTTCCTGGAAAGTTCTGCCAAATTCTAAAGGGCATCCCATAATACGCCTATCCTTATCCAAGTACAACTCCCCTACAAAAACACAAAAACAAAGCTGCAAGGACTGTTTATTGACTCCAGAGTGCTGTGGAAAGTTCTGTGTGCCCGGCTGTGCAGGGTGGGGGGATCCCTTATTTACCAGTGGCTCCAGCAGTAAGGTGACCAGATTTTTTAAATGAAATCCGGGGACATATTTTTTATTTTTTTTACTAGTAATGGCTGCAATCAGCGACTTTCTGCCTGTCGCCACCCGCCTCAAAGCCTGTCAAGTTTTAAGCCTCGTACACACTATCAGATTTCCATCAGACTTTTTCAGGCAACATTCACGAAACAACGTGTTTTTTTCTGCTCTTTAGCGCCACCATTTGGGCAACTTCTGCTAATGTTGTGCTATGGTTAGCATTGGTTCGGAGCATGCATGTTTGTACTTTGGATTTTAGTTCCGACGGACTTGTGTACACACGATTGGAAAAATCAGACAGAACACATTTGTTGTCAGAAGATTTGAGAGCATCCGACAACAATTGTCCGATGGAGCGTACAAATGGTCGGATTATCCAACAAAACACGTCCATAACACAATTATTGTCCGATCGTGTGTACAAGGCTTTACTCTCCGGGCCCCAGCTACTACTGGGTGGGGAGCGGAGGAAGATCACTCCACCAGGGAAGGCAAGGAGATAAGCAGGCAGGCGGCTGGCCGGGAGAAGAACATGCAAGCGGAGCTGAATGGGCATGTTCCGAAACTAAAGAAATATTCCCTCCGCTCCGACCAGCACATGATCATCAGAAAGGGGAACAGATAATGGAAAAAAATACACTCCCCTAAGCTAGTAGGAGTGGCAGAGCGGGGGGTGTAATTCAATTATTTTTTTTTTTATTCTGCACTGACTGTCTTTGAAATTGCCTCTGTTCAAATCCAATCCGGGGACACAACCAGGGACAGACTTGGTCCGGGGACAGTGTCTTCAATCTGGGGACTGTCCCCTGAAACCGGGGATGTCTGGTCACCCTATCCAGCAGGGCTAGCACTACACTAATACTCCCAGAATGCAGTGATCAAGCCTAAGTGGTTAATAGATAGGTGTAAACCCTGGAATATAATGTAAGGGAGGGAGTCATTAACCCAGTGTAAGCTCATATAGTGACAGACACAAAGCCTACACAGGGTTAGGATCCACGGCTCCAATGGGAATGGAGCAACAAGACAGCGTGACAAAGTAGGGTGACCACGTGTCCCGGATTGCCCGGGACAGTCCCGCATTTTGCAGGTCTGTTCCGGGCACTTTTATTCCAGGACAATACAGTGTCCCAGAATGAAACTGACACAGCCACCCCCCCGGCCAATCTAATACCCCCAAAAAAGGCCGCCACATCACAGCTTTACTCACTGACAGTACTTGTCCTGGCCGGGAATGCTTGGAGGAGCACAATCCCGCCCCCTGCTTGCGATTGGAGAAATCATAAATCCTGCCTCTTGTGTCCAATCACTGTGCTGTGATTTGTTACAGCACAAGCTGATTTTTGGGAAAAGATGGTGTCCCTGAATGGTAGTTTGGAAATGTGGTCACCCTATGACAAAGACAAGTATCAGTGATGGCAGAGAAGGTTATAAAGAGAACCCGACACTTTCCCTGTGCCCTGCAAAGTGATATATTGCCTTTTAAAGCACATATGTCAAACACATTGTCATGTGGTCCTTGCACCCAATTTTGCAGCATGAACATGGCGAAACTCCATTCCGCCATATCTGGCTCTCACCCTCCACTGCTGTCACTTGTAAAAATAGAAACATTCTGTGTTTACAAGGGACAACTTTGCTCTCAGCAGCTCCTGGAAACTAACAGATACCAGCATGAGCTCACAGCAGGGTTCAGTAGGGTCAGATCTTCAGAATCTAAGGGAACAATCTACCTGCAAGGCGGGGCAGAGCCATCCTCACAGGGAGGTACTACAGCCATGCCAGGCAGGAGAAAAAGATGAAAGAAAGCTTTGGAGAAGGAAGGGTTAGGTTGCACACTGTGCATAGCGCACCCCTAAACCCTACACTCTATATACTGCACACCCCTGGATTCTACATTCTGTACGTAGCACACCCCTAAACCCTGCAATCTGTACATAGTGCACCTCTGAACACTGTACATAATAATAAAACCCACAGTTGCAGTCACTCTAGGGGAGAGTACTGTATGGTGCTACCACTATATATTAGGATTGGGATAAATGGTAAATTCACTCAAAATTAAAATATTAGTGATTCAACTACAAATGTCTGAATATTTGAAAAATAAATAAAAAATAGACTACTTCTGCTCACACTACTTGTGTTTCCACTAGTGTACTGTATACATAAATGCCGACACTGTTTGAGATTTATTTATAAACTCTGGGCTAGTATCTGTTGATACGCCGCGTAACTTCTAGGATGCGCCGGCGTATATCTTTTTTCTGTATTCAGAAAGCAAGATACGCCAGAATTTTGCTAAGATACGACCAACGTAAGTCTCTTACGCCGTCGTATCTTAGGGTGCATATTTACGCTGGCCGCTAGGTGGCGCTTCAGTTGATTTCGGCGTAGAATATGCAAACAAGCTAGATACGCCGATTCCGAAACGTACGTGCGCCCGACGGATTTTTTTTACGTCGTTTACGTAAGGATTTTTCCAGCGTAAGGTTACTCCTGCTATATGAGGAGTATCCAATGTTAAGTATGGACGTTGGGACAGCGTCAAATTTTGCGTCGTTTGCGTAAGTCGTTCGCGAATAGGGCTTTGCGCAAATTACGTTCGCGTCAAAAGCATTGACTATTTGCGACGTGATTAGGAGCATGCGCACTGGGATACGTTCACGGACGGCGCATGCGCCGTTTGTTAGAGACGTCATTTACATAAAACGCTTACGCCGGCAGATTTACGCTACGCCGCCGTAACTTAGGGCGCAGGTTCTTTGTGAATCCAGCCCCTGCCTCACTAAGTTACGACGGCGTAGCGTATCTGAGATACGCTACGCCCGCACAAACTTACGACGGGCTATCTGAATCTAGCCCTCTGTACGTAATGCAATCCTAAACCCTGCACTCGGTGCATAGGATACCCCTGGAACTGAACCCTGTGCATAGCGCACCCATGAGCCCTACACTTTGTACGTAACGCACATCTAAACCCTGCACTCTGTATATGGCATACCCCAGATACAACCACGTTTTCAGCAGATAGTGGGTTGAAGTCCGTTCTCTGCTGACCTCACAGAAATCAGTCCAGGCACTGCATCATCATGGCAATGGAAGTCTGGATCCCCCAGGTGCTTGGACTGACTTCCGTCTCAGCCTCTCTGTGTTCCTCTGAGAGCCTGAGTTGGCCGCCCTCCACAGCCCAGTGCTCCAGTGAGCGGGAGCACTCTACTCACTGAGCGGGAAGGGGCTTGTCCAGCGCCACTGTCTCCTATGCAGAGATCAGACGAAAACGGACAGCATGTCAGTTTTCATTAGATCTTACCCGATCCGCTATGGATGAATGGCGACGTATCGCCATACGTCCGATTTTAGCAGATCTGTTTGGATGTCAGCGGACATGTCACCGCTGACATCTGACACTCCATAGGCTTGCATGGAGTGGCCATTCAGGTCTACCGAAAAAAACGACAGGCGGGCCTGAACGGTCCGACTGTGTGAAAGGGGCCTTAGAATTCTACTTTAAATGTCACAAAAGTTACATAAATTACAATTATAACTTTTCGGCTAGTTTTGACGTTATGTTTTTTGAACACTAGAGGGCAGCAAAGACCTTAATATGCATATAAATAATATCTGTAGAATTCACAGGTCTAGTGGTAGTCTTTAAAAAACAGAAGTGATATAAACCCAGCACATTTTATAAAGACAGGATTGCAGAAATATTATTGCTAAATGAGGTGACTTTAAATGTCTCTGACATTACAGGGACACGTTTTTCCTTTTGTTTCATTAGTCTTGCTTAATTTTAGTAGTCCCTGTCAAAGGCTGTTCCAAAGATCCCAGTAAAATGTACTGATACTAAGTCAGATGGACTTTTTTCATCGGAAATTCTGATCGTGTGTGGGCCCCATCTGACTTTTTTCCATCAGTGTTTAGAAATAGAACATATTTCATTTTTTTTCGATGGGAAAAAAAAAAAACGAACCAGAAATTCCTATAGTCTGTGTGCAACTCCGACGGAGAAAAAACCCACGCATGCTCAGAATCAAGTCGACGCATGCTCAGAAGCATTGAACTTCATTTTTCTCGGCTCGTTGTAGTGTTTTACGTCACCGGGTTTTGGACGGTCAGAATTTGGTCTGACAGTGTGTATGCAAGACTGATGGAAGTCAGCTTCATCAGAATTCCGACGGAAATTTCTATCGGATTTTGTTACATCGGATTGTGTGTACGTGGCATAAGAGGACACAATACCTCATGGGACCTGATAAAGAAATTATCTTCATGTTTTTCATTCAAAATGATTTAAACCTTGCACAATATTCCATGAACTACCTATGAGACACATGACTATTGCCTTTAGGAAATATGCGTCCAGAGATTTGTGTTTATTGACCTATTTTCTGAATGGTCTACTCTAGAGCTGTGAGCAGTGTGATGTAAGACCCTATCCTGGAACCAATGCTGTTTAATTTATTCATAAACAGTACAGAGGTTGGAATAAATGATTCAATCTCAGTGTTCACTAATGATACAAAGGTAAGCAGGGAAATAACTTTGCATAAGGATATTAATATTGAAAAAAATGGATGCCCTTGAACCGACATATAATCACACACATAGGTTGGACTTGGACTTGTGTCTTTTTTTAACCTCGCCTACTATGTAACTATGAGGAGAGTCCAGAGAAGGACAATGAAGGTAATAAGGGGCTGGAAGACCTCAGTTATGAGAAACAATTAAAAACAATATTCTACCTAAGGAAGAGATGCTTAAAGCAGGACTAAAGTTCCACTTTCACAAACTGTGAGCAGGTATTTATTGCAGAAGTCATGTGCAATGCCTCTTCTGCAATAAAATACACCTACCTGCAGGGGAGGACTGACCGGTGGGTCAGTTCGGCCATGGTCCAAGGGCCCGGTCGCTACAGGGGGCCTGCCAGCGCCAACTGCTGAAACTCTCTGAGCTCCTACCATCTTTTTCGGTCCACCCGGGCCCCAGTGCTGCCCTGGAGGGTAAGGGGGAGGGTGAGCGCCATGGATCACAAAGAGCGGGGATGACCAGCAACAACTCTGTCATCCGATGTCCCACCTCCCGGCTCCTTTGACAGACGTCACACTGGTCCACACTGGGGAGGTGTGACGTCTATCAGGCGGGACATCGGATGACAGGGGCACTAGGAGTAACAGCAGGAGATCTGTGTGATCCAGCTGCTCCCCTCTCTAACCCCCATGCACCGATCAGGCTGCATTAAGAGCCACTGATGGTGAGGCTGCATTATGGGCACTGGTGGTAGGGCTGCATTATGGGTACTGGTGGTGAGGCTGCATTGAGGGACACTGGTGGTAAGCAGTGGCGGCTGGTGCTCAAATTTTTTTGGGGGGTGCAAACAAACTGAAAGATTCAGAAAAATACTGAAAAAAAAACATCTTTCGCAGTCTCACTGTGCCCATCAAATGCAGCCACTGTGCTATCAAATGCAGCCATTGTGGCCCATCATATGCAGCCACTGTGCCCATCATATGTAGCCACTGTGCCCATCACATGCAGCCACTGTGCCAATCAAATGCAGCCATTGTGCCCATCATATGCAGCCACTGTGCCCATCAAATGCAGCCATTGTGCCCATCATATGAAGCCACTGTGCCCCATCAAATGCAGCCACAGGGCCCCATAAAATGCAGCCACTGTGGGATGGGTCAGGCAACGGCTTCTGTGTCCTCCATGCTTCCCATGCATCTCTTTTTCCCTTCTGCTAGGCGTCTGATAGGATCGCCTGTGCCTTTAGCCAATCAGGTGACGGTTATTAGACCTGCGCTTCCTGATTGGCAGAGAGGCGGTTCAGTGTTTGAAAAGCAATATTCACTTGCTTTTTTTTTTTTTTCACAACAAGGTTGGTCTTTATTGATGTATGAATGGTACAAGACATAATTCAGGTATCACAAAGCAGAAAAAAATGATACACAGAGCATATGAACTAATATGAGAGTTACAACGTGCCGCGGAGAGAAAAATCATCATTGATATTTTAAACAGACATAAAAGTATGAGTAGGGAAGGAGGAGGGGGGGGGGGGAAGAGGCAGGGGAGAGGGAGGAGGAAGAAGAGCTAAGTCTCCACACATGTTCATACTTCGTAGGGCACCCTCTATTCATGTACGTCAATTTGTACAGAGACAATACAGCATTAACTGAGTTTATCCACATCCCCCCTGAAGGAGGAGCCCTTCAAGTCCATTTGAACAAAATCACCTTTTTGGCATAAAAAAACAGCAGTGACAACAGCCTGATCCCCTCTGTCGTCTGTTCTTTTCAATATCTATCTCCGCCCGCTTTTTGAAATCATCAGCAACCAGAAGTTACTTTATCACTCTTATGCAGATGACACACAACTATATTTTCGCATCTGCAACAAAAAGGATCATTATCTCGGTCTAGAGAAATGCCTTACTATGATAGAAAAGTGGATGACAAAGAGTTACCTTAAACTCAATGGCTCAAAAACAGAACTTCTCCTGTTTCAGGCCAATCGGAAGATTCATCCCGCAACAACATGGACGCCCCCACCCATTCTGGGTCAATCCATCACCCCCAGCACCAAAGTCAAAAGTCTCTGAGTCATCTTCGACACCTACATGACCATGGATGCACAAATAGGGTCAGTAGTCAGCGGATCGCACCATCTGCTGCGCTTACTACGCAGACTCACCCCCTTTATCCCAAAAAAAGACATAGCAGTTGTGGTGGGGACACTTATCAACTCCAGACGTGACTATGCAAATGCCCTCTATCTTGGACTCCCAAAATACCAAATCACTCGTCTGCAAGTCGTTGAAAATACGGCCGCTCGACTTGTGACTGGGAAAAAAACATGGGAATCAATCTCACCTTCGTTGAGATCCCTTCATTGGTTGCCTGTAAAAGACAGAATCACTTTCAAAGCTCTCTGTCTGATGCATAAGTGTATTCTGGGAATTGCCCCCCAATATCTATGCGAGAAACTAAAAGCTCACAACACCAATCGCATTCTGCGACCCACCAACCAAAATCTACTCCAGACACCCAAAGCCAGATACAAGTCCAAAGGAGAACGAAGATTTGCGGTCCAAGAACCCAGACTATGGAACGCTCTACCAACCACCATCCGATTGTAGGTAAACCACCTGGCCTTCAGGAGAAAGATCAAGACCCATCTCTTCTGAGGGCCCAGGGAATGGATACCAAGCGCCCAGAGGCGATTCAGTTCGCATGTGTTGCGCTATATAAGTTTCTCACTCACTCACCAAGGACTCTGGCCATCATCCGGTAGCCCTAGTAAAGCTAGTTCAGCAGAAACCGTGATATCTAGGCGGAGACAGACATTAATGAACTGAAAAATGGCAGACCAATAGTCTGAGAGTTTGGGACAAGCCCAGAACATATAGATATATGTACCATCAGGAGAACAGCATCGCGGGCGGTTCAGGGAGCGTTGCAGGTAGATCCCATGGAGTCTCTGAGGCATGAAGTACACCCTATACAAGAACTTAGGGCCAGATTCTCAAAGGACTTACGACGGCGTATCTCCACGTACAACAAAACCAGTTATGTTCAGGCACTGCACCCACACCTAAACAAAATACAAGCGCTCATGGAATGCACTAATAGTAAATTGAAAAAATGCCTGATTTCAGAAATGGCCACAATAGATGGCTGCAGCTGCTACCATTTAACTTGGTTCACAGACCAATCAAAGACATCAATTGTAGGGTGAATAATGAAACCTGAAAATATTATATCAGAAAGTGTATCAAAATTAACCAGGCAGCGCTAAGCAGAAAACAAAATTTAAAACTTTCAACAAATTTCAAACAGTGTCTCTGGTTAAAAAGTCCTTATATAATAGTATCAATCTTTGGTGAAAAGACTGGGATGAAAAAGTCTATTTCAAAGCGGAGTCCAAAATGAGAGGTTAGATGCAAGAAAAAAACACCTCCACGCGTGTGCTCGTAGAAATTAGAGGGTGATGTACGAAGAGAGACCCCCTCTTGAGTATCCTCTTACCCTAGAGCGAAAATATATCAGCGTGTCAGCAGTACAATCTCAGCCACGATCTCTGATCAGCTTCTAAGATGGTGGATGAAACAGGCATGTAGCAGGTAAGTGCGTCCAGAAGATGTTCCAGTGTCAGGGCAGTCCCAGTCTGTGAAGGCAAAGTTTCCAGGGAAGTCCACGAGATAACAGCCAACTTGTGCTGCGAGTGTTCAGGGGACACAATAGTGCTGGAGCCTGGGGATGATGTCAGAGGAAGCGAGACAAAAACCAGCATATCTCCACGTACGCCGTCGTAAGTCCGAATGCGAGCCATCGTATCTATGCGCCTGATTCTTAGAATCAGTTACGCATGAATTTGGCCAAGATACGAGCGGCGCAAGTCTCCTACGCCGTCGTATCTTGGGTGCATATTTACGCTGGCCGCAAGGGGCGCTTCCGTAGATTTACGCGTCGAATATGTAAATTAGCTAGATACGCCGATTCACGAACGTACTTGCGCCCGCTATGCCGTTTACGCTAGGCTTACGTCCGGCGTAAAGTTACCCCTGCTATATGAGGCGCAGCCAATGCAAAGTATGGACGTCAGAACAAACGTATCTTTTTACGTCGTTTACTTAAGTCGTACGTGAAAGGGGATGTGCGTAGGTTACGTTCACGTCACAGGCATTGATCCGGCATAGCTTAGGGAATAAATTAGACGTTATACTGAGCATGCGCGCGCATGCGCCGTACGATCGGCGCTTCATTTACATGGGGTCACGGCTCATTTGAAAGCAACACGCCCACCTCTTCCAAATTTGAATTACGCGGGCTTACCCCGGCCCATTTACGCTACGCCGCCGCAACTTACGGAGTAAGTGCTTTGTGAATACTGCACTGTCTAAGTTGCGGAGGCGTAGCATAAATAGGATACGCTACACCTGCATAAAGATACGCTCTCCTACGTGAATCTGGCCCTAAGTCTGTATTAATTTATACCTAGAGGAAATCACTAATTTGTAGCTGTCTTCGAAACATTCCTCCCACGACTCCCTGTCCAGGGACGGGATATCTCCCTCCCACTTTCTCCAAAGTGACTCCATCTTTGGGGAGTGCTTCTGAATAATCGTCAGGTACAAGGTAGAAAGGGGTTTAACTAGAGAGCCCTGAGCTAACAAGTCCTCAACAGCATCCACCTTGAGGCTGGGAGGTGTCGGAAATTGGGCCCGGAAGGCATGCCGCAGCTGATAGTAGCGGAACAGCATCCAGGTTGGAAGTCCAAACTGGCTTGCCAAGTCCAGAAAGGGGAGCAAGAACCCATTAGAGACAATATCCCTCAGCAACTTAATGCCCCAACTGGCCCACAACTGGAGGAGGGTGTCATCTGCTTATAAAGATATCTTCTCCTCCAGAGGGCCAACCCGGAGTCCCACAATACGGTCCGACTCCCTGACCAGGACCGCCAGGGGCTCCAGAGCCAGAGCGAACAAACTGGGTGACAAGGGGTGCCCCTCTGGAGGAGAAAATAGTCTGACAAGAAATCATTCACCCGGATCCTAGCCCTAGGAGACCTATAGAGCATACCTAGCCACCTGAGAAATGTAGGCCCTATACCAAACTTCTTTAATACTGCCCATAAGTATTTTCTACGGAATCGAAAGCCTTCTCTGCGTCAAGAGAGGCTATGACCCTAGTCCCTCCGTAACTATGGGATGTGGCCAGGTTCAGGAATAGGCAACGGATATTGATGTTGGGGCCCGTCCCCAGCATATACCCGGTCTGATCAATTTGAACCAGGTCCTCGATGACCTTACCAAGTCTAATAGCCAAAATGTTTGCGAGGAGCTTGGCGTCCTCATTAATCAAGGAGATAGGCCTATACGAGGCACACTCCTCAGGGTCCTTGCCAGGTTTGGGCACCAACACCACTATAGTGTCAGACATTGAGTCTGGAAAGGAGTCCATGGTATAGAATTGCTGCAACATTAAGGTAAGTCTGGGAGCAATAAGCTCCTGGTACACCAGGTAAAATTCAATTGGGATACCATCCGGCCCAGGGGTCTTCCCGGACTGCATGAGTTTAGGGCTTCCTGCACCTCTTCCAGGAAGACATCCACATCCAACTGCCTACATTTCTCTTCATCTAAGGAGGGGAGCGAAACTCGGTCTAAATACTGATAAAATAATGCTTAGAGCAGTCATAGTGCTCCCTAGAAGAATACAGGGCCCGATAGTATTCCAGGAATCTGACACCCATGTCCGTGGGGGATGTCAGTAACCCGCCATTCCGACTCCGTAGTCTACCAACATGAGTCACGGGCCGCTGCCAGGGCACATAGCTCTTTGAGTCAGGGGATCGAATATATGCTGCCTCCCGTAATTTCGCCCGGTCTTCAAGTTCCCTCAGAGACTGCACGGACTCCCGTTTGCGCGCCGCCACCCGAGCAATAAAGTCACCCCTAAGCCAGCATTTAAAAGCATCCCATTCAATTAGGGGATTAGCAGTGCCCGCGTTATCCATCCAGAAGGCACATAGAGCCCCCGGCATCTCCTCTTGTATCACAGGGTCCATAATCCAGTACCTGGACAGCCTCCACAACCGCACGCCCGCCACCTGAGAAAGCTGGATAGTAACAGATAATAGAGCATGGTCCGAGATGCCCCTAGAGAGGATCTCAGCACTGACCACCCTCCGTATCAGAGTGGGGGAGGCAAACGCCAGGTCAATGCGGGACATGGTCCGATAAGTGCTAGAAAGACAGGTGTACTACCTAGTGGAGGGATGTAGGTGATGCCAAACATCCGTCATATGGAATGCAGACGCTCAATTGGCGAGGCCATGATGCTGGGGACCAGAGGCGTGTAGTCTGTCCAGATCCCTGGACGGAACCAAATTGAAGTCACCGATAACCAAAACATTATCAACATTATACATTGTATGTGTCATGTGTCAACATAAGCAGGGTCAGGTGGGGAGGGGAGCCGGAAGCCATCGACCAGGAAAACCCAGCATCAGGGGGGCAGTCAGATACCCCAGTGTAGCAACAGTGCCCGTGCGCTATGAGGGATCCAACATAGGGAATTAGTCAGTGTTACCTGGTTCCACTGTTGAGGGGGCCAAGCCCACCATCCCACCAAGGAGTGCAAAGAAATATCACAGTAGGGCCATCTGGTTAAGGTAAGGTTTCCACCCAGGCAGAGGCATCCTTTGGAGTAGTGAAAAAGCATACCATCTCCCTGTCCACCACCCGCAACTTCGCCGGAAACAAGATGCTATACTTGATCCCCTTGCGTCGGAGGGCAGCCTTGACCCCATCGAAGGAGCGACGCTGTCGCTGGGTCTCCATAGTGTAGTCAGGGAACAGCAGAAGCCTAACTTTGCGCTACGGTAGCTCGTCCGCAGCACGAGAGGCCCGGAGCAGCTCATCCCGGTCTCGGAAGTTAAGTAGACGAAGTATGAAGGTGCGAGGAGGGGACCCTTCAGGTCCAGGCTTGGGAGGAACTCGGTGGGCTCGTTCCACTGCAAAGTACGGGGAAAGCAGGGCCGCAGGCAGCAAGGAGCAGAGGAGATCCTCAGCGAACTGGGCTGGTGATCATCCCTCCACTCCCTCCGGCAATCCCACTATCCAGAGATTGTTCCAGGGGCTTCTATTTTTGGCATCTTCCGCACGGTATTCGAGGGCCTTGACCTTAGACTGCAGGGCCCGAATAGAAGCATCATGGCCCGAGACGACATCCTCCACCTCGCCCACTCGCCGATCCGCCTCCGACAGCCGCAATAGTTTCTTGTCAAAGTTCTGCCGGATCAAGCTCACATCCAGCTGGACTTCCTCGATTTTATTAGTCAAGGCCGCCTGGCACGTCGTGATCGCCGCCATCACCTCAGGTATGCCAGGGGGAGCCGGAGCAGGGTCCTCCTCGTGATGAGTCTGTGACGCATTATTGCAAAGGTGCGCAGGAGACGGCAGGGAGCCAGCAGATTGATGTCCTCCGGGATATACTGGGGGAACTTCAACTTCTTAGCTTTCTTCTGACTCCCAAAGGTTTTGGACGGCATCCAGAGCACCGCGGGGCCCCGCAGGCAGGCCCAATCAGGAGATACGGGATAAAAAGCCGATCACACTCCAGGAGAGCTCAGGGAACACGGCTGTTCAGTCCGCCATCACGGCCACGCCGATTCACTTGCTTTTCTAGCACACCTAGGTGGGCTCGTAGTGCAAGGCTCTGCGCCACGAGTCCACCATATTTTGAAGCCTATTAGAGCCTATGGTGCTAATCAGGTGCTTCAAAAAAACACCCACGCCTCTGTAATTCAGGTGCCCGGCGTCCGAAAAAGGGCCGGATGTCTGAATAGGGGGTCATGGATAGATTCATGCTATGCATGAATCTATTTATTCTAAATATAGGGGGGTGGAGTGATAGAGGGGGCGGCACTCATGTGCCCTTAATGGGCAGGCCACCACTGGTGGCAAGGCTGCATTATGGGTACTGGTGGTAAGTCTGCATTATGGGCACTGGTGGTAAGGCTGCATTATGGGGACTGGTGGTGGGACTGCATTATGGGCACTGGTGGTAAAGCTGCATTATGGGCACTGGCAAGGCTGCATTGATGAACACTGATAAGGCTGCATTGATGGTCACTGATGGGGGCTCTTTCCAACATAGACTCTCAAATGGACACAGAGAGGACCTGCACATGCGACGCCATTATGTGTTGTCTCCATGCACTGGACCTGCTGCAAACCTTCTAGTTCTACTGTCCAGGATAAGACAAAGGCCGCCTTCTGCCTCCAAGTTCCTCCCTCACCTCGGCAAACAGTGCCCCGAAATGGCGGAAGAGGAGAGGACACACCAGCCAGCCACAGCAGGGCTAGGGTATAGGCCAGGCAGCTTCCCATGCTGGTGACTCACCCACAGCAGGCCCAGGGTGCCAGCCAACCACCCACGGTGACCCACCCACAGCAGGGCCAGCCACTGACGGTGACCCACCCACACCAGGGAGCCAGCCAGCCATCCACAGGAGCCAGCCACAGAGAACACAGGAGCCAGCTAGCCACAGAAGAACGCAGGAACCAGCCACAGGTACAGTACCCATAGTTAAGGTTAAGAGGAGTGCCAATTTTATTTCTAATTTGTGAGAGGTTGGGGCAAGGGTGAGAGTCATGACACAAAGAGGGGGTTCCTGTGAGGTCCAGAGTGAATGAAGGTGTTCACTGTACACTCTGTTAGAAAGAGGCCCCTCTCCAGGTCAAATTATACCCCTAAGGCCTTGTACACACGGTTGTTCCAAACCGATGAGAATGGTCCGACGGACTGTTTTCATCGGTTCACCGATGAAGTGGCCGGACGGCCTGATATGCGTACACACCATCGTTCCAAAAAACGATCGGGCCAGAACGCAGTGACGTCAAACACACGACGTGCTGAATAAAACGAAGTTCAATGCTTCCAAGCATGTGTCGACTTGATTCTGAGCATGCGCGGGTTTTGAACCGATGCTTTTCTGTACTAACCATCGGTTTGGACCGATCGGGCAGCGGTCCATCGGTTCGGTTTTGAAGCATGTTTTAAAATTTTGGACCGAAGGAAAACAGACCGATGGGCTATACACACGGTCGGTTTGGACCGATGAAACTGAACCTCGGTCCATTCTCATCGGTTTTGTCCGACCGTGTGTGCGGGGCCTTAGTAGTCTCTAATGGGACCTGTGGGGGACTCTTTCTAACAGACTATATAATAGACACTGAAAGGGCCTCTGTTAGAGAGATCCCCCTCCAGGTCCCATTAGACTTTTTAGTCTCTAATGGGTCCTGAGGGGGTCTCTCTCTAATAGAAAATCTCTAATGGACACTGTTAGAGTGAGACTCCCCCCAGGTCTCATTAGACTCTTTTGTAGACTGTAATGGGGCCTGGAGGTCACACTTTCAAACATACTGTCTAATGCACACTGTTGTAGAGAGACCCCCTCCAGGTCCCATTAAAAAAGTTGACATCCTGCGCGGATTAATGATGATGCCCAAAGAACAACACCCAGGGTAGGGACCGTTGAAGAAAAAGTAAGTTTAGCTCCACTTTCATCGCATTATACAAATCTTTAAATGGTGACTCTAGCATTAGGAGGAGATTATTCAGCCTAAGGTCTCTAAAGAAGACACATGGCTACACAATAAGGTTGAACGAGAGGTGGCTCAATTTTAAACTGCATAAGGGGTCCTTTACTTTTAGAGTAATAAGAATGTGAAACTCCCTTCCACAGTTGGTGGTGTCAGCAGGAAGTGTAGATAAATTACAAAAAAAATATTAGATATCAGTGAACTAAATGTACAGGGACATTGAAACGGGGACCGTTAGCCTTTAATACTCTCATTATTTGTGACAAGTTATGAATGATAACCCTGTATTTGAACTACTTGATGTGACTATTTTTTTTTTATATATATATAAAAATTATTCATGTAAGTTAACTAGGGCTGCGGAAATTAAAGATTAATTTCTCGATTAATCGTAAATTTCTTTGATCGATTAAAATAATTTTGATCAAGGACGATGCGCGGAGTGAGCTCCACGGTCTCGCCCATAGGAAAGGCCGCGGACAACCGTCCTGTGTGTGGTTACAGTAACAGTATGGGGGCAGATGTGTATATTCTTGCAGTATGGGGGCAGATGTGTATATTCTTGCAGTATGGGGGCAGATGTGTATATTACAGTAGTATGGGGCATATGTGTATATTACAGTATGGGGCAGATGTGTATATATATATATATATATATATATATATATATATATATATATATATATTAGTGCTGTCAGTTAAACGCGTTATTAACCAGTTCCCGACCCCCGCATGTACATATACGTCCACAATATGGCACGTACAGGCACATGGGCGTACAGGTACGTCCCCGCCTTACCTGGGTTCGGGGGTCCGATCGGGACCCCCTCCGGTACATGCGAGGGCCGGGAACGGTGTACGGGAGGTCCGGGAGGAGGGGGCGGCTATTGGTTTCCAGCCGTCCCCTCTCGATCTCCGTCAGCGAATGAGCTTCCAGCTGAGCCCTCCCTGCCTGTGTAACTGTAAACACAGGCAGGGAGGAAGTGACGTTTTCTCCCCTCTGGCGGTCTTTTCGTCCGGTTCCAGAGGAGAGAAGACGTCAGTACTGTGAGTTGCACCAACAGCACACTGACACAGCACACATAGGCACATAACCCCCCCCGATCACCCCCCCAGCACCCCCAGATCACCCCCTGTCACAGTGTCACTGATTGCAGTGATCATTTATTTTCTGATCACTGCTTTTAGTGTCAGTGTGACAGAAAAAAGTGTCAGGGCAGTTAGGTTTAGGCCCCTTTAGGTCCAGGGTAGCCCCCTACCAATAAAGGTTTAACCCCTGATTGCCCCTAAAGTTAACCCTTTCACCCCTATTGCCAGTGTCACTAAGCGATCGGTTTCTGATCGCTGTATTAGTGTCACTGTTGCCGCTAGGCAGTTAGTTTTTTTTTAGGTTCGCCGCCAGGTTTATATAGCGTTAGGTACCCCCATAAATAAAGGTTTTAACCCCTGATTGCCCCTAGAGTTAACCCTTTCACCCCTATTGCCAGTGTCACTAAGCGATCGGTTTCTGATCGCTGTATTAGTGTCACTGTTGCCGCTAGGCAGTTAGTTTTTTTTTAGGTTCGCCGCCAGGTTTATATAGCGTTAGGTACCCCCATAAATAAAGGTTTTAACCCCTGATTGCCCCTAGAGTTAACCCTTTCACCCCTATTGCCAGTGTCACTAAGCGATCGGTTTCTGATCGCTGTATTAGTGTCACTGTTGCCGCTAGGTAGTTAGTTTTTTTTGAGGTTCGCCGCCAGGTTTATATAGCGTTAGGTACCCCCATAAATAAAGGTTTTAACCCCTGATTGCCCCTAGAGTTAACCCTTTCACCACTGATCACTGTATAAGTGTCACTGGTGACGTGGTTAGCCAGTTAGTTATTTAGTTATTTTAGGTTCGCCACCAGGTTTTTAGAAAGCGTCAGGTACCCCCATATATTACCGAATAAAGGTTTTAACCCCCTGATTGCCCCCTAGTTAACCCTTTCACCAGTGATCACCGTATAAGTGTTACGGTTGACGCTGGTTGGTTAGTTTGCTGTTTATAGCATCAGAGCACCCGCCGTATATAACCCAATAGGTTTAACCCCCTGATCACCCGGCGGGTGATATAAATTTAATTTTAGCGCCAGTCAGGGTCTGCGTCGCCCCAGGCAGCGTTAGGTTAGAGCCAGTACCGCTTACACCCACTCGCTAAGCATACACCCCCCTTAGTGGTATAGGATCTGAACGGATCGATACCTGATCTGATCAGATCTATACTAGCGTACCCAGCAGTTTAGGGTACCCAAAAACGCATTGTTAGCGGAATCAGCCCAGATACCCGCTAGCACCTGCGTTTTCCCCCTCTGCCCAGCCCAACCCACCCAAGTGCAGTATCGATCGATCACTGTCACTTACAAAACACAAGACACATAACTGCAGCGTTCGCAGAGACAGGCCTGATCCCTGCGATCGCTTACAGTTTTTTTTGAAGCGTTTTCTACGTTTGCTTTTCTACAGATCAGGTGCTTTTTTTACCTGTGAATCCTTACCATTGTACCACTAAATTTAGAGTCCAAAATGGCAAACCGAAGGTACAATGATAAGCAGGCCTTGGAGTTCATGTGCATGTCAGAGAGTGAAGAGGAGGAGGTCACGCATCTGACAGATTCTGGCTCAGAATACGAACCCGTTTACGACAGCGGCTCCATGTCAGATAGCTCGCACGACGAAGTTGAGGTCCCTGCTAAGGCCAGGCGTACCCGATCCCATTCTGATGTTGTTGAGCAGCAAGAACCGCAGGACCCTCGTATGGAGCAGAGATCCAGTACTAGCGCCGCTATTCCTTCTGGTGAATTGGCAAGCACCAGCGGCCTAGTACACCCTGGTCGTTTATCCAGCACTGCAGTAACACTTGGTGACGTGGCGAGTCCCATAAGTGCAGTTGAAGCTGGCGATGTGGCAAGCACAAGTAGTGTCCCGCTGCCACCAAGAAGAAGACAGAGACAGGCCCGTCGTGCCCATAGTGCCCTTCCTGTAGAATTTGCCTATCCTGATTGGGTCCCCACCACTTCTACAGCACCTGTACTTCCCCCATTCACTGGCCAACCCGGTATTCAGGTGGATACAGCGAACTTTACGTCACTTGATTTTTATTCGCTGTATTTCACGGAAGATCTCTATAGATCTATTGTGGACCAGACTAATTTATATGCTGGTACTTACATCGCCGCTAACCCCCAGTCTCGCCTTGCCAAACAATGGAAACCTCTCGAGGTTTCCGAATTTAAGACCTTTCTGGGCCTTACCCTCAACATGGGCATACACCCATTTCCATCATTGCGGATGTATTGGTCCACACATCCCATTGACCATATGTACATTTTCTCTGCTCACATGGCCAGGAAACGATACGAGGCGATCCTGCGGTTCCTGCATTTCAGTGACAATACACTTTGTCGTCCACGTGGAGACCCTGAATTTGACCGGCTCTACAAAATTCGGCCCCTCGTAAACCATTTCAACTAACGTTTTGCAGCCTTGTTTAATCCCCAGCAGGTTGTATGCGTTGATGAGTCCCTGATTAAATTTGCTGGCCGCTTGTCTTTCAAACAGTACCTTCCCAGCAAGCGTTCCAGATACGGGGTCAAGCTCTATAAGCTCTGTGACAGGGCCACAGGCTACACATGGAGCTTTAGGGTTTACGAGGGAAAAGATAGTCAGGTAGAGCCGGAAGGATGCCCAGATTACATGGGGAGCGCTGGCAAGATTGTTTGGGACTTGGTGTCACCCTTATTCGGAAAGGGGTACCATTTGTATGTGGACAATTTTTACAGCAGCGTGCCACTTTTTAGCCACTTATTTGATCAACAGATTGGAGCATGTGGCACCGTGCGACCTAATCGCCGGGGCTTCCCCCAGCGGCTTGTAGATGCCCGTGTTAGGCCGGGGGCGAGAGCCTGCTGCAGATGTAAAAATTTGCTCGCTGTGAAGTGGCGGGACAATAGGAATGTTTTCGTTCTTACCACCCTTCACGCAGACACGACAGTCCAAATTCGTACGGCGACTGGTGTTGTGGAGAAACCCCTCTGTGTCCACGAATATAACCAAAACATGGGAGGGGTGGACCTCAACGACCAGTTAATGGCGCCGTATCATATTGCCCGTAAGACGAGACGCTGGTACAAAAAAGTGTCTCTACATTTATTTCAATTGGCTCTACTGAATGCTCATGTCGTATACAGAGCTTCAGGACGGAATGAATCCTTCCTTCAATTCCAGAGGGATATCATCACAGAACTCCTGTATCCAGGCGGTACTGTACCTCACCATCTCCTACCAAATGCAGTAAGCCGACTGCATGAGAGGCATTTTTCTTATGTCCTCGAGAGTACCCCTACCCAACGAGCCCCCCAAAGAAAATGTCGTGTCTGTACCAAGCGCGGATTTAGGCGTGACACCCGTTATTTTTGTCCCAAATGTCCTGGCAATCCTGGTCTTTGTATTGGTGAATGTTTTGAACGCTTCCACACACACGTTAATTATTAGTGTAGGGTGAAACATTTCACAGGCTAGGCACACTCACACAGGGTCTCCCAAGATGCCATCGCATTTTGAGAGACCCAAACCTGGAACCGAAAAGTTGAAGTTACAGTTCACAGTTACAAAAAAAAGTGTTAAAAAAAAAAAAAAAAAAAAGTAAAAAATAAAAACACACAAAAAAATATAAAATAAAAAAACCAAAAATAGTTGTCGTTTTATTGTTCTCTCCCTCTCTATTCTCTCTCTATTGTTCTGCTCTTTTTTACTGTATTCTATTCTGCAAAGTTTTATTGTTGTTATGTTTTTTCATGCTTGCTTTTCAGGTATGTAATTTATTTTACTGTTTTCAGGTACGCCATTCAGCTGTTGCGCGGACTTATTTATCTTGACAGCAACAGCGTTTGCTCCCACGATATATAAAGCCGCGACTCCAGTGCTGTAGGAGGTGATTTCACCACCACAGTTAAAAAAAAGAGCATATATGCCGAAGCATGCGGGCAGCAGGGGCGGAGGAGCGATTTTGCTCCTAATGCCGCGTACATACGGTTGACATTCCTACGGAGGCTTTCCCGTGGAAAAGTCTGACCATGTGTACACGGCATAGAAAAGTCCGACCGTGTGTACGCGGCATAGAAAAGTCCGACCGTACGCGGCATAACTTTTTTGCGGGAGGATGCCCCCATGCTTTGGCATATATATATATTTTAGGCACAGGTTGCGTTAAAAAATGTTTTATTTTTTACTATGTTTTTTTATAGGTATTTGCTTTGCAGGTATGGTATGATCTTACTGTTATACTGGAATGTTACTTTGTTTTAATGTTAACCATCATTTGCTTAGCAGGTACGCCATTCAGTTGCAGTGCGGATTTATTTAGCGTGACAGCAACAGCGTTTGCTCCCACGATATATAAAGCCGCGACTCCAATGCTGTAGGAGGTGATTTCACCACTACAGTTCAAAAAAGAGCATATATGCCGGAGCATGGGGGCATTAGGGGCGGAGGAGCGATTTTGCTCCTAATGCCGCGTACATACGGTTGACATTCCTACGGAGGCTTTCCTGTGGAAAAGTCTGACCATGTGTACACGGCATAGAAAAGTCCGACCGTGTGTACGCGGCATAGAAAAGTCCGACCGTACGCGGCATAACTTTTTTGCGGGAGGATGCCCCCATGCTTCGGCATATATAAATGGTGCATGTATGCCCATCATTAGAAGTGGGTGGATGAAGGGAGGTATTCTAATGGTGGGCATACCCACCGATCAATCTTTTTTTTGTTCAGCCAACAGACTGCATGAAAAAAAAAAAGATTACAATACATGTCCAACAAGAACCATCAACGTACTGGTATGTTGCAGGACTTTGAATGGTTATACCAGAATGATGCCTGCGGGTTTAGGCATCATCTTGGTATCATTCTTTTCAGCCAGCGGTCGGCTTTCATGTAAAAGCAGTCCTAGCGGCTAATTAGCCTCTAGACTGCTTTTACATTCAGTGGGAGGGAATGTCCCCCCCCCCCAGATATAAACGGCGCCATTGAGAATATGGGAAAGCATTTTATCACACCGATCTTGGTGTGGTCAGATGCTTTGAGGGCAGAGGAAAGATCTAGGGTCTAATAGACCCCATTTAAAAAAAAAAAAAGAGTACCTGTCACTAACTATTGCTATCATAAGGGATATTTACATTCCCTGAGATAACAATAAAAATGGTAAAAAAATAAATAAATGGAAGGAACAGTTAACAAATAAAATAAAAAAAGCGAAATAAATATATAAAAAAATAAAAAAAAGCATCCCTGTCCCCCCCTGCTCTTGCGCAAAGACGAACGCAAGCGTCGGTCTGGAGTCATATGTAAACAGCAATTGCACCATGCATGTGAGGTATCACCGCGAAGGGCAGATCGAGGGCAGTCATTTTAGCAGTAGACCTACTCTGTAAATCTAATGTGGTAACCTGTAAAGGCTTTTAAAGGCTTTTAAAAATGTATGTAGTTTGTCGCCACTGCGCGTTTGTGCGCAATTTTAAAGTATGTCGTGTTTGGTATCCATGTACTCGGCCTAAGATCATAATTTTTATTTCATCAATAATTTGGGCAATATAGTGTGTTTTAGTGCTTTAAAATAAAAAAAAGTGTATTTTTTCCCCAAAAAATGCGTTTGAAAAAACGCTGCGCAAATACTGTGTGGAAATTTTTTTTGCAACACCCACCATTTTAATCTGTAGGGCCTTTGCTTTAAAAAAATATATAATGTTTGGGGGTTCAACTTTACTTTCTTGCAAAAAAATAATATGTTTTTATGTAAACAAACAGTGTCAGAAAGGGCTTTTTCTTCAAGTGGTTAGAAGAGTGGGTGATGTGTGACATAAGCTTCTAATTGTTGTGCATAAAATGCCAGGACAATTGAAAACCCCCCCAAATGACCCCATTTTGGAAAGTAGACACCCCAAGCTATTTGCTGAGAGGCATCTTAAGTCCATGGAATATTTTAGATTTTGACCCAAGTTGCGGGAAATATAAATATATATATATATATATATATTTTTTTTTTGCGCAAAGTTGTCACTAAATGATATATTGCTCAAACATGCCATGGGCATATGTGGAATTACACCCCAAAATGCATTCTGCTGCTTCTCCTGAGTACGGGGATACCACATGTGTGAGACTTTTTGGGAGCCTAGCCGCGTACGGGACCCCAAAAACCAATCACCGCCTTCAGGCTTTCTAAGGGTGTAAATTTTTGATTTCACTCCTCACTACCTATCACAGTTTCGAAGGCCATAAAAAGCCAAAATAGCACAAAAAAAACCCCAAATGACCCCATTTTGGAAAGAAGACACCCCAAGGAAACTGCTGAGAGGCATGTTGAGTCCATTGATTTTTTTTTTTTTTGTCCAAAGTGATTGAATAATGAGAAAAAAAAAAAAAAAAAGAAAAATGTGTCACTAAATGATATATTGCTCACACATGCCATGGTTATATGTGGAGTTGCACCCTAAAATACATTCTGCTGCTTCTCCTGAGTACGGGGATACCACATGTTTGGGACTTTTTGGGAGCCTAGCCGCGTACGGGACCCCGAAAACCAAGCACCGCCTTCAGCATTTCTAAGGGCGCAAATTTTTGATTTCACTCCTCACTACCTATCACAGTTTTGAAGGCCATAAAATGCCAAAATAGCACAAAAAACCCCCAAATGACCCCATTTTGGAAAGTAGACACCCCAAGCTATTTGCTGAGAGGCATGTTGAGTCCATGGAATATTTAATTTTTTTGCCCCAAGTGATTGAATCATGACCAAAAAAAATTAAAATAAAAAAATGTACAAAACATTGTCACTAAATTATATATTTCTCACACATGCCATGGTTATATGTGGAATTGCACCCCAAAATACATTCTGCTACTTCTCCTGAGTACGGGGATACCACATGTGTGGGACTTTTTGGGAGCCTAGCTGCGTATGAGACCCCGAAAACCAAGCACCGCCTTCAAGATTTCTAAGGACATAAATTTTTGATTTCACTCACACAAATCTTGAAGGCAGTGCTTGGTTTTCGGGGCCCCGTACGCGGCTAGGCTCCCAAAAAGTCCCACACATGTGGTATCCCCGTACTCAGGAGAAGCAGCAGAATGTATTTTGGGGTGCAATTCCACATATAACCGTGGCATGTGTGAGAAATATATCATTTAGTGACAACGTTTTGTATTTTTTTTTTTTTGGTCATTATTCAGTGACTTGGGGCAAAAAAATTTAATATTCCATGGACTCAACATGCCTCTCAGCAAATAGCTTGGGGTGTCTACTTTCCAAAATGGGGTCATTTGGGGGGGTTTTGTGCTGTTTTGGCATTTTATTGCCTTCGAAACTGTGATAGGTAGTGAGGAGTGAAATCAAAAATTTATGCCCTTAGAAATCCTGAAGGCGGTGATTGGTTTTCGGGGTCCCGTACGCGGCTAGGCTCCCAAAAAGTCCCACACATGTGGTATCCCCGTACTCAGGAGAAGCAGCAGAATGTATTTTGGGGTGCAATTCCACATATGCCCATGGCATATGTGAGAAATATATCATTTAGTGACAACGTTTTGTAAAATTTTTTTTTTTTTTTTTTTTGGTCATTATTCAATCACTTGGGGCCATAAAATTAAATATTCCATGGACTCAACATGCCTCTCAGCAAATAGCTTGGGGTGTCTTCTTTCCAAAATGGGGTCATTTGGGGGGGTTGTGTGACATCTTGGCATTTTATGGCCTTCAAAACTGTGATAGGTAGTGATAGGTAGTGAGGAGTGAAATCAAAAATGTATGCCCTTAGAAATCTTGAAGGCGGTGCTTTGTTTTCGGGGCCCCGTATGCGGCTAGGCTCACAAAAAGTCCCACATATGTGGTATCCCCGTACTCGGGAGAAGCAGCAGAATGTATTTTGGGGTGCAATTCCACATATAACTATGGCATGTGTGAGCAATATATCATTTAGTGACAACTTTGTGCAAAAAAAAAATCAGTTTGTCATATTCCCGCAACTTGTGTCAAAATATAAAATATTCCATGGACTCGACATGCCTCTCAGCAAATAGCTTAGGGTGTCTACTTTCCAAAATGGGGTCATTTGGTTTTTTTTTTTTGCTATTTTGGCATTTTATGGCCTTCGAAACCTTGATAGGTAGTGAGGAGTGAAATCAAAAATTTGTGCCCTTAGAAATGCTGAAGGCGGTGCTTGGGTTTTGGGGCCTCGTATGCGGCTAGGCTCCCAAAAAGTCCCACACATGTGGTATCCCCGTACTCAGGAGAAGCAGCAGAATGTATTTTGGGGTGCAATTCCACATATAACCATGGCATGTGTGAGAAATATATCATTTAGTGACAACTTTTTGTAAACATTTTTTTTTTTTTTTTTTCGTCATTATTCAATCACTTGGGACAAAAAAATTAAATATTCAATGGACTCAACATGCCTCTCAGCAGTTTCCTTGGGGTGTCTACTTTCCAAAATGGGGTCATTTGGGGGGGTTTTGTACTGCCCTGCCATTTTAGCACCTCAAGAAATGAGATAGGCAGTCATAAAATAAAAGCTGTGTAAATTCCAGAAAATGTACCCTAGTTTGTAGACGCTATAACTTTTGCGAAAACCAATAAATATACGCTTATTGCGATTTTTTTTACTAAAGACATGTGGCTGAATACATTTTGGCCTAAATGTTTGACTAAAATTTAGTTTATTCGATTTTTTTTACTTTTTGTTATAAGAAAAATAATTTTTTTTCAAAATTTACGGTCTTTTTGCGTTTATATCGCAAAAAATAAAAATCGCAGAGGCGATCAAATACCATCAAAATAAAGCTCTATTTGTGGGAAGAAAAGGACGCAAGTTTCGTTTCGGTACAACATTGCATGACCGCGCAATTACCAGTTAAAGCAGCGCATTGCCAAATTGTAAAAACACCTTGGGTCTTTAGACAGCGTATTGGTCCGGGGCTTAAGTGGTTAATGGCGTTAACACAAACCCATTTTAACGCCGTCAATTTTTTTATCGCGCGATTAACGAGGTTCACCCTTTAAAACATTTTTTTTTTGTCAGCACGTACCTCTTAACCCTTTCACGCCGACGGGACGCATATATGCGTCCTCGGCGTTCGGGGGTTATACCGGGATGATGCCTGCAGCCGCAGGCATCATCCCGGTACCGTTGTTTAGAGCGGGCGATCGGCTATCCAAACATAACAACCGATGCGGCTAAAAGCCGCTCGGTTGTTATGCCGGAGGAGCGGGAGGGGACATCCCCCCCTCCCGCCACCTTTCGCCGCTCTGACCGGGCCTCCCGTCCCACCGGGAGACCCGATCCTCCATCCGGCGCCTTCTGTGTTCAGGCGGAGACTGACACTAAGCCGTAAACGGCTTTGATTCAGTCTCCGCATTGAAACCACGGAAGCGGCGTCATGACGTCACTTCCGGGTTTCTCGGCTGCCAATGGCGCCGGATTTAAAAAAGTACACAGTATTCAGAATCGCCGTTTTCGGCGATCTGAATACTTTGAAGTGCAAAGGAGGGCTCGGAGGTCTTTTAGACCCCGATCCCTCCATAAAGAGTACCTGTCACCACCTATTGCTGTCACAAGGGATGTTTACATTCCTTGTGACAGCAATAAAAGTGATCAAAATGTAAAAAAATAAAAAAAACACAATTTAATATTATAAAAATAAAAATAAAAAATAAGAAAACAAAAAAAAAATGTTTTAAAGGGTGAACCTCCTTAATCGCGCGATTAATCGTGAGTTAACTATGACATTAATGCGATTAATCGCGATTAGAAATTTTAATCGCTTGACAGCACTAATATATATATATACACACACAATCGAGTGATTGTATATAGTGTATACCACATTTACCACTGACTAATGCAGAGTTGCAATGCAAGGAGATCAGCTAAAAGTAGTTGTATCTGTATGTGCGTTATAATTAAACAAAATTAGTAGATTAATCGATTTAAAAAAAAAGATTAATCAAACCCAAAAATTTTAATCAGTAACAGCCCTAAAATGAACTATAATAAAATATAAGTGCATTGAAAAAAAAACATGATTGGAAATGCTCAATGTCACCGCAGCTTGAACTCCATTACAGATAACGTGAAACTCCAGAGAAAGAGCTGAAGATACAGATGAAATATACATATAAACCTGTGTGTAACCTGCCGGTTTGTATTTATTTTCATCCAGCTCAAAAATGTTCCTAACTCTACCACACAGCAAAGTCCTGTCTGGATGGGCTAATATCCCTTGCATCTCATAGGCCTCGTACACACCACCCAACATGTCCGAGTCGTACTGACCATCGGACATGTCCGACGGACAGGCTTCCAGCGGACAAGTTTCTTAGCATGCCAAGAAACTTTTGTCCGCTGGAAACCTGTCCACTAGGCCGGGAAACTGTCCGGTCGGCCCTACACACGACTGAACATGTCCGCAGAAACTGGTCCGACGGACCAGTTTCAGCGGACATGTTCGGTCGTGTGTACAAGGCCATACGGTTTTCAGGGTCTCTTTTTGGACTTGCATTCTCTCTTCTTTTGTACCAAAGCATCACTAAGTTTTGTGTAAGTAGCTTTACATATAGGAACTTGTAAGTTACATAGATGGTAAGGTTGAAAGACAACAGTCCATCCAGTTCAACCTGTTCTGGTGTGTGTGTGTGCGTGTAGAAAATCATTTTCCATTTCCCTATTTATTGTGTTTGCTAAGATGCACGTCCAAGAGTCTTTTAAAACTGTCCATACTTCCTGCTGACACCACCAATTGTGTAAGAGAGTTCCACATCCTTACAGGCCTGAGATTGAAAACCCCCTATGCAACTTAAAGGGGTTGTAAAGGTATGCTGCCTTTCGCAATGTATATTACATGCTTGGCATATAATCAGAATATAGGGCCAGATTCACGTACAGGTCACGCCAGCGTATCTATTGATACGCCGCGTAAGTTACAAGATGCGCCGTCGTATCTATGCACGGTATTCTTGAACGCCTGAAATCTGGCTTCAGCCAACCGACGTAAGTCTTAATATGCCGTCGTATCTTGGGTGCATATTTATGCTGGACGCTATGGGGCGCTTCTGTAGATTTACGCGTCGAATATGTAAATCAGGTATATACGCCGATTCACGAACGTACTTGCGCCCGCTACGCTGTTTACGTTAGGCTTACGTCCGGTGTAAAGTTACCCCTGTTATATGAGGCGCAGCCAATGCAAAGTATGGACGTCGGAACAAGCGTATCTTTTTACGTCGTTTACGTAAGTCGTACGTGGATGGGGATGTGCGTAGGTTACGTTCACGTCACAGGCATTGAGCCGGCGTATCTTAGGGAGTAAATTTGACATGATACTGAGCATGCGCGCTCATGTGCCGTACGATCGGCGCTTCATTTGCATGGGGTCACGGATCATTTTACTAAAACACGCCCACCTCTTCCACATTTGAATTACGCTGGCTTACGCCGGCCAATTTATGCTACGCCGCCGCAACTTACAGAGCAAGTGCTTTGTGAATACAGCACTTGCCTGTCTAAGTTGCGGAGGCGTAGCGTAAATAGCATACGCTACGCCCGCAGAAATATTCGCTCTCCTACGTGAATCTGGCCCATACTGTTTACCTCCTGATGAAGTTGAAATGTGTTGTTTTTCAAGTTGACATTGAAGTGATCTTTATTGATGGAATAAATATATGATGCAGATAACCATTGATTTATTTGATTGCAACCTTTTATATGTATGGTAACATTTTAAAGTTTAGTAAATAGCCATTCTTCTATATTGTTATTTGGTAATCAAAAAGTCCCATTCCACATGCCTTAATATGAATAGCCAAACATTTTTTTTGTAGTTTTGGATAGAATTTGGAAGTGTTAGAACCTCTGTCAATTTTTCAAGTCTAACTGGGACTATCTGTCCTGGTGACCACTGCCTCTGGTGTAGAAAATAGAGGAAAAAGACAACATTTTTCAGTTGTAACAGAACAAGAGGGACACCACCCAATTGTCTAGGTCCTTTTTCACACTTGAGTGACTTATGACATGTTTTCAGAGGTGAGGAAATGTTTTACGGTATCATTTCCATTTTATTCTTTATGGCCTTTTGCTTGAAAGCAAAACAAATATAGGTCGCTCTTTGTGGCTGTCATGATCAGTTAGTGCCCCTGTTCCTCATTCCAGCACCCGGGTGTTGGTTGTTGCTTTTCCCCTGTCTGTGTTCACCTGTGAGCTGATTGATCTAGTCACTTGTGATAGAGACAGACTTACCTGCATTGTTCTAGATCAAGCCTCCCGTTAGTATGTTTTGCTTGCTGTTGGATCCCCTGTGTATGATCCGGATTGGATGCTGAATTATCCCCTGAACTCGGCCTGCCTTTTACCTGGAACGGATACTGGATTATCCCCTGAACTCAGCCTGCCTTATTACCTGAACTGCCTTTGAACCACGCTATCTGCCTGCTAAACTGCAAGTACCTGTTTGCTTTGCTTAGTTCGCATCTGCCCTGACGTGGTGGCCAGACACTATAGCATTGTATATAAGTCCTGGGAGCAACCAAGTACTGGTAGGCCTGCTTGTCTTAAGGGAAAGGGGGCTGCTATAGGTGAAGCACACAGTAGCCAGCTATAATGTCTGACCTGTGTTGGGGTAAACGTGACATTCAGGACAGGGGCAGGATTGTGCATTTATGGCCCTGTGCACAACATTTTCATTCTCCTCCTAGTAACCTGCTTAACATTCACCTACATAATTCCCATATAACACAAAATTATTTGTTTTAGGGGTACAGAGACCCCAGGCATGAATCAGTTTATAATTTGAGGATGAAATCATAATAATCAATGAGGAATCTCTTTCAGCAACCTGCCATGTAGAAGTTACAGGCTGGTACAGTATATATATTTACTTATTCTTAACTGATGATCAGGAAATGGAAACATTCTATTGCCTTATATATAATCTAAATCTCCCGGATATAACAGTTTATATCAATCTACAGTATGTGTATGTATATAAAGCTTATCTATGTTTAGGTATTATGTCCAGAGCAACACTGTAATGTATCAACCTATCCTAACAAATATTGCAAAGTTAAATATTTTACATGTGAATTCCTGTTAATATTACTGTATCTTCTGTGCATAAAAGCATGGAATGTGTATAAGGGGACACTGTAATTGTTATCTGCAACTTTGGAAGATTCCTGACTATTTTGTAGGACCTGACTTCAGACCCGGTCAGCATGTTGATTGATAACTGCTTTGTAAGGATTTGTGGAATAGTGGGGGGGGGGGGGGGGGGGGGTTCATTTCATTGATGGTTTTCAGCTCAAAATGGTTGCTCACCAGTGTGAAAGCCAAACATTAATGCCGTGTCCCCTCCTGGAGCTGGCCAGAGATAAATATAACATTTTGAGAAAAAAATCTTAGGAAAATTTGTGCAAAAATTCTCAGAACATTTGAATGCCATTCAGAGGATTTCGTTTTTGTTTGGTAAAGTCCATTCACTCAAAAATCAAAAATTAAGTTAAAAGCAAACTGTTAGAAATTCATATGAGAAGAAATTTCTATCCTACTGCTTCGAATTTTGTTTTCACTGCAGTTGAAAATGAACGTTGATTTGACAAACTAATGATTAGAAAGATGAACATAGCATTAAGAGGGAATGGAGGAGTGTGGGATTATTGCGGTGCCAAAATAGAAACCAAACAAAGCAGATATATAAAAATAAAAAAGTTTTATTGGTTACACAAAGATAAAAAAGTTTAGTTCAGACATAAGGGCAATATACAGATATTGTGCGAGCGATACATTAAGATACAAGCCAGTGGTCAGGTCTTCCCAACTAGTTTTGCCAATCCCTTGGCTTCATCAGGGGATTTATGATGTGACCATCACAATGAATTGCTCTAAAGCAGTGGTTCTCAACCTTCTAGTGCCGCGACCCCTTGATAAAATGTCCCAAGTTGTTGGGACCCCCAACAGTAAAATTATATTCATAGCGTGGGTTGAAAGCACCCAAGGCAAGACAAGTAATTTGCGCCTCTAACCCGCGGACATTTAGCTCTCCCTGAGTGCTTTCCACTCGTACAGTATTAAAACCCCTTATAGTAAATTTTAGGCTGTACCACTCTTTCTCTTGGTTCTCCTTTCTTTGCCTTTTATCTCTCTCTATCCTAATTCCTTGTTTTCTTACCCCCATCCCTCTCTCTTACTGTCTTTCTTGCTCTCTCTTTTTTTCCTTTCTCTCCCTTTTTCTTTGTTCCTCCTCCTTTTATCATCTTTCTTCCTGGGAGAACGGTGCGGGCTTCAGGAACAGCCCAAGATTTGGTGACCCCTGGCAAATCATAATTTGACCCCCGAGGGGGTCCCGACCCCAGGTTGAAAACCACTGCTCTAAAGAGATAAGACGGAAATTATTTATCAATTCATTCATTAAATACATCAATGTAACAATGTAAATCTTCTTACCCTCCAGGGTTTTTAGTGCTTGCTTGCACTATGTGGGGTTCAGTGCGGGGGCTTGGGATCTATTAGGGTCTGTATATTGGCACCTGGGCTTTCTTTTACTCCGCCACATTTCCTAGCCAAACTACATTCATATCAAGAATTATGAATAGTGTTACATTGATGTATTTATTGAATGAATTGATAAATAATTTCCGTCTTATCTCTTTAGAGCAATTCATTGTGATGGTCACGTCATAAATCCCCTGATGAAGCCAAAGGATTGGCGGAACTAGTTGGGAAGACCTGACCACTGGCTTGTACCTTAATGTATCGCTCCCACAATATCTGTATATTGCCCTTATGTCTGAACTAAACTTTTTTATCTTTGTGTAACCAATAAAACTTTTTTATTTTTATATATCTGCTTTGTTTGGTTTCTATTTTGGCACCGCAATAATCCCACACTCCTCCATTCCCTCTTTTTACTCAATTAAGGGATGAGGTGCCGTACTCTTATTTGGACTATCGACCACTAACTACCCACATGAACATAGCATTATTTTTCTAAGAATTTTCATTCAGCAGCTTTAGTGAATATGCTTTACTCTTTCTTTCTTTAAATGTCACTTAGGTAAGGTCTGGAAATCAACAGGTGCTATAATGGTAACTAAACTGCTATAAGAAGGCAGCCTTTGCCAGTGCTTAGTTACATTGCAGACAGCACATTATTCCAGACCAGAGAAAGAAAGGTATTTGGGGTCCTTAAAGCGGGGGTTCACACAAAAATTTTTTTTAACATTACATTCAGCCGAGTTGTGAGAATGATATTAGGCCGTTTTTTTTTTTTAAATCCTTGCCGTACATACCGTTTTATCTATATTTTCACCGTGGCTTCCGGGTATGTAATCTGCAGGACTGGGCACTCCTAATTGATTGACATGCTTCCGACCGGCGCATACAGCGCGTCACGAGTTGCCGAAAGAAGCCGAACGTCGGTGCACAGGCGCCGTATATATCCGACTCGCAGTGCGGCTTCTTTCGGTAACTCGTGACGTGCTGTATGCGCCGGTCGAAAGCATGTCAATCAATTAGGAACGACCCAGTCCCGCAGATTACATACCCGGAAGCCGCGGTGAAAATATAGATAAAACGGTATGTACGGCAAGGATTTAAAAAAAACAGCCTAATGTCATTCTCACAACTCGGCTGAATGTAATGTTAAACATTTTTTTTTGGGTGAACCCCCGCTTTAATGTATATTCTGTTTTTCACAAAAGGGAGTTTGGAATGGAAGGGTAGGTAAAACGAAAGTTGGCCATAGATAGATCAAAATTTGGTCAGTTCAACAAGGACCTGCTGGTTTTTGATATGTAGCGGCCTGCTCCTGTTGGGCTGGCGCTATTTGAAATTTGGGGGAAGTCTGGGAGTTAATTAACTCAGACATGTATGATTTTGAGCAAATTTGTCTTCTGTTCCAGCCATGGCTGTGCTGTGAGTGACCACTATTGTTTGTCTGGGGTGTAGTTGTTACTCCAGGCCAAGGGTGGCAGCAGCTAGGTCAAGGTGATTTCGATATTTCCCCTCGGCAGCCAATCGGTGGGGGTTAATCTTCCTGCTGTGCATGCTGGGGAGGGGTACTTAAGGAACAGACATCATTGGACCGGGGCCGTCGTCAATCCTGGGTCTGTCGTCCCACCACCCCGTGTGTGGCCCTCCTGCCCGGGGATGCGTGTTCATTGTGATCTGTTAAGTAGGCCCAGTAAGCAGATTGGGCCTACATTTTCAAGGGTGATCCTGTGCTGTCCGTCCTGGAGGGAGGAAGCCACTTGAGGAAGGACCTATCTTGGAGAGGACCAAGCACAAGGCTGGTGTCTCAAGAGAGGCCTTGAACTTCATCGAAGGATGCACCGTTTACTGAAAGGCTTGATGGTGATCGCCTGTCAGTTCCGTCACTCTGAAAGAAGTTAGTCTGGAGAGATCCGGGTGCTGAATCCTGTGCTACCAGGATTTTGGACCAAAAGTGTCTCCATTTGTGGGAAGGTCTGTGGCAGAGACTGCACCCTATTCCGTGCACCATTCCGGCTGCTAGGCTAGTGAGAGGAACCTATCCGGGTGCGCAATACCCACTCTGGCTAGAGTGGCGACGAAAGCTGTGTTGCAGGAAGCAGGAGTATTTCCCGAATGAAATATTGCACCTGAACTTACCTATTACCCTTCCACCTCTTCAACCACTTATTTTATTATTTTACCAAGTTCAGCAAATAAATCTTTAAAAAAGAAGTGTAAAGTGTGGACATTGAACTTTCTCTACTCTCATCCATCACCCTGGACGGAGAGGAAATAGAGGTAACATGCCGCCCAAAATATTCCAGCAGCTCCTTCGGGGGTAGTGCTACACATATATGGCCATTTCTGCTAGAGAGAAGTACATTTAATGATCAGCTTCTCTTCAATGGGAATGTTGGAACATTTTCATTCAATCAATACATGCAGCCAATCAGCTGCAGCGCTGATCAGTGTACTTTGACTGTAGAGGGATCCCCATGGTCAGAATACAATAGCGCAGCAGGAAAGATTCCTTCATCTACCTCAAATGTGTGGATGGGGAAATCAATATATTTTTTGTTTTCTTTGTGTGATTAGCCAGTTGGCTGATAGAAAAAAAAGATCCATCTATGGCTAGCTTTAGAGAAGTTCATGTAAGGGTTGCATGCTTCTAACAGTTTGTGATCTCCAATGATTGCATAAGTGCACTACAGCATAGAAACTATTGTTTTTGGCTCTTTTCAGTGGAGACATTAGGGCTAATTAACTAAAGGACAAAGAATATATGGGAAAGAAGAAACATAGAATCCTCAAGCGCTAAACCATGGATCATGTCATACAAGTCTAATTTAATAGTAAGAAAATTACCAGACCCAGTGCAGCTGACCAAAAAACATATGGAAATGTGGTATACAAGGGAGATGTGGGTGGACAGTGCTCGATGGGTTGGATGTGGGGGTGCGTACAAAGTCAATGTGACCAAAAGTCATAAATACTGGGGTAATGTTTAATATCTTCAATACACAATTATGACTGGGAAATAAAATAGTAAATAAAAGGTTGTAATTGAAAAAAACTACGATACCACTGCAGGTCTCTTGGGCAATAAGGAGTTAACGTCATCTGGAGATTAAGGCTGTGAAGCACATGGGGGGGGGGGGCAATTTCCATGCTATGCAGAGTGTAAACAGGGGGAAGGGCCCACTGGCTTGAGGCAGAGATACAGGCTGGCATGAAGGCTGGTGGTGCCGCGGACTGCGGGATGGCATGTAGACACTGGAAGCCCAGTGAAAGCCTGATGATGCTGCCTCGTGTGCGCAGATTCTGTGGATGAAAAAGATCGACCGACCAATCAACCAGGGCCTGGAGCCAGAAGCCAGGAGAGCCAAACCTTGTATAAAACAGGTGTGTCTGGATGATGGGCTATGTCAGTCGGAAGTGCAGGGGAGGTGGAGACCCAGGAACCAGCGTGGAACACAGGCTTGTCTGTTGCCGTGACAACGCGTTTTGCACATATGCGCTTTGTCATTTGATTTTGTCATGCTTCACAGCCTGAATCTCCAGGTGACGTTAACTCCTCATTGCCCAAGAGACCTCCAGTGGTATCATAGGCTTTTACATTTACAACCTTTTACTATTTTGAAGGCCAATCAATAGGCCAAAAACTCAGGGGAGAAGATGACAGTGTTGTTCTCCTTCAAGTCTATGAAAAGAGCTTCTCACTTCCACTGAAACTCAGAGGCAGCCTATCTACTCTGCACTTTAGTCCCTCCAAATTAGTTTCTAATCTGAAATGCGACTGGAACCTCTAAACCTATAATCCCCTTGTGGCCACTAGATGCCTAACCTGGCTCTAACCTATGCTGGTTATCCAGCCCCAATCTAAAATTAGATAGAATCCCAAACCAGAAGAGACAGGGTTAACTAAAATAACAGGAGCTGCATATGATCTATATTCCAATAAGAGGGTTCACCTACCAATATCCTGGAAGGTGACCACTAAACATACAGTCCAGGCAATCTAGCACTGTGCATGTGAAATAATAACAAGGACAGGGCAGAGATATGCTATCTATTACAAAGACTTAGATATTCTCAATAACTGAAGCTACACTATTAGATCATACGAATACTTGCATATTAGTCCCTTTTGGCTTGGGGTTTAGCAGCATGGACAGGACATGTGACTGAGACTTTCTCTCTACTTCTTCCTCCTTCAAAGCCAATAAGCCAGGGACAAGAAGTGCATGAATAATATATAAATGGGCATTTACAAATTCAGACAGTAGCGGACAGCAGATCCCTACATGTATAAGGCCTTATGCCCACTGGGCATTTGAAGCTTTATGCTGCCTAAAATTTAACTAAGGATAACTACAATTGGACCATTCTGCCTGAATTTATGCCTTACATAGTTACATAGTTAATCTGCTTAAAAAAAGTCCATCCAGTTCAACCAACAAAGAAACAAAAAAAACCTCCATATACTGTACACTATCTAATACTCACAGTTGATCCAGAGAAAGGCAGAAAAACTCCAAAAAAGCATGATACAATTTACTCCAGCAGGGGAAAGTAAATTCCTTTCTCAAATATTCCCTGGATCAACTTTACCTATAAACAGTGGCGTCCATTAGGGGCGCCTGGGTGCCCCCCCACTCTGTTGCGCCACCTCCTCTTTGTAGAATGGATAGATTCATGTATTGGATGAATCTATCCATGGCCGCTGTAGCCACCCCCTATTCAGGCGTCTGACCCCTTTTCGGACACCTGAATTCCAACGGAGGGGGTGTTTTTTTGAAACACCTGATAAGAGCCATAGGCGCTAATAGGCTTCAAAAAAGGTGGACTTGGAACGCAAAGTATTGCACTCGCAGTCCACACAGGTGTTTAAGAAAAGCGCATTAATATTCACTTTTCTAACTGAACCATCTCTCAGCCAATCAGGAGGCGCATGTCTAATACCCGTCACCTGATTGGCTGAAGGTACAGGCGCTCTGATTGGATGCCTAGCAGAAGGAAGATGAGACAAATGGAGGACACATGAGCCGCCGCTGCTCATCCCACAGCTCGCCGCCGTCACCCCAAAGTCTCTGAGTCATCTTTGATACCAACATGACAATGGATGCACAAATAGGGTCAGTAGTCAGCGGATCACACCATCTGCTGCGCCTACTACGCAGACTCACCCCCTTTATCCCCAAAGAGAACATTGCAGTCGTGGTGGGAACAATTATCAATTCCAGACTTGACTTGACTATGCAAATGCCCTCTACTAATTCCAAATCACTCGTCTGCAAGTCGTTCAAAATACGGCCGCACGATTAGTGACCGGCAAAAAAACATGGGAATCAATCTCACCTTCACTGAGAGCCCTTCATTGGCTGCCAGTAAAAGACCGAATCTCCTTCAAGGCACTGTGCCTAATGCATAAGTGTATTCAAGGAAACGTCCCCCAATATCTATGCGAAAAAATAAAAGCTCATAACCCCAATCGTATTCTGCGATCCACCAATCAAAACCTTGTCCAGATTCCCAAAGTCCAAAGGTTTGCCGTCCAGGCACCACGACTGTGAAACGCTCTCCCAACCACCATCCGTTTGGAGGGGGACCACTTGGCCTTCAGGAGAAAGATTAAAACCCATCTCTTCTGAGGTCAAGGGGTTTCACTCACGGAATGGATACAGCGCCCAGAGGCGATTCAGTTCGCATGTGCTGCGCTATATAAGTTTTTCACTCACTCACTCGCTTATCCGCTACCTGATCCCCCACCAAGATGGGGTAAGTGATGGGGTGAGTATTACCGCGCTTACCACAAGAGTGGGGGAATGGGGAAGGGAGAGGGGTACAGCTGCTGCACTGGGTGGTGTATCAAACCAAGAGCAAATAAAGAATAGAGAGGTAGTGCTGTGCTGTGAATAGGGAATGGGGTAAAGTGCAAAGAAAGTATGGCAAATCCTTAAATATGGAAAAAATTGTCTGACTGGTAATCACAATAGTGAAAAATGATAATATACCATAACAAGTGAATATCATCAAAATAAACGTGCTACAGTGCAGCCGAGGCTAGCTGCCAAATTGTGAAGTAGTACAGAGTGACAGTGCAAGTGTCATAGATTGAAATGTAATGGTACCAAATGTACTGATACACAATAAGGTGTACAACGTGCAAAATACGACACACAGCGGTGACTGTAATAACACTAAATTAAATGTCCATGCAGCAGATAGCTGTAAACATAACAGCAGGAGAAAATCCAAAATAAAAGTGCTGGTGTAAATACCAAAGTGACGTGAAAAAAAGTTGATTTCCGGTGTTTTCTTCAGAGTGAGGCTGTCCCCTGTAAGGTAACAGCATAAAAACCCAGGTACACTTTTCTGGTCAAATCCACATACGGTGTCATACAAAGGGGCTGTAATTGGAAAGGTAGTCGCGCCCAAACAGTGACAGTGACTCGCACCCAGGGAGATAAAAAGCCCAATAGTGCAGTATCGTTTAAAAAAAGGGGATTTATTCAAACAAGATAATACACTGGGTACTCACATTGTTGTGATAAAAAACAGGCATATAAAAAATATAAAAACAGGGCATTCGCCGACGTCACCTGCGGAAGTAGCTCAGTGCCCCACTTTCAGTCCTACTAACAAGCCACCCTATATAACAGTACCCTAGTTTTACCTCTAACTACTCCTAAAGAAGTTACGAGAAGTGACGAATGCACATATGAGTGTAACAAAGAGCCAGGGGTCAAGTCCTGGGGGAAAAAGTGTGGGAACTCCCACCCAAGATCTACTCCCCCACCAAAAAAAAAATGATACTCTCATATGCATAATTACTAAACCACATGTTTTTTTTTTTCAATCCACTGTACCGTAGTAATCCTTTGTTGATGGCCGCTTCCTGTATATGGATTCATCGGGTAGTGTGCGGGTATTCTGTCACTTCCTCGATGCCGCAATGTCTCCTGGGAGCTTTTGTCATTGTTCCCAGGAGACATTGCGGTGGTCTGCCGCAAGTTATTGCGGGATTTAGAAAGAAATTTAAGCAGACCTCCGCAATGTCTCCTGGGAACAATGACAAAGAGACATTGCGGCATCGAGGAAGTGACGGAATACCCGCACACTACCCGATGAATCCATATACAGGAAGCAGCCAGTAACATAAAGGGATTACTAAGGTTCGCCTGCCCCTGACAGTGACTCGAGCTGGGCATCGCCGCTTAGTAAAGGATTGGCTCGGGCGGCTCGGCTTCTCTAGTCCTGCAAAGGGAACTGCGTTCCTGCTGTGAAAAAAGTGCAGGAACTCCGTTCCCATGCGTTCCCGCAGGACTTGAGCACTGCAAAGAGCCCATTAAGAGGTACCGGAGGTGACGTCGGCGAACGCCCTGTTTTTATATTTTTTATATGCCTGTATGAACAACCAATTATTATGCCCACAAACATGAACCTTGAGATATCTATTCTTGAACTGTATATATACAACCTGAAAGAAAAAGCACATGCCGCACAATAATAAAAACAAATAATCAGAGTACACATGAAAATTACTTACTTCTTCTGATGACTTTTTTAATCTTCTCCATTTGCTCCGGCTCTCTTAATTTAAGGTCAGACCACCTTTTACGCAACTGTTCCCTTGACCTGTGCACCCCGAATTTATGACGGATACTCCTCTGCACATTGTCCATGATCTGGGCCTTTAGTTTGTTTGGGTTCTTGTAAGGACCATGTTTTCCATCATAGTCCTCCCTCCTTAGGATTGCCACCATTTCTACCATCTCCTCAAACGCCATATTTGTGGCCTTGTACCTCCTGCTCCTAGGTCTGGTTTGTGCTACCGCCTGGCCTCGCTCCTGGCTTGAGGTTGCAGCTTGCTGTGTGTCCTCCATGGTGTCTTCACTGTCTTGCATTGACCGACCGAAAAGGGGCGTGGAAAGTACTAGAACGATCGTCAGGGGCGGGGAAACGTGCGGAGCTTCTCGCATGCGCAGTGTATAAAGGGATATCGCGTGAGTGAAAACGTCGTTCACAGTCTGTAGAAAAAGGCGGAAGAAACGATCGTGTAGTACGACGGTATGTAACTTGATTTAGGACTTTATGATCAGTGGATGAGTTTGTGGGTTAGATATGGGGAGAAAGCTTAGCAGTAGAGGCTTGACTGACATTAGCTTTTTTTGCTTAATTTTGACTTGCAGAAATAATGGAGGCCTTCAGAGAACAGGAGTTCTTCACAGAATTTGTTCAAAGGGGGCCCTGGATGGCAACCCCCCTTTTTTCTAGAATTTTTCTTTCCCAAAAAAATAATTTATTCAGCCAAGATCTGGCATTGGAATGCCTAAAAAAAACCCTGACCCATAAAATATCAAATCATATCTCAGAAAGATCGGTGCATGGTCTGACCAGGTGATCATACCAATAGTGGTTTCCCTGACTGAATGTCATTGTTTGTGAGGAATAAAAAAAAACATCTATTCGTGAATATACCTTATGAGATTAAGAATAACAAGAAAAATCTCTTTCCCTCGGATGCAGCATTGGCCATATGTCCACCAATTGTGCCTCTATCATTGCCTTTGTAATCCCCTTCCTTACTTTAGGTGGTACTGATGATGTCCCTGATGAAGTATCCTCACTAGGTATTAACGGAACATTGAGATCTCCTCCCAGAATTACCGTATTTATCAGCGTATAACACGCACAGGCGTATAACACGCACCCTAACTTTAAGAGGGAAGTTTCGGGAAAAAAACTTTACACAGCCCTCTGCGTATAACACGCAGGCACAGTTTACCCTCTATTTTCAGGGTAAAAAAGTGAGTGTTATACGCCAATAAATACAGTAACTGCCCTTCTTTGAATTCCACTAATCATTTCATCATTTTTTTAACATATACTTCTTGTTGTAGATTGAGGGCATAGTAGAACGCCAACGTCACTCCTATCCCTCCAATTGTTCCTTTTAAAAACAGATATCTTCCTTCCCCTTCTATCAAGCAGTCTCTGTGGACCCAGGCCACCCTATTAGATATCAAAATTGATACACCCTTTGTTTTAGAGACTGGGTCAGTTGCATGGTACACCACTGAATAATCTCTATTCCTCAGCATGGAAAGGTTTGTTTCCTTAAAATGGGTTTCCTAAATGAAAGTAATGTCAATATGCTGTCTCTTGAGGTCCTGTAATAACATCTGAAGTTTTTCAGGGATATTTAATCCCCTTACATTTAACAGCATTATTAACAAATATTCCATTGCTCCCAATCCTACTCCCTACCATCCCCCCTCCCTACCTATCTAAGAGCTCCACGGAAAGCAAAAGGCCTCCCGGGGACTTTTAAAGCTATTCTGCTTTATTCGCTCAATCTCTGATCAAACCAATTCCTTAAGTGTTAACCTATTGAGGGGCCAAGGTTGGGCACAGCTGCCCCAGGCCTGAGCATTCCAATGCCTTCTATGGTCCCTTTGTACTTTATTCCTGGGTATTTGTGACAACTCAGTCCTTGCTCTAGGAGGGGAAATGTCCTTTTTAGGTCTGCACCCCAATGGCAACCAACAACTCCACCTCTCATACTTTATATACGCTCAGTCTTGGGTCCAAAACGCATAGCATGGATTGCCAGGCACCCTGAGGGCAGGACATAAATTAAAAGGGGCCTACATCCTCCTACAAACTGAATATATGTCACTGAAAATACACTGTACTTTCCCTTTAAAGCGGAACGCCTTGGATGCACTGGGCATCCTTGCACTCCTTCCCCCCTTCATAAAAAATCATCATAGAAAAAAATATGTTCCTGCTCCGCCCCTTTGCCACCATTCTTGCTTAGACCTGAAATTTCTCTTTAAGGTCTAAAATTTGTATAAATGCTTATTGTACACATTGCTCCTCAGACCAGGGTATACAAAGTGTAGTCCATAATAGCTAGACCTTAGGGAGCCTCAACTATTAGAGTTGTGTACAACTGGTATACAGAGATAAGACTTCTCTGAAAGACAATAAAAGAGATAAACGAATGACAAGACAGTAATCTTACTTCAGATATATTCTTTTACTGACAATTATTAAATGTATTCTCTAGCCGTTATTGCACTCGTGATAAAAGAATGGTAATTTTTAAGTGATAATTATCACTGATGAAAAAATAAGATAGGCCTAAACACCGGTTTCAAGAAATAGAATGTTATGGGCTAACATTTAGACAGACATAAAAAATCTAAAAATCATATTCATATATGCATACTGTATATGTCATACAGCATATATACTATATCGTATTTTGTTTAAGCTAATGTTGAAAGCTATGAATAAAATAGATTTGCAAATATTCTTTAAAACACGCCCCCCCTGATACAAATTTGAATTAGGCGGGCTTACGCCGGCCAATTTATGCTACACCGCCGCAACTTACGGAGCAAGTGCTTTGAGAATACAGCACTTGCCCGTCTAAGTTGCGGCGGCGTAACGTGAATCGGATACATTACGCAGCCGCAGAGATAAGCCGCTGGACGTGAATCTGGGCCATAGTATCCATGAATGAGCACCCCCCGCCCTTTCCCCCCAATCCGTATGCGCAGTCCGCTCACAGGACAGTGTTTTTGCACGGCAATGCACAGTTGGGGGGAGGCAGGGAGTATTTGTTCATGGATTTCAGGGGCCACGCATTTGGGGCTGGGTGCATCCTATAATTTGCAGAACAGATTGAGGAATGCTGTCAGCTGCTGAAAAGGTGGACATTTGTTTGGGCAAAAGAGCACAGTATTTTAATATATTGAGGACACTGTAGTGCATGAGAACCATTTTAGGAAATGTGTGTAAAGGTGAATATATCCTTTAGGTTAAGCTTACAGGTCTTGTCCCTTCCCCAGCCTGTGACTGGACAGGGAAATCTCAGGATCGGGGACCCAGTCGATCACTGGGGCCCCGCCACAGCTTTAAATGCTCCGGACCAACATGGTCCCAGAACCAGGAACACCGGGTGGCACGCGCAGGCCATTTCGCCGGGGCGCCGTCACCCTAAAAGTGGGTGCCGCACTCGAAGAAGAACCCAGACCAATGGCATCCGTCTCATAAATATGAGGAATGGGGGGTTGTTGGGGCGTTTACTATTAATACAAGTGATAAATACCAATAATTAATAACTAACAATATTAATAGTATTAATAAAAAATATATAAAATATTATTAATAAATATTGAAATATAAAGTGCATAGATGAATAAAGTGCATAGATGAATAAAGTGCATATAGATCAATTTACGGTGCTTAACCACTTACCCCCCGGACCATATTGCTGCCCAAAGAGTACTTTTTGCGATTCGGGACTGCGTCGCTTTAACAGACAATTGCGCGGTCGTGCGACGTGGCTCCCAAACAAAATTGGCGTCCTTTTTTTCCCACAAATAGAGCTTTCGTTTGGTGGTATTTGATCACCTCTGCGGTTTTTAGTTTTTGCGCTATAAAGAAAAATAGAGAGCCAATTTTGAAAAAAATGAATATTTTTTACATTTTGCTATAATAAATATCCCCCAAAAATATATAAAAAAAAAATTTTTTTCCTCAGTTTAGGCCGATACGTTTTCTTCTACATATTTTTCGTAAAAAAAAAATCGCAATAAGCGTTTATTGATTGGTTTGCGCAAAAGTTATAGCGTTTACAAAATAGGGGGTATTTTTATGTCATTTTTATTATACTTTTTTTACTAGTAATGGCGGCGATCAGCGATTTTTTTTTCGGTATTGCAACATTATGGCGGACACTTCAGACACTTTTGACACATTTTTGGGACCATTGGCATTTTTATATCGATCAGTGCTATAAAAATGCATTGGATTACTATAAAAATGCCACTGGCAGTGAAGGGGTTAACACTAGGGGGCGGGGAAGGGGTTAAGTATGCCTGGGTGTGTTCTTACTGTGGGGGGGGGGGGTGGCCTCACTAGGGGAAACTGATCCTCGGTTCATACATTGTATGAACCGAAGATCAGCATTTTCCCTGCTGACAGGACCGGGAGCTGTGTGTTTACACACACAGCTCCCGGTCCCCGCTCTGTAACGAGCGATCGCGTGTGCCCGGCGGCGATCACGCCCGCCGGACACACGCACGGGAGTCGGGGGCGAGCGGGGGGCGCGCGCGCGCCCCTAGTGGCGGCTGGGAGAGAGGACGTCATACTACGCGCTCTCGCCCAGCCGAGCCAACTTGTCGACGTATAACGGCGGTGGGCGGTCGGCTAGTGGTTAATAAATAAAGTGTTAGGGCCAGATTCACAAAAGAGATACGACGGCGTATCTCCTGATACGCCGTCGTATCTCTGTGATCCGCCCGTCCTAACTATGCGGCTGATTCATAGAATCAGTTACGCATAGATAGCCATAAGATCCGACAGGTGTAATTGACTTACACCGTCGGATCTTAGGATGCAATTCTAGGCCGGCCGCTAGGTGGCGAGGCCATTGCGGTCGGCGTAGAATATGCAAATGACTAGTTACGGCAATTCACGAACGTCCGCGATGCCCGTCGATCTAAATTTACGTCGTTTCCGTAGCGATACGCGTCGTAAAGTTAAGGCTGCCTCCTAGGTGGTCTAAGCAATGTTAAGTATGGCCGTCATTCCCGCGTCGAAATTTTAAATTTCACTTTGTTAGCGTAAGTCGTCCGTGAATGGCGCTGGACGCCATTTACGTCATTTAGCGCAATGCACATCGGGTAATTTGACGGATGCGCAGTACGCTCGGCGCGGGAACGCGCCTAATTTAAATGGTGCCCGCCCCATTTGAATTAGGCGGGCTTGCGCCGAGCGGATTTACCTTACACCGCTGCAAGTTTACAGGTAAGTGCTTTGTGAATCAGGCACTTACGCTGTAAACCTGCGGCGGTGTAACGTAAATGGGATACGCTACGCCGCCGCTGCGCAACGTAATTCTTTCTAAATCTGGCCCTTAATCTTGAGGAATAGACAATGAAGAATAACCATAAACATAAAATCTTCATGCAGCCAATTCCAAAATAGTGATCCTCAGTAATAAATCCAATTTCATGCAAGAATAAATAAATGATAAGTCCATACAGTTCAAAAAGTGCAAAGTGACACAAATTTTCTTCAATGAAAAAGGTTACTTTCCATGTAATACATGCTTTACCTGCAGACATACTTAAGAAAGCAAAGGGAAAAAGGAAACTTTTAGGTCTGCCTTTACAGGAAAAGAATACAAATTTAAAGATTTTATTTGTTGCAATACTGAAGGGGTGGTTTACCTATTGGAGTGCCCTTGCAAGATTGAGTATGTAGGGAGAACTAAAAGAAAGCTTTGGAAAAGACTCTGTGAACATACCCAGAATATAATAAATGTCTTTCCCAAGCACAGCCTATCCCGTCATTATGACCAGTATCACAATAGAGATCCCTCGTCCCTAAAGGTATGGGGTATAGAAAAATACAAACCCCATTGGAGGGGGGACAATATGATCAAAAAAATCAGTCAGGCCGAATCCCGTTGGATACATGAACTTTGCACCTTATTACCTCATGGGCACAACGTGGATTTTGATTTAAATTGTTTTATTTCTAATTTTTAATCTGCAGTTGTAGTCTCCTTTCCATAATTTTTTAGATCCTGAAGATTGATTTTAGTTATGTCTTATCCCTGTTAGCTTCGACTATTTTAGCTCCATCCGTTCCTTAGATATTTATACCTCGATCTACTATCTCATATTGACCCCCTTTGTTTGTTTCTTGAGGTTAAAATTATTGCCCTGAGCATCTGGTCTGGTTTTTAACAGATTTTAATCAATTATTTTATGAATTGAACACCGTTGTGGAGCTTATTTTTTAAATCATTATATTTTTAGGAATAAATGGTCTTATTTTAATATTGTGATTTATGTATTTACACAATTCTTTGATACATAATGTTCATTAGAGGAGGTTCTTCGATGTTCCCTTAGATCAGGGATATGCAATTAGCGGACCTCCAGCTGTTGCAAAACTACAAGTCCCATCATGCCTCTGCCTCTGGGTGCCATGCTTGTGGCTGTCAGAGTCTTGCTATGCTTCATGGGAGTTTTAGTTCTGCAACAGCTGGAGGTCCGCTAATTGCATATCCCTGCCTTAGATGGTCAATTTAATTAATACTGCTATATTGGCTTTTAACCACAGGAGGGAGTATGTCCTCAATATTATTTATTATTGAGTGTCTTTACCTTATTTCACCACATGAGGGAGCACCTGATGGCCGCAATACAGAGTTTTATATTTCAATTTGAACTATTCCTTTATATATTTCTGTCCGAGATGGCATAATTCGCCAATTAAATTATTGATATTAAATACAGTATTTATGGATTGATCCCGCCATCATATTGACATCCGTCTCCATGACGGCGCGGCGTAGTATATGAGTCACCACCTTCACCTATGGCTCTAGACCCTATGATTAAGTGGCGTGACCAGCCACGTAACGCGTGAGGGAGGAAAAGAGACAACGGTGACGTCACCCCCGTTCGCGGCCGAGAGCGGTGGATTCGTTTCAATGCTGTTATCATTCAACTGTTATGTAAAATATTGGATTAAACGGTTTTTAATCAATACTGCACTATGAAGCCCCTCTTTGTTTTGTATCCACTGCTGGGAGCCTGGTAATACCATTGAGATCTGCTAGAACATCGTCAGCCCTGGAAGTGCTGGAGTGGTACCCCTGATAGTCTATTGCTGCTGCTGCTGCTAATATTGGGAGGCTTATTTTACAAGTCTATTGAGGTGAGAGGCTTGTGAGAACGAGTGGAGCACCTGAGCACCTGTCACTTTTGCGGTGGAAGGAAAATGTGTCATTTTGCACTTTTTGAACTGTATGGACTTATCATTTATTTATTCTTGCATGAAATTGGATTTATTACTGAGGATCACTGTAACGGAATGACCTGTGACAAACAGAGACTTTGGAAGGATGAGGGGTACTCCTGTGCCAGCGTCACTAATAACTCTTGTGTCTAGGGTCACCCTGTGTCCCTTTTGGGCATAGGGTGACTGAGAAATATTAATTAGAAATTACATGACAGGGGACATTACTGATGGCTCATATTGCAGGATCTTGAGATATTGCAAAGTGTTGGTTTATTCTGACCCTACCGGTCAATAGAATGATTCTTTTAATGCTTAGCCCAGGCTATTGAGTTGTTAAATGAGGCTGGCTCCCGAAAGGCCTTTCATTGTGTGACAACACTGTTTAAAGCCTATTGATGATCAGGTGTGAATACCTTTCTGTCGGCGACAGACCGTCTGTCTAAAGATGTGGATTGAGGGGAAATCATTGTGTGATGGTGTTTTGTTTGAACTCTATTAATAAATGTGACTTCTCAGATGTAGTGATTAGGTCATGTCAATTATAGACCGGCGCTGAAATTTCTGGAATGTTTAGTAATTAGCCCATCTGAAGGTGTATTGAAGCCCCCCCAGTGTGTGATGTGTGGGTGGAGAGTTTGATTGTTCCTGTGATTACTGAAACATGCCTTGTAAACTGTATATAAACTTGAGAGCTAACCATTAAAAGTGTTCATACATTTTGAAGCACAGAATAGAGCCGTCAGTCTCATTTTCTGGGGAATTGATATGGATCGTGTCTGCTGGTTTGTCTGTGTGTCGGATAAGCTGTCGTGGGTTGATGGAAGGTCTTAAGCGGTGGTGACCGTTACAGTGGTGGCACAGCAGTGGGATAATTCCATCGTCAGAAGGACGGCTACAAGGACACAGGACAATGGAGACGCTGTATGAATGGCTGAAGCTCTCTTCCCTCAAGGACTTACTGGAGACCCGGGGGCAGATCGGCCTGCAACCGTAAGAGAAGGGACATTATTGCAGAGCTTGTCCAAATGGATATAGCTGAAAGGCCCAGTGTAACAGAAAGGCCCAGCATAACAGAGAGGACACCTGAGGAAGATTTTTTTTGACCGGGCTGTTAAACGTGGACTGGCACAGTATGGACCTAATCCTCCACCGGAGATCATAGACCGGGTTATAGCAGCTGTGGATGCAACTTGGCTACAGCAAAGAGGTGCTGCAGCAGCAGAAGTCACAGCAGCACCAACTGAAGAGAGAGGAGAGGTACAGATGCCAGTCGCCATGAAAGTGGAGTTCCAGGGAGCCGGGGCAGTTGGCCCCTCTCTCCAGCAACAAGCTGAGGTGGTAAAGCTTTTACTCCCAGCGGAATCGCTGGCAGCGGGGCAGGATGCTGCTGACCGCTGCACACCACTGCAGCTTGAGCTGATATCGGGGGATGGGACTGTGGTCTCCATTCAAAGCAACCCAGAGTAAGAGCTGGCAACAAAGCAGAGTGCCACAAGCCTCTGCTCTCAACTAGCAGGAGAGGGAGTTTCTGTGGGAGTGGATGGGACTGTGGTCTCCACTCAAAGCAACCCAGCGGAAGAGCTGGCAACAGAGCAGAGTGCCACAAGCCTCTGCTCTCAACTAACGGAAGAGGGAGTTCCTGGGGCAGTGGATGGGACTTCAGTCTCCACTGGTATACCCCAGGGATGGAGGCCGATTGGCCCAGATCCCCAACAGCACGATGGACTGAGCCCAGTCACCCTGTATTCTCTCCAGCGGCTGAAAAGACTCCAGGGAGAAGGGCCAGTCCAGGCCTCTCCCCAGCGGCAGGCAGGTTCTCTGAGAGAACAAAACAAAAAACCCTAAGGTTGGCGCTGCGCTGAATTAATTGAGTGATTAAAAAGTGTAACAATAAAAATTAATAGTTATATTAATGAAGAGCTGCTAGCATTAAATTGTGTACCACAATTTTACAAACATAAAAACAAAAAGAGAATGCAGCGCTAAAAAGTGACAAATCAACAATATAGGTGAGTAATTGGTGATGTTAGCAGAAAAGAATCAATAATAAAAATGATCATTCCAAAGAATAAACAATTTAAGAAATAAATAAAAAGAGAAAATCACCAAGCTGCAAATAGTCCAGAAATTAATGAATGATTGCACTTAATTTTCTCTTAATTGTCCCACAAGTGAAAATGTGAAAAAACTAAAAAAAGAAAAGATGACACAGAAAATCCATATAAAAAAGATCCATAAAGGTTTCCAAGACGGTGAAGATAGGGTGATGAGAGATGAAATTCCACACTGCACCCGTGCTTATAAAATGCCTCCTTACCGCAATTAAAGACTGTATCTCACCAGTCTCATAAAGCCTATGGGAATTGAGGTATCCCACAACCCATCCACCTGGATGATCAGAGGGCTCAGCATAGGATCCGAACGGAACCGTGGATAATGAAAGAGAAAGGGATTCCGGCCAAACCCCCGTAGATGTCCTATTGAGACGAAACGATCGTCGGGTTGCTGTGACGTCATCGCGTTTTCGCCCTGAACGCCAGCGGTGTGTGAGTCCTGGTAGCGAGGAAGCATCGTAGCATTGGAGCATCGGAGAAGGATTCCTTCCTGTGACTGCTTGTTACTGCCTATTATACACTACTTAATTGTAAGTGCAACTTTTAATAAATATCGATAGTGATTTTAAACGTTATACGCTATGAGAATCCCTTTCTCTTTCATTATCCACGGTTCCGTTCGGATCCTATGCTGAGCCCTCTGATCATCCAGGTGGATGGGTTGTGGGATACCTCAATTCCCATAGGCTTTATGAGACTGGTGAGATACAGTCTTTAATTGCGGTAAGGAGGCATTTTATAAGCACGGGTGCAGTGTGGAATTTCATCTCTCATCACCCTATCTTCACCGTCTTGGAAACCTTTATGGATCTTTTTTATATGGATTTTCTGTGTCATCTTTTCTTTTTTTAGTTTTTTCACATTTTCACTTGTGGGACAATTAAGAGAAAATTAAGTGCAATCATTCATTAATTTCTGGACTATTTGCAGCTTGGTGATTTTCTCTTTTTATTTATTTCTTAAATTGTTTATTCTTTGGAATGATCATTTTTATTATTGATTCTTTTCTGCTAACATCACCAATTACTCACCTATATTGTTGATTTGTCACTTTTTAGCGCTGCATTCTCTTTTTGTTTTTAGGTTCTCTGAGAGAGGCAGAGGTTGGCGGGGTGAGTAATGCTCTGCTTGGAGCAATTTATTTGGGGTATGGTATGGATACCAGCATTGGAGGACTGGAACTACTGACTAACTTCGGAGTCAACCCGTTTGGGGTTCCCTCCTGTGTCAGTCTCCCACCGAAAGGGGAGAGATGTAACGAAATGACCCGTGACAAACAGAGACTTTGGAAGGATGAGGGGTACTCCTGTGCCAGCGTCACTAATAACTCTTGTGTCTAGGGTCACCCTGTGTCCCTTTTGGGCATAGGGTGACTGAGAAATATTAATTAGAAATTACATGACAGGGGACATTACTGATGGCTCATATTGCAGGATCTTGAGATATTGCAAAGTGTTGGTTTATTCTGACCCTACCGGTCAATAGAATGACCTTTTCAATGCTTAGCCCAGGCTATTGAGTTGTTAAATGAGGCTGGCTCCTGAAAGGCCTTTCATTGTGTGATAACACTGTTTAAAGCCTATTGATGATCAGATGTGAATACCTTTCTGTCGGAGACAGACCGTCTGGCTAAAGATGTGGATTGAGGGGAAATCATTGTGTGATGGTGTTTTGTTTGAATTCTATTAATAAAGGAATGTGATTTCTCAGGTGTAGTCATTAGGTCATGTTAATTATAGACCGACACCAAAATGTCTGGAATGTTTAGTAATTAGCCCATCTGAAGGTGTATTGAAGCCCCCCCAGTGTGTGATGTGTGGGTGGAGAGTTTGATTGTTCCTGTGATTACTGAAACATGCCTTGTAAACTGTATATAAACTTGAGAGCTAACTATTAAAAGTGTTCATACATTTTGAAGCAGAGAATAGAGCTGTCAGTCTAATTTTCTGGGGAATTATGCATTGTCGGTTGATGGAAGGTCGTAAATGCTGCTGCTGCCAATATTGGGAGGCCTATTTTACAAGCCTATTGAGGTGAGAGGCTTGTGAGAGACCGAGTGGAGCACCTGAGCACCTGTCACTTTTGCGGTGGAAGAAAAATTTGTAATTTTGCACTTTTTGAACTGTATGGACTTATTTATTTATTCTTGCATGAAATTGGATTTATTACTGAGGATCACTGTTTTGGAATTGGCTGCATGAAGATTTTATGTTTATGGTTATTTTTCATTGTCTATTCCTCAAGATTAACACTTTACTAATTAAGCACCGTAAATTGATCTATATGCACTTTATTCATCTATGCACTTTATATTTCAATATTTATTAATAATATTTTATATATTTTTTATTAATACTATTAATATTGTTAGTTGTTAATTATTGGTATTGGTAATTATTGGTATTTATTACTTGTATTAATAGCAAGCGCCCCAACAACCCCCCATTCCTCATATACTATTAGTGTGCGAACATTATTTAGTTGTGGCCGCTGCTAGGGAATTTCTACCATCATTCCTTTTAATTTCACTTTATCAGTATTGTCATGGTGGATGGTAGTTTATTATATTATTTTTAGCTATTCTCTATATAGTGTGGTTTGCGCTCTGATCCCCCTCTAAATTTAACAAAGCACCGGTACTTGGAAGTAACCAGGCGCTACACAAGAAAAACATTACTTGGTAAGAAATAAAAGTAAATGAACAAATTAATAAGGTACAGTGGACTGCTTACAGGGCCCTGTTATAGTCTAGGATAATAAAAATTTAACAGGTTAGATTATCACAATTAACACAGACCTGTGTAAACACACCACAAAGGGACCCTTCCAGCAAGGTATATACAATGCTGAAGCACCTCTTCGCCAGGCCTCACCCAGGTTTCAGCAACAGCAACACTGAGTAGATTAGTATACTAAATACTGTAAGTCTGAAAGTATATATATATATATAGATATATAGGTCAATATCTAACTTTACCTAACAGACAATCCTTGAACACGTGTTTTACTATAGTGGTTTGGTTGATCAGACCAAACCTCAATACGATCGTTTCTCAAAAGTTAGCTGTTATCTTTGCTAGCATACAGTAAGTTGGTGCACAATAAGAAATTTGTAATCCAAAGGGAAACAGATAAAACTGGCAAAGAACGTCTGAATGATCAAAGCGAATTAGTCACTCAACTCGCCAGCTACACTGTCACTCCCGGGTGCTACGTATCCCGCACGTGGCGTGTTGGCCTTAAAGTAACAATGGGGAGTCTACACGATCCACCTTCCTGCAACACAGTCAATATTGTTGGGGAGGTGCCCGGCTCACCCCACCAGGCCTGCCCTCTCCGGAATGCTCCATATACGAAATCCAGATCCTTGGCCTCTCCGCCAACGACAGTTCCCGGTCTTCACACAGCCGTCACACACTGTCCATAAAACAGGTCACCGGTTGCTCTTGAATGCAGCCTGGACTCTCCATCAGGAATTCCCCTTTCAGGATTGGTGATCCGCACAGGCATGTGTAGGCTCAAGGTTCTTAGGCCTATGCTTCCAGAGACAGGTCTCAACACAGGCCTCCTACTTGCTCGAAGAGGCGGTCCCAAGAGAGCAAGCCGAAGATGTCCTCCTCCTTAAATTCCTTCACCTAGCAGGCTGTGCGGAAGCGCAAAGTACTTGGGATGGCACAGTTGCACTCTGGACATTGTAGTCTGTCAGTTAACCAGGGCAATGGAGTCTATATCTCCCTGTACTTCAATTCCCATCATTCATTGTTGCACCAGGGTAAAACCAAACAGGAGGTGGCTATAACAACAATTGGCCACTGTAGGGAGCTGAGTTCCTTCTTTATCTGTAAACGGTAGTCTTTTATCCACATCGAAAGTGGCACCTTTCTTCATCTGTCAGGTGCACAGAGGAGGGGGCAGAAAGGGTGCAGTTACAATGAGTGGGAGCTGATTGGAGGAAAGGCACACACCCCCTTTCACACAGCAGAAGAACTGTGTTCAGAATAGACAAGCTGTCTGCTGAGCTACCCCCCCCCCCCCCCCCCCGACACAAATGTATAAGTTCTCAGGAAGGACACATGCTGATAACAGAGGAATGAGGCAGTGGAGAGAAACAACACTTTGGAGATAGACAAGTAAACACTACGGGCCAGATTCTCAAAAGAGATATTCCGGCGTATCGCCTGATACGCCGTCGTATCTCTGAGTCCGCCCGTCGTATCTATGCGCCTGATTCATAGATTCATAGAATCAGTTAGGCATAGATAACCATTAGATCCGACAGGTGTAAGGCTCTTACGCTGTCGGATCTTAAATGCATTTTTTTTTTTCGCCGCTAGGTGTCGCCAACGTCGTTTTCCCGATCGAGTATGCAAATTAGCAAAATACGCAAATTCCCGAACGTACGCCCGACCGACGCAGTGAAGTTACAACGTTTACGGAAGATTTGCGACGCGTAAAAGTTGCCCCTGGGTATATGAGGCGCAGTCAATGTTAAGTATGGCCGTCGTTCCCGCGTCGAAATTTGAAAATGTACGTTGTTTGCGTAAGTCGTCCTTGAATGGCGCTGGACGCCATTTACGTTAACGTCTAAACCAATGACGTCCTTGCGACGTCATTTAGCGCAAAGCACGTCGGGAAATTTTAGGGACGGCGCATGCGCAGTACGTTCGGCGTGGGAACGCGCCTAATTTAAATGATCCACGCCCCCTACCCGGATCATTTGAATTAGGCGGGCTTGCGCCGGAGGATTTACGTTACACCGCCGCAACTTTACAGGCAAGTGCTTTGTGAATCAAGCACTTGCCCGTAAAACTTGCGGCGGCGTAACGTAAATGAGATACGTTACGCCGCCGCAAAGATGCGGCGATCTACCAGAATCTGGCCCTACATATATACGTGCTTTGCTTAGATTTCATGACTGAGGTTTACAACCACTTTATGCAAACTAGGACAAAGCTAACCTATTGTTAATTATATGCTGGACGCTACCTTATGTCGCTTCTTATCGCCTTGGGTACTGTGGGCCAGATTCACGTAGAAGTGCGGCGGCGTAACGTATCGTAGATACGTTACACCGCCGCAAGTTTTCATCGCAAGTGCCTGATTCACAAAGCACTTACAATGAAAACCTACGCTGGCGGGCCTCCGGCGCAAGCCCGCGTAATTTAAATGGGCGTGTGCCATTTAAAGTAGGCACGCTCCCGCGCTGGACCTACTGAGCATGCTCCGTTTCGAAATTCCCGCCGTGCTTTGCGCGAAGTGACGTCATTTTTTCGAACTGCGACATGCGTAGCGTACTTCCGTATTCCCGGACGTCTTACGCAAACGACGTCAATTTTTAAATTTCGACGCGGGAACGACGGCCATACTTTATACAGCACATACGTGTGCTGTGTAAAGTTAGGGCACCCAAAACGACGACTAAATTTGCGACGGGAAACTAGACTAGCAGCGACGTAGCGAACGCGAAAAACCGTCGTGGATCGCCGTAACTCCTAATTTGCATACCCGACGCTGGTTTACGACGCAAAATCCCCCCAGCGGCGGCCGCCGCGGTACTGCATCCTAAGATCCGACAGTGTAAAACAATTACACCTGTCGGATCTTATGGATATCTATGCATAACTGATTCTATGAATCAGTCGCATTGATACTCAGAGATACGATGGAGTATTTGAGATACTCCGTCGTATCTCCTTTGTGAATCTGGCCCTGTATTTGTAATTTACAGGGAACAATCCAGTTTTGTGGCTGTTGCACAGCCTTATGCAGTGACCCGGTCGTCAAAACTAATTTAATGAGTTAGGCAGTTCAGGCTGTATTAGTGGGAACTACCTTACAATTGTAACCACTGGGCGCCATTGTATCTTTAAAATTTCAGCTTTTTTCTGAGACAATGGTTACATCAGAGGGAAGTCAGCGTGGAAATCATCTGCCAGGGTGAGTGTTGCTCACATGCATGGCAACATTGTTTTCTGTTTTCCAGTGTCCATCTCTTTTAGGCGGTCTATACAACTCAAGTGTCCAATAATTACTATACAGTAAAACCTTGGTTTGAGAGCGTTTTGCAAGACAAGAAACATTTTTTAATACATTTTGACTTGATAGACAAGCAATGTCTTGATATACAAGTAGGGTAATGTCACAACTGAGTATAAAAGAGAAGAGAGGCGCCTGTAAGTGTAGTAATATGGTTACATTTAATGAAGGTACAACATTTAGCAACATATTGCTACACTTAAAGGCGCCTCTCTTCTCTTCTGTAGCTCCTGCTGGATTTTGCTTCTAATCCCCTTGTGGAGGCTTCCATTTGTGGATGGACATTTAATAGTTATACAACTTATCACATTGCTATAATCTTTTTATATGGACTATAAACTGAAGGACCTATGAATAAATGGTTGTGGAACAAATCATTTGAGTTTCCATTGTTTTTTATGGGGAAATTTGCTTTGATATACAAGTGCTTTGGATTACAAGCATGTTTCTGGAATGAATTATGCTTGCAATCCAAGGTTTTACTGTATAGCCATGTTCCTCTATAGTAGGTGAGGTTGAAAAAGACACAAGTCCATCAAGTCCAAGCTATTGACTACAGTTTACACAGTATGTGTAACAATCTTATTGTGTTAACACTCTTGCTGCATAGCTTAGTCTGTTAAAGAAAGTTGAAAAATACCAGACCTGCTGGCAGGATCAACAGGTGATAGAATTATGCTACAGGGGTACTCAGAAAAACAAAGATTGCTGTGTTAATGGTAATTAAGTGCTACCCCCAAAGGACCTGCTTGGTAATTTGGATTCTCTGTTCTGCACCTCGATTATAAAAAAAACCTCACCTGGTTGAATGAAAGTCACAGTAAGCACATGGCTACACAAGTGACAGACTGTAGTATTTATGCATTTTTTTTTAATTTTGCCCATAGTTTTGTAGCAGAGTGCCCATTAACTCACTATGGTCAGATGCAAGTGCAGGCCCTTTTATCTCCATTTCTTTTGCACACACTTTTACATGAAAACCCACTTCAAAAGAGAAGTCTGTTTTTTTTTTTCTTAAAGATACCTAGGTGGATGTAGCATTGGTCCGATGCTGCATCTGTCCCACGACGCCTCTACAATGAGAACCGAGCGATCGAACACCGATGATTGCTCGGTTCTGACAGCTCTGTGAGCAGAAATCTGCTAACTGTCAGTCACAGCTCTCTGCTTTGCTCCCTCCTCACTTATTGGAGCGCTGGGCTGTGAAGGGGGCTGAATGGCCAGCTCAGGCTCTCAGCAACTCCCTGAGAGGCTAGGCCAGGTGTCGGTCCAGGGACCTGGCGGATCCCGACTTCCATAGTCATGATGATGGTCCTAGGACTGCGAATCTTCGTTCTCCTTTAGATTTGTAGCGGGATTTGGAGGAGATTTTGGTTAGTTGATCAGAGGGCCCGACCCCCCCCCCCCCCATCTTTGGCAACTCGCGACAGGGGCCCGCCCCTTCCATTTTTTTCATCTGACCTTAGCAACTTGCGGAAGGAGAGAGAAGAGAAGACCTGACTTTGTTTTGTTCATCAGCACCAATTCCCCCCCCCCCCCCCGTCCCATCCTGCTTATCATCTTGCGGCAGTAGAGAGGAGGGCCCCCCGGTTCTCTGATCCAAGGGGGCCCTGCCTAAAGCTGTGTAAGTGTCCCCATCATTTGTGATGGCTGCCCTGCTTGCTGGACATAGTAAGAATTATTAATTGTCCGCAAATCAAGGTATCTCTGACTATAAGAAGGTCAAGGGCCAGATTTATTAGAAAGAGATCTGCTGCAACTTAACCTCATGAGTCAGGGCCTGTTTCTTCCTAAGTCTTTCACAGAGCTCCCCGGGTCCAGTAAAGGACTAAGGAAGGAACAGGCCCTGGGACATTTATCAGCGAATGGTAAAAAATGTAAACAATTGTAGCGCCAGGCTCCCAATGACAAGGGCGCTACTATAAATTTAGGGGGTGTCTAAGCCATAGTTGGGCTCAGACTCTGCTAATTCTGTGTAAATTCGCCTCTGTTCTGGCTGTGGTTGTGCTCGGTAGAAGTTTTCCCTTGTTGCCTGTAGGTGGCGTTACCACCTCAGGCCCATGTTGGAACTCGGGCGAACCATGGTGTGTTGAGTGACCCTTCTCGGCAGCAACCCAGTGGGAATGGTACCCCGCTGTGCATGCTGGGAGGGGATGCTTAAGGGCAGATGCCATTTTTCGGGGTCCTTCGCCTTGTGGCCCTCCTGGCGCGAGGCGAGTGTGCGTAATTTCAGCCCCAGGACCACGTTGGTCCGAGGCTGTATTCCTATCAGGTAGGCCCAGCTACGCTGGCTGGGGCCTATGGTAATACAAGGGATCCCTAGCCGTCTATCCAAGCGGGGGAAGCTTCTTAGCGAAGGAAACAGGGGGAGGACCTGCCCTGGAGGAGACCAAGCAACGCAAGCTGATGTCTCGGGATAGGCCTGGTGACCTCTTTAAGGAAAGGGATCTGCCGGATTGAAATCCTATGGCAGAGGATTACCAATGTATAAAGAATTTGTTTCCAAAATGCTTCTCCGCTCATGATCAGTGTATTCAGGATACCCCTATTTCCACATACCTCTTCCCCATCCCCTTCTTCTTTCCCCAACTTAATCACATAACCATAATAATGATAATAATGTTAATAATAATGAGATCACACCTGAGTTTGGAGTATAAATGGCCATAACAGCCTTTTTACTATTACCAAAATAATTAATTAATTAAATTAATTAAATCATTTCCAAATAAACATTTTAACAGCAACTTTTTAAACATACACACACAGCCTGTTGGTCTTTGATGGCCCCCGAACCTAAAAACATTACCACCACCACACTGCGGGACAATTTTACCATACCAGGCCTCCAGCCGTATACAGCTCGGAGACAACCCCCTTTTTCCTGCAGTGCCACCATACCCGTATTCAAGCGGACACCGTTCCACTAGAATACCCCAGAGGGACCCATACCACATATGAACCCCCCAAAACTTCCATCAGATCTGTTATCTCCCACCATCAAAGACCAAGGACCTGTGCAGGCTCCCTTGCACACGGTCATGCCCCGGCCCTGCGTTATCTTTTCCTTCCAGTAATTTTTACTCCGGGCCTCACTAGAATGCTGCACTAGGTCAGAGGAATTTATTACCATTTATATTTAACAGACTGCAATGAAACATCAAAGTACAGTTGACCAATCTCATTCTATGATTATTTCTGCTATCTGAGTTAAGTTGATGGACAGTTTAAGTGCTTAATTTCTTTCAAATTGCACAGATTAGAATCAGGAACTTACTGCCCTGTACCAGTTCTGAACATTCTAAACTGTGTTTACAGTCCATAAACCTTTCTAAAATCATAATTTTGGGGGAGTCAGAACCTGCTGGCAGAAAAAAACATTAACTAAAGAAATGTGTTATTGTTACTGTTATTTTTATATATTATGTACCTGCGTAATTTATTTTAGAATGTCATTCTAGGCACCTCCAGGGATCTCTGACACCTAGGTGTTTCCATTTTCAGCAATGAAGGCATTGTAGAATACCTACAGCACATCTCACAAATGCAATTTGGTCACCACTCAAGGTTTCTCTGCACCCCACAGTGCATTCTGGCAGAGGCATTGCTAGGGGGGTGCGGGCCGCCCCGGGTGACACCCACTAGAGGGGTGACACCATCCCGATTTAAAAACATTTTTTTTTTTTTATTTTTTTTTAGCTGACATGTGCCTGCAATGATCTGAGGTACTGAAAGGGGAGGGGGGGGTGTTTGCACCTGGGGGGATTTCACTGAAGGGGTGGGGGGTGTACTAAGGGGGTGTTTGCACTGAGGGGGTTTTCACTAAGGGGGTTTGCACTGAGGGGGGTTGTACTAAGGTGGGGGGGTGTTTGCACTGGGGGGTTGCACTGAGGGGGGGTTTGCACTGAGGGGGGGATTTGCACTGAGGGGGGGTCTGTGTAACATGCAGGGGTCCAGAGGTGCAGGTGGCTGTGTAATGTAAAATGGTTGCAGTGATGCAGGGTGCTGTGTAATGTAAAGGGGTGCAGAGGGCTGTGTAGTGTAAAAGGGTCCAGAGGTGCAGGGGGCTATGTGATGTAAAGGGGTGCAGAGGTGCAGGCGGCTGTGTAATGTAAAAGGGGTGCAGTGATGCAGGGTGCTGTGCAATGTAAAGGGGTCCAGAGGTGCAGGGTGCTGTGTAATGTAAAGGGGTCCAGAGGTGCAGGGGGCTATGTGATGTAAAGGGGTCCAGTGGTGCAGGGGCTGTGTAATGTAAAGAGGTGCAGGGTGCTGTGTAATGTAAAGGGGTGCAGGGTGCTGTGTAATGTAAAAGGGTCCAGAGGTGCAGGGTGCTGTGTAATGTAAAAGGGTCCAGAGGTGAAGGGGGCTGTGAGATGTAAAGGGGTCCAGTGATGCAGGGTGCTGTGTAATTTTAAAGGGGTCCAGTGATGCAGGGTACTGTGTAATTTTAAAGGGATCCAGTGATGCAGGGGGCTGAGTAATGTAAAGGGGTCCAGTGATGCAGGGTGCTGTGTAAAGTAAAGGGGTCCAGAGGTGCAGGGTGCTGTGTAATGTAAAGGTGTCCAGAGGTGCAGGGTGCTGTGTAATTTAAAGGAGTCCAGTGATGCAGGGTGCTGTGTAATGTAAAGGGGTCCAGAGGTGCAGGGGGCTATGTGATGTAAAGGGGTCCAGTGGTGCAGGGGGCTGTGTAATGTAAAAGGGTCCAGAGGTGCAGGGGGCTATGAGATGTAAAGGGGTCCAGTGATGCAGGGTGCTGTGTAATGTAAAGGGGTGCAGTGATGCAGGGTACTGTGTAATTTTAAAGGGGTCCAGTGATGCAGGGGGCTGTGTAATATAAAGAGGTCCAGAGGTGCAGGGTGCTATGTAATGTAAAAGGGTCCAGAGGTGAAGGGGGCTGTGAGATGTAAAGGGATCCAGTGATACAGGGTGCTGTGTAATTTTAAAGGGGTCCAGTGATGCAGGGTACTGTGTAATTTTAAAGGGGTCCAGTGATGCAGGGTGCTGTGTAATGTAAAGGGGTCCAGAGGTGCAGGGGGCTATGTGATGTAAAGGGGTCCAGTGGTGCAGGGGGCTGTGTAATGTAAAAGGGTCCAGAGGTGCAGGGGGCTATGAGATGTAAAGGGGTCCAGTGATGCAGGGTGCTTTGTAATTTTAAAGGGGTCCAGTGATGCAGGGGGCTGTGTAATATAAAGAGGTCCAGAGGTGCAGGGTGCTGTGTAATGTAAAAGGGTCCAGAGGTGAAGGGGGCTGTGAGATGTAAAGGGATCCAGTGATACAGGGTGCTGTGTAATTTTAAAGGGGTCCAGTGATGCAGGGTGCTGTGTAATTTTAAAGGGGTCCAGTGATGCAGGGTACTGTGTAATTTTAAAGGGGTCCAGTGATGCAGGGCGCTGTGTAATGTAAAGGGGTCCAGTGATGCAGGGGGCTGTGTAATGTAAAAGGGTCCAGAGGTGCAGGGTGCTGTGTAATGTAAAAGGGTCCAGAGGTGAAGGGGGCTTTGAGATGTAAAGGGGTCCAGTGATGCAGGGGGCTGTGTAATGTAAAGGGGTCCAGTGATGCAGGGGGCTGTTTAATGTAAAGGGGTCCAGTGATGCAGGGTGCTGTGCAATGTAAAGTGGTCCAGAGATGTAGTTGTGGAGAGGGGGTACACAGTAGTAACAAAAAGATATTGAAGGATGCAGAGGTATGCAGGGGGCACAGTGGAGTGTTTTTACATTTTAATATATTGGGTGGATATTGGATCCGCCCCGGGTGCCAAATTCTCTAGGTACGCCCCTGGCCTAATGGCTCCTGAGATGTGAATTCCGGTCCTGGAGAAAGAGATGTGGGGGGAGGGGACAAAGAAAAATGGAGAGAAAGAAGAAGGGATAGAACGAACAAGAAAGATGGATAGGGAGAGAGAGAAAAGGGGAAGAAAGGAGAACAGAGAGCAAACAGTAGGGTAAAAAATATTCTTACCCCTTGAAATTTTCCACATTTTGTCATGTTACAACCAAAAACTTAAATGTATTTTTTGGGGATTTTATGTAATAGATCAACACAAAGTGGCACATAATTGAGAAAGTCGAAGGAAAATGATAAATGGTTTTCAATTTTTTTTACAAATAAATATGTGAAAAGTGTGGGGTACATTTGTATTCAGCCCCCCTGAGTCAATACTGTTGTGGAAATTTCAAGATGTATTTAATATGTACTGTAACTACAACTTGTTATTTTCAGGCTTGCAAAGTGGTACAATCCAGTTTATCTATACTACTGTATGTGTCTATGGTTAGTTGATTTGGTGGTTAGCAAGACCCCTCTTTTCTTCTTGTGCCCTCAGTTAGTTTCCAGCCTTTATAGTGGGCACAAGGTGTAAGAAGTTCATTGTACACTTTGATAAGACCAGTTAACATCAAGGAACCCAATTTTCAAAAATAAAACTATGTTGCATTAAACTGCTGCATCTTATTGGTGAGTTGAGCTCTCTTTGGAGGGAGCTTCTAGACCAGTGGTTCTCAACCTTTCTAGTGCCGTGACCCTTGATAAAATTCCCTAACGGTAAAATTATTTTCGTGGAGTGGGTTGTCGGCATCCAAGGCAAGTAATTTGTGCCCCTAACCCATGGACATTTAGCGCTCCCTGAGTCCCTTCCACTCATACAGTATTAAAACCCCTTATGGTACATTTGAGGATGTACCCCTCTTTCTCTTTGTTCTCCTTTTTCTTTCCCCCTTTTTTTTCCCTATTCCTCGCTAGCCCTTTTTTTCTTTGTTCCTTAACCTCTTTTTCTCTCCCTTCCATGTAGTCTCTATTTTTATTCCTTCTCTTATTTCTTGGTGGGTGGGGTTAATAGGATCAGTGGCAGTGCTGGGGGGAATTCTGATCAGTCAACTTAGGTGCCCTTAATCAAGGTCATCTGCTGATCTGAGAACTGTAGTGGGGACTTTTAATGGTAAATATAATCACAAGTAGTGTTGCTCCGCATTCACGGTGTCTCAGACTTTGTGGTGTCTCGTAGCAGTGACACCTATGCTCCTCCATCCTCTCCCACTTCACATTTCTCACGTCAGCCGACTTCTAGTCTCTGCCCCCAGCCATGCCGTGAACTGAATGGGCGGCCGCGGGCTCCAGGAACAGCCCAGGATTTGGTGACCCCCTGGCAAATCATGATTTGACCCCCAAAGGGGTCCCGACCCCCAGGTTGAGAATCACTGTTCTAGACCAAGGGCCAGATTCACAAAGCACTTACGCCGGCGTATCTAGAGATGCGCGACGTAATTGTAAATATGCGCCGTGCGTATCTATGCGCCGTATCCTCAAAATGAGATACGCCTGAAAACCAGCTTTTTCCGACCGACGTAAAACGATTACACCGGCGCACCTTGGGGCGCAAAAATACGCTAGACACACCATTGTTTTGCTAGTCAAATATGCAAATGAGGGAGATACGGCGATCCACAAAAGTACGCTTGTGTGGCGCAGGCTACACCATGTGCGCATCAGCTGAATGTCCAGTCTAAAGTTACCCCTTATAAAAGCAGGCTTAACTTTGCACCAGACGTGTGCAGGTCAGCTAAAGCAACACCGTTAGGGACGAGCTGAGCACACACACTTGCAGGACAACAATCTGTATGCCAACATGCCAGGGGCATCCATGCTCAAAGCTATACTAGTGACTTTAGAGGCAGGCAGAAGGCACCTTTGCACGTTAAACACACACATTAATCATGGCACAAGTAGAATGCATGCATGCACACCACTGTGGTCCCTAGCACACACACCCCACATCCTCATCGAATTGGATTAGACCAAAGTACACCGCACGGTACTAGGGAGCAGCAACGCCACGCTAAGGCTCCAATTATGTCACTGTACATTCATTCATACTCCATTCACATGGACCTGGGATCACTTCTCCCTGGTCCTGGGGAACCCTTCTCCACCAAAACTGAGTGCGACACCCCTTTTCTGGCAGGAATGTCACCCCCACATTCATACATCATTCACAAACATAAAACAAATCATAATCACAGTAAAAACCCCAAAAAAATAATAAAACACTGAAAACAAAAGTACATCACAAATTAACGTCGGCCTGGGCCGGCCACGGCCACGGCCCTGGCCCCTCAGGGGAGACTCATGGGGGGGGGAATCAGGGGAAGGAGGAGCCTCCTGCCCTCCAAGGCCACGGGTATTCTGTTGAGACCAACATTCAGGGCTGCCACATTGGCCTGGACAGCCTGGGTCAGGGAATGCACCTTCTGACCCACGCCTAATGTGGCAGTCTGCAGCTCATTAAAACAGTTTATGAATGCCAAGGAGTTCGTGCTCACGTCCATCACGGAGTCCTTTATGGAGACCAGGCTCTCCTCCATCTGGGCCAAAGTCTGGGTGACCTGACCCAGATGGCGGGTCTGAAGGGCCTGGTCCCTCCTAAGATTGGCCGACAGAAAGTCTGCCACCCCCCTGGTCTTCCAGGTGGCCTTCCTGCCTGCAGATGAGGCTTGTGGCCTGGGAGAAGGGGAGCCCCCTGGGGGGGGAGCCCTGTTGGGGGAGGAGTAGGAGGGGCTACCCCTGATGGAGGCCTGACTGCTGCCAGCCACAGGGGGAGCCTCATCCAAAAGGCGAAGTATTTCACTGGCAATGGTGACCTCCTCCTCCTCAACCTCCTCCCCCTCATCCTCCTCATGAGGTGAGTTGTGGCCACTCCCCTCCCCTGAGGACTCCTGCCTTTCCTGGGGGTTTTCAGCAGCCTGATGTCCGGGGGATGGTGCAGACTGGCCAGATGGCCCAGCACCCTCCTGGCCATCTGTGGATGACACAAAACATACACAGGTTGGAGGATCCACACACTTGTCACATATTGTCACATATTCCCTTCCCCCCCACACATGCTACACATCAGATAGAAAAAAAAAACGTACCTGTCCTCACGGCCTCATCGGAGTCAAAGCCAGGCAGGCCCACCACTTGCTGGCTGTTGAAGCACCGGGCCACTGCACGCTCCTCATCAGTCAACCTGATGGTGCAAGGTGGTCCCCCTCCAGTGCCCCTGGAATGTGCTGTAAGTTTGGCCAGCTTATCACGGACCACGCTCCTCAGATCATTAATCTTTTTGGAGATCCCACTAACGGTCCTCGTCTCCCCCCCCCAAGGCATTGATATCATCAACTATCTCTTGGAGGATCTGCTTCTTCCTGGCCGGGGTGGTGTCCTGGCTCTCAGGGCCATGCAAAAAACGCCCATTTCGAGTGATGGCCCTGGCAAGGATCTCCTTCTCACGGACAGTGAAGTTCAATTTTCTCCTCTTTGGTGCCATATCACCACCAAACACTCAGCACCAAACAGACACAAAAACAGACAGCACACACAGACACAAAAACAGACACCAAAAACCAGACACCAAAATCAGACAGCTAATACAGACACCAAAAAACACACAGAAAAAAGACACAAAAAACACACAGAAAAAAGACACAAAAAACACTCAGAAAAAACAAACAGCTAATACAATCTCCTACTCCAATAAATCTTTCCTATAACACTCCTACACAAACCAACACACAGCCACAGACAACAGAACAAAAGCACCATGCTTCAGGAAGGGAAACACATGGATGTACTTTTGCAATGGAAGGGCATTTGTCTGGGCCTATTTATACACAGGGCGTATCTCACTAAGTACGCCGAGCCTAGTTCCTATCTCACTGATTGCGCCGGGCCGAGTTCTGAGCATGCGCAGTGAGGTGCAGAATCATGCGCGCATGCGCAGTCCGGCCGTCCCTTCATTTGCATGGGGTCACGGCTCATTTCAATGGAACACGCCCACTTCCTTCCCACTTTCAATTACCCCGCCTTACGCCTCGGAATTTATGTTACGCTGGCGCAAATTTGGGCGCAAATACTCTGTGGATACGGTACTTGCGGCACGAAATTGAGCCGGCGTAACGTAACAGAGATGCGATACGCCGGTCTATATATGCGCTCTACGTGAATCTGGCCCCAAGATCTTATGGATGGTATGTCAATGCATAAAGTGGAACTTGAAAGAGGACAACTAGAAAATGACAGGTGATATCTAGACCTATAGCTTCAAGCTCTAAAGCTATGGATTAAAATACACATTGATATTCCCCGCTAAAGTTTTAATATTTTGGGAGAGTGTCACTGTGGACCCATCAGAAGTCTCTTTAAGCACTGCAAATATGTGGAGATCTGAGGTTCTTCAAAGCTGCCTTTTTCAACCTGGGTGCCTTGGTAAAATGCCTCTAAATTTCCCAAAAATTGTATACAAGCCAGCGAGTGGATGAAACCTGCCTTTTAGTTACACAAAGCCACATGGTTTCATTGTGAACCATTACAATCCCCTAGCTGTCAGCGTCCTAATAACTAATGACATGATTGGTTGATAAGGAAGACATCAGGCACCTGTACAGCATCCTTTTTTCAGTCAGCACTGAGGTCACATTATCTGAGTGAGGAAGGAAATAAACATTGGAATACCAGTCATTGCCAGTGTGCAAAGTTGTGTTTTTCTTTGGAACAATAAAGTGCCTCTAACATTGTGTGTCCTACATGTGTAGATGTTGCTGCATTATGTAAAAACTATTACTTACGTTTTAACCCTTTAGAATTGGGTGCCTCAAGATTGTGCAGCATTTAAAAGGGTGCTTTGACTGAAAAACATAGAGAAACACTGCAGTAATGCAGTGGCGGGTCCACAACCTTTTGTACCTGGCAAAGGCTGGAACCTGGCGAAAAAGACACCATTGGCTGTGAACGCAGTTCACCATAACAATTTGCATTTTAATCTCCTTCAAAAACAACTCCAACCGCCTCCAGAAATTCAGAGTTGTAACCCGCTAAAACAACACTGACTTTATGGATCTGATGACAGAGCTTTGTACGCAATGCTGCAGTATTATAATGACAAAAGGTCAAAATATTATGCAATTCCATCAATATACGGCTCTATTTATATTTCTGGCCGTCACTGAAAGAGATTTCTGAATCTGTTTAAGTCTGCCCGTCTGCTTTGAAATCTTAGAATACGAGCAGATATGTTCTTAATTTCCGGTATTCTGGCTCCTCATTCCATTTGGAATGTGAAATCTTCTGTACGCCTCCCAAAAATTTGCCAGTAGAAGTTCAGATTTAGTATGGCTACAGACACATGTTGAAGGATAGCCCTGTGACTGATCACAATGTTGTCTTCATCTGTGAAATGTTTATAGCTGTAAACCTTTGGGTGGCCCAATATTCTCAGGCAATATACCTCAATATACACTCACCCGCCACTTTATTAGGTGCACCTTGCTATTACCGGGTTGGACCCCCTTTTGCCTTCAGAACTGCCTTAATTTTTCGTGGCATAGATTCAACAAGGTGTTAGAAACATTCCTCCGAGATTTTGGTCCATATTGACATGATAACATCATGCAGTTGCTGCAGATTTGTCGGCTGCACATCCGTAATGCAAATTTCCCATTCCACCCACATCCAAAGAGTGCTCTATTGGATTGAGATCTGGTGACTATGGAGGCCATTGGAGTGCAGTGACCTCATTGTCATGTTCAAGAAAACAGTGCTGAGATGATTTGAGCTTTGTGACATGGTGCATTATCCTGCTGGAAGGAGTCATCAGAAGATGGGTACACTTTAGTCATAAAGGGATGGACATAGTAAGCAACAATACTCAGGTAGGCCATTGCATGTAAATGATGCTCAATTGGGACACCACTGAAGGTAGCCAAGAAATCCATTATGTCCTCTTTGCTTACTGACTCCTGGTACATTTTACCATCTGATCTGGAGCTGCCCGAACGTACAGACCTATTGGTTGCAAGTAGCTCAATTTCTTCACGACACCATGGGGTCGCCGGCAGGTCTGGACCCAAAGCTCTGTCTATTGGGCCTTTTGCCTGACACTGATGTGGACAAATACCAAGCAATATTTATGTATGAGACCTTGTTTATAGCTTGAAAAGTTCTTGCTAAGGTGTGGATGCAGGCATTGCCCTCTCAGAGTTGAAAAAATTAAGTCAATGAGACCCTTCCGTTTAAGAAGATGATATGCACCCACAGAGGTTGCCCCCAAAATATTTCTAGAGTTTGGGATGGCTGGAGGATGGAAAAACATGTACTTAAATGACCCCAGCCTGGTTGAGTGAGACACTTATAAAAATGATTAATATAAGACTGTTGTATTCTTTATTTGATGCATTTTTTATTTTTGTTCATCACAATTCCATTACATGTACGCTTGTAGAACATGTTTTCATTGTCATGGATTTGCAATAAAGTCTGCAGCTTACCTCATCTCCATGTGGTCATTAGAGGCCTGACCCTGTTCTGGTTTCCTTTTTTATCACTTCCTCTTCCTGTGTGGCCCCAGCCAGGCCATCCCAGGAAGTCTATATTAACTGTTGCACTGCAGGTCTGCAGTGCTGTTCAATAGTGTAGTTTGCTAAGTTCCTGTTTGCAGTGTGCTATGATCATCTTCCTGTGTACCGTTTTTTGGCTTGTTCCTGACTTCTGCTGTTTGCCGGTGCCCCTGACCATTTGCCTGTCCCATGGTTACCCTTGTCTGCCTGTTGCCCTGACCTCGGCCTACCCATCACCACCATTTGTCCTGATGGCTGCTTCCCCTCTCTCCCTGTGGAGTGTGACCTAGGGGATCTCGGGGGTCGCGACCTGGATCCAGTTGCGGCCAAGGCCATCCTCACCACTAGAGGCTCTGGTGAACACAAAACTGGGTCTTAGACTCCGCACCCTGGGTGATCTTGGGTTCACGCTTCCTCTCTGCTAGCAGCAGTCGGCTATAGGGTTCACTACCCTGTGGTGCATCCCTGACCCCAACGGGGTGCACTTGTCACCTGGCCACGGGTGACCTGACATTCATCTCAATAAAGTTAAATTTTTTTGTTAAAATGATGCTCAATTGGTACTAAGCGGCCCAAAGTGTGCCAAGAAAATATCCCCCACACCATTACACCACCTCCACCAGCCTGAACCATTGATACAAGGCAGGATGGATCAATGCTTTCATGTCGTTTAGTCCAAATTCTGATCCTACCAGCTGAACGTTGCAAGTGAAATCGAGACTCATCAGACCAGGCAACGTTTTTCCAGACTTCAATTGTCCAATTTTTGTGAAGCTGTGCCAATTGTAGCCTCAGTTTTCTGTTCTTAGCTGACAGGAGTGGCACCCGGTGTGGTCTTCTGTTTCTGTAGCCCATCTGCTTCAAGGTTCAACGAATTGTGTGTTCAGAGATGGTATTCTGCAAACATTGGTTGTAACGACAATGGCTGCGCTGCTTTCAATCCATCCAGTGCAGCCAATCAACGGCCGGGCTGAGAACCCGAGGAGGATGACGGGAGCAAGCACGGGACTTTCGAGGGGCCAGGTAAGTAAAACGGGGGCTCAGGGGGGGGGTGGGGTACTGTTGGATGTTTTTTCACCTTAATGCATAGGATGCATTAAGGTGAAAAAACGTTTACCTTTACAACCCCATTAAAGTTTCGGCCAGCCACAGTTACTTACAGCTAGGCATGTGCATTTCGTTTCGTTTCGAATCGAAATTCGGACAAATTTTTCATTATTCGGACATTCAGACGCATACGAATTCCCGAATTGTAATATTAACGAATTTAACCGAATCCGAACGAACGTTTTCGAATCAAAAACCCGTGGACGAAATTCGATCGAATTCGAAAACAAATTCTATTCGACTCGAATTCGAAAACAATTTGATTCGAAAACAAATTTCCAATGAAAATTTAAAGCAAATTTGAATCAAAATCTAAAAAATATAAATCGATTTCTAAAAAAAGAATACAATAAAATAGATTATAAAATAATAAAACAATAGAATGAAAATCAAAGAATAGTAAAGAACAGAATGGAATTTAATAGAATGTAATCAAATACAATAGAATATGACCTGGCTTCTTCTATCTATCTTCCATTTTCTGAAATTCAAAATTCATATAGAATGAACTCAAATTCGAATAGAAAAATATTAGAAGAGTAGAATAATAAAATTATATATATATATATATATATATATATATATATATATATATATATATATATATATATATATATATATATATATATATATATATATATTTTATTCTACTCTATTCTAATATTTTTCTATTCGAATTTGTATTCATTCTATATGAATTTCGAATTTCAGAAAATGGAAGATAGATAGAAGATTGATAGAAGTATTGTTTTCGAATTCGAATCGAATAGAATTTGTTTTTGAATCCGGTTGAAATATTATCGAATCCGATCAAAATATTTTCGAATTCGACCGGATTTTTCAAATTCGGTCGAAAACGAACAAATTCCGAAAACGAATTAAACACATGTAACGAATCTAACTTAACAAAATTAATTAAATGACGAATTAAAACAAAATGAAACAAAATGATTTTTTCCCTTTTGCACATGCCTACTTACAGCCTTTCTCTGGCAAAATAATACTACTTGCCTGCCCCGAGCATACACACACATAAGCCTTAAAATCAGCTGCAGCATTCTAACTGTTAGGGATGAGCTTAGGTGTGGAGAATGGATAGGCACTGTGATGAGGATGGGTGGGCCCGTATCAGGTAGACTGTACGGGGCCCCATGATTTTGGTCAGCAGCCCTGCCATGCCACACAGAATGAGGAGGTGTGGAATAGAGAATGTACACTATGGCATACAGAATGAGTAGGTGTGGAATAGGGAACGTACACAATGGCACACAGAATGAGTAGGTGTAGAATATGGAACGTACACAATGGCATACAGAATGAGTAGGTGTGAAATAGGGAACATACACCATGGCATACAGAATGAAGAAGTGTGGAATAGGGAACGTATATAATGGCATACAGAATGAGGAGGTGTGGAATAGGGAACGTACATTATGGCATACAGAATGGAGTAGGTGTGGAATAGGGAACATACACCATGGCATACAGAATGAGGAGGTGTGGAATAGGGAACGTACACCATGGCATATAGAATGAGGAAGTGTGGAATAGGGAATGTACACAATGGCATACAGAATGAGGAGGTGTGGAATAGGGAACATACACAATGGCATACAGAATGAAGAAGTGTGGAATAGGGAACGTATACCATGGCATACAGAATGAGGAGGTGTGGAATAGGGAACGTACATTATGCCATACAGAATGAGTAGGTGTGGAATAGGGAACATACACCATGGCATACAGAATGAGGAGGTGTGGAATAGGGAACGTATACCATGGCATACAGAATGAGGAGGTGTGGAATAGGGAACGTATACCATGGCATACAGAATGAGGAGGTGTGGAATAGGGAACATACACCATGGCATACAGAATGTGGAGGTGTGGAATAGGGAATGTACACAATGGCATATAGAATGAGGAAGTGTGGAATAGGGAACGTACACAATGGCATACAGAATGAGTAGGTGTGGAATAGGGAACATACATAATGGTATACAAAATGAGGTGGTGTGAACTAGGGAATGTACACTATAGGATACAGAATGAGCAGGTGTGGAATAGGGAACGTACACAGTGGCATACAGAATGAGGAAGTGTGGAATAGGGAACGTACACAATGGTATACAGAATGAGGAGGTGTGGAATAGGGAGCGTACATCATGGCATACAGAATGAGGTGATGTGAACTAGGGAATGTACATCAAGGTATATGCAATGAAGTAGTGTGGAATGGGGAATGTACAGCATGGTATATGGAATGAGGCAATCAGGAATAAAGAATATACAGTATAGCATATTGAATAAGCTGGAGTGGAATAGGCAATTGTACAGCATGGTGTATGGAATCAGGCGTTGTGACTTGGTAAATGGAATGAGAAGGTGGTGGAATAGGCATCGTACAGCATGGCATATGGAATAAGGCAGTATGGAATAGGGAGAATACAGCATGGCATACAGAATGAGGCAGTGTGGAACAGGACATGTATGGCACAGTATTTGGAATGAGGCAGTGTGGAATAAGGGGAATACAGCACGGTGTACAAAATTAGGCTGTGTGGAACAGCATATGGAATGAGGCAGTGTGGAATGTACAGTACAGGATACCATAGGGCATAAGGTGGTATGGAATCGAGAATGTAGAGCATGGTATACAGAGTGAAGTGGGTGGAATAGAAAACGTACAGCATGACATACTGAATGAGGCTGTGTGGAATAGGGAACATATAGCATGGTATATGGAATGAGGTGGTGTTGATTAGAGAATGTAAAGCATGCCATATGGAATGAGGTTGCATGGAATAGGAAATTTACAGCATGGCATATAGAATGAGGCAGGTGAAATAGAAAATGTACAGCATGGCATACGGAGTGAGGTAGTGTGGGATAGGAAGGGTACCTCTGCCATGGCTCTTTTTTTTTTTTTTTTCCTTTACATGTGACTGCAGCGAGGTGCTGTCTTTCGCTGCAGGTCTGCACTGATGAGAGGTCTGAAAGGGGCACAGCTTAACTAAAGGGGCCGCCGCAAACACTGTCACTGCGCCGCAATTTAAAAAAAGGGTCAGGGACTTTTTTCCCTGCTATGGCCCATTGAAATAAATAGGCTGCGCTACATGCAGCACATACAGTAGCAGCACATATGTGAACCAAGGCCTTCTTCATATGTGAGGTGATGGAGGGGTAGTAAAACCATGCGGTTTATCTGTTTTTACCACTCCTAACTGCTCCCCTTTAGTTGCAGAGGTAGCAACGTGGACGTACACATGCTGATACTCCACTGCAGTCAGCATGCATATACAATGGTAGTTGCCTATGAGCTTATCAACAGAGAATGAGCAAAGCTGCTCTGACATTGGCAGTCTGACCCTGGAAGGATTAATCCATGTATTTACACAATTGTTAAACTCTATAACAGGAAATGACACGTGAGACCTTACTTTTTAACACCAAGCTATTGTTCCTCCACACATTTCCCACACGTCTGTGCCAGACAAGTGTGAAAGCTGTGTGTATTCCATGTTCTTATAGCTGCCAAAGAATATATCCGGTTGCTGAACATGTTTTTTACAGTAATCAAATGTGATCTGATGGGTGCATTTTTGTGACAGCCATGTTCAGCATATCTTCAGTCCAGTGTAATGGAACCTTGGAACTCTGCTTATAGCAAGAAAATTATCTACAAGTAAAGGATACGCATTTAGCTTGAAGGAAATGTACAGTGATTTGTATACATTTTCTTCTATATAAACAATTAAAATGTATTTTTCTGTTTTTTTATAGTCAGGTAAATATGTAGTAGTATTATACCCATTTGTCCTTTTTAGGTAAGCTTTATTATCCTTTTTACATTTCTTCCAGAAACTGATTACCAGTCTAGTGAACAAATTGACAGTTTCAGTTGAACAAAGCTTGCCACAAAGCAGGCTGATATGGCAATGCTCTCTCATTAGCTAACTTATAGTTCTCTGAGAATCCTTTGTCATCAATTAATTGTATAATTAAAACTTAAAGAAGAAAAAGGAAAACATTAGTTTGAAATGTTATGAAATGAAGACAGAAATACAATAAACTTGTACCAAGACCATTATAGTTTGCCTTTAACTAAGCACCAGGTAAACGTGGGTATGACTGATAGGAAAACCTTGTTACCTTGTATTGTGTCATCCACACTATTTGAACACTACCCACTCGCTATCTGCTTATTGTGGCATGTAATTGATGGCCCCAGTTTTTGTATGAGCCAACCACGTCTTAGCACAAGGGTAACGAAAAGCAACTTGGTACCTTGTTGTTTTACTTTTTTTCAAGCATTGTTTTTATGGATATTTTGTCCAGGGCCGGTGCTACCACTAGGCAAACTAGGGCGCACTGCTGCTAAAGGGAGCTATCATGAATCAGATGTGATCAGAACTGTGTGGACTGCAAAAGAGGGAACCCAGACGTGTTTTAAGTGAAAATATGATTTATTAAGGATGGTGAAATAATATATTAAAACAACCTCCAAAACACTCCAACCAACACCAACAGAAACCACAAATAATAACAGTAATAGGGACAAACCGGAATCACAACAGGGCCAGGCCAGGATCGTCAATGGGAGGTCAGCAGCTGGGGGAAGGGAGCACAAACAGGACAAGGAGGGGATGAATGGATCACAGGGGGAACAGGTATAGGTACAGAGCACAGGGTACAGGATTCCAGGTTCAGGTACAGGTTTTAGGTTTAGGGCGCAAGAAAGATATCAAGGCAAGGTCTGATTGTCACTGCCAGGTATTTATACACATCTACTGCAATCAGGCTCAGGTGACGCCTGATCGCAGGAGATGAGCCTGATTGCAGGAGATGAGCCTGATTGCAGGAGATGTCGGCCCCACACTGCCAAGAACCCCCCCGCTGGTGGACGCCAGTACTGCAGCCCAAGGATCACATAATACCACCATGGGAGAGCTCCCCTGGCAGTTCCAGACTGTCAGGAGACACCTGGTGGTGGACCACAGTACTGCACGCCAAATACCAGGCAGTATCACCAGCGGGAGGAACCTTTCCTGACAGGAGCTGATGCTTCCGATATAGCGCTGCCTCCTGTCACATGGGTAGGGTAAAGAGGGTGGAGTCAGGGGTGGGGCCAATAGGGGCGTCAAAATTAGGTTTCGCCTAGGGTTTCAAAAATCCTTGCACCAGCCCTGATTTTGTCACACAGTACATAGTGGAGTAAACGTTATATAGCCTGTAGCCAAGAACATACAGAGAAGCATAGAGCAGCTTTGTAGCTTTTATCTGTTTTACTTTTATTGTATTTACCCATTGTTGGACATTTTGTACCTGAGACTATTGCCATGTCATATTGTAATGTAACGCATGCCTTTAATAAAGAATTTAAAAAAATTATATATTCCAGCAAAAGTTATTTAAATGACAAATCTAGAAGTATTGTATTCTGTTAATTGTAATCGAGTAATATAGTATATGTAATGATAATATACAGTATATGAATGTAGTAATCATAACCTTTAATGATAGTATTTAGTATATGATTTTTTTTTTTTTTTTTTAAATGTCTTTATTTGTAATTGCATCTGTATTTTCCTTGCTGGCCAAGCTGACCAGCAAAGTAACTGTGATGCCACGTACACACCATCATTTTTCCTGACGTTCAAAAAGCCACTGTTTTTCACAACGTCATTCCTCTCCTGCATGACTTGTATTACACACGTTCATGCAAAAAAACTTCCGACCAAAGCGCGGTGATGTACAACACGCACAATGGCACTATAAAGGGGAAGCTCCTTTCAAATGGCGCCACCCTTTGGGCTGTTTTGCTGATCCTCGTGTTGGTAAAAGTTTGATGAGAGACGATTCACGCTTTTCATGCGCTGCATTAAACGAGGCAATAATTTACAGCGTGACGAATGTGCTATCTCCATTCTGAATGCTAGTTTTATCAGAACGAGCGCTCCCGTCTCATACTTGATTCTAAGCATGCGCATTTTTTCCCCCCTCGGAAAAGCATACATACGACCGTTTTTCGCAACGAGAAAAAGACTGACGAAAAACACGACGAGAAAAAAGAGCTGGTTTCAATTTTTTTGCAGGCAGTTTTTTCGTCAAGAAAACCTATAGGGAGCATACACACCCCCCCCCCCCCCCCCCCAAGTACAAATACAGTGAGGGAAAAAAGTATTTGATCCCCTACTGATTTTGTACGTTTGCCCACTGACAAAGAAATGATCAGTCTATTATTTTAATGGTAGGTTTATTTTAACAGTGAGAAACAGAATAGCAACAAACATTCAGAAAAACGCATTTCAAAAAAATTATAAATTGATTTGTATTTTAATGAGTAAAATAAATCTTTGATTCCCTATCAATCAGCAAGATTTCTGGCTCCCAGGTGTCTTCTATACAGGTAACAAGCTGAGATTAGGAGCACTTTCTTAATAGGAGTGCTCCTAATCTCAGCTTGTTACCTGTATAAAAGACACCTATCAACAGAAGAAATCAATTAATCAGATTCCAATCTCTCCACAATGGCCAAGACCAAAGAGCTGTCCAAGGATGTCAGGGACAAGACTGTAGACCTACACAAGGCTAGAATGGGCTACAAGACCATCGCCAAGCAGCTTGGTGAGACGGTGACAACAGTTGGTGGGATTATTCACAAATGGAAGAAACACAAAATAACTATCAATCTTCCCTGGTCTGGGGGTTCCATGCAAGATCTCACCTCATGGAGTTTCAATGATCATGAGACTGGTGAGGAATGAGCCCAGAACTACACAGGAGAATCCTGTCAATGATCTCAAGGCAGCTGGGACCATAGTCACCAAGAGAACAATTGGTAATATGCTATGCCGTGAAGGCCTGAAATCCTGCAGCGTCCGCAAGATCCCACTGCTCAAGAAAGCACATGTACAGGTCCATCTGAAGTTTTCTAATGAACATCTGAATGATTGAGAGGAAAACTGGGTGAAAGTTTTGTGCTCAGATGAGACCAAAATCAAGCTCTTTGGCATCAACTCAACTGTTTTTCTGCTAAGGGGACAGGACAACTTCACTGCACCAAAGGGACGATGGACAGGGCCATGTACTGTCAAATCTTGGGGGGGGGGGGGACCTCCTTCCCGTGGATGTGTATTGCAGCATGACAATGACCCAAAACACACAGCCAAGGCAACAAAGGAGTGGCTCAAGAAGGAGCACATTAAGGTCCTGGAGTGGCCTAGCCAGTCTCCAGACCTTAAAGCAGAGTTCCACCCAAAAGTGGAACGTCCGCTTTAAGACCTCCTAACCCCCTGACATGCCACATTTGGCATGTAATTTTTATTTTGGGGGGGTACCTAGTTTTGAGAGTTATTTAGTTCGCACTTCCGACTCCTCCTCTTCCCCCTCCTTCCCTACAATCTTCTGGGACATGTCACAGGTACCATAAGATTGCTCGGCCATTCAGGACGCACAGCGCGACTCGTCCATGTACAGTGCGCACCCGGCTGTGGAGTCGCAAGCTATCACAGCCAGGTGCCTACATTAATGATGTCGACGCTGGGGAGAGACAGGAGAGAGAACTGAGGCTTCAGGTGGCCGCATCGTGGGACAGGTAAGTGTGTGTTTATTAAAATTTAGCAGCTACACTTTGTAACTGCTGACTTTTAATAAACAGAGAAACAAGTGAAACTCCACTTTAATCACAGCTGAGGGTTCAAGTTACCAAACATCAGCCCCAAAACCTTAATGACTTGGAGAGGATCAGTAAAGAGGAGTGGGACAATAAATGTATATTGATTGGTTTGTGCAAAATCTATAATGTTTACAAAATAGGGGATACCGGTAGATTTATGGCATTTTTTTTTTTTTTAACTAGCAATTGCGACAATCTGCAATTTTTATCATGTGACATTGCGGCAGACATATCGGACACTTTTGACACATTTTTGGGACCATTCACATTTATTCAGCGATCAGTGCTAAAAAAAATGCACTGATTACTGTGTAAATGTCACTGGCAGGGAAGAGGTTAACACTAGGGGGCGATCAAGGGGTTAATTGTGTGCCCTAAGGAGTGATTCTAACTGTGGGGGTGGGGACTCACAAGGGGAGGAGACCGTTCGGTGTTCCTCTGTACTGGGAACACACCATCGGTCTCCCCTCACCTGACAGAACGTGGATCTGTGCGTTTACACACACAGATCCTGTGTTAACAGACAATCGTGGCTGCCCGGCGGACATTGCGGCCGCTGGGCACGCGCACCGGCTCCCAAGCAACGCGGCGGGCGCGCATGCCCCCTAGATGGCCGGGAAGCCCAGAATGTCATATGACGCCCGCCCAGGATGGAAGATCCCTCCTGCTGACGTCATATGACTATGAGTGGGATGGGAAGTGGTTAAAATGCAAATCAATAAAATTCCGACAAGAACTTTTCCCGTCGGAAAATTTGAGAACCAGCTCTCAATTTTTTCTTGGCGGAAATTCCAAAAGAAAAATTCCTGTTGTTACCACCCCAGGCCAAGGGTGGCAGCAGCCAGGTCATGGTGTTTTGAGTGTCCCCCCTCGGCGGTGAATTAGTGGGAGTGGTCACCCCGCTGTACATGGTGGGGAGGGGTACTTAAGGGACAGACGCCATTGGCGCGGGGTCCGTTGGTCCGCGTTGTGAATCCTAGCTCCGGGACCACGTTGGCCCGGGGCTGCGGCTTTGTTTGCTGGGCCCAGTTGTCTGGCTGGGGCCTGTACTGCAAAGGTAATCCTGTGCTGTCTGTCCTGCGGGAGAAAGCCACTTGATGAAGGAAACCAGGGGAGGACCTTTCCTGGTAAGGACCATGCAAGAGGCTAGTACCTTGGGAGAAGGCCTGGGAACTTGATCTGAGAATGCACCGTACACCGAGAGGCCTGACAGTGTTGCCTGTCAGATGCATCCCCCCCCCCCCCGAGACAATCATGTCACATTGGCTTTAAAAAAAAAATCATTTTTTTTTAAACTGCTTTGTGGTGCCTGCAGCTGCCGCTGCCAAGTCTCTCACTCTCTCTCATTACCAGGGCGGGACTGGCCCAGCCCGGTAGGCTGCCTGTCCTTAGGCTGCTTTGAGCTGTAGCTGACTGCAGCGCTCCCCCTCTCTCCTGCGTGTATGACACCGGGCATCTCTCGCTGTGTGTGAGAGCTGGGTCTGTGTTCGGCTGTGCTGCCTGTGCTAGACCTGCTTGTGTGATAGTAGATGGAGATGGAACGCTGATTGAATCAGTGTTTTGTCTATCACACAAGCCCGTCTAGCAGGGCCGGATTAACAATGGGGCTGATGGAGCTGCAGTTCCAGGCCCCTTTCTCAAGATAGGCCCATTTGCCCCAAAAAAAAAAAAATTTTAAGATTTTTTTTTTTCTAAGATCGAATTTGGGGGGTTGTATCTCGATGACCAGAGGTCACAGAAACCCCACATTTGGGGGTAGGCATGGGAAGAGCTACCCCACAACTGGTTAAAATATGGGACGGCTATCATTTATGGTTCCGGAGATACGGGCCTGCTTGCACAGCCTGTCAGAAGCTACATTCAGAGCGGCCAATATAAATACAAGCTGACACACTACAGCAGACTGATAGGATCACAGTGCTTATAATAATTATTTGTATATTACTCATGGTAATTAACCCCTTGCCACCCAGGCCAATTCTGATACTTCTCTACTACATGTAAAAATCATCATTTGTTTTTTGCTAGAAAATTACTCTATGGTGGTCTTTGCACTTTTTATGTTGCAGGGTACAGAGCTGCACGATTCTGGCTAAAATGAGAATTGCAATTTTTTTGCTTAGAAGATAGATCACGATTCTCTCACGATTGTTGTAACATTGTCTTTCACATTAAAAAAAAAAAAAAAAAATGGGCTGACTTCGCTGTTTTGTTTTTATGGTTTTTATTATTCATTGAAGTGGGAAAATGCAGTGTGACATAACATATTGCAGCAATAGCCATTGTATTCCCTAGAGTCTCTGCTAAAATATATATAATGTTTGGCAGTTCCAAGTAATTTTCTAGCAAATAATATTGCTTTCTAACTTAAGAAACAAGTGTTGGACTTTAAGTGGTTAAATTTAGTTACAATGTTAGTTAGTTACAATGTTTCATTTTGTTTACAAACTTCGCAGACTGCCCAGATTTGTTCTTTACACAGAGAAGTGTATCCCTTTGATCTAAGAAGGAAGTGTCAGTTACAATGTTTCCTGTTAAAAACTTGGCAGACTGCCCAGATATTTTCTTTTGACAGCTGAAAGTCTCTCCACTTGTTATATGAAAGAATCAGCAAACTCTGCATTGAAGATCGTCAGGGGGGTTGAATCGAGATCACGATTTTTTTAACGATTAATTGTGCAGCTCTAGCACGGTATTTGCGCAGCAATTTTTCAAACATGTTTTTTTGGAAAAAAATGTTTCATTCATTAAAAAAACAGTTAGTTAGTTAAGTTAGCACAATTTTTTTTGGTATCCTAAGCGATGCTTTACATTTTTTTAGGTTACATGTTTAGAGTTACAGAGGAGGTCTAGTACTAGAATTATTGTTCTCGCTCTAACGATCGTGGCGTATGTAACCTGTATGTATCTGGCTCTGATACTACCAGTGCCTACCCAGCCACTGATTACTATCTCTCCCCAGCCTGTCCCCACACACCCTCTCACCTGCTGACCTGTGGATGGGGGAATCACTCCTGCAGTGTTATTGTGTTCTGCCAGTGCGTACAATGATCAGTGTTGCTAACTTTAGCTGGCAGCACTGATTGTTTTAAGAAAAAAAAAACAGGGCTGGTTGTACTCAAGTTGATTAATAGATTGACTTGTGTAAAACCAGCTAGCCCATACATAGATTGACTATGGCTGGACTCTGCATAATTGGTGTAATTTCAATCCATGTATGACCCGCTTAACCACTACTCTCCTGTACATAGTGCCCACTGTCATACCCTCCACACTCCTCTCCTATACATAGTGCCCACTGTCATACCCTTCACATAGTGCCTGCTGTCATACACTTCCCTCCTGTACTTAGTGCCCATTGTCGCACCCTCCACACTCCTCTCCTGTACATACTGCTCACTGTCATACCCTCCACACTCCTCTCCTATACATAGTGCCCACTGTCATACCCTCCACACTCCTCTCCTATACATAGTGTTCACTGTCATACCCTCCACACTCCTCTCCTATACATAGAGCCCACTATCATACCGTCTACATTCCTCTCCTGTACATACTGCCCACTGTCATACCCTCCACACTCCTCTCCTGTACATACTGCCCCATCATACCCTCCACACTTCTCTCTGGTACGTACTACCCTCTGTCATACCCCCTCACTCTTCCTGTACATACTGCCCATTGTCATACCCTTCACACTCCTCTCCTGTACATAGTGCTTTTTTCCGTACCCTTTGTACTCCTCTCCTGTACATAGTGCCCACTGTTAGACCCTCCACATTCCTCTCCCTCACCTGCACATACTTCCCACTTATATACCGTCCATACTCCTCCCCTATGTCGCTTACCCACAAAAACAGTTCTTTAAAATTATACTGAATATCCTCAATGTTACCAGCTCTAGAATGGACACACTTTTGTTAGTTCAACTAAAGGAAATCTCAGTTCTCATATTTGTTCTGCCCCATTTTTGTTCTGCGTACGCGGCGTTACTTGTCACGGAGGTGTGAATGCAGCCTAAAAGGCCCCACCAAAATCCTCAGCACCAGGCTCATGATGTTCTTAATCTGGCCCTGCCGTCTAGGGGGGACCTTGCTAGAGCACACTGCCCTGCCGAACACAGACCTACAGCTCCTGTTTGTTCCATGACACACGTCGGGAGAGGAGATACCTGCTGTGTGTGATCGAGGCAATCCCATGGTGAGTGCCATGCACAGTGGGGCTTCATTCATATACAAAAGTGGGGCTGCATTATTATACAAAGTGGGGCTGCTGCATTAATATACAAAGTGGGGCTGCTGCATTAATATACAAAGTGGGGCTGCTGCATTAATATATAAAGTGGGGCTGCTGCATTCATATACAAAGTGGGGATGCATTCATATACAAAGTGGGGCTGCATTTATATACAAAGTGGGGATGCATTCATATACAAAAGTGGGACTGCATTCATATACAAAAGTGGGACTGCATTCATATACAAAAGTGGGACTGCATTCATATACAAAAGTGGGACTGCATTCATATACAAAAGTGGGGCTGCATTTATATACAAAAGTGGGGCTGCATTTATATACAAAAGTGGGGCTGCATTTATATACAAAAGTGGGGCTGCATTTATATACAAAAGTGGGGCTGCATTTATATACAAAAGTGGGGCTGCATTCATATACAAAAGTGGGGCTGCATTCATATACAAAAGTGGGGCTGCATTCATATACAAAAGTGGGGCTGCATTCATATACAAAAGTGGGACTGCATTCATATACAAAAGTGGGACTGCATTCATATACAAAAGTGGGGCTGCATTCATATACAAAAGTGGGGCTGCATTTATATACAAAAGTGGGGCTGCATTTATATACAAAAGTGGGGCTGCATTTATATACAAAAGTGGGGCTGCATTTATATACAAAAGTGGGGCTGCATTCATATACAAAAGTGGGCCTGCATTCATATACAAAAGTGGGCCTGCATTCATATACAAAAGTGGGGCTGCATTCATATACAAAAGTGGGGCTGCATTCATATACAAAAGTGGGGCTGCATTCATATACAAAAGTGGGGCTGCATTCATATACAAAAGTGGGACTGCATTCATATACAAAAGTGGGACTGCATTTATATACAAAAGTGGGGCTGCATTCATATACAAAAGTGGGGCTGCATTTATATACAAAAGTGGGGCTGCATTTATATACAAAAGTGGGACTGCATTTATATACAAAAGTGGGGCTGTATTTATATACAAAAGTGGGCCTGCATTTATATACAAAAGTGGGCCTGCATTCATATACAAAAGTGGGCCTGCATTCATATACAAAAGTGGGGCTGCATTCATATACAAAAGTGGGGCTGCATTCATATACAAAAGTGGGACTGCATTCATATACAAAAGTGGGACTGCATTTATATACAAAAGTGGGACTGCATTTATATACAAAAGTGGGACTGCATTTATATACAAAAGTGGGGCTGCTATCATATACAAAAGTGGGGTTGCATTCATATACAAAAGTGGGGCTGCATTCATATACAAAAGTGGGGCTGCATTCATATACAAAAGTGGGACTGCATTTATATACAAAAGTGGGACTGCATTTATATACAAAATTGGGACTGCATTTATATACAAAAGTGGGGCTGCATTTATATACAAAAGTGGGACTGCATTTATATACAAAAGTGGGGCTGTATTTATATACAAAAGTGGGACTGCATTTATATACAAAATTGGGGCTGCATTCATATACAAAAGTGGGGCTGCGTTCATATATACAGTGGGGCTGCATTCATATGTACAGTGAGGCTGCAATGATGGGCACTGATGAGGCTGCATTGATCTCTTGTACCATGTCTTCAGTCTCTGACCATCTCTTGTACCATGTCTCCAGTCTCTGACCATCCCTTGTACCACATCTGCAGTCTCTGACCATCCCTTGTACCATGTCTGCAGTCTCTGACCATTTCTTGTACCATGTCTGCAGTCTCTGACCATCCCTTGTACCATGTCTGCAGTCTCTGACCATCTCTTGTACCATGTCTACAGTCTCTGACCATCTCTTGTACCATGTCTGCAGTCTCTGACCATCTCTTGTACCACGTCTGCAGTCTCTGACCATCTCTTGCACCACATCTGCAGTCTCTGACCATCTCTTGTACCATGTCTACAGTCCCCGACAATCGTCTACAAACTATGGGATAGATTTATGGCATTTATATTTAAATATTTCTTACTAGTAATGCCGGCGATCATTGATTTTTTAGCTGTACTGCAACATTGCAGCGGACACACAGGACACCTAATTGAGTTCTGTAAGCAACACCTTATTTTCTGGCAGTGCCCCTCCCGAGACTAGACTCTGGATCCGCCCTTGTGTGGCAGAGACTGTACTTTATTCTGTGCGCCATCCCGGCTGCTAGGCCGGTGAGAGGAACCTATCCGGGTGAGCAATACCCACTCTGGCTAAAGTGACGACGAGAACTGTTTGCTGGAAACAGGAGTGTTTCCTATTTGTGACTGTGCACCTGAACCTACCTACCCATTCACCCCTAATCTTTCTTTTCTACTAAACTTCTCCCAAATAAACCCAAAGAGTAAAGAGGTACATTGTGTGTGGACATTGAAATTCTTTGGACTCTCCTTTCACCCTGGACAGCGAGAATATAGAGGTGCCACCCAAAATATAACCAGCAGCTCCTGCGGGGGTAGTGCTACAAGTGTATCTGCCTAGAGTTCAGCTTTAAAGACATTTCATAGAGAATCTTTCAGCAGAAAGCTTTGAAAGCTTTGACGGCATAATATCTCAACCACAGAATACATTTTGTCACAAAGGGTCACTTTACAAAAAAAAAGTAGCTATCAATAACCAGATCAAAGCTGCTGGCTATTGTTCCTGGAAGGGGATGGAGGGGTAGTTGGTCATATCCTCCCCTTCCCTTTATTGCTACATGTTATGTGCATGCTTCACCATTCACAGTGATGTGGCTGTGCAGAAGCCTGTCATTACCTGTCTCCACATCCGGGGCTGTCACTTCTACTCTGAATCTTGTATGGATGAATGCATCAAGTACGGAGACAATATTTATTCTCATGACTGAGGGATGTGCAGATTACTGAGGCTCTCGCTTCCTGTAAAATAAACAACCAACACCCCATTCCTTCACCCCCCAACCCGAGATTGACCAGACAAAACATATTATTTTTTGGAGTCGAATGGCCATAGCAGCCTTTTATTACAACCAAAATTAAATACAAATCACAACATAAACAATTGTATTGCATATAATAAATTTTTTTGTAGCACCCTCTATCTTAGGTAGATAGGTGCTAGTGTACGTTTTTGTGTAAGCTGCCAGCGCAGGTACATTTAAGCAGGCCTATGCTGTGAGCTAGGCCGGTTTGTTTTAATTTGGGGGCAGGGCAGTGGTTTAGTGTAGCAGTAGTTGACTGACATGTGCCTCAGCTCTTGGGCGCCTCCTCTGTTTCCAGGGAGAAGGTTCCGGAAAAGGGGCAGGGCAAGAGAGCTGGAGTGACAAGGGGGGCATGTGAGGAGCTCTGACCAATCCCCAACTAGGTATGGCAGGGGGAAGGCCTCCTACATATACCCATGGTCAGCCTGCTGGGGGATGAGTTGTCGGCTGGGTGAACTGGATGATGGAGTGTTAGACTGTCATGTCTGAGGGAACCCCTGTTCTGAGGGAGCCTCTTCTTACACGGTCATGGAGAGGTGTTCTTGAACAGGAGCTGGAAGGACAGTTGGTCAGCACGTTTGGAGTAAAGTCATTCAGGAAGGATCTAGTACATGTATCGGTCAGTGAAAAAAGCACAGTGGAAAGCTCTGGAAGAAACATGCCAGGGGAGCTGGATGTAGAGCCAGAGGGAGAGACTGTGGGAGTTTTGTGTCAAGTCGCTGCAGCCAGGAGGGCGGGCAGGATTTGCAGTCAGACTTGCTGGGATCAGTAGTCCATCAACATTTATTCTTCTCTATCAGATCAGTTGCTACCACAAAAGGGGTACTGCAGACCCCGGCCTACAAAAGGCTATCAAGTAAAGACACAGACTTATTCAGAGTGAAGCCTAGTCATGTGCTGATGGTGTGACTGGAGTACTGAAGTTGGACAGTGAAGTAATATGCTGGAGCAAGTGTGCTGGAAGAAGTGTTCTGAGGTAAAAGTCTGTCAAGTTTAGGGTCAGCCATCTTGTCCTGCTGAGAAGTGTGGCGCAGCTACTTTTATTCTGCCAAACAATATTAATTTTTTGGGCATCCCATGTCCCTTTTCCACATCCAAGTTCAATCCCCTAATAAAAACAATAAAAACAACAAAAACAAGCAAGAGACTGTCTGTTCATTGACTGGGAAGTGTATCTAATGGATGTCTGGCAGCAGGGTGAGATGTGTGGATGCTGTAACACGAAGCAACCCCACAGGGCCATCGCTACCTTTACATCACCAATAAAGCAAAAAACCTCAGCTTAACCTACTCAGTCTAAGGTCTTTAAAGAGCTATTTTCTCTCGATCAACCGGTTGTATCTGTCACCTCATAAAAGGTCCCCAGCCGCCACATATTACACCAGCTCAGGGACAATTTCCAGTTACTTCCTACCAGATACAACCAACTTAAAACTATTGTTACCATTGTATTATCAGGAAGGGAAGGGACACCCATACCTCCAGGTGGGCCCAACCCCCCTAATTCTCTATTATTTTATCCAGCACCGCCTTCAAAGACCCCATAGACCTCTTGCTGCTGCTAATACTAGTAATACAGGAACCCATATCGCGAATGGTCAGGGAAAAAAAACATACCCCACTAAGAACTGCCCCACCAGGGAAAAAAACATCCCACCTTGTACTCTCAAAAAGTTTGGAAGGTGGCCCCCCAAAAACAATAAACAAAGGGAGGGTGGGAGAAACCTTCCTGATTCTGTGAGAAGCTCTGACAAGAAACCTCCGCCCCTCACCATCCAAAGGACACCCCCCAACCCTCGAGACCCACCAACCTGGGTAAGTGGTTTAATACCTCCCCCTATCACACCACTATTCTCTCCGCCTCACTATCCCAGTCATGCTGGCCCTCCTCCAAGTTGCACTTTTTGCTCCAGGCCTTTGACTTTCATGCTATCCAAACCACCTACGCAATGTCCCTTTTTACATCAGCAAATCCGAGCAGAAGTTTTTTACACCTGTATTCAGATGAGTGAACAGTTCATCTACGAGGGCCCATTACATTGCAGTGTGCTGCAGTGCGTGTTAATGTACGGTATGCCATATGTTTACATGCATTGTGAATGGGCTAAACGCAAAACAAGACATGGACGTTTTTTGTTTAACACCACAATGCATAGATGGTTCCCACACACAGACTGGGAGTCATACAAATGCAATGATTTGTGCTGCTTGCTGTTGAACACATTGCTAAATAAGAATTAAGCCCTAAGGTCAGTATGGTCTCATGCACACTGAGCCCTGGTATACAAGGCTGCAGCAATTAGCTGTGGGTGGTGGGCACAGGACGGTGAAATATCCAGCCCTGCTACCGGCAGCCTGTCAAAATTTATGAGAGGTAGCTGCTGAGGCTGACAGGACTGGATCGTGCACTTAGATGTACTTACGTGTAACGCAGTATGCATCCAGGAATGAATGCTTAAAATGCGACTAGAATTTTGAGAAGGTGTTCAAAAATAAATGTTCATCAATGAATGTTTGCTTGCTTCTATTTATTCTGGAGTCGAGACACAGACACAGTCTTCCGCCAGGCACTGCGCTTCTGTCACTATGTTTGAACAGAACAGAGGCTGCCTGCTGATGCTGAGATTTAGTTGCTTGCTGCAGAGAGAAGAGAGTAGGAACACCAGTGGCCGGCCATCCTAGGCAGCAGGGCGCCCTAGGCGGCTGACTAGTTTGCCTAGTGGTAGCACCGGCCCTGTATGTATCCAACATCTAACTACAAGCAGTAGAGAATAAAAAGCAGTGCTACAAAGTATAAGTGCATATGATTCCAACAAAAAACTGTTAGAGCCGGTTTACACAGGCGCGACTCGTCAGACGACTTAGCCGCCTGACAAGTCGCGCTCCGTTCTGTACAATGGAACCGTTTTAATAGGAGCGACTCAAGTCACTTCAACTTAGAAAAAGGTTCCTGTACTACTTTGGGACGACTTCAGAGCAACTTGCATTGACTTCAATACAGAAGTAATTTTGCAAGTCGCTTCTGAAGTCGTGGGCAGATCGCCTTGCCGAGTCGCTCGGCAAGTCGTGCTGCCTCAGTGTGAACTGGCTCTAAAGAATGTGCAAAAGTGCAATCAATTAAAATGAAAAAATTAAATCATCAAAATATAAAGTGCAAAGAAATAAATCCTCAAAACAAAGTGCAGAGAAATTAGTGCAAAGGTGCAATTAACAGAGCATAAATAAGTCCATATATCAAAAATTCATCCATTAATGAATAAACAAGGTCCCATCACAGAACATCCAAAGTGTGTAATCCTCCAAGGGATATCACATATGCAGGAAAATGGACTCTACCCCTAGATAGTAGAAGTTACCAGGTGCCTCTTACCAGAACAGTTGGTCCATAGATTATAATGACCAGACACGCATATAGTACAATTCCAAGGTTAACTTCCATTGGGGGAGACAATCACCACTCAGCAGTCAATGGTAGTATGGTACCGAAAGATAAGAACATACGCTTCCATCATGAAGTCTGTTTTAAAAGATTTTTATTTATTGTGAAACTCTTAGTTACTCAATTGTCAAGCAATCCAATACAGCAAGAATAAGGCAGCAGGCTGATGGTTCACATGGAAAGAACGACAACAGCGATTGACAGGTTGTGCGTGATGATGCCGTAAAAGGCCACGCCCTATGCATTGTGTTAGCAGTGACCTCTACGGGTGACAGGCTGTAGTAGAAAGGTTTCCCCAAGTTGGTGAGCAACACATTGGGCATCATGTCAATACACGGGCAACAAACAGGTCATCATAAAAATACATGGGCAGCAAACGGGCAATAGTGGCTCACAGTCAAATAATAATACACAGTATCTCACAAAAGTGAGTACACCTCACATTTTTGTAAATATTTTATTATGTCTTTCATGTGACAACACTGAAGAAATTACACTTTGCTACAATGTAAAGTAGTGAGTGTACAGCTTGTATAACAGTGTAAATTGACTGTCCCCTCAAAATAACTCAACAAACAGCCATTAATGTCTAAATCGCTGGCAACAAAAGTGAGTACACCCCTAAGTAAAAATGTCTAAATTGGGCCCAAAGTGTCAATCCTTTGTGTGGCCATCATTATTTTCCAGCACTTTAACCCCCTTGGCATGGAGTTCACCAGAGCTTCACAGGTTGCCACTGGAGTCCTCTAACATCACAGAGTTAGTGGATGTTAGAGACCTTGCGCTCCTCCACCTTCTGTTTGAGGATGTTCCACAGGTGCTCAATATAGTTTAGGTCTGGAGACATGCTTGGCCAGTCCATCACTTTTACCTTCAGCTTCTTTAGCAAGACAGTGATCGTCTTGAAGGTGTGTTCGGGGTCGTTATCATGTTGTAATACTGCCCTGCGGCCCAGTCTCCGAAGGGAGAGGATAATGCTCTGCTTCAGTATGTCACAATACATGTTGGTATTCATGGTTCCCAGAATGAACTGTAGCTCCCCAGTGCCAGAAGCACTCATGCAGCCTCAGACCATGACACGCCCACCACCATGCTTGACTGTGGGCAAGACACACTTGTCTTTGTACTCCTCACCTGGTTGCCGCTAAACACGCTCGACACCATCTGAACCAAATAAGTTTATCTTGGTCTCATCAGACAGTCTCATCAGACAGTAATCCATGTCCTTATGCCCTGTACACACGAGCGGAGTTTCCGTTAAAAAAAAAGTTAGATGGTTTTTCTAACGGAATTTCGCTCAAGCTTGGCTTGCATAAACACGGTCACACAAAAGTACTCTGAACTTTCTAGCATTAAGAGCATGGTGACGTACAACACCACAATGAGGCGAGAAAAAGAAGTTCAGTGCTTCCGAGCATGCATGTTATTCTCCCGTCGGAATTCCATACAGATGAACGGATTTTCCGATAGGAATTTTTTCCCTGGGGAAAATTGAGAACCTGCTCTCTAAGTCCGTCGGAAATTCAGACGGAAAAAGTCCAATTGCGACCATGTGTACGCGGCATTAGTCTGCTTGTCTTCAGCAAACTGTTTGCGGGCTTTGTTGTGCATCATCTTTAGAAGAAGCTTCCTTCTGGGACGACAGTCAGGCAGACCAATTTGATGCAGTGTGCAGTGTATGGTCTGAGCCCTGACAGTCTGACCCCCACCCCTTCAACCTCTGCAGCAATGCTGGCAGTACTCATACGTCTATTTACCAAAGACAACCTCTGGATATGACACTGAGCACGTGCACTCAACTTCTTTGGTTGACCACGGCGAAGTCTGTTCTGAGTGGAACCTGTCCGGTTAAACCGACGTATGGTCTTAAGCCCTGTACACACGATCGGTTTGTCTGATGAAAACAGATCGATGGACCGTTTATCGGACAAACCGATCGTGTGCTGGCCCCATCGGTTTGTTTTTCATTGGTGAAAAAAAATAGAACATGTTTTTAAATTTTCCTATGGATAAAAAAACGATCGTCTGTGGTCAAAAATCCATGCATGCTCAGAATCAAGTCGACGCATGCTCGGAAGCATTGAACTTCATTTTTCTCAGCACGTCGTAGTGTTTTACGTCACCGCGTTGGACACGGACGGATTTTTGACCGATGGTGTGTAGGCAAGATGAAAGTCAGCTTCATCGGATATCTGACGAAAAAATCCATCGGATTAGATTCCATCAGATATCCGATCGTGTGTACAGGGCTTAAGCCACTGTACTGCAGCTCAGTTTCAGGGTATGGGCAATCTTCTTATAACCTAGGACTTTTATTTTAGAGCAACAATTCTTTTTTTTTTTTAGATCCTCAGAGAGTTCTTTGCCATGAGTTGCCATGTTGAACTTCCAGTAACCGGTATTGTGAGAGCGATAACAACAAATTTAACACACCTGTTCCCCATTTACACATGAGACCTTGTAACACTAACGAGTCACAGTGACACCGGGGAGGGGAAATGGCTAATTGGGCCCAATTTGGACATTTTCACTTAGGGGTGTACTCACTTTTGTTGCTAGCAGTTTAGACATTAATGGCTGTATGTTGTGTTATTTTGAGGGGACAGCAAATGTACACTGTTATACAAGCTGTACACTCACTACTTTACATTGTAGCAAAGTGTAATTTCTTCGGTGTTGTCACAGGAAAATATAGAATAAAATATTTACAAACATATGAGGGGTGTACTCACTTTTGTGAGATACTGTGTGTGTATATATATATATATATATATATATATATATATATACACACACATTTTTTCTTCCACTGTCCATAATTTTGAAACACCTGGTAGGACTCGCACTCTCAAGCATACTTTTTTTTCGGATGTACGCGTATCTATGTGCATTTGGAATGTAGCCTCAGGGAACACACATAACTGCAATTCAACAATTAGGTCAGTGGCTAAAGTAATGAGCGTAACATGTAACTATCCTGTCAAAGATGAATTGACCCCCATCCTTTCTTTGTATTTACAGTCCACACATGCAATTCAGACAAAAATGTTGTTTCCAGCATGCGTTCTGCACAAATATAGCACACTGTTGTATTAAAGGGGTTGTAAACCCTTTTATGCATTAAGGTGAAAAAAGTTCTGTAGTGCAGCAGCCCCCCAGATCCCTCTTTTACTTACCTGAACCCGATCTTTCCAGCGACAGGCATGAGCACAGCAGCTCCAGCCGCTGTCTCAGGTCCTCATTGGATAGTTTGATAGTAGCAGAAGCCATTGGCTCCCACTGCTGTCAATCAAATCCAATGATGCGGGAGTCAAGGGGGGCAGGACCGAGTTCTGCTGTCTGGGGGGCAGATTCAGGTACCTGCGCGCCTAGTTACGGCGGCACAGCGTATTGTATTTACGCTACACCGACGCAACTTACAGGAGTAAGTGCAGTATTCACAAAGCACTTGCTCCGTAAGTTGCGGCGGCATAGCGTAAATGGGGCCGGCGTAAGCCTGCGTAATTCAAATGTGGAAGGGGGGGCGTGTTTTATGCTAATGTGTTATGACCTGACGTGATTGACGTGTTTTACGAACGGCGCATGCGCCGTCCGTGTACATATCCCAGTGTGCATTGCTCTCAAGTACGCCGCAATGACGTAAATTACGTCCAGCCCTATTCGCGAAAGACTTACGCAAACGACGTAAAAAATAAAAATTTTGAAGCAGGAACGACGTCCATACTTAACATTGGCTGCGCCTCCTAATAGCAGGAGCAACGTTACGCCGAAAACAACTTATGCAAACGACGTAAAAAACTACCGCCGGGTGCACGTACGTTTGTGAATTGGCGTAACTAGGTAATTTGCATAATCTACGCCGAAAACTACGGGAGCGCCACCTAGCGCCCAGCGTGAGAATGCATCCTAAGATACGACGGCGTAAGAGACTTATGCCAGTCGTATCTTAGGCTAATGTCGGCGTATCTTGCTTTCTGAATACAGAAAGAAGATACGCCGGTGCAGATTTGAATTTACGCGGCGTATCTATAGATACGCCTGCGTAAATGCTCTCTGAATCTACCCCAGTGTCATTAGGAAAGTGCTTCTCCATGGGGGCACTCAAGAAGAGGAAGAGCCAGGAGCACCGCGGAGGGACCCCAGAAGAGGAGGATCGGGGCCACAGAGGAGGTAAGTATGATATGTTTGTTATTTAAAAAAACAAAACTTTACAACACCATTTACGACTAGTTACAGCCAGTAAACATACAATAAACTACAAGTTGCTTAAAGCATTCAAAAACAACCTCAACTAGAAGCGCTGATCGGAACCATCCCATATGGATAAATTCTTAGATGAAGTCGGTAGGATAAAATCATATGTCAGTTTTTTACGCTTGGGCGCTTCTGTCTGTCGGTGTTCTGTTGAGAAGTGCCCGCTATCGAGAAGTGCCCAGGATGTACGGCGCATGCGCCGTAGGGAACAGCACAACAGCTGATTTGCCGATCAGCTGGGCTAACCTAACCATGGCGCACATCGAAGGAGGTATCCCTTGATAGGAGATACCATTTCACAGGCACAATTTAAACCTGTACAAACAGCGGGGGGAGATTGTAGTTCTCAGATTGTGCATTGCTGCTACTGGAGGGCGCTTGGGCGCTTCTGTCTGTCGGTGTTCTGTTGAGAAGTGCCCGCTATCGAGAAGTGCCCAGGATGTACGGCGCATGCGCCGTAGGGAACAGCACAACAGCTAATTTGCCGATCAGCTGGGCTGACCTAACCATGGCGCACATCGAAGGAGGTATCCCTTGATAGGAGATACCATTTCACAGGCACAATTTAAACCTGTACAAACAGCGGGGGGGAGATCGTAGTTCTCAGATTGTGCATAGCTGCTACTGGAGGGCGGCATGTGGCTGTGTTGAAGGGTTGGTTTTGTCTGTGTTGCAACCCGCACTCTCACACAGGCAAAACCAGTCGTTCAACACAGCAAACCCGCCCTGCAAGACAGATAAAACCAGACCATCAGCACACTGTAAAGTCACCCCACAACAGCGAGGCACAATCTGAGAACTACGGTCTCCCCCCGGCTGTTTGTATAGGTTTCAATTGTGCCCGTGAAATAGTATCTCCCATTGAGAGATACCTCCTACGATCTGTGCATGCACCATGGTTACGTCAGCCCAGCTGATCGTAAAATCAGTTGCTGTGCTATGACGTACGGCGCATGTGCAGTTCGTCTTGGGTACTATTTTCGATGGGGGGGCACTTCTTGACAGAACACCGGCTCCTGTTAGTGGTTTTTCATACTGCCCCTCGGCTCCCCCTCCTTCCATGGCCATCTCGCCACTTACCACCGGAGCTTCAGTTGGAAGCACTTGGCTTTGTATACATTGGTTTTCCCCTTACAGTGAAGCTCGCCGAATCCATGAGGTATTTACCATCGCAGTATTGCTTCATACAGCCTGTCTATATCCTACCGAAGGGTTGCCCAACCAGTGGCATATGACATAGGATATCACACACTGTTCCCAGAGAAATCCATGTCCCAGTCCCCTGGGCCAGACGTATTATTGCTGTCAAGTTGCTTAAAGCAGAGCTCCACCCAAAAAGGGAAGTTCTGCTTTAAGGCATTGTTCGCCGCTCCTCTTGAAGAATTGGCACTTTTGAGGGGCGGGGGAGGGGGGCAGGTACCCGATTTTGACAGGTACCAACTTCCCACTTCCGTTCCAACCATCGCGGCGCTCGGAAATGGAAGTTCTCCCCCCTCCCTCCCCCCTGGAGTCTTCTGGAAAACTGACAGGTCCCAGAAAGTTTTTTTTTTTACAGTTATGGATACCGCAGTGAAAAATTCAAACTTTTGTCCGATTTTTATTGGGGAGATTTCCCTTCACCTCCGGTCTTTATCCACTTGAGACCCGCGCTTTTGACAAAAGACGTCAACAGCGCGGCTCTCAAGTGCCAAGTGGACGTCTTTGGACGTCTTTTAAAGTGCATTACCCGCGCACCTCTGGGGGGCGCGCAGCGGGTAAACACTGTCCCGGCGCATCGCTGGGAAGCCGATGTGTGTACCTGGCGGCCGCGATGTCCGCCGGGTACACGCGATCGTCGGTAACACAGCAGGGACGTGGAGCTCTGTGTGTAAACACAGAGCTCCACGTGCTGTCAGAGGAGAGGAGACCGATCTGTGTCCCTTGTACATAGGGACACAGCATCGGTCACCTCCCCCAGTCACCCCCCTCCCCCCACTCAGTTAGAACACACCCAGGATACACTTTTAACCCCTTCCTCACCCCCTAGTGTTAACCCCTTCACTGCCAGTCACATTTATACAGTAATTAGTGCATTTTTATAGCACTGATCACTGTATAAATGTGAATGGTCCCAAATTTGTGTCAAAAGTGTCCGATACGTCCGCCGCAATATCGCAGTCCCAATAAAAATCGCAGATCGCCGCCATTACTAGTAAAAAAAAAATAATAAAAAAAAATCATAATTCTGTTTCCCATTTTGTAGGCGCTATAACAAACTTATTTGTGATTTTTTTTTTTTTTTACAAAAATACGTCGAAAAATACGTATCGGCCTTAACTGAGAAAAAAAATATAAAAAAAATTGGGATATTTATTATAGCAAAAAGTAAAATATATATATTTTTTTTAAATTGTCGCTCTTTTTTTGTTTATAGCGCAAAAAATAAAAACCGCAGTGGTGATCAAATACCACCAAAATAAAGCTCTATTTGTGGGGGAAAAAGGACGTCAATTTTGTTTGGGAGCCACGTCGCACGACCGCGCAAATGTCAGTTAAAGCGACACAGTGCCGGAAGCTGAAATTTCGCCTGGGAACGAAGGGGGTTTATGTGCCCAGTAAGCAAGTGGTTATGATGCAAGGACAGAAATTGGGGAGAAGGTGTCCTTAAAAAAGAGTTTTATTCTTCCCATATTCTACAAATGGCTGATTTTGTTGGTATGTCCTCATTGGGCAGACCCATCATGTCCCTGTTATGGGGAGAGGCAGAAAGTGCAAATATCTTGTGATAAAATCCCGTAGAGATTACAACCATTTTCCATTCAGTTTATGAATAAAAAAGGTAAAAAATAAAAATGTTTTAGCTTGACTTGTCTTTAATATGTGAACAATTCAAGAAATTATCAAATTGATCTATATTAAAAGTTATTATTGTATGGCAAATTCTTGTATTTTCCAATGCAGATTTCTGTCTTCTGAAGGATGGGGCAGCTCTTTATACGGCTTGCCCTGGATCAGAGTCGTGCATTGTTTTGTTGCCCCCATCACCATAGCAGCCAATGATGCCCCTGCCTCTCTGCCCTAGAGCATCATTGGCTGTTGTGGTGCTGGCAGCACGCCTTCCTGCACCATAGCATCTCATGACTGATTCAGGGGAATTTGGGTTCTGTGCTCACGGTACTCCAGGGAGCTTCTCAGGTCATTCAAAAAGGTTATTCTATTGCCTTGTCCTTGAAGATATATGGAGAAATTAGCTACTTCTCCTTTCACTGTGTCCTCACAGAGTGAGAAGGGGACCAATCAGAAATTGCTTTATTCAAAACATTTTTTTTGTTTTTTTACTCTCTATAACTATTATATAAACAACATTCTTCACACATACTAACCTGGCTGGTATGCAAATTCTCTCTGTGCTGAGTTAGCACTTGGGTCTCAAGAGGTCAGGTGTACAATAGTCCTTGAAGACAATAGCACTGTGTGTCTATGTAAAGGGCTTTATCCTGGGCTCTTGTTACCTGTAAAGAGGATGTATTATCCCCTTATTTAAACATTCATTCTCCATTACTCTCAAGACCCACACGATTGCAGTGATATCACATATGTGTGAGTTATTTGTTGTCTGTACCTTTTGGTAGGGCACAGAAACAATGGTGCACATTTTGCTTACATAAAAAACACTGATACTGATACTAATTAACCACTTACGGACCGCCCACCATCATTATACGCGGCACTTTGAAGTGGAATATCGTTGTTATGGCAGCAGGTAGCTGCACTTCCACTTCTTCAGCGGGCGGTCCGCTACAAGATAAAAGTGGTCTCAGCGGCTGATTTGCCACAAGATCACTTTTATTGGTGGTGGGAGGGGCTCCCCCGCCACACTTCGGTGCCCTCCGCCACTTACTGGAGCCGCCGGCAGCAGCGGAGGCGATCGGATCCTCTCCCCTCTGCGGTATGGAGCTGAGTGAGAGGAATATGGCCCCCACCCAGCTCCATAACATTGCAGTCAAAACATCACTTACGCCCATAGCTCTTAAAGGGACAATTTTTTTTTTTTTTTTATTAATTTTTTCTTTATTTCATTTTAGTGTAAATATGAGATCTGAGGTCTTTTTGACCCCCAGATCTCATATTTAACCACTGGGCACGTAAACCCCCTTAATAACCAGACCAATTTTCAGCTTTCGGTGCTCTCACAATTTGAATGACAATTACTCAGTCATACAACACTGTACCCAAATGAAATTTTCGTCCTTTTTTTCACACAAATAGAGCTTTCTTTTGGTGGTATTTAATCACCGTTGGGTTTTTTATTTTTTGCGCTATAAGAGAAAAAAGACTGAAAATTCTGTAAAAAATAATAATTTTTCTTTGTTTCTGTTATAAAATTTGGCAAATTTAGTATTTTTTCTTCATTCTTTTGCATAAATGTGAAAGATGAAGTTACGCCGAGTAAATAGATACCCAACATGTCACCCTTCAAAATTGCACACGCTTGTGGAATGGCGCCAAACTTTGCTACTTAAAAATCCCGATAGACGACGTTGCAGGGTATTGCGGAGTATTGTGGGGTATTGCGGAGTATTGTAGAGTATTGTGTGGTATTGCAGGGTATTGCGGGGTATTGCGGGGTATTGCGGAGTATTGCGGGGTATTGCGGGGTATTGCGGAGTATTGCGGGGCATTGCGGAGTATTGCGGGGCATTGCGGAGTATTGCGGGGCATTGCAGAGTATGGGGGCATTGCAGAGTATGGGGGCATTGCAGAGTATGGGGGCATTGCAGAGTATGGGGGCATTGCAGAGTATGGGGGCATTGCAGAGTATTGCACAGGGAGGGATGGATGGCTGGATCTGTGACTGCATGTGTCACAGATCCAGCCCGCAGCAGCTGCTGCTGCTGCTTCCGCTCTCTCCCCTCTCCTCTCTCACACTGTACCGTTCGGTACAGAGAGGAGAGGGAGGAACCGGCGTCATCACATGACGCCGGTTTGTTTACTAGTGATCGCTCCGTCATTGGACGGAGCGATCACGTGGTAAACCGCCGCTATCTGCGGCGATTTACCGTGATCCGGCGGTCACGGAGACTCCCGTGTGTGCCCCACAGGGCGCGCGGGAGCGCGATTCTGGGAGGACGTACATTGACGCCCTCCCAGAGTTAAGCAACCGCCTTGTAGACGTATTTCGTCTATAGGGCGGTTGCTAACTGGTTAATAGGTCCTGTCATGCTTTTTTTTGTAATCCTTGTAATAGGAATAAAAGTGACAGATTTTTTTTTTTAAAGAACAGTGTAAAAATAAAAAATAAAGATTAAAATAAACAAGAAAAAAAAAAAAGTAAAAAATTTGAACATGCCCTGTCCCGCCAAGCTCACAAACGCATACATTAGCAGGGATGGACTGGCCATTGGGACTACAGGGACTACAGGGAGCCAGTGATGGCTCAGTGGGCCGGCTTCAGTGACAGCGGACCGCCGCCCCCCCTCCGCTCCTCTGTCTCTCCCTTCCCGCAGTGCTCATCTCCTCTCCCTCCCTGCAGCGCTCACCTGGGGGGAACAGAGAAGCAGGGGTGACGACAGAGGAGCGTGGGGGAGGTGACAGACAGCTGACTCAACAGCTATGGCCTGGGAGGTTCTCACTTCTGCCTAATCTTGTCCCATAAGGGGGGGGGGGGGCATCGAACTGATTCTTTGTCGCGGGTGTAATAATGTTTGGCTTCCCCACTGGTACTGCCTATGAGGCCTCGTACACACGACCGAACATGTCTGCTGAAACTGGTCCGCGGACCAGTTTCCGCGGACATGTCCGACCGTGTGTACGACCTAGCGGACCGGATTCCTGGGCTAGCGGACAGGTTTCCAGTGGACTAATGTTTCTTAGCATGCTAAGAAACATGTCCGCTGGAAGCCTGTCCGTCGGATATGTTCGATGGTTAGTACGACTCATCGGACATGTCCGCTGGGCATTGAACTTCCTGGGTCGCGCACGTCGCCGCCACGTCACCTTGTATTCTGTCTGCGGGGATTTTGGTCTGATGGTGTGTACACACATCAGACCAAAATCCCCCAGCAGACAAAATCCCCCGCGGACCGTTTTCATCGGACATGTCTGGTCGTGTGTACAAGGCCTTAGAGTACCAGTACCAGCCGTTCTACTCTAATAAAGTAGAATGGCTAGTGGCTAGTGAAGGGGGAGAGGGGGCTTGGGTGGCCGGGGGGGGGGGGTGCGGGAGTTGTCTGGCCGTTATTAGAGAGACCTGTCAAAGTGGGCCTTCTCTGTAACTCAAAACATGCAACCTGTAGAACTTTTTAAACGTTTCATATGGAGATTTTTAAGAATACAATTTTGTCGCCATTCCACAAGCGGCCGCAATTTTGAAGCGTAACATGTTGGGTATCAATTTACTCGGCGTAACATCATCTTTCACCATATAAAAATTAAATTGGGCTAACTTTACTGTTGTCTTATTTTATTACTTAAAAAAAGGGTATTATTCCCCAAAAAAGTGCCCTTGTAAGGCCGTGTACACACGGTCGGTCCACCCGATGAGAACGGTCCGAAGGACCGTTCTCATCGGTTAACTGATGAAGCGGACTGATGGTCTGGTGTGCGTACACACCATCAGTTAAAAAAATGATCGAGTCCAACGCGGTGACGTAAAACACAACGACGTGCTGAGAAAAATTAAGTTCAATGCTTCTGAGCATCCGTCGACTTGATTCTGAGCATGCGCTGGTTTTTAACCGATGCTTTTGCATACTAACCGTCGGTTTTGACCTATCGGTTAGGCGTCCATCGGTTCAATTTTAAAGCAAGTTCTAAAATTTTTGACCAAAGGATAACTGACCGATGGGGCCCACACACGATCGGTTTGGACCGATGAAACGGTCCTTCAGTCCGTTTCCATCGGTTTTGACCGACCGTGTGTACGCGGCCTAAGACTGCTGCGCAAATACGGTGTGACAGAAATAATTTCAACGGCTGCCATTTTATTCTCTAGGGTGTTAGAAAAAAATATATATAATGTCTGGGGGTTCTAAGTAGTTTTCTAGCAAAAAAAGGATTTTAACTTGTAAACAACAAGTTTGAAAAATAGGCCTGGTCTTAAAGTGGTTAAAAAAAATGTTTTTGAACCTACCTAAAATACACTGGCCCTGACCTTTGACCCTAACTTTAACCCCGACACTGACCTAGATTAAACCCTGATCTTTTTTAATATTATTTGTATTTACACACACTTTTGCTTGTTTACATTTTTCTCCTCTAGCAAGGAGCAAAAGATACAATGTATCTCTCTCCCCATTTAAGAAAGAAAGATACAGGTTGGGCTGTACAGTTAAAGTGGATGTAAACCCTCTCTCATCCTTTCTAAACTACTGCCATAGTGCTGATCTATAAGGATATAGATGCCTCCTGCATGTATCCTTACATGTCAAATGTCTCCCCTCTGTCTGTTATAAGAATCTGAAAAACTGCAGATTCTGTGGGTGGGTCTGTTGTCTGGAGCTCGGTGGGTGGAGTCGTGATGTCAGTAGACTTCCCGCCCTTCTCTACACTCCTTGTCAACATGCATTTTCTCCTGTGTATTCCTCACACTAAATTCTGCTATGATTTCTAACATCCAGTCAAAATCCAGAAAAGTAACCACATGACTTCAGAAAAGGAGTGGGTGTGGAAATTAAAAAATAATGCCTGTCTCCAGGCTAGTGCATGAGATATGTAAATAACCTGTCACTCACAGCAAGGGGGAAGAACGGACAAAAGATTCTCCTGTTTGTCAGTTTATCTCACTGAAAAAAGAAAAGAGGATTGCTCAGAGCTGGATTAACTCTTTGTGGTAAGACCGGGTACAGATAATAGGAAATCTTATACTCTACATCGTGACATAAAAAATAAATAAACAATTTGGGTTTACATCAACCTTAATGACCACTGTGATAGCCAATCAGAGGCTTTCAAAGAGATCAGAAACCAGATCTCCCTATTCTCAGTCATAAGTACGAACTAGAAACAGTGGCGGCTGATGCTCGATATTTTGGGGGGCCGGCAAACCAACAGCACCACCTCCTGCACGGGAGACGGACGAATCAGAGGCCTCCTTACCTTAGCAGGCAGATGACAAGGATCCAGGGTAGGGCTGCTGTTCCAGCTGCTCCTCGCTTCTGGTCCATTGCTTTTCCTCCCGGCTGAACAGGAAGTGGTTCCTGAGACACGATTGGTCAGGAGTACGCTTTCTGATTGGCCGGGAGAAGAAACAGAAAGACAATAGTGAATATTAATTAGCTATTGTCACACAACTGGGTGGGCTCAGGGTGAAGTGCTCTGCGAACCAAGCCCACTCTTTTTTGAAGCCAATTAGAGCCTCAGGCTCCAATCATGTGATTAGATCAGGGGTAGGGTGCATGGATTAGGCGGGTGGCGCCCCTGCACCCCATATGGATGGGCCACCCCTGACGAGACCTGAGGATATCATTGACAGCCCAGTCTCTGTGCTGGGAATGCGATGTGCAGTGCACACGGGTCAAATGATAGGTGACATCGGCCAGTTCAATGAAAACCAGCCAACATTCGGCCTGTGTGTATGGCTTGGCCGACTTCTGTCTGATGAGCATGCTGGAAAACCAGCAGCCGACCAATCAGCACTTTCATTATGAGTGGAGATTACCTTTAAGGACACAAATGAAAAACAAATATCCAGCTGTGTTGTTTCTTCTCTGACAGATAGCCACAATGCCTTGTAGCCATTCTCAATTACCAAAAAGTAATTGGGCTGCATTTTCTACATTCTTTGTCAATCCAAGGGGCAGTAGAAGCCACAATCTATTCATTCTGAATAAACAGAGCCTGGAGCACGTCTGGGCACATCAGCACATGGGCTCAATGGCATGTACACTGAAGTGAATACCAGTATGGCAAATACGTTTCAATAAAGGAAAACTGCATGCAGAACTAAACATACCGTTTGGTATAGGGATGAGTAAAAACACAGAGGATTCTGGAGGAAATGCAGTTGTGAATTTCCCCTTGTCAGGATCAGAAGTATAAACAGGCAGTTCAGTAAACTTAGACTCTTGCCAACCTCATCACCTAGACATGGCGCGGCAAAGTGGCATTGCTGCACTGGATCACGTACCTAGTACCTTGTACATGATCCGCACACCTGCGGGCCTGGCTGTACTGTGATGTGTTAGAACACATGCTGATCACTAGGGCCCAGATTCACAACCGAGATACTACGGCGTATCTCCACATACGCCGTTGTATCTCTGAGTTGCACCGTCGTATCTATGCGCCTGATTCTTAGAATCAGTTACGCATAGATATCCATTCGATCCGATAGGCGTACGTCTCTTACGCCGTCGGATCTTAACTGCATTTTTTTTTGGACCGCTAGGTGGCGCTTTCATCGAATTCCGCGTTGAGTATGCAAATTAGCTAGATACGCAAATTCCCGAACGTACGCGCGGCCAACGCAGTAAAGTTACGACGTTTACGTTAGGCTTTTCCCGGCGTAAAGTTGCCCCTGCTATATGAGGCACAGCTAATGTTAAGTATGGCTGTCGTTTCCGCGTCGAAATTTTAAAAAGTTACGTCGTTTGCGTAAGTCGTCCGTGAATGGGGCTGGACGTCATTTACGTATACGTCGAAACCAATGACGTCCTTGCGGCGTACTTTGGAGCAATTCACACTGGGAAATTCCACGGACGACGCATGCGCCGTTCCGAAAAAACGTCAATCACGTCGGGTCACAGTAGTTTTGCATAAAAACACGCCCCCCTGATCCAAATTTGAATTAGGCGGGCTTACGCCGGCCGATTTACGCTACGCCGCCGCAACTTACTAGGCAAGTAAGAATACAGCACTTGCCCGTGTAAGTTGCGGAGGCGTAATGTAAATCAGATATGTTACACCCGCACAATTTTACGCGGCTCTATGTGAATCTGCCCCTGTGTCTTGGCCAATGATTGCCCACCAGGACCCGCTGATTGGCTCAGTCTTTCAGCTTTGTGATTGTAAACAATACAGAGCTGTGTTCACTGACAGGGAATCTTTCAGTTTGTGTATTCCCTGCTAAGTTAGAAACACAGTTAACCCTTTGATCACCCTAAATGTTAACCAATTCCTACCCAGGGTCATAATTATCGTGACAGTGCATATTATTAGCACTGATCACTGTATACTTGTCACTGGTGATATCAGTGGCAGTTAGTTCCCCCCAGCGTCAGTTAGTGTCAGATTGGCTACTGCACTATTGCAGTTCTGTTATTAGTCGCTGATCACTGCCATTAGTAGTATAAACAAAAAAATTCCAGCATATATTCCATTGTTTGTAGATAACATTTTACAAAAAAAACAATCAATAGACATGTAGCCGAATACATTTTGGCCAAAATGTATTTGATATTTTTTATTGGATAGGTTTTTTTTAACAGAAAGTAGAAAATTGTGTTTTTTTTTTTCTACATTTTATTATATCGCCAAAAAAAAAAAAAAAAGACCCAGAGGTGATCAAATACCACCAAAAGAAAGCTCTATTTGTATGAAACAAATGATCTAAATTTTGTTTGGGTTCAGTGTTGCATGACTGAGCAATTTTCAGCTAAAATAGTGCAGTGCTGCATAGCAAATAAAGGCCTGTTCAGGAAGGGGGTAAATCCTTTGCGGAGCTGAAGTGGTTAAAGTCTGCTTTATTGGTCAACAAATAGAAAATAAAAGGTTTTGTCTTCAGATTCAGCTCAAGCAAGACACGTAAAGCTTCCCATGAGTTCAATATGCATAAGCATGTATTGTGACTGTACTGTCTTCCCTGATGTGAAGCGCTTCGCAAACTGTTGGCGATATATAAATCCTGTATAATAATAATAATAATAATAATAATAATAATAATAATAATAATAATAAGCCCCAGCGCAATTAGCTACAGCACCCACACTATTCAAAGTCCCACTAACAGGCAGTCTCACCAGGCAGGTAAATCTTAGGCCCTTTCGCACAAGAGGTCCGATGAGGTCCGATCAAGTCTGGTTGTTTTTCAGCCAGACCCGATCGGACCCTCTATTCTCCTCTATGGAATGCTAGATGTAAACAGACTTGAGAAACTCCAGGCTCCTTCAGAAAAAAAATCAAGTCAGCAGCTACAAATACTGTAGCTGCTGAATCAAAAGTGGTTCTAAAAAACTATGCACCCCATCCCGATTTTTATTTTAGTAGCAAGGAGAAAGGGTGGGATTGGTGCTAGAGACAAATAATACATATAAACATTATATATAAAAAAAAGTATCAAACATGTATGAAAAGGTTCAATAAAAAAAATGGTTGTCTGAGCATATACTAGAAATAGTGGGTCAATGGTTTCCAAAATTCAACATATGGTGGTCACAGTGAAGTGTCCTATCCCTACATGTTTCGCCAAATTGGCTTCCTCAGGGGATTTATTCTGGGACCACCAGTCCATAACCCAGCTCTGACATAAAATACAAATACAAATGTTAGAGTAATGCATCTCATATATAGACATAACCAAGAATTGTATTAATTTACATATTCATGTTGCCATGCATGGGAGTCCGCTCCATAGGGCAAGGGGGGGCAATTGACCCCCCCCTGGAAAATCAAGAAGGTGTTGAAGAGTCTCGTGGCTGTGGGCTGTCTGAGCAGTCCCGGGCCGGATGTCACACAGACACAGCGATCAGAGTGAAGCCACCTCCCTCTCCAGTGTTTATGTGTACACAGGGGAACCTGCTGTGCCCATGCCGTGCTTATGGCTGATCTGAGGTACTGAATGGGATTGGGGGGGGTCCATCTGTGCTGAAGGGGGATTTATGCTGAATGGAGGTCCATCTGTGCTGAAGGGGGGGTATGTGCTTAATGGGGGGGCTGTGCTGAAGGGGGGGTCCATCGGTGCTGAATGGAGGTGTCTGTGCTAAATGGAGGGGTCTGTGCTGAAGGGGGGGTCTGTGCTGAAGGGGGGTCTGTACATTATCTAGCCTATATTCATATGGGCATTGAGTGAAGCAGAATTATCTTAAGAGCTATTTCACACTGCCAGCTGGCTGCGTTATTGGTAAAGCTCAGCTTTACCATCATTTAAGCTGCGCTATTTGGCCGATAGCAGGGTGCTTTTAACCCCTGCTAGCGTTTGAAGAAATGGTTAAATGCGTATTGCCGCTGCGGAAGCGCCCCCCCCCCCCCCCCCGAAAAAAATTCAGCGGACGCCCATATTGCCATGGCTTGTGAAAAAAACAAATACCCACATCTACCTCACGGGACGGAGGGTAAATGGATGAGGTAACCCCACAAGAATGGAAGAAGAGCCCAGTGATCAGGGTTACGTAAAAGCGGAGGGCCATGTCCAACCACAAAAGTTAGTTAGAGACCAGGCTATGGAAAATAAGCATAGGTTTAATACTATGCACAATATTTAAAGTTAAAACTGACATGTTAAAGTCCAGTGAAATGAGGTCAACATGGCTCAACAAGGGACTTACTGTGCTCAAAATTACATGGAGGTAAATTCACGAGTGACGACCATAGAGTTATATTTTCAAAAGAATGGTATGGAAAAAAGTCCCAGTCAATACAATAAGGATATCTCAGGATATTAAACACGGAAATATAAAAAAGAAAGATAGAGCAAAATCACAATATCATGGAGGAGAAGGAATATTATAGAACAAATTTAAATAAAACAATCTAGGATCCCGATCCTCCTAATATAGGGGGCGGGGATTCAAGACTTGCAACTGAAAATATACAGAGAAGTAACGTATGTGGATATGCAAGAAATGCTTAAGGCTCAATAATGTAACATGGTCATTAAAATGTCAGAATCCAAGTTAAGCTTCAACATGCAAAAATGAGAAAAAAAAAGGGGGGGGGGGTCAAAGGGAATTAAGGGGATTGTAAAGGTTTGATTTTTATTTTCTAAATAGGTTTCTTTAAACTAGTGCATTGTTGGTTCACTTACCATTTCCTTTGTTATTTCCCTTCTAAATGTTTTTTTTCTTTGTCTGAATTTCTCACTTCCTGTTTCTCCTCAGTAAGCTTGCCCCCATCACCAGAGCCGTTCTGTCTGGGGGTTAGTCAGCCAGAACAGCTTACTGAGGAGGAACAGGAAGTGAGAAATTCCGAGAAAAAAAAAAAAAAGAGCATAAAGAAACCTCCACCTCTTGCATGTATAGGTACAGTACATGCTCGAGAGCGGTGAACTTAATTATGTTGATTTCAAAGTTGTGTTCAAGACCAACATGACGGCTGTAGCTGCTGACTTTTATTATAAGGACACTTACCTGTCTAGAAATCCCGCAATGTCCTCACCCAAGCCAATTCTTTAATCACCTTCGGGGGCAGGCACTGGCATCTCTAGTAAGGGAAACAGGAAGGCTTCACAGCTTTTTTCCTACTGAGCATGCGTGACTCGGGCTGCCCCTGGTGAATAGTCCCGTAGTCTTCCGGGACATGTGATTTGTCTCAAAAGACTGCGGGTAAGGAGGGTGGGCCGAACAGTTTGCTGTAGCGATCTGAACGGAAAGTGGGAGTGGGTACATGTCAAAACCAAGTACCTCCTCTCTCCCACAAAAGTGCCAAATGTGGCAGTCTCATGTCCTGTGTCTCTGTCCTTTTTCACTGTCCTCACTCATCTCCACTATTTCTGTACTTTACTGTCCTCACTCATCCCGTGTCTCTGTAAGGGCCCTTTCACACGTACGGACCGTATGTCCGCATTTTCATCCGTCCGTTTGCGGATGAAAACGGGACATACATGGGTCCCTATGTGATTACGGGTGTCAGCGGATGAACATCCGCTGACACCCGTAATTTATCCGCCTCCGCAAAGATCCGCATTTGCGGACGGAAGAAATCCTATTTTTCTTCCGTCTGCGGGATCGGATCGGATGAACACGGACATACAGTCCGTGTTTGTCCGATCCCCCATAGGGGAGAGCGGAGGAAAGACAGGGCGGTCCCTGCACAGTGTGCGGGGACCGCCCTGTCAGCTGCCAGCTCAGCGGGGATTTTACAGAGGATCCCCGCTGAGCTTTGCGGACACACGGAGCGGATCATTACTGATCCGCTCCGTGTGAAAGGGCCCTTAAATGACAGAACTCCTATTGAATCAATATATAAACACAATATAGAAACAGACAATATCAAGAACAAGTAATTTGCCTGATTTACACTATCTGCTATATTTAAATGTGCATGACCCGGCTTGCCTCTGACCTGTCTTTGCATTCCTGTCTACCTGTTGTGACCTCCGCATGTACCTCGACTCCGCTTCTGCCTTACGTTGCTGCCTGTTCTTCACTGCCCGGCTGTGAACTGACCCCGGCATGTATACTGCCTCTGCCTGATGTACCTGTACCTTGATGCCTGGCTGTTGATGAACTTTTGGCTTGTGTCCTGGCTTCGCTCCTGCCCATTGATCAAGAGTTACCATGTACTAGTCTCTGGTCCCTGTATGGTGACCCACAGTCATCCGGATCCTGCAACCAACACCCGGCGCTGCCTGTTATACAAGTTCTAATGCCCAGGGCCGTGGATAATGGGGTACAACCGGTCCTCCTGTATGGGGTCCTGGCCAGCAGGGGGGCCCAGGCAGCAGGGTGAGTTGGATGTGGTCAGGGAGGGTGATTGACATGGCAGGGGGGCATTTACTGGAACCAATCCATATGGCTTTCCATGGAGCAGCTAAATATGGCTTCCTCTCCCTTCCATTGGCTTTCAGCTGCTGCAGAGAGAGCCATACAGGGGATCAGCTCCAGTAATTGCCCCCCCCCCACCACCACCACGACCACATTGATCACCCTCCCTGTGCACCATACATTTCCCCCTGCTGCCCAGGCCCCCTGTGTGCCCCCCTACCTCCTCAGTTCTTTCTTCTTCCCTCTCTTTCCTGCGGGCAGCTGCAAGCAAACAATAGGATCCTTCAAGATGGAGAGTGGGGTAAAGGTCTAGTAAATGTCATATTTACCAGCCCTTTCCTTTCTTGAGTGAACACAATGAATGATAGGTAATGATCACTAACTGTTTTCATTCATAACTGAAGCATTGGCTGTGATTTTCAACAGCAGCTCTACTTGTGCCACTCTGTGTTCTAATACCTCTTGTCACCATTGCCAGCGGTGTTGGAGAAGAGGTGCAAGAGAAGCTCACTCTTCAGCCCGATCTCCAACACGTATGTGAGACAAGCCCATTGACACTCCCGGAAGTGTTGGCTTTTCAGCAGACTTTAAAGCGGGAGTTCACCCAATGATTTTTTTTTTCTCTTTTCCCCTTAGATGGATGCTCGTTTTGTCTAGGGGAATTGGCTAGTTGTTTTAAAATATGAGCTGTACTTACCGTTTTCGAGATGCATCTTCTTCCGTCGCTTCCGGGTATGGGTCTTCGGGAGCGGGCGTTCCTTCTTGATTGACAGTCTTCCGAGAGGCTTCCGACGGTCGCATCCATCGCGTCACTAGTAGCCGAAAGTCGGTGCGGCTCTATACTGCGCCTGCGCACCGACGTTCGGCTTCTTTCGGAAAATCGTGACGTGATGGATGCGACCGTCGGAAGCCTCTCGGAAGACTGTCAATCAAAATAGGAACGCCCAGTCCCGCAGCCCATACCCGGAAGCGGCGGAGAAGATGCATCTCGTAAACGGTAAGTACAGCTCATATTTTAAAACAACTAGCCGATTCCCCTAGACAAAACGAGCATCCATCTAAGGGGAAAATGTGTTATGTACGGGTGAACCCCGCTTTAAGAGATAATTTTTTATAAATTGATCTGTGTTTGGCAGCACGGGCAGCAGAAGAGGTAAGCATGTTCACTCTTTTATAAGGAAAGCTTGACTGGGAAAGTCAAGCCTCGTACACACGACCAGTTTTCCCGGCAGGAAAACTGCCAGGAGAGCATATGGCCGGAAATCCTGGCCGTGTGTATGCTCCCTAGCAGTTTTCCCGTCTGGAAAACAGCCGGGAATCCCGATCGGAAAATTAGAGAACCCTACTCTCTATTTTCCCGTCGGGATTCCCGGCAGAGTGTTTCCTACCGAGAAAACCGCTTATCTGCAGGGTAACGAAACCGTGCATGCTCCATAACACTTCGACGCATGTGCGGTAGCATACAAAGATAGTGTGGGGTGTAGCAAGATGGCGGCGACGGAATCGAATGTGACGACATGCCGGTGTAGTGTCACAGTTTGCTGCCTATCGTAGAATGCTGCGGAAGTCACGTGGCGGCCAACTGCGCATGCGCTTCGCTCGGACGGCTCCCTCCGCTCGCTCGGCCTCCTGGCTCTTTTTTTTAACATCCTCCAATCCACGGGGATGTTAAGGAAAGAGCCTGGATGCCGACCCATGTTTCACTGGTGTGCACGGTCGTGAATCCATTGGAACGCATCGCATTTGCGTTTGGAACGCATCGCGCATGCGCAGTTGACCGCCACGTGACTTCCGGAGCATTCTAGGATAGGCAGCAAACTGTGACAATACACCGGCTCGTCATAGTCGATGACATCACTGCGTTCTTGCCATTCAAAAGAACGGCGGTTCTTTTGAGTGGCCGTCTGTATACACGGCTTTGCAAGGCAAGCTTGCCGGGAATCCCGTCAGGAAAACCAACGTTTTTTTTCCTGACGGGATTCCCGGCCGTGTGTACAGGGCTAAAGAGTTGCTTTAGGAAAATACATTTTCCATCATAGTGACACTTGCAACTTTGGTTCCTTGTGAAATGAATTACCCCTCAATTATAAAAAAGAAAGAGACAAAGCAGAGAATAACATTGTTGCCTAAGGTGATCATTCCCTTTTTGTCTTTTTAATTTTCTAAAAATGAAAGAAGAAATGTGATTGGTCACTTTTGTCTCAGAATTTGATCCCATTTTTTTTTCACCATTTCCAGTATTTCCAGTGGGAAGACAGAGCTAGATTCCCCCTTCTTGGGTCACTAGTTATTTAAGTCAAAGCCACTCCTGCTTCCTCTCTCCCCTCCCTGCACTGTCTTTACTTCGCATTCACTTCTGTCTGGACGCAACTCCAGCAGGCAACATGGAAAATCAAGTATTTTTGTCCTTCGCCTTCTACAGCACCCTCCTAATCCTGAAAATGTATACCTTGGCTATAATAACAGGGCAGATCCGGCTACGCAAAAAAGTAAGTCTCGCACTTTTTTTTTTTTTTTACGTAAATGCAGTATCCTTTTAAAGTAGATGTTTGAAAAACGTATCTATTGAGAAGCAGGGTTACATTTTCTGTGAATAGTTTGGAACACTTGAAAAGCCCCAGGGGGCTCATGAATGCAACTTTCAATTTTTTTCCAGCTTGGATCCATGTGCTAAAAAAGTCATTCCAAAAATTTGAAGGGGGGATTTGAAACAGCAAAGAAAAGAAAAGACGCAGCAGCAAGCGGTAGACAGCAGCTGTCTCTGTTATAGTCTTAGGCTGCTGTTTGTCACTTTGCGTGCCGATGATGGTAAATACAATGCTACTGATAGGAAGGGATGTCAACAACTAACTGGCAGAAAAAGCGCAGTCAGTGCTTGAGGTGAATGTGGGCTGCAGTGTGCGCTACGCAAAGGATTTAACCCTTTCAGGTACAGCTGTTTGCAGCACACCGTTGGTACCCAGCTGTTGAATTCACGCTTGGCACAGCATGCATGCCGGAATGTTATCAATGTGGCGGCCTGTCAATAAAGGGCGCAGGGGCGCCGCCTCCCACTCCAAAGTTTTAACACGTTAAAAACGATTAGTCATAGATATGATCATTTATTAACCACTTCACCCCCCCAGGTTTCACCCCCTTTATGACCAGGCCATTTTTTGTGATACGACACTGCGTTATTTTAACCACTTCAGCTCCGGAAGAATTTACCCCCTTCCTGACCAGAGCACTTTTTTCGATTCGGCACTGCGCCGCTTTAACTGACAATTGCGCGGTCGTGCGACGTTGCACCCAAACAACATTTGTGTGCTTTTTTCCCTCACAAATAGAGCTTTCTTTTGGTTGTATTTGATCACCTCTGCGGTTTAATTTTTTTTGCAGTATAAACAAAAATAGAGCGACAATTTTGAAAAAAAAGCAATATTTTTTACTTTTTGCTATAATAAATATCCCCACAAAATATATATACCGTATTTATCGGCGTATACCGCAGACTTTTTCCCCCTTAAAATCAGGGGAAAATCGTGGGTGCGCGATATACGCCAATACCCGCGCTGTGTTTGAACCGGCCGCCGACATATACCGAGCGCAGTACACTCGGGTACACTGGGCCAGGCTCGGCTCCGCTCGCGGTCACGCCCTGTGCCGCCTCCTAGCCTTTATGCGAGAGGAGCCAAGCGTGGCCGAGTGTACTGCGCTCGGTATATGTCGTCGGCGGTGTTCAAACACAGTGCGGGAAGCGGGGATCGGCTCAAGAACAGCGCAGAAGCGGGGAGGACACCACCAGGGCCGCAGACGGACACCGGACCGGAGAAGGCCGCCGATGGACGCCGGACAAGACACCAAAACTGTAAGTAATTAAAAAAAAGAAATTCCAGGAATTACCCTTCTACATTAGGGGTGCGCGCTTAACGCCGGTGCGCGCTATAGGCAGATAAATACGGTGTGTATATATATATATATATATATATATATATATATATATATATATATATATATATATATATATAAAATATGTCTTTCTCAGTTTAGGGCGATATGTATTCTTCTACATATTTTTGTAAAAAAAAAAAAAATCTCAATAAGCGTATATTGATTGGTTTGCGCAAAAGTTAAAGCTTTTACAAAATAGGGGATCGTTTCATGGCATTATTATTTTTTTTATTAGTAATGGTGGCGATCAGCTATTTTTATCGTGACTGCGGCATTATGGCGAACACATCGAACACTTTTGACACTATTTTGGGACCATTGTCATTTATACAAAGATCAGTGCTATAAAAATGCACTGATTACTGTGTAAATGACACTGGCAGGAAAGGGGTTAAACACTAGGGGGCGATGAAGGGGTTAAGTGTGTCCTAGGGAGTGATTCTAAGTGTGGGGGGGCTGGGCTACAAATAACACCACAGTGATCACTGCTTCCAATGACAGGGAGCAGTAGATCACTGTCCTGTCACTAGGCAGATCAGGGAAATGCCTTGTTTACATAGGAATCTCCCTGTTCTGCAGCTCCGTGACACGATTGCGGGAGACTGGCGGACATCGAGTCCTCGGGTCCTGTGGGCACGGTCCCGGAGCACGCGGCGGGTGCGTGCCCACACGCATATGCTCTGCTGCGTTAAAACAAGATGTATTGAATTAACATGCATTTCTAAAGTTAAACTGTACACTAGAGTGACTCTGTCAGTTTAATAAGATATCCAGATTAAAGTGACACTAAAGAAAGAATGTCCTTATTCTCCAAAAATAATCCATACACATCCACTACTTAAAGCGCTTTTTTTTTATAATCTGGAACCTGCTAAATAAAGCCATAATGTGCTTGTATGCATCACATACTAGCACATTATGTGACACTTCCCTTAGAATGAACCCTTCCAGTGGCGAGCTGTCACTGCTGACAAGGCTTCCATCTTCATCCGTCTTCCTTCCGGGTTTGCAGACACCGTCTGCATGAGTGGCCAGAGCGGTGCCAGCACAGGGATTTGTGTGTGTAAACACACAAATCTCTGTTCTATCAGGGGAGAGGAGACATATCATTTGTTCCTACTAAGTTCTAGTCACTCCCATCCCCATACAGTTAGAAACACACAGTAAGGAACACAGTTAACCCCTTAATCGTCCCCTAGCGTTAACCTCTTCCCTGCCAGTGACATTTAAACAGTAATCAGTGCAATTTTTTAACACTGATCGCTGTATAAATGTCAATGGTCCCAAAAATGTGTCAAAAGTGTCCGATCTGTCTGCTACAATGTTGCAGTACTGCTAAAAAAACACAGATTACCGCCATTACTAGTAAAAAAAAAAATCCATAAAGATGCCATAAATCTTTCCCATAGTTTGTAGACGCTATAACTTTTGCGCAAACCAATCAATATTAGCTTAGTGCGATTTTTTTAAACAAAAATATGTAGAAAAATATACTGTATATTGGCCTAAACTGATGAAGAAATTAATTGTAAAAACATTTTTGAGGATATTTATTATAGCAAGAGGTAAAAAATATTGTATTTTTTCCCCAAAATGTATGCATTTTTTGTTTATAGCGCTAAAAATAAAAATTGCAGAGGTAATCAAATACAACCAAAAGAAAGCTATATTTGTATGAAAAAAAAGACGCAAATTTTGATTGGGTACAACATTGCATGACAGCGCAATTGTCAGTTAAAGCAAGCAGTGCCAAATTGTAAAAAGTGCTCTGGTCAGGAAGGGGGTATAATCTTCCGGGGCTGAAGAGATTAATAATCAGTTTTCTTGTCTCCTTTTATTTTCCTCCCCGAACACCGGGACCTCTCCTTTTCCCCCTCATTTCCATTAGTTTGGAATGAGCAGTACACGTTAGATTGTGAGCTCTAATGAGCAGGGCTCTGATTTCTACTATAATAAATTGTACTGTAATTGTGCTGTCTGCCCTCATGTTGTAAAGAGCTGCGCAAATTGTTGGCGTTATAAAAATCCTATATAATAATAATAATGGACACTACAAATCCAATAGTCCCATTTTAGGAGTGAGCTAGAGAGCTACATTCCTACATACTATAGGACCATAGAGAAGGAACGTAGCCACCCTTTAACAGGAAGTCAAATCACAGCAGCTAAAAAATTGCGCAGTCGTGCAACGCTGTACCCAAATAAAATTGAAGTCCTTTTTTTTTTCCACAAATAGAGCTTTCTTTTGGTGGTATTTGATTACCTCTGCGGCTTTTGTTTTTTGCTCTATAAACAAAAAAAACAACAACAATTTTGAAAAAACAATATTTTTTACTTTCTGCTATAAAACATACCCAAATCTTTGTGTGCGGGATGCTGACACTAGACAAAGAGAGAGATCCGAGTTGCTGATTAGTAGGAATCACAGATCTCTCTCCCCCTGTCTGACAGAACGATAGACTGCCTTGTTTACATAAGCAGATCACCATTCTGTCATTCCCGAGAATGATGGCGGGTGGCCGGCGGTCATCGCGACTACAGGCCCCGCTGATTGGCTCCTGCTGTGTCCAATCACAGCAGGAGCGGGTCGCCAGCAGCGCACACGCCCTAGTCCAGGGAACACAAACAACATACAGGTACGTTGTTTTGTGCAGCCGGGCCGCCCTGCCGCAGTATATGTGTGGTGGGCGGTCCGTAAGTAGTTAAAGTTCCCTGCATTAGAAAAGGCATGTTTTGTTGTATCAAAACTTGCTTTGTTGCATGAAAATGCGTGTCAAGTAGAAATCCCATTATTTCATATCTGAATTATTATTATTATTATACAGAATGTACAGTAAAGTGGCGGTGCATCCATTAGGGGTACAAGGGCGCCACCCCCTCTCTTCAGCCACCCCCTCTGTGTAGTATGGATAGATTCATGCATTGCATGAATCTATCCATGGCTGCTGTAGCCACCCCCTATTCAGGCGTCCAGCCCCTTTTCAGGCACCGGGTTTATGAATTACAGGGGCGGGGGGGGGGGGGTGTTTTTAAAGCACCTGATTAGAGCCAATAGGCGTCAAAAAAGTTGACCTGTGAGCGCAAACCATTGCGCTCACAGTGCACCCAGGTGTGTTAGCAAAGCAAATGAATATTTGCTTTACTAAGGCCTCGTACAGACGAGGGGATCTCCGCTGGAAACGGTCCGGACACATGGCTTGTACACACCATCGGATCAAAATCCGCGCGGAATACATCCGCGGTGACGTGTCGCGCCGTCGCCACGACGATGACGCGGCAACGTGCGCGACGCTAGGAGGTAAGTACTTCCACGCATGCGTCGAATCATTACGACGCATGCGAGGGAGGGGAGCGGACGGATTGATCCGGTGAGTCTGTACAGACGACCGGATCAATCCGCTGGACACGATTCAAGCGGATAGATTTCTTAGCATGCTAAGAAATTTCTATCCGCTTGAAATCGATCGGCCGGACGAATCTCTGCGGATAAATATCCGCTAGGCCGTACAGACGACCGGATTTGTCCGCTGGAACTGATCCGCGGATCAATCCCAGCGGATAGATCCGGTCGTGTGTACGAGGCCTAACACAGAACTGCCTCTCAGCCAATAACTACAGGAAGAAGACGCGCATGGAGGATATAGAAGCCATCACCGTGCTACCCGGGATGGGATACAGCTCGCCGCCTGACCCACCATGATGGGGTAAGTGCTGGACAGACAGCGAGCGGGTGGGTGGGGGGCATAGTTGGCTGCATATTATGGGCACAGAGGCTGTAATTGATGGGGTAAAGTTGGCTGCATTTTGCTGGGCACGGTGGCTGCATATTATGGGCACAGAGGCTGCAATTGATGGGGCACAGTTGGCTGCATTTGCTGGGCACAGAGGCTGCATATGATGGGCACAGAGGCTGCATATGATGGGCACAGAGGCTGCATATGATGGGGCACAGTTGGCATCATATGATGGGCAGAGTGGCTGCATTTGCTGGACACATTTGGCTGCATAGGGTGGGCACAGTGGCTGCATATGATGGGCACAGTGGCTGCATTTGATGGTACAGTAGCTGCATATGATGGGCACAGTGGCTGCATATAATGTTTTTGTTACAGTATTTTTCAGAATTTTGCAGTTCAATTGCGCCCCCCCAACAATTTTGAGCACCAGCCGCCACTGGTACAGTATATAGTACCAACTGTTTGCGCAACGCTTTACAACACGGGGGCAGACAGTACAATTACAATACAATTCAATACAGGAGGGATTAGCGGATCCATTAGAGCTTACAATTTAGAGCTTACAATTTAATAGGGAGGGTCAAGTGATACAAAAGGTAATAACTGTGGGGAAGGAGCTGATGGAGAAAATAAAAGTTATTAGGTGGAGGCAGGATAAGCTTCTCTGAAGAGAAGGGTTTTTAAAGTGGTTGTAAACCCTTTACAACCACTTTATGCTACAGGTAAGCCTATATTAAGGCTTACCTGTAGCTACCCAGATATCTCCTAAACCTGCACTATGTGCCGTTGCTTCAGTCCGTGTGCCATTACGGCTCACATGCGCATGCGTGGGAGTGACGTCATTGCGGCTTGAGGTAGGAAGTTCCATAGAATAGGAGAGGTTCTGATGGAAGGAATTGAGCAAGATGATCAATCAGAAATTCATACAAACGTTATTTCTGATAGCAAAGTCACAACCAGTAGAAAATATATATCCAACACCTTTTGGGGGGCAAGCTTGCTTGTTAAAAATCCAACAACTGTTGTGTAACCTCCAAGCCTGAAACCTTTCAGAGACACAGGTGGGTATGTGAAATGTAGTGTCTGTGTAGTAGCGTTGCAGATATCCTATCTGGCTGGTTCACATCTATGTGATTAAATCCAGGGGAGGAGCTACCTTGAGGACGTCACCCGCTGCCATCCTGTGCATAGGTTTGCACAAACGAAGTAACAGCGATCCACCATCACTGGCGCTCTACATGCCTGTTTTCATGCTTATATATGCAGCAACACATGTGAGTGCACATCTTATCTAATAAACAGTCTTTTAAGAGTGGTAAAATAGAGCACTTAGATTTATTTTTCCCTATATCATCCGGTTGGTACGTCCTATCTGATTGGTTATCCCTGATTTCTCTCTTGTGGAGACATGAGCTGGTTTGACTTCCTGGTAATTTAGGGGTCCATCCCATTTGGTGAGTGCTCATCTTCTGGCCGGTGGAGGGATTGTCACTCATCACACAGAGAGGATTGAAGTCACCCCTCTCACGTGGTTTTCATCATTATCTTTTCTGGGACTTGTGGTTCCTTATAGGATTGGTTGTTTTATAACCGATGGACATTACAGACATTGCGCTGCACATATTTTTATCTTTACATAAATACAGCCTTACGCTTATCTCTTTGGTGACCATGTTGCTTTCCATCTCTCCATTCCATGGCTGTAGCCTCTCTTTGGCATTTGACACTTCAGGAAGTGTCAAATGTCTGTAAACTCTGCCATGCACTGTGGTTCTGTTCTCCCTATGTCATTGCTTAGTGTGGTAATGCTGTAGGGGATAAGAGGATGGAGCGTGTAGCTCGGTACCCATAGGCATCTAACACTCCTGTAAAGCCTCATACACAGGATAGGTTAACCAGAGGACAAACGGTCTGAAGGACCGTTGTCATAGGTTAACCCGATGAAGCTGACTGATGGTCCGTCACACCTACACACCATTGGTTAAATAACCGATCTTGTCAGAATGCGGTGACGTAAAACACAACGACGTGCTGAAAAAAACGAAGTATAATGCTTCCAAGCATGCGTCGACTTGATTCTGAGCATGTGTGGGTTTTTAACCGATGGTCGTGCCTACTAACGATCGGTTTTGACCTATCGGTTAGGAATCCATCGGTTAATTTTAAAGCAAGTTGGCTTTTTTTTATCCTATGGTTAAATAACCTATGGGGCCCACACACGATCAGTTTTGACCGATGAAAACGGTCCTGCAGACCGTTGTCCTCTGGTTAACCAATCGTGTGTACGAGGCTTTAGTGTCAAATGCTAAAGACAATGATGAAGGCTACAGCAATAAATGAATACTGTACCTTGCAGAGAACTGTAAATTCAGCATGGCTGCTTTGCCCGGTTGCCTTTTATGATACTTCTATGATTACTATACTTCCTCTGCAGTAAATGATTGCATTATATCTCTGGGAAAAGCTTAAAATGCAACCAAACAGTACGGCACAACAAATGCACTGTAACATGGCACAGACAACCTGCCAACATGTTGGGTCTTGTAGTTGGTCAATAATAAGAGATTCATGGATTGTCTATGACGTTCTCAGACAAAACATTTCAGTGATATATCTACCCCTTGAACATTCTCTACAAATTATGAAATGTTTGAAACTATAGACAGGTTGCAGGAAAGAAAATCTATCAATTCAGCCCGCAGTGCTTATGTGTTGTCCCGGCAAGGATAACGCTCAGTGCTTATTGCTAGCGGTTTTAGCTGCTGGAAACAATCGCATGAAAAACCTGTCATACAGGTTGTACCCAAGTTGATTGACCTTGACTTGGGTACAAATGAGCCTGCCCATACATGGTTTGAATCTTGGCTGGTCCCTGCTGAACCGGCTGCGATCCAAACAGTCTATGGGCAGCTTAAGCCTAAAATATCTGTGCTACTTTCTTGCTATTTTTTTGTGTGAAACAAACCACATTTATGTAGCGCCCCCTTACTTTCAGTACGGGTGCTACGCTAAAGTTAGTGGGGAATGGGAGGGTTAGTTACTCCCATTCATAATTTGTGGAAATTTGGGTTGTTGCCAATTTTAGAATTTTTCCTGTAGGTCAGTCTGCGCTCCAGGGGTGCGTTATCACCCCTGGGCGGCAGTTGGCGCTAGAGGGATTCTGACAGACCCACCTTTCCCAGCAGCCAATCAGAGGAGTTCTTCCCTTGTTGGGCATGCTGGGAGGGGATATATCTGTGGTAACCGCCTTTGGCGGGATGTTCTGTGCGGGGCCCGAGTTCCCGGTGCGGTACCCACTTTCAGGGTGCGCGCATCCATGGGCCCCGCCACCGTGGCCTGCTTCACCGAGGTCATGCACCATGCGGAGCCTTATCCTAGCGACAAGAGGGGCCCCAGCGTCTTGCTGGGTCCCAACCTTCTTCTGAGAGGATCCTAAGCTGGGAGCTGTGCGATGGGGGATCGGCTCGGGGAGAACCTAGAACTAGAGGTTACCCAGGAGGCCTAGACGAACCATCGGGGATCCAGTCACCACACTGCATGACAGGTATGCTTACGCTGTCAGTGGGTGACATTATCTGAACTAACTGGGAGGATTCGCTAAACCTAATCTCACAAATCTCAAATTGTCAAGCCTGTGGCAGAGGCCTGTTTCCTCCCAGTGATCTGTAAGTGGCGCTCCAGGTGCCAGGCCTGTGATAATTGCCTGTCCGGGGGGCACTTTACCCACCCTGATTGGGCTGGCGATGAGCCGAGTTACATTATTGCTGAAAGCAGGCTTGCTCTCTTTTCACATCCAAGGCCTGATACTAAAAGTTCTCTCTCTACGCTCATCAACCTTTCTCTATTGTGTGCCATGTTGATGTTGGCCATGTTGGGCCTTGGAATAAAGCATTGAAAACTCAGTTAATTGTCTGGACACCTGTTCTTCATTCACACTCACGGATATCACCCCTAGACCAAGCCAAGAAGGTAACTCAATGTGCCGATCCCAAACTAATCAGCGGCTCCTTCGGGGGTGAGCGCTACATTTAGATTCAAGCCTCGTACATACTACAATTTTTTTTCCAACCGCTAGGTTGAACGAAAAAAACCTGACAGTTCAGGTTGGAGCTTCTGTACCAACAATCCAATGTTAGTGCAGTGATCTCTCCTGCTGAGTTATTGTGTTCTGACAAGGGGACACCATTGGCTGGGAGCACTAATCGGGAGCTGGACAGTAGACCTCCTTTATTTGGTCTTGCCCCTTGCTGGCCGAATGGACTGGCTGCAGTAAACTTAACAGGGGTTTTAACCCTTTTATTATTACATTGAAACTTAAAGCTGAAGTCTAAATATAGCAATGTTTACCAGCTAGGACCAGTGTAAGTATTGTATGTATGTGGCATACCTGGTCGATCCCTGCTGCTTACTGAACCCAGGAGGTTGCCCACTTTGCAATTTAGAAAACAAAATGTGTTTTTTCAATAAATGTAAAATGTTCTCTGATTTAATGAGGTGGAGATTGTGACAAAACCAGTCCACATATCCACCTCATCTAATCAGAGAATGCTTTGCATTCAGTAATAAAATGCAAAGTGTTCTCATAATGGAGGCTGGAAACTACTAGAAATCACCGGAGAATCTATACCTACTAATGTGATTTCAAGCTTGAATGGGGTTCCCACAGAATAGCACATTAACCAATGTAACTATGTAAAAATGCCAGATCTAAGCTAAATCTTTTAAGGCTAAGTTCACCTTTTATATAAATTGACCCATGCAAAAAATAATATTTTTAGTTGTCCTCAACGAAGAAGGCTTATGCCTTTGCTGTAGCTCATGTCTTGGAAATAAGCCAGGAAGTAGAAATGTAAACATTGGAAATATTTCAGCTATGGTTGACAGAAAAGGCCTACAGGTCTGGTATTTGCAATAAAAAATATTTTTACAAATGGCACAGTGTATTTTAAACTACAGTGGAGACCCTTGTCTACATGGACCAGTTTATGAAAATGGTGACCAAAAAACAAAAAAGGTTTTAGCTTGAGATACACTTTTAAAGAGAGTGGGGTAGATTCACGTACGGGCGCGCATAGTTACGGCGGCGCAGCGTTTCGTATTTACGCTATGCCGCAGTAACTTACAGGAGCAAGTGCTGTATTCACAAAGCACTTGCTCCGTAAGTCGCGGCGGCGTAGCGTAAAAGGGGCCGGCGTAAGCGCGTAATTCAAATGTGGAAGGGGGCGTGTTTTATGTAAATTTATGATGACCTGACGTGATTGACGTTTTGTACGCATGCGCCGTCCGTGTACATATCCCAGTGTGCATTGCTTCCAAGTACGGCGCAACGACGTATTGGTTTAGACGTGAACGTAAATTACGTCCAGCCCTATTCGCGAACGACTTACGCAAACAACGTAAATAATTCAAATTTCGCAGCGGGAACGACGTCCATACTTAACATTGGCTGCGCCTCCTAATAGCAGGAGCAGCCTTACGCATGAAAAAGCTTTTACGCAAACGACATAAAAAACTATCGCCGGGCGCACGTACGTTTGTGAATTGGCCTATCTAGGAAATTAGCATATTCTACGCCGACAACAACGGAAGCGCCCCTAGCCGCCGAAGTTATATTCCACACAGTTCTACGCCGCCGCAATCAAGTTACGTCGGTGGAGGAAGCCTATTTTTTCAGCGTAACTGCCTTTGAGAATCGGCGTAACGCTACGCAAGCGCGGATTTCAAATTATGGCGGCGTATCTGGAGATACGCCGCTGCAAAATGTATGTGAATCTACCCCAGTGATGGTGAGCATACAAATAATGACAGTTTCTTGTTTCCTGCAAATGTTTTCCAGCACACTGAATTGCTTCCCATCAGTTCCATAGTTAAAGGGGTTGTAAAGGAATGTTTTTCCCCTAAATTTTCCTTTACCTTAGTGCAGTCCTCCTTCACTTACCTCATCCTTCCATTTTGCTTTTAAATGTCCTTATTTCTTCGGAGAAATCCTCACTTCCTGTTCTTCTGTCTGTAACTCACCACCGTAATGCAAGGCTTTCTTCCTGGTGTGGAGAAAGCCTCTTGAGGGGGGAGGGCGCGAGCAGGAGTGTCAGGACCACTAACACACAGCTCCTTTCTCTATCTGCAAAGTAGAGAGTGTACTGACTTGCCTGCTCGCCCCCTCCTCGCTCAAGAGGCTTTCTCCACACCAGGGAGAAAGCCTTGCATTACGGTGGTGAGTTACAGACAGAAGAACAGGAAGTGAGCATTTCTCAGAAGAAATTAGGACATTTAAAATTGAAGGATGAGGTAAGTGAAGGAGGACTGCACAAAGGTAAAGGAAGCTATTTAGGGGGGGGGGGGGAAATCCTTTAAACCCCTTTAAAGCCACCCTGTGATAAAAAAATACACGTTGGAAAGAAGACCTATAGTTGCCTGTGCCACCAACTCTTCAAGACTTATAATGCCTGGAAAATTCTCTTTATCTAACACACTTGCAGAACAATCATATTTGTGATCTCCAGCTGAGCACTATAGACCCTTCCTGTGGCCCATACATGCATATGACCGTATGTGCACAACACAGTGGTGATGAAGGGACTAACATATGGAACCACATGGTGAACCAGCAATCTGACACTCCCAGCAGGTTGTCGGATTAAGAGGATTCTCCAGGCACCGTGGTTCTTACAAAGAGCAAAGATAAATGGTACAGAAGGCAGGAGAGGTAAGTATAGTCTTTCTTAAAGTGGATGTAAACCCACTTTTTTTTTAAATTAAGGCTTGCACCATGTACAGTATAGGATTTCATGTCATCTGTGCCCAGTCTTGCCACGAAGAGTTAATCCAGCTCTAAACAATCCTCTTATCTTTTTTCAGTGAGATAAAAACTGACACACAGAGAAATAGTAGTCAGTTCTTCCCCCTTGCTGTGAGTGACAGGTGCTTTACATATCTCATGCACCAGTGTGAGAGAGGCATTCTGTGTACTTCAGATCCCCTCCTCCTTTCTTCTCAAGCTCTCCCAGGATTGGCTGCTCCACACCTCAGCATGATTGGGCATGCTGAAGTCATGTGGTGACTTTTCTGGGTTTTGACTGGATGTTCGTGATCATAGCAGAAGTTCAGTGTAAGGCCCCATACACACGGGAGGATTTATCCACGGATACGGTCCAGCGGACCGTTTCCACGGATAAATCCTCTCGAGGATTTCCGCGGATTTCTATGCGATGGAGTGTACACACCATCGCATTGAAATCCGCGCCGAAATCCTCTGGCGATGACGTGTCGTCGCCGCGATTATGACGCGGCGACGCTGTCATATAAGGAATTCCACGCATGCGTCGAATCATTACGACGCATGCGGGGGATCCCTTCCGACGGTATGGATCCGGTGAGTCTATACAGACCAGCGGATCCATCCGTTGGGATGGATTCCAGCAGATAGATTTGTTTGGCATGTCAGCAAATATTCGATCTGCTGGAATCCATCCCAGGGGAGAAATATCCGTGGAAACAGATCCGCTGGAGTGTACACACCATAGGATCTATCCGCTGAAACCCATTTGCTGGGATTTTTCAGCGGATGGATTCTATCGTGTGTATGGGGCCTAAGAAATAGACAGGAGAAAATGCATGGTGACAAGGGGAGTGTAGAGGTGGGAGGGAGTCTACTGACATCACAACTCCACCCACGAGCTTCGGACAAAGACCCGCCCACAGAATCTGCAGTTTTTGGGTCTCATAACAGACAGAGGGGAGACATCTGACAGCTTAGAATACATGCAGAAGGCATGCAGATCCTTATAGATAACCACTATGGCAGTAGTTTATAAAGGAGGAGAGTGGGTTTAAATCCACTTTAACTGCCTATTTTTTTGCAACATGAGTTCTTGCACAGGACTTTTCACATGTGTAGAAATTGGATAGAAAAAGTAGGGTAAAGACTGGCAATTTTGACAAAGACATAGATCATACATTGGTTTACCTATGACCGAAGTATGGCTGACCACAGGGCCATCTTAATAGCATCATGGGCCCCTGGGCAAAGTGATTTACTGGGGCCCCTACCAGCCTGCCCTAATTTACGCACCTACTTTCAAGAAATAAAGTATAGTTGATAGAATTAAACATATATTAATTAGTACTTTCAATAAAATCGATTTTACAAAAGGAAAACATTCCATAAATCAAAGACTAGTCAACACAAAGGGCACAGTACAAGAGGGGTCAGGAGGGCACAATACTGGGCTCAGGAGGACACAGTATAGGTTCTGGGATGTTTCCCCGGGATACAACCATATCGGAACAGTTTAGTTAAAAGCATGACTGTCCCAGAAAATCCGGGACAGTTGCCAAGTATGATGTAATGCAAGATTATTGTGGGGCCCCCATGTTCCTGGGGCCCTTGGGCAGTGCCCAGGAGTGCCTTTGCATTAGGCTGACCATAGACGAGAGATAGTTATTAGATCCTACTGCCAAATAGCTTTATTACAAAAATCTCTCCATAAACATGCCTGATCGTTTCTGCAGTCCACCTTCTTCTCCATTCCCCACTAGTAGGGATCAGCCGAAACCCCCCTGGTTCAGTTCGCAGCAGAACATGCGAACAGGCAAAATTACACCGTTAAAGTCTATGGGACAGGAACGTGAAAAATCAAAAGTGCTAATTTTAAAGGTTAATATGCCTGGGTCCTGCCCCAGGGGACATGTATCAATGCAAAAAAAGTTTTAAAAACTAACGTTTTTTCGGGGAGCAGTGATTTTAATAATGCTTAAAGTGAAAAAATAAAAGTGAAATATTCCTTTAAATTTCATACCTGCGAGGTGTCTATAGTATGCCTGTAAAGTGGTGCATTTTTCCCAAGTTTAGAACAGTCCCTGCACAAAATGTAATTTCTAAAGGAAAAAAAAGTTATTTAAAACTACAATGAATTGTTGGGTCCCAGCAATACAGATAAAAGTCATTGAAAAAAATGGCATGGGTCCCCCCCAGTCCATTATCCCGAACCAACATTGTAAAAAAAAATGCATGAGGGTCCCAAGTTCCATAACAGGCCCTTTAGGTCTGGTATGGATTTTAAGGGGAACCCCGCACCAAAATGAAAAAAAAATGCCGTGGGTTCCCCCCCAAAAATACATACCAGACCCTTATCCGAGCAGGCAACCTGGCATGTCACAGGAAAAGAGGGGGGTGAGAGAGCACCCCCCCTCCTGAACCGTACCAGGCCACATGCCCTCAACATAGGGAGGATGTCCCCATGTTGATGGGGGACAAAGGCCTCATTCCCACAACCCTTGCCCAGTGGTTGTGGGGGTCTGCGGGCGGGGGGCTTATTGGAATCTGGAAGCCCCCTTTAACAAAGGGGACCCCCAGATCTCAGCCCCCCCTATGTGAATAGGTAAGGGGGTACATTGTACCCCTATCATTTCACCCCAAAAAATGACAAAAATGTTAAAAAACACAGTAGACAACTTGGGACAAGTCCTTTATTAAAAAAAATAAAAAAATTCCAGCGATGTAATTTATTCTCGAATAGAGGATACGGAGATAAAAAAAAAGCTGACACAATCCGCCTCCATGGGAGGTGCCTGCCGAATGACGCTACACCCGCTGTAACAGCTCTTAAATACCTGAGGGCGGGGTGGCCCCTCACCCTCTGACGCAACGGGGAAACACCGCAGGGGTACCCAGTGACATGTACGGGTGACCCCGCACCCCTCTGACGCAATGGGAGACACCGTTAACAAGCGAACACCCGATGTTCAAGTTGAACTTACGTTCGACTCGAACATCGGACTCATACCAATTTAACCACTTTAAACCAGCATTGGATTAAAAAGTCAACCTAGAACCCACAGTTTCAATCACTTCATGGTTTTGGACACTTTTAAAGCAGTTTGCAATTGCTATCAGTATAGCCAACATTTGAAGGATATCTAAAAGCAAGAACAAAACATGTTTAAATTGCAGTGTACCACTCAAGCTTAGCAGCTACTTAGGCCGGGTTCACATATGCTGCGGCCGTGGTTCACAGCAGGGGGTCCGGTGCGTCCCCGTTCATCGATTTAGGTGCAAATAAGGTCAGAAATGTTGCCTAAATTCGCACCTGAATCGTAACCAAAGACGCACAGAACCTTTTTTAAATGCGGACCGCGGACGCCGACGGCGCTGTGTGAACAGGATCCATTGAGAGCCGCTTACACTCTCCTCTTATAAGAAATTGGATCATGCGAAACTTACATCCAATTTGCATATGTGTGAATCTGGGCTTTTTTCAAACTATTTTGGTTTATTTTTACCTGCTAATCCTTCCAGTAAGGTAACAACGCTCACAAGATTTCCGGCAGGATCAACTGAAATGTTTTTGCACTTATTAAACAGACCCATCAGTATGCAATAATATATTTTAGGGTGGATTCACACCTATGCAGTTTTAGTGCTTTTTGCATTTTGCAGATTTTCACTACAGTCCATTAATTATGGTTTTCTATGGAACACGTTCTGTAATGCAAATCTGCAAAATGCAAAAAGCACTAAAAATGCATAGATGTGAATCCAGCTTAAGGCCCCTTTCACACTGGGGCGGGAGGCGCGGTGGCGGTACAGCGGCGCTATACCGTCGGAATTGCAGCGGGATTTGGCCGCTAGCGGTGCGGTATTAACCTCCGCTAGTGGCCGATAAAGGGTTAAGAGGCGCATTGCGGGCGGTATTAGCGCGGTTTCCCATTGTTTTGCTCCTCTCACCGCTCCAAAGATGCTGCTTGCAGGAGATTTTTTTTATCTCTTGCCAGCGCATCGCCTCAGTGTGAAAGCCCTCCGGCTTTCACATTGAGGTTGCTGGGCAGGAGTTTTTCAGGCGGTATTTAGGCGCTATTTTTTATTTTTAGAGCTGTACCGCCTGAAAAACTCCTCAGTGTGAAAGAGGTCTTAGGCCGGATTCACACTAGTGTGGTGCGAATTCCAGCTCTGTTATCTCTGCAGAGAGATAAGAGAACTGTTCAGCGGATCATCTCCATTTTAGCTGCGAATTTGGAGACCTGGGAGAGGGGAGGGGGGAAGTGTATTGAGGTGAATGAGAGAAATCCTGAAGAGAAATTAACACATCTGCAAATTAAATATGTGCCCATAGAAGATTTGCACCTGAGCCGCACTGCAATGCCTAGAAAACGCACACGTTTTTTCGGCAATGCGCAGTTAAAATGCATCGCACGTATGTGAACCAGCCTCATTGAAATCTATGTATTTTATAATGTTGTGCAAATTGGATGTGGTTTAAAGCGGGAGTTCACCCAATTATATATTTTTTTCTCTTTTCCCCTTAGATGGATGCTCGTTTTGTCTGGGGGAATCGGCCTGTTGTTTTAAAATATGAGCTGTACTTACCGTTTTCGAGATGCATCTTCTCCGTCGCTTCCGGATATGGGTCTTCGGGAGCGGGCGTTCCTTCTTGATCGACAGTCTTCCGAGAGGCTTCCGACGGTCGCATCCATTGCGTCACTAGTAGCCGAAAGAAGCCGAACGTCGGTGTGGCTCTATACTGCGCCTGCGCACCGACATTCGGCTTCTTTCAGAAAATCGTGACGCGATGGATGCGACCGTCGGAAGCCTCTCGGAAGACTGTCAATCACAATAGGAACGCCCAGTCCCGCAGTCCATACCCGGAAGCGGCGGAGAAGATGCATCTCGTAAACGGTAAGTCGGGATCATATTTTAAAACAACTAGCCGATTCCCCTAGACAAAACGAGCGTCCATCTAAGGGGAAATAGTGTCATGTGCGGGTGAACCTTCGCTTTAAGCCGCAACCAATTTGCATAGGTGTGAACCCGGCCTAACAGACCAAAAGGGACCAAACAAAAGAAGTACATTTTTTAGGGTTTACATACCCTTAAGACTCCATTCACACTAATGCGTTTTTTGATGCATTTTGCAGAAATGCATTGAAATTTTTAAACATAGTTTCCTATGGAACATGTTCACATCAATGCTTTTTTGTGCCTCTGCGTTTTTGGAAAGGGTCAGGGACTTTTTTTCCCGCAAAAAGCAGCGTTTTGCATGTAATAGAATTCAATGGACCTGCATCCAAAATGCAAGTACCCTGTTTTGCCGCGATTTTGCCTCAATTTGCAGTTTGCGTTCATTTTTTAACCTGTTTATAGCTGGTTGTTAAAGGAAATGTAAAAAAATTAAAATTGACAGCTAAAAAAAATTAAAATTAATACAAAAAAACTGAAAGTGCAAATCGCGGTAGAATCGTGGTAAAAACGCATGTCGAAAAACTTGCTGCGTTTTTTGACACTCGTTTTTTACTGCAATTTGCGTTTTTTTTTTTTTTTTTTTTACAGATTTAAATTTTTTTAGCCAGCAATTTTATTTTTTTTACATTCCCTTTAGTAACCAGCTATAAACAGGTTAAAACGCAAACAGCAAATCGCGTCAAAAACGCGTTTTGGATGCGGGTCCATTGAATTCTAATACATGCAAAAGGCTGCTTTTTGCTGGAAAAAAAGTCCCCGACCCTTTCCAAAAACGCAGAGGCACAAAAAAGCATTGATGTGAACATGTTCCATAGGAAACCACGTTAAAACATTTCCCTGCATTTCTGCAAAAAGCATAAAAAAACGCATTTGCGTGAATGGAGCCTAAGGCCTGTGTACACTGGTATTTTGACGCGAAGGTTGTATGCTCTGAAAGAAGTGCCGGCTCCAGTCCAGTACCCCCTTCAAAAATATTTTTGTAAGCATTTAAATACCCCACTTGACATTAGATAGTGAAATAATTGGCAGTTCCGATTTTCAGGAAACCTAAGCAGGAAAGTCCTGAATAGCTTACATTTAATGGCCCCTTAAGTGCCAGTATTAACAAAGAATGGGTTACTCTTGTTTTGTCATATGCCTGGGTGACCCCTATGGCTTTAGTGAGAAGAGAGTTAAAGCATCAGTGCTAATTATGTTACCTTTATTAAAGTGTATCTAAACCCAACACACATGGGGTTTGTTTAAAAAACTGGAGAGTGCAAAATCCGGTGTAGTTGTGTATGGTAGCCAATCAGCTTCTCCCTTCAGCTATTCATTTAGGGCCAGATTCACGAATATCTACGGCGGCGTAACGTATCCCCTTTACGTTACGCCGCCGCAAGTTTTCGGTGTAAGTGCTTGATTCACAAAGCACTTGCCTGTAAACTTGCGGTGGCGTAGCGTAAAGCCGTCCGGCGCAAGCCTGCCTAATTCAAATGGGGTGTGTACCATTTAAATTAGGTGCGTTCCCACACCGAACGTTCTGCGCATGCTTTGCGCGAAATTACGGCGCCCCGACGTGTTTTTTGAATGGCGACGTGCGTAACGTACTTTCGTATTCCCGGAACTTACTCAAAAAAATTTAAAAAAATAAAATTTGACGCAGGAACGACGGCCATACTTTAACATGGATGGTGTAATTTTACACCATCTAAATAGCACTCTTAACTTTACGACGCGAAAAACCGACGTAAGAGAATGCGACGAACGCGCGTACCTTCGTGGATCGCCGTAAACAGCTCATTTGCATACCCGACGCTGGAAAACGACGCAAACTCCACCCAGCGGCTGCCGGAAAATGACACCTACGATCCGAAGGCGTACGAAGCCGTACGCCTGTCGGATCTTTGCCAAAAAACGTCGTATCTTGGTTTGAGGATTCCAAATCAAGATACGACGCGGAAAATTTGAAAATACGCCGGCGTATCAGTAGATACGCCGGCGTATTACTGCTGTGAATCTGGCCCTAAGTCTTTGACAATAAAACCTGGAAGCTGTTTCTATGCGGAGCTGCAAAATATTTAGCAATCCCCAGTATTAGTAAATCAACCTCATTACACGAATATGTTGTTGCACATATTCCTGTAATGCTTTTTTTTTTTTTTCATATGTCCTGCTTTCAATTAAATCAAGGTGTAGGCACTTCCTTCCCTAGGGTGACGACACTTAACCACTTCAATACCGGGCACTTTCACCCCTTTCCTTCCCAGGCCAATTTTCAGCTTTCAGCTCTCTCGCACTTTCACTGACAATTGCGCGGACATTGTACCCAAATACATTTTATATCATTTTGTACACACAAATAGAGCTTTATTTTAGTGGTATTTATTGACTACTTAGTTTTTTATTTTTTGCGATATAAGTGAACATTTTGAAAAGAAACAAGAATATTTTCTACTTTCTATTTTAAAAGAAATCGAATAAAATCAAATTTTGTCATACATTTAAAGCGGGGGTTCACCCTTAGAGGGCACTTTTTAGCCTTAGATTCCTGCTCGTTTTGTCTAGGGGAATCGGCTATTTGTTTTAAAATATGAGCCGCACTTACCCGTTTACGAGATGCATCCTCTCCGTCGCTTCCGGGTATGGGCTGCGGGAATGGGCGTTCCTTCTTGATTGACAGTCTTCCGAGAGGCTTCCGACGGTCGCATCCATCGCGTCACGATTTTCCGAAAGAAGCCGAACGTCGGTGCGCAGGCGCAGTATAGAGCCGCAACGACGTTCGGCTTCTTTCGGCTACGAGTGACGCGATGGATGCGACAGTCGGAAGCCTCTCGGAAGACTGTCAATCAAGAAGGAACGCCCGCTCCCGAAGACCCATACCCGGAAGCGACGGAAGAAGATGCATCTCGAAAACGGTAAGTACTGCTCATATTTTAAAACGAATAGCCGATTCCCCTAGACCAAGCGAGCAGGAATCTAAGGGGTGAACTCCCGCTTTAAGCCAAAATGTATTCTGCTGCATGTCTTTGGTAAAAAAATGCTGATAAGTGTATAATAATTGGTGTGATCACGGACATATGTACGCAGATGATCATGTACAGATGTGTGCAGATGATCACTGACAACTTCCATGTGAGGAGAAGAGAGCTGATCGCCTAGCAACCTGCTCTCTATTTGCATCACATGATGGCTGTGATTGGACACAGCCGTCATGTGATCAGGATGGCCAGTCACAGTGCTCTCCTGCCGTTATGAGATGCGCCGTGCCTGGGTGACACAAACGCATTGGGATCGCGCTGCTGCGCGGGAATGCGCATGCGTGATCCTTCTCCTTCTGAAGGACGTTCCTGAAAAGTCCACTCAGAAGGAGGAAGTGCCCACCCGGCTGTATATGTGCAGTGGCCGGGTGGGAGGTGGTTAAAGTAGAACAGAGGGTAACACTTTTTTTTTATATTTTGGATAGAGTAAAGGAGGGTTATAACTCATGTCAGTTTTTATGTCTCTATAGAGAGATTTGCCTTCACTTCCTGTCCCATAGCCAAAGCAGGAAGCGAGGACATTCCTGGTTGCCTCCTGGGGCACCACAACCAGTGTCCCCATTTGAAAATGTTCCCTCTATTCCTGTTCTGGTGGTTTGGAGTTTACTTTCACTTTCATTCTCATTGATAACGGTCACTAGGACAAAATAAGATGGTGAATCTCCCTTATGGAGAAACAGACAGCAAAAAGAAACCTGACAGGTATTTTAATCTCTCTCCACTCTATCCAAAACAATATAAATACATATATTCCTCTATTCACGCTAAGCAGTTACATCTTACACTGAGGCTATTGTACTCTGACAGTCGCTATCTGTAGCTGTCAGAATACCTGAATGATGACTGAAGCTGATTAGCCAACGTGTTATTGCCCAGCTCCTGTGATTTCCCAATCAAAGTGTATTTAGCTGGTGGTTTTGGCAGGAGCTTTAAACCTAGTACACACGAAAGGTTTTCAGCGGAATGAACGAAAAAAAAAAAAAAAACTGACAGCTCAGGTCGGAGCCATGGTACTAACAATCCAATGTTAGTTTTATGCGGCCCCAGATCCCAAGTGGAAGTCGGGACCAGATCCGTACTTTGGTTTTAACCATGGAGAGAAGGGGTTCTATATCGAGGGAAATGTAGTCTGTCGGGGACCTAGATATATGAATCCCTAGGTATTTAATGACATTGACCCTTTGTAGTGGCAATCTGGTTTGGGATTCCGAGGGTGGGAAGCTGTAGATGGGGAGGATTTGGGACTTGTCTCAATTGATTTTTAATCCTGAAAATATCCCAAATTTTTCGATAGTGTGGAGTGCAGTATGCAGAGATGGGCCTGAATCTGCTAAATACGTATCATATGCATACAGACTGATTTTTTCAATCAGGGAGCCCAGTCTCAGACCCCTAATCTTTGGGTTTGCTCGGATGGACACCGCAAGGGGTTCTGCCGCAAGACCATATAGCAGCGGGGATAGAGGGCACCCCTGTCTCGTGCCTCTACTGAGGTCAAACATTCGAGACTGCCACCACCTTGGCTGTGGGCGCCTGATATAGCAATTGAACCCACTTAATGTATTTGGGACTGAAGCCATATGCCTCCAAGCATCTCCAGAGATATTTCCACTCCACCGAGTCGAAAGCTTTTGCTGTATCCAACTACAACTCGGGACCCAACCTCCTCATGCGTGGCTTGCAGATTTATATATAATTTCCTATGATTAAATGATGTATTATGGCCGGGCATGAAACCCACCTGGTCCGTGTGTATTAGGGACAAGATGACCTGATTGAGCATGATGGACACTACTTTGGTTAGTATTTTGATGTCAACCTGCAATAGGGATATGGGGCGGTACAATTCTGGGTATCCTGGATCTTTTTCAGGTTTGGGAATGAGGACTATGGTAGCCTCTGTCATGGATGGAGGTAGTATACCAGACTCGAAGAGATGGTTGTACAATGCTAGTAATTTAGGAACGAGATTTTCGCTAAATTGGGAATAAAACTCAAGCCCATCTGATCCCGGAGATTTAGACCTGGCAAAGCTAGCAATTGCCTCTGTGATTTCATCTGTGGTGAGGGGTGCCTCCAAAGGGTCCATTTGTTCCCTGGTCAGTTGCGGGAAAGCAAACCCCTCTAGAAAGAGGGACATCGATTCCGACTCGGTAGGGGCTGTCGTTGTGTACAAGTCGGCAAAAAAGTCACTAAACATGGAAGTTACCGTGGGAGGGTCCGCTATGCGTTGTCCATCAGGGCCATGTAGTGTGATAACCACTGGGGGCCTGTCTTCACTGTGTATCAGGTACACTAGTAACTTGCCGGCTTTTTCCCTGTGTTCGAAGATTTTTTGTTTAGAGAAGAATAGTTTCGGTCTTGCTTTTTGGAACTGAAGCTGGGTGACTACTACAATCCAATGTTAGTACAGCAATCTCCCCTGCTGTTCTATTGTGTTTAGACAGGGGGGCGCCCCCCATGGCAAACCTTTTTCGGAAATGCCCCTTCGACATAGTCTGCTTTCACAACCTGCTGCAGTTACCACAACAAAACTTTACTTCTGATCTGTGTACAGAGCCCTGTGTGTATGTAAACACAGGGCTCTGTGCTGCGTTTGGTTACAGCTGATCAGCAGGTCTTGGCCATAAATATTTGGCCAGAAACTGCTGACAAAATCCCGCTGTAGCCAGTGACAGCGTGGATCAGCAGAAGGAGTATGCGCGCCCCTAACCCAGAACAGAATGTGTCTTGGCCATAAATATTTGGCCAGAACCTGCTGACAAAATCCCGCTGTAGCCAGTGACAGCGTGGATCAGCAGCCCCTAACCCAGAACAGACTGGATGACGTAAATGTACGTGATCCAGCCTGCCTGTGATGCCCTGCCGCAGTAAATGTACTGTGGCCGAACTACAAGCGGTAAAGAAATTATGGTTTTGTGTCCCAAAACTTAAGGTTGCCATTTGTCCCCATTTCCCAGGGACAGTCCTCATGGTGTGAGGGATCTGTCCTCGGAAAACGGGGAACCCGAAAATTTGTCTTAGGGAGCCGGGCACCTTAAAGTTTGCAGCGTGCAGGCTTCAACTAGTCTCACTGCTCAAGTGGCAATTCAATAATAGTGCTGATAGAGCGCCCTGTGCATGCGTGCCGATTCATGCTGCTGTGCAAGTGCAGACTGCTCCATCCATTCCCCTACGTACAATGTGGTTGCTCCTGCTGACTCTGAAGTGACTACAGGTCAACGGGACAGAAGAAACATCTTTCCATGGGGGAACCTGTTTCTGTGACAACTGTCAGGACTGAAATGTCCTCATTTTGGGGAGCTTCCCAATTCCTGTTGCATCTCCTGGACAGGAACTGGGACAAATTTCCTAAATAAGCACAAAGACGTCAATAAGAAACCCTTTAAAGTGTTACTAAACCCAGGACCTTGCACGGAAATGCTATTATTTCAGTAAACATAAACTGCTAAATAAATTTTCTCATCAGCAATATATAGCAGTCTTGTGACTTCTATCAGTGTCTGGTTTGTAGGAGGAGTTTTCATTCTACTCTGAGGCTGCAGGACCCCTGACCTTCTGTCTGGACAGTGCTGATTGGCCCTGTGCTAATCACATGCATTCCCCCCCCCCCCCAAAAAAAAAAACACTCTAGCAAAACACCAAACTGAGCATGCACAGAGTGCCCCAAGGCTCTGTACTATCAGCAGATGAATAGGGGACAGTGGAAGGGGAGGATCAGAGAATACATGATCAAACAGCCTTTCTACACAATGCAGAGGATTAAACCCTTTGGTTCCACAGTAAGTATAACAAGCATGCTTTACTGCACATACAGAATGATTTTACTGTTGTGGGTTTAGTAACACTTTAATGTTATATCTTGAGTCTGTGGTTAGCCTCAGGGTTTCTTTCATGTCTCTGTGATTGAGTTAACCAGAAAGTAGCTAAGAAAAAGTTGTAGTGCGTCACTTCTGGTCATGCATTGTGGTGTCTTTTGCATTATCTTTCATGTGCTAAAATGCTTGTATTTAGAGGTAATCCCCGACTCCCACGCCCATGGTTCACATATCCTAGTGAAAAGGTCAAATTACATCTCCTTTCAATGATCTATTAGGAAAGTGGGCCACAGGGCATGTAGATAAAGGTGGGAGGCTCTGCTCAGCCCTCAGCTAGTAAAGAAATACCTGAAACTTGTCACATTGACTAGTGTTACTTCCAAAGACCTTGTCAGTTGTCACCATATCTTTCATTTCAACAACAATCTTCCCATAAGATCATATCTGCATTTAGCATATTTTATGTCCGTAAAACTCTGTAGTATTCGTCTTCGCTCCTCCACAATGTATCTCAAAATTTGAAACAATAGAACTTTATATACCTCTTCAGTGAACACAAAGAGATACAAGAATATTATAAAGGTACACATTTTGGCCCAGATTCACGTAGGGCGGGGAAACTATGTGCAGGCGTAGCGTATCTTATTTACGCTACACCGCCGCAACTTAGAGAGGCAAGTGCTGTATTCACAAAGCACTTGCGTCCTAAGTTACGGCGGCGTAGCGTAAATGGGCCGGCGTAAGCACGCGTATTTCAAAGTAGGCAGGTCGTGGGCGTGTTGTATTTAAATTAAGCTTGACCCCATGTAGATGCATGGCCGAACGAATGGCGCATGCACGCGCATGCTCAGTATCACATCGTATTTACGCCCAAAGATACGCCGGCTCAATGCCTGTGACGTGAACGTAACCTACGCACAGCCCCATTCACGTACGACTTACGTAAACAACGTAAAAAGATACGCTTGTTCCGATGTCCATACCTTGCATGGGCTGCGCCACCTAGAGACCAGCTTTATCTTTACGTCGGCGTATGTCTTACGTAAACGGCGTAACTAATTGCGACAGGCGTACGTATATTCGTGAATCGGCGTATCTTGCTCATTTACATATTCAACACGGAAATCAACAGAAGCGCCACCTAGCGGCCAGCGTAAATATGCACCCAAGATACGATGGCGTAGGAGACTTACGCCGCTTGTATCTTGGCAGAATTTATGCGTAACTGATTCTATGAATCAGGCGCATAGATACGACGGCCCCCATTCGGACTTAGGACGGCGTATCTGGAGATACGCCGTCGTAAGTCTTTGAGAATCTGGGCCTTTATTTCTAATGTAGCACTATTTTTCTTTCTCTCTGCGGCTACTTAGGTATGATGGTGTCACCTGTATAGTATTTAGGAGCAGAGTCGTCATAATCTGTGTGACCAGGACAGGATCTCTAACTGTCAGGTCACCTGTGGCCAGGTGACAAGTGCACCCCGTTGGGGTCAGGGATGCACCACAGGGTAGTGAACCCTATAGCCGACTGCTGCAATCAGAGAGGAAGCGTGAACCCAAGATTCCCCAGGGCGCGGAGTCTAAGACCCAGCTTTGTGTTCACCAGAGCCTCTAGTGGTGAGGATGGCCTTTGCCGCAGCTGGATCCAGGTCGTGACCCCTGGGATCCCCTAGGTCACGCTCCACAGGGAGAAAGGGGAAGCAGCAACCAGGACAAGCGATAGTGATGGGTAAGCCGAGGTCAGGGCAGACAAGGGTAACCGAGGGACAGGCAAAAGGTCAGGGTCACAGGCAAACAGGAGAAGTCAGGGACGAGCCAAAAACGGTACACAGGAAGGTAAACGTAGCACACTTCAGACAGAAACTTAAGCTAACAACACGGTTGAACAACAAAGCAGACCTGCAGTGCAAAAGTTAATATAGACTTCCTGGGATGGCCTGGGGTGGGGCCATACAGGAAGGAGAGGTGATAAAAAGGCAGCCAGAAGAGAGTCAGGCCTCTGATGGAGACATGAGAAGAAGGTAAGCTGCCAGACATTATTGCATGTCCATGACACTAACAAGCACAGTGCCTCCACTTAAAGGGTCACTAAAGGAAAACATTTTTTTAGCTGAAATGACTGTTTACAGGGTATAGAGACATAGGGCCGGATTCAGATACATTGGTGTATCTTTCCGCGGGGCGTAACGTATCTCAGATACGTTACGCCGCCGTAAATTAGAGTGCAAGTTCCGTATTCAGAAAGAACTTGCGCCCTTAGTTACGGCGGCGTAACGTCTGTGGTCCGGCGTAAGCCCGCCTAATTCAAATGTGGATGATGTGGGCGTGTTTTACTTAAATTCACTGTGACCCCACGTATTTGACGTATTTTACAAAAGGGCGCATGCGCCGTTCGTGAAAAAATCCCAGTGCGCATGCTCGAAATTACGCCGCAAATCGTCAATGCTTTAGACGTGAACCTAACTTAAGTACAGCCCTATTCGCGAACGACTTACGCAAACGACGTAAAATTTTCAAAATTTGGCGCGGGAACGACGTCCATACTTAACATAGGATACCCTATAGCAGGGGTAACTTCATATAGCAGGGGTAACTTTACACCGGAAAAAGCCCAAAGTAAACGACGTAACAAAATGCGCCGGGTGGACGTACGTTTCTGAATCGGCGTAACTACCTAATTTGCATATTCCTTGCGGAAATATACGGAAGCGCCACCTAGCGGCCAGCGTAAATATGCAGCCTAAGATATGATGGTGTAAGACACTTACGCCGGTCGGATCTCAGTGAAATTCTGGCGTATCTAGCTTTCTGAATACAGAAAGAAGATACGCCGGGGCGCTTCGTAGCACTTACGCGGCATATCAATAGATACGCCTGCGTAAAGGCTATCTGAATCCGGCTCATAATAGTTAACGGATTCCCTTTAAAAATGATTAAAAAACAATCATATAATGTACCTACAGTTTAGTTTTGTTTTTGCTGTTGTTTCCTGGTTCTCTGATGTACAGAGACAAAGAGCCAATAGAGGGCATTGATGCTTTGTAAAACGAAACTGGATGGTGCTGACACACAGTAATCACACCTCCTTGATTAGTCACCACAGTGAGAAATCTCCCAGTATGTGGTGATCAGAAAACAGACAACCAGGAACAGAGAGGAATTACAGCAACATCAAAGCAAAAAAGGAACAATGAGGACATGAAACCAGGACTGCAGTAAGGTAAAGGAAGCTATTTAGCTAAAAAAAAATCCTTTAGTGACCCTTTAATTGGAGCTTGTGAATAGCAAGTGAAATCCCAATTGAGAAATATATCTCCACATAGACAGTAATCCACACAGCATTGTATTTTAAAGTCCATGTATTGAAGAAATAACATTCAGTGACCCATTCAACATAAAGTATTTTCCAATCAGGAACATGAAATCATTAACAGTCTCTATGTATGTCTCAGTGAGATGAATCTGCAGCACTTACACAGCCTGTGTTCTCTTAGCAGGAATTCATTGCTCTCTCTCTCTCTCTCTCTCTCTCTCTCCACCCACTTACCCATAAAACCCCTTGCCATCCTCTGCTCTTCTTGATGACATCACTACACTAACAATAAAATCACATATTCCATGTGTCTGTTTGCATATTAATACCAGCAGTAAACATCTACTGTCAACATGCACAGTAGATGATCAGACTTGAGAGATAAGGTTGACGTGTTTCACAGGGGTTCGTGCTTCCTTTGGATCTCCTATCTCTTGAACAAATGTAAATGGGCAAAAAGAAAAATGGTCTGAGAATAGAAAATACATATATTTTATGCAACATCTTAAACTGTATAAATAAAGTTCACAATCCTTACATAAATACATAATAGCTAACCCCCAAAGGTAGCGGAGGAGACTCACCCCAGCTCACACACTAATGCCCTCTACACACGCTAGGGATTTCCAACGGGTAAAAAGTCCAACGGGAATCCCGACGGGTTTGGCAGCTTTCCCGAGCATACACACGGCCGGGATTCCCGGCCAAAAGCTCTCCTTCGCAGTTTTCCCGTAGGAAAACCCGGTCGTGTGTACGGGGCATAACCCTCTGTATCTTTAAACAATTATACATGTAAATAAATACCATGAGAGAGAAGATCACCGCTCAATGTAGGTCTATTGTAGGGTCGTTTCACAAATATAGGACTCCAAGGGTGCAGGCAATGCACTAAGGCAAATATTGGTATAAAGATGAGGGATGGACAGCCGCACTCCAAACCAAACGGGTTGTCTTTATTCAAATCAACAGCAAGAACACAGCAGATCACAGCAATAGGAACAGGAGAATACCGACGTTTCGCACTGGCTTCAGTGCTTATTCATGGCTAACATGCATTTAAACTGTTCAGTATATATAGAGATCAAAGGCTAGGGTGTGACCTGATTGAATAATTGGCTGAGGGTTGTCCGCAATCATTGGGCACACCAGACATCAATATCAGATCACAAACTGCCTATACATATCCAAGGGAACATAAAAAGAAAGGAAAACAAAAAAAAACAAAAAAAACACAGAAAAAAAACCAAAATGTGAAATGTTGTTGAACAAAAATCCAAGGTGCCAAAAAACAGATGTGATCCACATAAACATTATTTAGACTAAGCATATATGAGTAAAATAAACATAGTGAGAATAAATACTGTCAAACCTCTTAACAAGACAATATATGCCAGTATGGATGTGGCAACGAGTTAAATAGATCGTGAATATAGAAGAATAAAACAATGAAATAAATATAAACACGAATACATGTATGGTGAAACGCTATTTCTAGATTGCCACATTGGCCGTATATGCCAAAAAGTGTGTGAATATCTTGGGGGTTAAGCTGTATGAGTGTATAAACTCAAGTATCTATGGTTGCAATGGTGAGTCCATTAAGCAGACCTTCATCCCGATGATGATTCAAAAAATAATAAAGGAGGTGTACTATAGATCCTCTTGTTAACTAGGAAACCCAGTGATATGTGAGTGTGTATTGATGCAAAGTGATGCATTCTAAAGAAGTAAGTAAAAAATGCAGTGTATATCTATGGTATATTCAAGTGGAGAACATCTTTTTTTTTTTTTTTTTTTTTTAAACAATTTTCATTTTTTTGTTAATTTATATTGAGAATAAAAAAATGCTCAATAAAGCAGTGTAGAGCGGTGACGAACCGTCCTGTGAAAATGTGGAAAAGCACAAATGGACAACATATGAAAAAAGGACGATTATAGTGTATAACGGAAAGTGGGTATGAAAATCCAAAAACTAAATAGTTCCAAAAATGAATATGCGACCTGCAGATGCACCCGTAGTATAAAGCCCTGTGGTATAATACCCCATGGAACATGGAAATATTAAACATTGAGATTGTCTGTGTCTGCATATTAATGGATCTGTGGGTCCCGTCATATGTAATTAAATAAAAATAAAAATAAAAATGTGGGAAGGGGGGGGAGCGTGGGAAGGACGGGGGAGGGGGAAGGAAAAAAGGGGGGAGGGGGGGGAGGAGACAAATGTCATGGATACACAAGCCCGGACTAAACACTAACAGAAACATAATGGGCCAAAGTGAGCATCAAGACTAGAGAACGTGGCTCATACACATATGCAAGTATTTAAAAATGCATAATTGTAGTAAAATAACTCTAAAAGAAATGCTGCATGAAATGAATGCAGGCATGTGCCTTTGACATATGGAGTGTGGCCGAGCTAGAGGAACCATGACATAGGCTCTGATAAGATATGTCTTAAGTAAAATTTCATTGAAAAATGTGCATGTTTATGTGTGCAGATATGTAAAAAAATAAAATTTAACTGCACATGCACATATACAAAAAGATCTATAAAAACAGAAAAATGCATGAAATAGTGTCCGCATAGCGCGCATGGTCATTGAAGACTTTTGACATAATGGTAATGGATGTGCATTGGTTAATGAAAAGAAATGTTGTGTATATGAGACCAATATCTCTAATGTTATAAGTAACACATCGATTGTTGCCGTTATCGTTGGCCACTAATCGGTCATATCAATTCTTGCAAATATATGCACAAAGATAAAAAAGCAATTATAGTAGCCAGCCAAACGGAACCATAGTAATTCGCGCTAAATGTGGACACTGTAAAGCAGGGCCCCTCAAAAAATGAAACTATGTAAAAAATAGCCAGTTTGTGTAATAACACGAGGCTACTATGTATTTAAGTCCGGGGCATATATGAAGACAGAGTAATAATGAACGCAGAGGGTTCAGTAAAAATGGGAATGGGAATGGAAGGAAATGGCCAGACAAAATATAGTGATGTTAAAAGGGGCGCTCCTCATGGGTGTATTGTGTAACTTGCAGATGTGTATGAACAGAAGACGGTATTGGGGTGGTTCAAAAGATGGTTATTGGGGCACTTAGGATGGGTGCTATACACAGGAATGATTTATAGTGCATTGTCACTGTCAGAGCGATGTCAGGTGTAATGGATATAGCCCCCTAGTCATAGTAATGGGAAACGTCCCATTGAAAGTTTAACCCCTCAGGCATTCTAGTACCTAATAGGAAAATCCAAAAAACCTCTCGCCGGCAGAGCAAGCGGAATTTGTCTCCCCCTCTAACCGGGCGGGTGATTTTCTCCATGCCTTGTATGTATAGGCTGGAGATGTCCTTGTGATGGACCAAATTCCAATGCTTTGCTACATTAGTGTTGTTGTCTTGACTGATATCATAAAGATGGTCTCTAAGCCTATCTTTTAACCGTCTAATCGTGCGGCCCACGTACTGAACATGACATAGATCGCAGCTGATGACATAAACTATATGTGCAGTATTGCAGTTAATAAACTGCTGAATGTCATAATTCTTGTTCATAGAGTGGGAGTGTACAGATGGACCAGTTGTTATATGTTTGCAATACCTACATCCCCCTACTCCACATCTAAAGGTGCCTTTGAATGAAAGCCAATTGTTTCCAGTCGGCCTGCTGAGAAAAAGGCTGGGGGACAGAATGCTACCTAGAGACGGGGCCCTTCTACTGACTGTTTTAACCCCTTGTGTCAGAATCGACTGGTACGTGGTGTCACCAAACAGGACCGGAAGGTACTTGTTAATGATGTTTTTAATGCCGTTAAATTCTGGACTATAGGGTGTGGAGAATATGGGGATGGTGTCATTAAAGGATGATGTTTTGATACGCCGTTTATTGTCAAACAGAGATGACCTGGGAATAGAATTGACTCTGGAGAGTGCCCTATTGATGGTCCCAGCAGGGTATCCCCTATCTTTAAATCTGGACGCCATATCAGAAGATTCCCGAATGAAATCATCAGTGTTACTACACAAGCGTTTCAATCTGAGGAATTGCCCAAAAGGGATTCCTCTGATGGTATGCTGGGGGTGAGAGGAGTCAGCACGCAAAAGAAAATCTATATATACTGAACAGTTTAAATGCATGTTAGCCATGAATAAGCACTGAAGCCAGTGCGAAACGTCGGTATTCTCCTGTTCCTATTGCTGTGATCTGCTGTGTTCTTGCTGTTGATTTGAATAAAGACAACCCATTTGGTTTGGAGTGCGGCTGTCCATCCCTCATCTTTATACCAATAAATAAATACCATGTACTACATTCATATCATCTATAACCACATATGTGCGATAGTCAATAGAAATATAGATGAACATAATTACCTCATTACAAAAATAATAATATATCTGTCAAATATGAAGTTCAACTATGCCAGATCAAATGTGGCAGTGCAATCAGTGGGTCACATCATGTGGTATGGTCCTGCTGGCCTGTGGGGGAATAACAAGCCCAAGATGGGGTTCTGAGGGGGACAGAAGAAATGATCGAGTTAACCACTTAAGACCTGGACCATTATGCAGGTAAAGGACCTGGCCCCTTTTTGCGATTCAGCACTGCGTCGCTTCAACTGACAATTGTGTGGTCGTGCATGTCGCACGACCACACAATTGTCAGTTGAAGCGAGCAGCAGCAGCACCCTCTGAATAATATATAATTTTTGACTCATCCTATAATATTTTCATATTATCTACTCAATTTACCTTCACCTCATATTAGGTCAAACGCAGAGTTCTTTCTCTTTGATATTTATTATGGCAAAAAGTAAAAAATATAGATTTTTTTTCAAAATTTTGCTCTATTTTTGTTTATAGCGCAAAAAATAAAAACCGCAGAGGTAATCAAATATCACCAAAAGAAAGCTCTATTTGTGAAAAAAAAAAAAGAATGCCAAATTTGTTTGAGAGCCATGTCGGCTCTCAAACAAATTTGGCAAATTTGGCAAGACCTAATATGAAGTGAAGGTAAATTGAGTAGATAATATGAAAATATTATAGGATGAGTGAAAAATTATATATTATTCAGAGGGTGCTGCTGCTGCTCGTGAAAGCCTAAATACTTAAAGCCCAAAGAAACATACAAACAATAAACAAGCGCGCAATCAAACCAAATATTCAAGTGAATTTAACTCAAAATATTAGTGCATATAAAATGTAAAAAATATATGGCAGTGAAAAAATAGTTATCCAAGTAACTATATATGTTTGTACGTATAGATACACAAAAAACAGTAAACAAATTGTTACCAAAGTAACTAAGTGTTAAAAACCACTGTGTAAAAAAGATAATAGAATAAAGTCCCAAACATGAAGTGAGGAAATTATTAACAGTAGGACACTTCTAGGGATTAATCCAATGATCGCTGTAATAAATATTCGATGGAATATCTAGAAGAAGCCTGGATCTTATTTTCAGCCAAAAAAGTGTGATAATACTGCCTCTTACCGGACTAGAAGGATCTCGGGTTAAGGAGATCAGTAGAGCGTGTGCATCAGCCTGGCGGCTCCGGTAACGGACCACTCAAATCAGGGAGGGATGCAGGACAAAGAAAAACACCTTCAGCTGTTTCCTCAGACCGGATCACACAGGAGATAATAGGCAGAATCCACTCGGCTTTGCTAGACACTAGGGCCTGGATTCACATACATCGGCGCATATTTATGCCGGCGTAGAGTATCTAATATATGCTACATGCTATATATGCCGACGTAGCGCAGAGAGGCAAGCACCGAATTCACGAAGCACTTGCCTCCCAAACTGCGCTGGGTTCCCTCGGCGTAAGCCGTCGTAAGTGGAAGTGGGTGTGAGCCATGCTAATGAGGCGTGACCCCATGCAAATGATGGGCCAAGCATCATAGAAGTACTTAAAACGAACGGCGCATGCTCCGTCCTGTGGACGTATCCCAGTGCGCATGCTCAGAATCACGTCGGAACTACTCCCTAAGATACGACGGATCACTACCTACGACGTGAACGTAACCTACGCCCAGCCCTATTCACGTACTACGTAAACAACGTAAAATACGACGACTGTGTTCCCTGGTCCATACCTTAGCATGATTTGCGCCTCATATATGGGGAATAACTTTATGCCGGACGTAGGACTTACGCAAACCGCGTATATTATGCGCCGGGCGCAAGTACGTTCGTGAATCGGCATATCTCCTTTATTTGCATATGTGAATACAAAATCAATGGGAGCGCCCCTTGCGGCCAGCGTAAATATGCGCCCACGATACGCCGGCGAAGGAAAGTTACGTTGGTCGGATGAAGCCAATTTTCAGGCGTATCTTTGTTTCAGAGTCCGGCGCATATTTACACTTACGCGGCGTATCTCGAGATACGTTGGCGTAAGTGCTTTGTGAATCCGGGCCTAGTTCTTTTCACCCCCTGCACTTATTTCCAAAGCTCACAGGTGAGCTTTGGAAATGAGCGCCGTCGTATCTTTGCGCTTATTTAGAAAGGCAGTTACGCCTGAATTTGGCCAAGATACGACCAACGTAAGTCTCCTACGCCGTCGTATCTTTGGTGCATATTTACGCTGGCCGCTAGGGGTGCTTCCGTAGATTTACGCGTTGAATATGCAAATGACCTAGATACGCCGATTCAGAAACGTACTTGCGCCCGTCAGATTTAGCTACGCCGTTTACGCAAGGTGTCGGTCCGGCGTAAGTTTACCCCTCATAAAGCAGGGGTAAGTCATGTTAAGGTATGGACGTCGGAAACGTCGGAACAGCGTCGTATTTTACGTTGTTTGCGTAAGTCGTACGTGAATGGGGCTGGGCGTATGTTACGTTCACGTCAACAAAGCATTGAGCGGGCATGCGCCGTTCGATCGGCCATGCATTTACATGGGGTCACGCTTCATTACAATACAACACGCCCACTGCCTTGCTACTTTGAATTACGCGGCCCATTTACGATACGCCAACGTAACTTTGGGAGCAAGTGCTTTCTGAATACAGTACTTGCCTCTCAATGTTACGTCGGCTTAGCGCATAGGAGATGCGTTACCACTGCTCAAAGATACGACAATGTATCTGAATCGCGGCCCTAGTGTCTAGCAAAGCCGAGTAGATTCTGCCTATTATCTCCTGTGTGATCCAGTCTGAGAAAACAGCTGAAGGTGTTTTTCTTCGTCCTGCCATCATATAGCCACAAAAGGTATACACAGTATCTCACATAGGTGAGTACACCCCTCACACTTTTGTAAATATATCATATCTTTTCATGTGAAGAAACTGAAGAAATTACACTGTTTTACAATGTAAAGTAGATAGTGTACAGGTTCTAGAACAGTGTAAATTTGATGTCCCCTCAAAATAACTCAACACACAGCCATTAATGTCTAAACCGCTGGAAACAAAAGTGCGAACGCCCTAAGTGAAACTGTCCAAATTGGGCCCAATTAGCCATTTCCCCTTCCTGGTGTCATGTGACTCATTAGTGTTACAAGGTCTGTTAGTTATATGGCTCTCACTCTCCCATACTGGTCACTGGAAGTTCAAAATGGCACCTCATGGCAAAGAACTCTCTAATGATTTGAAAAAAAAGAATTGTTGCTCTACATAAAGATGGCCTAGGCTATAAGAAGATTGCCAAGACCCTAAAAATGAGCTGCAGCACAGTGGCCAAAACCATACAGCGGTTTAACAGGGCAAGTTCCACTCAGAACAGGCCTCACCATGATCGACCAAAGAAGTTGAGTGCACGTGCTCAGCGTCATATCCAGAGGTTGTCTTTGGGAAATAGAAGTTTGAGTGCTGCCAGCATTGCTGCAGAGGTAGAAGGGGTGGGGGGTCAGCCTGTCAGTGCATAAAGCTGCACACTGGATGGCTGTCATCCCAGAAGGAAGCCTCTTCTCAAGATGATGCACAAGAAAGTTAGCAAACAGTTTGCTGAAGACTAGCAGACTAAGGACATGTATTACTGGAACCATGTCCTGTGGTCTGATGAGACCAAGATAAACGTATTTGTTTCAGATGGTGTCAAGCGTGTGGGACGGCAACCAGGCGAGGAGTACAAAGACAAGTGTGTCTTGCCTACAGTCAAGCATGGTGGTGGGATTGTCATGGTCTGAGGCTGCATGAGTGCTGCCGACACTGGGAGCTACAGTTAATTGACGGAACCATGAATGCCAACATGTACTGTGACATATGTAAGCAGAGCATGATCCCCGCCCTTTGGAGACTGGGCCACAGGGCAATATTCCAGCATGATAATGACCCCAAACACACCTCCAAGATGACCACTGCCTTGCTAAAGAAACTGAGGGTAAAGGTGATGGGCTGGCCAAGCATGTCTCCAGATCTAAACCTTATTGATACCAACTAAACCTGGGGAATGCCCAGGGAAAAACCAAGCCTACTTACCAACCAGCTCGCAGAACAACCAATTAACCTGTCTAACAGTAAGCGTTAAAAACAGGGGCTTTGTCCACACGCATTTGCAAACGCATGCGTGAGCCACAGAGCCAAATGCGTGCAGACAAAACCCCTGTTTTTAACGCATACTGTTAGACAGGTAAATTGGTTGTTCTGCGAGCTGGTCGGTAAGTAGGCTTGGTTTTTCCCTGGGCATTCCCCAGGCTTTGTTGTTATCTGCTTTAGCCTTTCAATGCTACAGTACTTACTGTGATGGCCAGCTATAGATGGGGCGGTGGACAAGTTTATGCTTCACCTGTGGTGCTTCAATTGGTCCAGCAGCGCACCTTTGCAGCCATTGTGCTACATGCTGGGTGTTTGGTGTGCTCCTGCACCTTTAAGGAGGGGTGGCTCCCGTTCAGTCCACCTGCCCTCATCTATCCACCATTGTTTAGTGTTAGGACCACAGATTGCAGGGTGCCTTGGCGTGGCTCACGCATGCGTTTGCAAAAGCGTGCGGACAAAACCCCTGTTTTTAACGCTTACTGTTAGACAGGTTAATTGGTTGTTTTGCGAGCTGGTCGGTAAGTAGGCTTGGTTTTTCCCTGGGCATTCCCCAGGTTTTGTTGTTATCTGCTTTAGCCTTCCAATGCTACTTACTGCGATGGCCAGCTATAGATGGGGCGGTGGACAAGTTTAAACCTTATTGAACATCTGTGGGACATCCTTAAACAGAAGATGGAGGAGCGCAATGTCTCTAACATGCACCAGCTCCGTGATGTCATGGAAGAGTGGAAGAGGACTCCAGTGGCAACCTGTGAAGCTCTGGTGATCTCCATGCCCAAGAGGATTAAGGCAGTGCTGGAAAATAATGGTGGTCACACAAAATATTGACACTTTGGCCCAATTTGGATATTTTCACTTATGCCTCGTACACACGGGCAAACATGTACGATGAAAACGGTCCGCCGGACCGTTTTCAGCGGACATGCCCGTCCGGAGATTTCTGTATGATGGCTGTACACACCATCATACAGAAATGAGAGACAATCCGCGCGGACAGACAGTGCGGTGACGTGTTCACGCCGTCGCCGCAACAATGACGCGGCGACGTGCGCGACGCTGAAAGGTCAATGCTTCCACGCATGCGTCAAAGTCATTCGATGCATGCGAGGGATGGCGGCCGCTCGGACATGTACGGTAAGTCTGTACAGACGACCGAACATGTCCGACGGACAGGATTCCAGCGGGCATGTTTCTAAGCAAGTTTAGAAACATTTGTCCACTCGAAAATGGTCTGGCGGGCAAATGTACGCTGGAATCCTGTCCGATCGGCCGTACACACGACCGAACATGTCTGCTGAAACTGGTCCGCGGACCAGTTTCAGCAGACATGTTGGGTCGTGTGTACGGGGCCTTAGAGGTGTACTCACTTTTGTGAGATACTGTGTGTGTGTGTGTGTGTGTGTGTGTGTGTGTGTGTGTATATATATATATATATATATATATATATATATTATATATATATTATGTTATACAAGAGGCCATAGTCAGTAGAATTTGTATGCCAGACAAAATATCACTATCTTAGGTACCAGGGTAACATAGCACACAAATCTAGGGGGTCCCATGAATTGATGGTGTAAACAGTAACCCATCTAGAGGCCAGGTACAGTCCCATATAAATACCACACCTTGGAGGGAGTGGTTAACCCACGGCCGCCGGGCAGTGATCCCTGACTAGGAGGGAGGGTATTTGTGACAAACGGCGCAATGTGTTTCACAATGGAGCGCAAGGTAATTATGTTCATCTATATTTCTATTCACTTCCACACATATGTGGTTAGCGATGATATGAATGTAGTACATAATATTTACATATATAATTGTTTAAAATTATAGACTGATCATTTCTTTGTCAGTGGGCAAATGTAAAAAATCAGCAGGGGATCAAATACTTTTTTCTCCTCACTGTATGTAAGGATTGTGAAGATGTCACATATAATATACTGTATGTATTTTCTATTCTTAGACAATTTTTCCTCTTGACCATTTACATCTGTTCAAGAGAGGAAGTGGAAACCCCAGCAAAATGCATAGACCTGATCTCTCAAATCTTAACAACTGTGCATGTTGACTGCTGGTAGAATTATGCAAACAGCCTCATGGAATATGTTTCAGGGTAAAAAAGTGAGTGTTATACACCAATAAATATAGTAAATTGTTTATAAAAAGAAAAAACACTAAGCAATAAAATTACTATTAATTAAATGTTCTGTGCCTTCACCTGCATTTTTAAGTTGGTGACAGGGTCTCTTTAAAGGAGAAGAACAGCCAAAGTTTGCCAAGCTGTACTCCTCCTAAGGATCAAAGGCGGCTCTTTAATTAGGCGGTCGCCTAAGGCCTCACACTCACAGGGGCCTCGTGGCCGCCTAATTTGCCTGTGATTAATCACCAGGTTGGCGTGCTACCACCTCCGGTGCTGCCCTGTGTTATTTGTTCACTTGCTGTCACCTTGCTGGGTCCCAGATGTTATATTGGCTGCATATGTCTGATGGGTGAGGAGGATGCACTAGAAGTGGTGCTGATCACCTGTCTGCTAGATCCGTGCATCTTTCTGCAGCCATTTTTCTTGCTTGAATATTTTTTTTCATTTTGGAGATATGAGTGGGGGGCTTATGTCAAAACTTTCCCTAAGTCCTCACAAAGCCTAGAGCTGCCTCTGCTAAGGATCACAGCAGTGCAGTACGTTCTGCACTTCTGAGACCTGTTTATCAGCAGAAAGCAGGCTGAAGTCCCAAAGCCAGTCCAGGCTTTGATCGTGACATGGAAAGTTAGGATCCGCCCACATGTCTAGACTGGCACCCAGCTCAGGCTCTCAGCAAGCTGCTGAGAGCCTAAGCCGGCCAGTCCCACCCCCTGTACAGCTCAGTGCTTCAATGAGCGTGCGGGGGGGGGGGGCAGAGCAGACAACGATGGCTGACAGTCACCAGCTCCCTGCTCACACCTTGGATTACGAGCATAATCTGTTCCAGGAGAATGCTCGTAATCTAAAGTACTCGCATATCAAAGCGAGTTTCTCCCAAGTCAATACAAAGCAAAAATACTTTAATTGCATGCAATACCGCATGCGGCCAGAGGCGGGGGGCGCCGGAGAGTCTCGGAGACGGGCGGAAAGGTCCGAGGAGAGTTCGGCTGACCTCGGCAAGCCACAGAAAGACTCCGTTCATGAGCCTTTCCGAGATTTGCTGAGGTCAGCTGAAACGTCCTCGGGCCATTCTGGCTTTTTCCAAACTGCGCTGTTCGGCTCCGGCTCCCCCCCACCTCAGGCCAAACGCAGTACTGCATGCGTTTTCGTTTTGCGAGACAACACTCGCAAACCGAGTTAGGATCTTAGGAAACACAGTGCTCGTATTGCAGAACGCTCGTTAACCGCGTTACTCGCAATCAGAGGGTCCACTGTACCTGGCTGCCCCTGGGAGTCACTGACCTGGAACAGCCATGCAGAGAGTGCTGCCAGTTTGTGGTTTACTGCTCCTTTTCACAGAGCAAGTTCCAATTCACTAAAAATAATGCCCTCTTTATGTGGCTGATTTTGTGCCTTCGTTTAGCAGGGAGGTAGAATGATTGCGCTTAAGTACAGAGCTCCCTCTACAGAATAATCTTGAGAATAAATCTCTAAATGCAATACTAAAAATATGGAAGAGCAAACTTGGAAAATGTGTCATTTAAAAAAAAAGACTTTAAGCTAAAAACTGCAAAATTAACTCTTTAATAACCAAGAGCTGACCAGGACATTATAAATGTCCATTATTTAATAATGAGTATAATTACAGTAATGCCCACACATTATGTGATTCAGAAATTATTTTATAAAAAAATAGTACTTATACAGCAGCAAGTTATATAGTCATGGTTTGCACATACACTATACTGTCTACATACACTACCTTGCTTTGTGCAATGGTCCAAATCATTCGGTGGAGGGAGGATTAAGGTGTGGGGTTGTATTTCTGGGGTTGGGCTTGGCCCCTTAGTTCCAGTGAAGGGAACACTTAATGCGTCAGCATACCAAGACATTTTGGACAATTTCATGCTCCCAACTTTGTGGGAACTTTGAGGGGAAACTGGCTGCATTTGAGGGGAAACTGGCATCATTTGAGGGGGCAAACTGGCGGCATTTGATGGGGCAAACTGGCGGCAATTGATGGGCACAGTGGCTGCGTTTGATAAGCACAGTGGCTTCAATTGATGTTTTTTTTTTTTCAGTTTGTTTGCGCCCCCCCCCCAAAAAAAATGTTTGCGCACCAGCCACCACTTATGTAATGGCAAGAGTTGCTGAAGTGTGCTAGATGGCCTATTGATGATTGGGTTTTCTGGGAGGGATCTACTGTTGAGAGAGTGGTCTATTGTTGCTGGCTGCTGGGAGGTCTGTTTTATCTGGTGGCTTAATCCTATCAGGGTGTATGTTTGATGTGGTGGATCTATTGTTGCTGGGTGGTATCTTGTTGGGAGGGGTCTTTTGTTGGTGGGGATCTATTGTCGCTGGGTTGGTGGGGGCTGGGATCTATTGTTGCTGGGTGGATGAGGTGATCTATTTTACTGCTTTTTTTGTTATTAACAAATTCCATACAAATTACTTAGCACCACAAGATGATACTTGGCTCTATATACTCTTAAAGGGGTGGTACTGGGAGGTGGGTAGGAGGTGGAACCCTTGTCTCCGCCTTCCAGAAGGGGAAACTGGCTGCATTTGATGGGGAAACTGGCTGCATTTAAGGGGAAACTGGCTGCATTTAAGGGGAAACTGGCTGCATTTGGTGGGGAAACTGGCTGAATTTGGTGGGGAAACTGGCTGAATTTGGTGGGGAAACTGGCTGAATTTGGTGGGGAAACTGGCTGAATTTGGTGGGGAAACTGGCTGAATTTGGTGGGGAAACTGGCTGCAGTTGAGGGGAAACTGGCTGAATTTGAGGGGAAACTGGCTGCATTTGAGGGGAAACTGGCTGCATTTGAGGGGAAACTGGCTGCATTTGAGGGGAAACTGGCTGCATTTGAGGGGAAACTGGCTGCATTTGAGGGGAAACTGGCTGCATTTAAGGGGAAACTGGCTGCATTTAAGGGGAAACTGGCTGCATTTAAGGGGAAACTGGCTGCATTTAAGGGGAAACTGGCTGCATTTAAGGGGGAAACTGGCTGCATTTAAGGGGAAACTGGCTGCATTTAAGGGGGAAACTGGCTGCATTTAAGGGGGAAACTGGCTGCATTTGAGGGGGAAACTGGCTGCATTTGAGGGGGAAACTGGCTGCATTTGAGGGGGAAACTGGCTGCATTTGATGGGGAAAGTGGCTGCATTTGATGGGGAAAGTGGCTGCATTTGATTGGGAAACTGGCTGCATTTGATTGGGAAACTGGCTGCATTTGATTGGGAAACTGGCTGCATTTGATTGGGAAACTGGCTGCATTTGATTGGGAAACTGGCTGCATTTGATTGGGAAACTGGCTGCATTTGATTGGGAAACTGGCTGAAATTGAGGGGAAACTGGCTGCATTTGAGGGGAAACTGGCTGCATTTGTGGGGGGAAACTGGCTGCATTTGTGGGGGCAAATTGGTGGCAATTGATGGGCACAGTGGCTGCAATTGATGGGGGTTTTTTTTTCAGTTTGTTTGCACCCCCCCAAAAAAATGTGAGCACCAGCCGCCACTGATGCAAGAGGTACTGAAGTGTGCTAGATGATACTTGGCTCTAAAAGGGGCAGTACTGGGAGGTTGGTAGGAGGTGGAACCAAGGAATGGCGCTTAGAGGTAGGTAGGAGGAGACAAGGGGTGACCCAGAAGGAGGGAATTCCTGCACCTATTCTCTGAGAAAAAAATCCCTGATTTTATATATTGAATATAATTCATGATGTGATGTCCTTCTGGAATGAATGCACGTCTTTTGCCATGCTTAAAGCTAAACTCCAAGAATTATCTGTATTGCATAATTACATTGGTCCAGCTTGACACAAAGTGTGTGTATCTCATACTTGTGGAAGCTGTAAATCACTGTATTTAGTGGCGGTGGGTCCATTGTGGGCACAGGAGTGCCACCCCCTCTCTCCTGCACCCATCAATCAACAATACATAGATTCATGCATTGACACATTGGGCACACTGGCAGTATTTGGCACATGGCACACTGGCAGCATTTGGTGGGCACAGTGGCAGAATTTGGTGGGCACAGTGGCAGCATTGGGTGGGCACAGTGGCAGCATTGGGTGGGCACAGTGGCAGCATTGGGTGGGCACAGTGGCAGTGTTTGATGGCACAGTGACAGCGTTTGATGGCACAGTGACAGCGTTTGATGGCACAGTGGCAGCGTTTGATGGCACAGTGGCAGCGTTTGATGGCACAGTGGCAGCGTTTGATGGCACAGTGGCAGCGTTTGATGGCACAGTGGCAGCGTTTGATGGCACAGTGGCAGCGTTTGATGGCACAGTGGCAGCGTTTGATGGCACAGTGGCAGCGTTTGATGGCACAGTGGCAGCGTTTGATGGCACAGTGGCAGCGTTTAATGGCACAGTAGCAGCATTTGATGTTTTTTTTTTCAAATTCTTTTTAGTTTATTTGCACCCCCACAATTTTTTTTAGCACCAGCCGCCACTGACTGTATTAGTAGGTGCTACTACAATGACAATCATGATCTCCCAGGTCCTGCATTCACTAAAAAAAATATAAGGCAGTCTATAAATGGTGGCAGTGTCAAGCGAATGACCACTGTGCTTGTGGAAGCCATCCGCAAAGAAGCCAAGCAGGTCTCAGATATTGATCATGGCTATCACTTTAGTAGCTCTGACTACGCTGAATTACATCTACCCTAGTGATCCATCAGTAATGAGTGATGCATACTTACACTGTGCCAAGTTGAACCAATGTAAGTAAAAAATACAGATAATTCCTGAAGTTCAGCTTTAATCAATGTATATTTCAATCAGAAAGCATTATACTGTCGCAAAATTATATCTATCAAAGATGTAAAGTCAAATCTTTAAATATTACTACAATGTTCCTCAATGCACATTTGTAAATTGCTTGTGGTCAACCTTAGCAATGAAAGAGATATTTCACAAGGTAGATTGCATTTACTTTATGCACATTAGTTGCAGTAAGTAGTAGTATTGTATAACTATTCTGACTCCTTCAATTGGATGAGAATGTTCGTTCAGCTGGTATGCAGGTTTTTTAGGTTTTAGATTAAATTGAGTTTACCTATGCAGAGCCCTTTTCTACAGCTTTTTCATGTACAGAGATTACTGTATCTCTTATGCAGAATGGGCTTTGTTTTTCCCTTTGCTTTACACAGACTGTGCTTTTAATGCAACATATTCCAACAATTTGACTATAAGTCCCAATTTTTAATGAAAGCACACAGACCAATGTTATGTCTCTGAGTCCTCAGAGAATTCAGTCAGGACATAGCCTATTCCTAATCTTTATAGACAGCATACTGACCGGAATGGTACCTGCTGATTGGAGAAAAGCCCACGGGGAATATAATATTCTGAAAAGGGCAGAAACATATACCAGGAAACTACAGGCCCGCCAGTCTAACATCGATAGTATGTAAACTATTGGAGGGGATGATAGGGGTCTATATCCAAGAATTTGCTGATGGAAACGGTATTGTTAGCAGTAATCGGCATGGGTTTACGAAGGGTTGTTCCTGTCAGACCAAACTGTTAACATTATGTGAGGATGTGAGCTGCCATCTAGATAACAGAAGGCCTGTGGATGTGGTGTACCTGGATTTTGCAAAAGCATTTGATACAGTCCTCCACAAACGCCTAATCTACAAACTGAGGTCTGTAGGCATGGACCATAGAGTTTGTTAATAGATAGAAAACTAGTTACAGGGGTGTGTCCAAAGAGTGGTGATAAATATTGTACACTTATAATTGTCTGGAGTGGTAAGTGGGGTAATTCCATATGCCATACATATGGCATAACTTCACATCAGGATATAGAAACTTTACAAGAAGACCTGAATTAAATAATGGGGTGGGCAACTGCATGGCAAATGAGGTTTAAAGTTGAAAAATGAAAAAGTAATTTACTTGGGGGCTAAAACGATAGGAAAAAGGTAGGAGATTCCTGGCTGGTGCACAGCTTTCGTACCATCAATACAGGTATGAATGATGAATCACATCCAGTTATAAAACTACAATATTAAATGTGATAGTGGGCCTTTAAAGCCAGAGCATTAGCAAAGCTGTGCAGATCTTGTTTAAGCTGTACTGTTATCTTGGAGGGATTTGATTATCATTTCTGTGTGGCGGCGATGAAGTGAGAGAAAACAGATGTGTTGGGCGGAGTGAACTTCTCTCATCCACAATACTCGTAAAATAACACACCTCTGATCCTTCATTGCAGCTGCACCATTTTCTTGACATCCCCTTACTGTTACTAAGCATTGTGTAATATTGGGGGGGTGTCTACAGGAAGCCAGGATGAGCGAATGTATGTGGGGGGATAGGGTGCCGAGTGAGTGTGTGTGCGTGCGTACAAGTGTTATGGAATTATGGTTAATGTCAACATTACGTACTTCTATATATTAGATGAGCCAGAATTCACTGAAAATTTTTATGCATGGAGCAAGACTGGCAAATTATGATTTTCCCACATATAACTTCAGACAAAACAACATTGGGAAACCTGACATAAGCACTACTAAACCTTTCCTACTCTATCCAAAAGTAAATGAAACAAAGTTGTACATTTATCTCCCATAAACAAGTAAATGCACAGTGGTTTTGTACACAATTTCCTTTATATCCTTTATCATATAAAGTACCATTTACTGGTCGACGCGGACCGGGGGGCCCACTCAATCCTTATTCTCTTGGACCTGTCAGCCGCATTTGACACAGTAAATCACCAGATCTTGCTGACACGGCTTCAGGAGGTGGCGAGGGTGAGTGACCAGGCCTTGAAATGGTTTAAGTAATTTTTAGAGGAGAGGGAGTATAGGGTGAAACTGGGGGACTTCTACTTCGAGCCTATCAAGGTGACGTGTGGGGTCCCACAGGGGTCCCCACTTTCCCCTCTTCTCTTTAACATCTATCTTCGCCCTCTGCTGGCGGTGATCGCAAATCTGGGACTTCGATTTCAGTCCTATGCGGATGACACCCAGTTGTTCTCCAGAATCTCGACCAATGAGCCAGAAGCGGAGGCCAAGTTGGTAGCAGGTTTAGAGATCATAAAAAACTGGATGGCAGCTAACTACCTGCAGCTAAACCAGGCCAAAACCGAGGTTCTGAGATCAGGGAATATTCCTGAGGGACACTGGGTGTTATCATGGCCCGATGGGGCAGGGGTGTGCCCGCGGACGGCCGACACGGTGGGGACAGTAGGGTTCCTAATTGACAGCGACTTGACGCTAATCCCCTATGTCGGTCAGGTTGTCAAGACCTGCCATTTTAAGATGCGGCTTCTTTACCGCATTTTGCCTTTTCTGTCAGATCTGGAAAGGATCTTGGTAGTGCGCGCTCTGGTCCTTCCACATCTGGACTATTGTAATGGTCTCCTGGCTGGACTGCCTCAAGTCCAGATTAGGAGACTTCAAAAAGTCCAGAATCAGGCGGTAAGGCTTGCATTAAATCTCAGAGGCCACTGCCCCACCGCGAGACATCAGGCTGCCCTGCATTGGCTGCCAGTTGGTCAGAGGGTGCGTTTTAAAATTCTAACACTTGTTTTTAAAGTGTTTCACGGACTAGGACCCGCCTATCTCTGTGAGAAATTGAATAGACATGTTACTGGCCGCTCCCTTAGATGGAGCTGCCAATTCCGTTTGGAACAGCCAAAGAGTCGGCTGAAAAAATGGGGGGGCAGGGCTTTTTCTGTCCTTGGCCCGAGAGAATGGAATCTACTTCCCCTAAGTCTTAGACAGAGTCCTGACCTACCCACATTCAGGAGGGATCTAAAAACCTATCTGTGGGCAGAGGCAGATTGATAGGAAGAGTGAGGTTAGGGTCATTCTGGCGGGAAGCACTGCTAGATCTGTTGGGAATTGTGTGTTGTCTCTCCTTTGGTCTTATGTGATTTCTATGGTTTTTGTACTGTATTGGTTTTATGGTGTTATATTGTTGTTTTATTATTTGATTTTAATTGTGGTACATATTTTATATTGTTACTATGTTAATTTATGCCTGTAACACTCGGTCCTGTTGTGAATTGTTGAGGTCTGGAAGCGTTTCCATACCTTCGGGTGATTCTACGCTATACAAGCAATAAGCAATAAACATTATAGCCTGACCATGTTAAAAAATGTAATATTTTTTATTTATTCGGGTAAATACAACATATGAATTTGTTTGCATTCTCTTTTTTAGCCAGCAGGTAGAGCTTTGGGCTCTTCCATGATTTTTACAGGCTGTCAGTTTTCTTCTTTGATAAAAGCTGGTTATTTACCAAACTCAAGCAGTACTAAAGTCTCAAAACAAGAATAATTTCCCCCCGCAAGATAATGTCATAATGTGCTTATTTGCATTACATACTAGTATATTATGAAAAACTTACCTTAAAACTAACCTCTCCAGCGGTGCACTATCACCGCTGACAGGGTTTCTTGCGGGTTTGCGGACTCTGGCTACTTGAATAGCCGAGTTGCGATGATGTCACTCCTGCACATGCGCAATCTGTCAGTGTTGTGAAATTTGAAAAATAACTTCTTCACAATACTTATAGATACAGGAATAAATGGGAGGCTTGTTTTTCAGGTACAATAATTTTCATTGTAATAATTATAACATTTTGACAAATGTTCACCCGCGCAGGGGTATAGTGCAATGAGTATAACAATCAAGTAACTTTTATAGGTATTAGCGGTCTACTGGTCGACCGAATGGGATAACTTAAAGGTCCATATAAATCTCCAGAGCATAAGGGTCGACTAACTAGGGCCCTAGATGCAGGTGCACTGGATAACAGCGGAGGGTATTGCGTGTCAGGGTGAACATTCGGTAGAGGGATACTAAAAAAATTGTAATATAGAAACGATGGGTGCTTGTGGACAAGAGGTAGCCCTAAATCCGAGGATCTTGGGTCACCTTTAGATCCCTTTCACACTGCTGCGGTTTGCAGGCGCTAATGCGCTAAAAATAGCGCCTGCAAACTGACCTGAAACAGCGGCTGCTGTTTCTCCAGTGTGAGAGCCAGAGGGTGGTGCGCTAGCAGGACCACTCCGAAAGTCCTGCCAGCTGCATCTTTGGAGCGGTGAAGGAGCGGGGTGTTTACCGCTCCTCCACCGCTCCTTCCCATTGAAAGCAATGGGTAACTGCGGCTATACCGCCGGCAATGCGCCTCTCCAGAGGTGCATCGCAGGCGGTATTAACATTTTTTTGGCCACTAGTGGTGGGGAAAACCACACCGGTAGCGGCCGAATACTGCCGCAATTCCAAAGGTAAAGCGCCGCTATTTTTAGCGGCGATTTACCGCCACCGCACCTCCCGCCCCATTGTGAAAGGGGCCTAAAGCAAGGGAGACCGAGGCCAATATTAGCGAATCATTTTTCGCCATCAGTTTCTGGACAGGAGGCTGAAGATTTAGAACACGGAAAGAAGACTGGGTTAACACAGAAGCCCTGGGTATCTGTGACCGTTGGAGGGCTCCGTTTGTAGGGTGAGTGCAGACCTGGAGCAGTTTGTTTGCGCCTCCCCGCAATTTTTTTTAGCACCAGCCACCACTGGATACCTTCCTTTACACAAAGCCCTCTTAACCTAACCACAAAACTGTGGTTTTCAACAAAAAATAGGCAGTGATATCTAATCTCCCTCCAAATGAAGCCCTAATTGGTAGCCCCCTGCCACCATGTATCCCCCATTACATTATGAAAAAGGTAATAGATACTTACATTGGACCCAAGCTAAAGGAATCCTGGGCTAACTAAGGATCCTGAGTGTCACCAGAATGTGTTCTGCATTGCTGTCCAGTTCTGATATCAAATAAATGCACCTTTAGTGTAGTGCTTTATTCTTGACTTTCTTCTAAAAGTCAAGATTTGCATAGGAATTTTGCTGGCTATTAGGAGCCAAAGAGAGAAATCTGACATCAAAAGCTTTACCTATAAACTTTGAAAATCTACTTTTGTGTGCCTGGATTTACATCATAGTTTGATAGAAGGTTTATTTGTATATGTGATCACCACCAATTAATGTTACAACTACCTTCTAGAATAATTTGCTAAGTATAGCATTCTACATTTTAAGTCTGTTTAGTTTGTTTATGCCAATAAATAACACACACACATGGCCAATAATGCGAACACTAGAATGCAATTATAGGTCACATAAAAAAGCTATAGAAAACAAATGTGACAAATGGAGTGTATAGGGCATGTCAGTACAGTTACTGTTTAACATGTAATAAAAATTTACTCATGTCCTGGGGTTATTACTAGTAAATAGAGTCTGCTTTCTATTTCCTTTGTTGTTTTTAGTGTACAAGCAAAGCAGCTTTTAACCCTTTCATGCCTATGCCTATGTATGACATTTGGTGTTTACAAGTTAAAATCCATATTTTTGGCTAGAAAATTACTTAGAACCCCCAAACATTATATATATATTTTTAGCAGAGAATCTAGAGAATAAAATGGCGATTGTTGCAATATTTTATGTCATACGGTATTTGTGCGGCGGTGTTTTAAACACAACTTTTTGGGAAAAATTTACTTTCATGAATTTTAAAAAAATGAAAAAGTAAAATTAGCCCAATTTTTTTGCATAATGTGAAAGATGATGTTATGCCGAGTAAATAGATACCAAGCATGACACGCTTTATAATTGCACGCACTCGTGGAATGGCGACAAACTACGGTAACTAAAAATCTCCATAGGCGACGCTTTAAACTTTTTTTTACGGTTACCAGGTTAGAGTTACAGAGTAGGCCTAGTGCTATAATTATTGCTCTCGCTCTTACGATCGCGGCGATACCTCACATGTGTTATTTGAACACCGTTTTCATATGCGGGCGCGACTTCCGTATGCGCTTTGTTTGCTGCGCAAGCTCGCGGGGAGGGGGGCGCTTTAAAAAAAATTTTTTTTTGTTTTCTTATTTATTTATTTTTTTTTTCTAATATTACATTTTTTTTTTTTTTTTTTTTACATTTTGATCACTTTTATTGCTGTCACAAGGAATGTAAACATCCCTTGTGACAGCAATAGGTCGTGACAGGTACTCTTTATGGAGGGATCGGGGTCTAAAAGACCTCCGAGCCCTCCTTTGCACTTCAAAGTATTCAGATCGCCGAAAACGGCGATTCTGAATACTGTGTACTTTTTTAAATCCGGCGCCATTGGCAGCCGAGAAACCCGGAAGTGACGTCATGACGCCGCTTCCGTGGTTTCAATGCGCACACTGAATCAAAGCCGTTTACGGCTTTGTTTCAGAGCGCGCTGAGACGCTGGAGGCGCCGGATCGTGGATCGGGTCTCCCGGTGGGACGGGAGGCCCGGTCAGAGCGGCGAGAGGCGGCGGGAGGGGGGGGATGTCCCCTCCCGCTCCTCCGGCATAACAACCGAGCGGCTTTTAGCCGCATCGGTTGTTATGTTTGGAAAGCCGATCGCCCGCTCTAAACAACGGTACCGGGATGATGCCTGCGGCTGCAGGCATCATCCCGGTAAAACCCCTGAAAGCCGAGGACGCATATATGCGTACGCTCGGCGTGAAAGGGTTAAAGACAGCCAGTCATTGATGAGCTTATGCAAGAATATTATGAATATTCATTCAAATTTGATTGTAATTGTGCAGGGTTACTTAGGGAAGAATAATATATATATTTTTTATTTATTTATATTTTAACAAGTTTTTCTGTGCCTAACACCAAAACTTGAGTGGTCACATGACTTCTTTAAAAGTCAGCAGCTACAAATACTGCAGCTGCTGACTTTTAATATCGGCATTCGGCACACTAACCTGTCCTGGAGTCCAGCGCCGTCCGCAGCAGAGGACGAGCGATCGCTCGTCACTCTGCTGCCCCCGCCATCCTCGGTGAGGGAACCAGGCAGTGAACCCACCTCCCTTCAAGCCTCAGGCCACCGACCGGCGCTCCACCTTCCCTGAAAGAACGCCCCGTACCCAACCGGCCCTGCCGCGTCTGTGAACAGCTTCAATTCCGGAGCGCTCACCGGCCCCGACATCCACAACGATTGCCCATTGTAGGTAGCCAGAAAAACGTCCCACACCTTAAGGTCTGCCCTGAGATCCTTGGACAAACAAATAAAATGTCTTGGGCAGCTGACACCCGCCGTAGCCAAAGATAGCTGCCGGCAAAATATCCTTCCCATAGGAATTATCCTGCAGGCAAAATTTAGCTTACCCAGCAGGGACTGCAACTCCCTCAACCTGACCTTCCGCTTGCCGGCCAAATGGGTCACCTCCCGCCGCAGAGCCATCAGTTTGTCCACGGGCAAACGACACTTCATGGCAACAGAATATATCGTAATGCCCAGAAAAATCAATTCCGTCGCCGGGCCCTCCGTTTTACTCGGAGCTAAAGGAATCCCGAAACGATCCACAATGTGTTGAAGCGTCCCCAGCAGCACCACGCACACCGCCGAATCCGACGGCCTGATACACAAGAAATCGTCAAGGTAGTGGATGATAGAGTTCAGGCCGATAGGTGGCACTGATGGGCACTGATAGGTGGCAGTGATGGGTACTGATGAGTGGCAATAGTGGGCACTGATCGGTTACACTGATAGGCAGCATTACTAGGTGGCACTGATTGGCATCACAGGTGGGCATTGATAAGTGGCACTTGTGGGCATTGATAGGTGGCACTGTGGGCATTGATAGGTGGCACTGTGGGCACTGGCAGGCAGTATTTTTGGGCACAGAGGAGGCAGATGTGCTTCCTTCCTCTTCGGGACCGATGTCCCTTGTAAACAAGCCGGTGTTTGGCTTTTTTTTCTCCTCACGCTATCAGCGCAAGGAGAAAAAAAAACGACTACCGATCCTTTGTTTACATCATGTGATCAGCTGTCATTGGCTGACAGCTGATCACGTGGTAAGGGACGAGACCGGCCCGTTACAAGGATCTGTGATCCACGAGTCTCAGTGACTCGTGATCATAGTGCGTGCCGCCTTGTGCGTGCAAAGGATTTTCAGGGCCGCGTTGTAGCCATCATTTAACTATAGCGTGGGCCTCTAGTGGTTAATATGCTTGGATACAGCACTCTGAACAGCCAGCTTCTTTAGCAATTAAATTTTGTGAATTACCCTCCTTGTGAAGGGTGTCAGTGACTGTCTTCTGGACAACTGTCAAGTCAGCAATCTGCCCCATGATTGTGTAACCTACTGAACCAAACAGCGTTTGGCGACAGGCACGCGTGTTGATCAATTTGGCGCAGCACTCATCAGAGGGCACACTAAGGCAGCGTACACACCAACGGTCCAAACCGATGAAAACGTACCGAAATTCCGTTTCATCGGTCCAAACCGTCCGTGTGTACGCCCCATCGGTCTTTTGTCCTTCGGACAAAAGTTAAAGAACTTGCTTTAAAATCGAACCGATGGACCGCTGACCGATAGGTCCAAACCAATGTTTAGTACACAAAAGCATTGGTTCAAAACCCGCGCATGCTCAGAATCAAGTCGACGCATGCTTGGAAGCATTGAACTTTGTTTTTTTCAGCACGTCGTGTGTTTTACGTCACCGCGTTCTGACCCGATCGGTTTTTGGAACGATGTTGTGTACGCACATCAGACCATCAGTCTGCTTCAGCGGTGAACCGATGAAAACGGTCCGTCGGACCATTCTCAACGGATGGATCGACCGTGTGTACGCGGCCTAAGAGAAATATGGATAGTCACATATAACTTGTGGTGGATTACTCCCCAATACGATGCAGTCATATATTGAAGTCCATTACAGTCGATATCATTGGACTCCCCAGATTCTACATATTATGCTGCTTTTGGTCCCTTCCCTTGTTACCTGGCCTGTCATCACTTGGTCTAAATACTATGTTTACAATTCAGACTACTGCTTCATTTTACTGCTAGTCCTGTTCTTCTGTCCACTATGCCAGCCCTAGGCATTGTGGTTGGCCTGCTGACTATTTGATCTAACTAGTTAACATTAATTAATTTGGTGTCTGGGTCCTGAAGAAGCCATCTTTCTTGGAGAATCGTCGACCATACAGATAACACCAGATTATTCCACTAAAACCTTGTATATCTTACAACCACTTACTATGTCTTATTATGTGTATTGTCTAGTCCACCCTTTTGTTGTGGGAAGAGGACAATATATTTGTAGGTGATTTTAAATTGTATAAATAAACTTTGTCAAATATTTTTTAAATATGTTTCCACCATATGGCTGTTCTAGTCTGCCTTTGTAGGGTTCAGGGGGTTTTTTACCCCGGTGTTTGTGTTGAAACCGCCACCTATCCACCAGAATGAGATGGGGTGACAAATCGGATGACAAATCATTGTCATCCTATACCAGGAAGTGCCTGAACAAACACTTTCATGGCATGATTAGCAGGTATTGTTTTAATAAAGGCTGTAGGTTTAATAATATTAAAGTGATTTTTGAAATGACAGTAATTTCTTCATAAATTTAGGTCAATCTGTATTATAAAGGTTCTCGCGCATAATCTATACACGCATAAATACTATTAAATTTAAGTGAATAAAACAATAACAATGATGTGTAATAATCAAATCGTGTGTAACACCAAAAAGGTCCATATACATAAAACAGATGAACTGCTGAGAAAACGAAAAAATAAGTGTAAAGGAAAAATAAACGTCCGTTGATCTGTGAGCCCAAAAAAAATGAATAAATGGTCTGATCCCCAGCGTGTCTGGTCTCTCAGAACTCTCACCTCATATATATATATATATATATATATATATAGATACAGCAACAAGTAAATCAATAAAGAGCTTCACCTCCATGCATCCAACGATATCCCCACTTTATACACCTCCACTGGGATTAGTAGGGGATATCGTTGGATGCATGGAGGTGAAGCTCTTTATTGATTTACTTGTTGCTGTATCTATATATATATATATGAGGTGAGAGTTCTGAGAGACCAGACACGCTGGGGATCAGACCATGTTTTTTTTTTTTTTTGGGCTCACAGATCAATGGACGTTTATTTTTCCTTTACACATATTTTTTCGTTTTCTCAGCAGTTTATCTGCTTTATGTATATGGACCTTTTTAGTGTTACACACAATTTGATTATTACACATCATTGTTATTGTTTTATTCACTTCAATTTAATAGTATTTATGCGTGTATAGATTATGTGCAAGAACCTTTATTCACTTTGGGGTAGATTCACGTAGATCGGTGTTTCTTTGTGCGGGCGTAACGTATCCTATTTACGTTACGCCTCCGCAACTTTTACAGGCAAGTGCCGTATTCTTAAAAGAAAGTTGCGGCGGCGTAGCGTAAATAGGCCGGCGTAAGCCCGCCTAATTCAAATTGTGAAGAGGTGGGCGTGTGTTATGTAAATCATGCTTGACCCGACGTGATTGACGTTTTTCCCGAACGGCGCATGAGCCGTCCGTGGAATTTTCCAGTGTGCATTGCTCTAAAGTACGCCGCAAGGACGTCATTGGTTTCGACGTGAACGTAAATGACGTCCAGCCCCATTCACGGACGAATTACGCAAACGACGTAAAAAATAAAAAATTCGACGTGGGAACAACGGCCATACTTAACATTGGTACGCCGCACTTACGCCACCATATAGCAGGGGTAACTTTACGCCGGGAAAAGCCTAACGTAAAAGCCTAACGTAAATGGTGTAAATGTACTGCGTCGGCCGGGCGTACGTTCGTGAATTTGTGTATCTAGCTGATTTACATATTCTAGGCGTGAATCAGCGTACACGCCCCTAGCGGCCAGCGTAAATATGCAGTTAAGATCCGACGGCGTAAGAGACTTACGCCGGTCGGATCTAATAGAAATCTATGCGTAACTGATTCTATGAATCAGGCGCATAGATACGACCGGCCGGACTCAGAGATACGACGGCGTATCTGGAGATATGCCGTTGTATCTTGTCTGTGAATCTACCCCTTTATCTTTATTTGGTGTATTGTAAACACCGTTAGTTTTTGCTGCATTTTCACTTTGTATATTTGAGATATTCACTTATTTCTTCAAGTAGCGCGAAGGACATTATTTATCATCAATCTGTATTATGCTACATATTTTTGGTAAAACAAAATCCCAATAAGCGTACAGTAATATCTCTGATTGCAAGTAACGTGGTTAACGAGCGTTCTGTAATACAAGCTATTATTTAAAGAAATCCTGACTCGGTTTGAGAGTGTTGTCTCGCAAAATGAGCAGGATTTAACCACTTCCATACAGGGCATTTTCACCCCCTTCCTGCCCAGACCAATTTTTAGTTTTCAGCGCTGTCACACTTTGAATGACAATTGCACGGTCGTGCGACGTCACTCCCAAACAAAATTGACGTCCTTTTTTTCCCACAAATAGGGCCAGATTCACCAAAGAGATACGACGGCGTATCTCCTGATATGCCGTCGTATCTCTGTTTCTATCTATGCGACTGATTCAAAGAATCAGTTACGCACAGATATCCAAAAGATCCGACAGGTGTAATTGTTTTACACTGTCGGATCTTAGGATGCAGTACCGCAGCCGCCGCTGGGGGGAGTTTGCGTCGTAAACCAGCGTCGGGTATGCAAATTAGGCACACGCCCATTTGAATTGGCCCGCCTTGCGCCGGAGGCTGCCAGCGTAGTGCTTTGTGAATCAGGCACTTGCGATGAAAACTTGCGGCGGTGTAACGTATCTACGATACGTTACGCCGCCGCTCACCTACGTGAATCTGGCCCAAAGAGCTTTCTTTTGGTGGTTTTTATTTTTTGCGCTATAAGCAAAAGAAGAGCGACAATTTTGAAAAAAACACAATGGGCCAGATTCAGAGAGATCGGCGCATCTTTTGGCCGGCGTATGGCATCCCATTTGCGCTATGCCGACGTAACATAGTGAGGCAAGTCCAGTATTCACCAAGCACTTGCTCCGTAAGTTACGGTGGCGTAGCGAAAATGAGTAGGCGTAAGCCCGCCTAATTCAAAGTAGGCTGGTAGTGGGCGTGCTACATTTAAATTAACCGTGACCCCATGTAAATGAAGGGTCGTTGATACGGCGCATGCTCAGAATCACGTCGCAAATACTCCCTCGACGTGAACGTAACCTACGCCCAGCCCCATTCACGTACGGCTTACGCAAACAACGTAAAAATCGACGGCTGTTCCATCGTCCATACCTTGCATGGGCTGCGCCACCTATGGAGGTGTTTTATCTTTACGCCGGCATACGCCTTACGTAAACGCCATAGCTTACTGCGATGGGCGTACGTACGTTCGTGAATCAGCGTATCTTGCTCATTTACATATTTGACGCGTAAATCAAAGTAGGCGCCCCTAGCGGCCAGCGTAAATATGCACCCAAGATACGACAGCGTAGGAGACTTACGTCGGTCGTATCTTGGCAACATTCAGGCGTATCTCATTTTCGGAATGAGCGCAGAGATACGACGGCGCAAATTTGGACTTACGAAGGCGTATCTACTGATACGTCGGCTCAAGTCTTTATGAATCCGGCCCAATATCTTTTACTTTTTGATTTAATAAATATCATTATTTTTTTAAAAAAAAAAGTTTTTTTCCTCAGTTTAGACCGATACATGTAAATGTGACTGGCAGGGAAGGGGTTAACACTAGGGGGCGCTGAAGGGGTTAAATATGTTCCCTAAAGTGTGTTCTAACTGTAGGGGGACTCACAAGGAGAGGAGATCGATGTGTGTTCCTCTGTACTGGGAACACACATCTGTCTCCTCACTGCTGACAGGACATGGATCTGTGTGTTTACACACACAGATCCATGGTCCTGCCGTGATTGCGGGCAATCGCGGGTGCTCGGCGGACATCGCGGCCGCTGGGCACGCGCACCGGGTCCTGAGCAATGCGGCGGGGGGGGGGGTGCGCCCCTTAGCGGCCGGTAATGCAAGGACGTCATATGACATCCACTCTGAAGGAGGAAAGGTTCCCGCCAACGTCATTTTACAATGACTCGGTAGGGAAGTGGTTAAGCCTCTGCGGTGTGCAGTACCGCAATTGGGCAGATGTGTGGGGGCGCCGGTGACACTGAGCCGTTCGTAGCCATTCTGAGACATTCACTCGGAAACACTCAGAAACCTTCCGTTCCCGAGTGTTTCCGAGCCTCTCCAAGGGATTCCGAGTGCATCCAAATGGTCTTGAGCAGTTTCTGAGTCTCTCTAGCGCCCCCCCACCTCTGGCCACATGCTGTACTGCATAAAATAGAAGTCAATGTGGAACGAATTATCTTTGTTGCCATTGACTTCTATGGGAAAACTCGCTTTGATATGTGAGTGCTTTGGATTACAAGCATTCTCCTGGAAAGGATTATGCTCGTAATCCAAGGTTCCACTGTATATTGATTGGTTTATGTTATAGCGTTTACAAACTATGGGACATTTTTATAAATGTTTTATTTTTACTAGTAATGGCGGCGACCATCAACTTATAGCAGGACTGCAAAAATGTGGCGGGCATTCTGACACGAACTGACACTTTGATGGGAACCAGTGACACTAATAGTGATCAATGCTAAATATATGCACTGTCACTGTACTAATGACACTGGCTGGGAAGGGGTTAAACATCTAAGGTGACTAAAGGGTTAAATGTGTGCCTACAGGGAAAGTAAATCTTTTACTTCCCCACTGACAGGACAAAGCTCAGCCTTGTTTACATAGGCAGAGCCCTGTCCTGTGTGTTCCGGATGATTGGTGGGTGCCAGTGGTAATCTATTGGCCGACACCTGCTGATTGGTATCTGCTGTGTAAAATCATCACCATGGCATGCGAAAGCCCCTTACCCAGAAGCGCCAGATCACATACTAGGTATGTGATCTGGCGCAGCAGGGCCGCCTTGCCCCCATATCTATTTCAACAACTTGCCCACTGTGTAACATATACATGTTATACAGTTGGCAAGCTGTTAACCACTTAAGGACTGCCTCCTGCATATTTACGTCGGCAGAATGGCACGGCTGGGCACATGCACGTATAGGTACGTCCTGTGCTAGTACCCAGCCGCGGGTCGCGGTCCGAAGCTCCGTGACCGGGACCCGATCACCGCTGGAGCTTCCCCGTTCTTCACTGTGGCTCCGTCATCGATCGTGCGATCCCTGTTATGGGATACACAATCGATGATGTCACACCTACAGCCACACCCCCCTACAGTTAGAAACACATATTAGGTCATACATAACCCCTTCAGCGCCCCCTTGTGGTTAACGTCCAAACTGCAATTGTCATTTTCACAGTAAACAATGTATTTTAAATGCATTTTTTTGCTGTGAAAATGACAATGGTCCCAAAAATGTGTCAAAATTGTCCACCATAATGTCGCAGTCATGAAAAAAAAATCGCTGATCGCCGCCATTAGGAGTAAAAAAAAAATCTACCTATTTCTGGTTGGTTTGCGCAAAATTTATAGCGTTTACAATATAGGGGATAGTTTTATTGCATTTTTATATAAAAAAAACATTTTTTTTTATAAAAATGCAAAAAAACTATCCCCTATATTGTAAACACTATACATTTTGAGCAAACCAACCAGAAATAGGTAGAAGAATACGTATCGGCCTAAACTTAGGAAAAAAAAATGTTTTTTATATATTTTTGGGGGATATTTATTATAGCAAAAAGTAAAAAATATTGCATTTTTTTCAAATTGTTGCTCTATTTTTGTTTATAGAGCAAAAAAAAAAAAAACGCAGAGGTGATCAAATACCACCAAAAGAAAGCTCTATTTGTGGGGAAAAAAGGACGCCAATTTTGTTCGAGAGCCACGTCGCACGACCGCGCAATTGTCTGTTAAAGCGACGCAGTGCCGAATCGCAAAACCTGTCCGCGTCCTTTAGCTGCCTAAAGGTCCGGGTCTTAAGTGGTTAAAATAGTAATGAAAGGCAAAACATTTGTATATAGATATAAAAGACATTATAAATGCATTCTTTCCTTCTGTTCTCAGCTGCATAAGACGCTCAGAGAGCTGGTGGAGGAGAAACAGCAGTACACTGATCTTCCCAGTGAATGGCTGTGCAGGGGGAGGGGGTGTGTCATCAAGTGTCTGATCACTGTAGTAGAGCAGCATATGAGTTCCCAGCATAGCCATAAAACTGACCACGCTGTGCTCTCATGCCTAGTGTGGTCAGTTTTTAACAGGAAAGCAAAGAGACTGGCAGGAACACCAGGGATTTCACACAAAGGAAGCAATTCAAAGAGAACAGGAGACTTTCTCATACAAGTACACGGTACAGCAGACACATATTAGGAATAGGAAATGTTGGGGTAACATATTCTTTAACATGACACTGAATAATTTCCTTCAAAAATAATCTATACACATCCACTACTTAATGGAATCTATTGGCTAATCTATTTTTCATAAAATTCTTTCTTACTGCGCTTTTCTGCTGTCTTTGAATGTCCTATTTGAGCTCCTGAACCTCTCCTTCTCGCTCTCACTGTTTGTTTGGAATAAGCTGTGGTCATGTCCAAAGCTCTATGTACACTACAAATCCCATAGTCCATTCCAGGGGTGAGCATACACAGTGGGACCATGGAGAATGAACGTAGCCACCCTCTTACAGGAAGTCAGATCACAGAAGCACAAAAAGGAATTTGTAGGAAGCTGAGTGCACTAGAAAGATACACGCTGAATAGAATATTTTTTAACCAGAGTTTAGTGTCATTTTGGGGTTCATTTACTAATGAGGTTCACTTCTGCCTAGAAACCAATCAGCTTCCAGGTTTTATTGCCAAACAAGCTGAGGTTAGAAGCTGGTTACTATGCAGAAGTGAGCCTGATCTTGCACTCCAGTTTTAGTAAATAAGCCCCAGTACCATTGGGCCGGATTCAGAAAAGAGATACGACGGCGTATCTCCTGATACGCCGTCTTATCTCTGAGTGCGGTCGGTCGTATCTATGCGCCTGATTCAGAGAATCAGTTACGCATAGATAGCCCTAAGATCCGACAGGTGTAAGTGTCTTAGGCTGCAATTTCAGGCTGGCCGCTAGGTGGCGCTTCCGTATGTTTACGCAAGGAATATGCTAATTAGGTAGATACGGCGATTAAGAAACGGACGTCCCGCCGGCGCATTTTTTTACGTTGTTTACGTTCGGCTTTTTTTCGGCGTATAGTTACCCCTGCTATATGAGGCGTAGCTAATGTTAAGTATTTTTACGTCGTTTGCGTAAGTCTTCGCGAATACGGCTTTACGTCATTTACGTTCACGTCGATTCCAATACATCCTTGCGGCGTACTTTGGCGCAATGCACACTGGGATATTTTACGGACGGCGCATGCGCCGTTCAAAAAAACATAAAAAACGCGGGGTCAAGGAAAATTTAAATACAACACGCCCCCAACATCCCCATTTGAATTACACGGCCTTATGCCGCAACACATACGTTACGCCGCCGTAAATAAGGGCGCAAGTTCTTTCTGAATACAGAACTTGCACCCAAAGTTACAGCGACGTAACGTATCGAAGCATGTTTCTGAATCTGGCCCATTGTGTTTACATTTATTTTAATAATTGTATATTCCATTGTTCTTCCTATAGGCTTTTGCCAACCCCGAGGATGCCATGAGACATGGAGGTCTTGAATACTACCGCGAAGATCCAGACGTTGAGCGCTATAGAAGGTGAGCTCGTATGGCACCGGGTGCCAAACTCTGTTTTCATTTGGAAGGGTTTCATTCTATTATTTGTGAAACAAAGAGCCTGATGTATCAACATAAAGTCACTAAGACCTAGAACTTATTCAGCCGCTAATCCACTTCAGACTTTCAGAGAAGAATCTAATTGGTGGGGAGGAAGCAGCTCCAGTTCCTAAAGTATAAGTAAAGCCTTATAACCAGTGGTGGCTGGTGGGCTTTTCTTCGGGGGGGGGGGGAGCAATCAACCAGCACTAGTCCCCTGGGCAGCGCGGCAGCACTGATGCACCCCCCTGCGCACCAGGGGCAGCCGCGGAGCTCGCGGCCCTGTCAGCCATCATCTCGGGAGGTACTATGCAGGGGGTTGTGTTCTCCTTTCCTCTCCTCCTGTGTCCTCTGGGCAGCAGCAGCGGTGGGTCCGGCTCCAGCGTATCTCCTCTTTCACAGTGCTGGGCATCCAATAGGATCGTCTGGTGCTTTGGCCAATCGAGAAACGGGTCTCACTGACCTGACTCCTGATTGACGGGGAGTAACTGTACAGTGGAACCTCAGAGTAACTTGATTTGAGAGCGTTTTGATTTGTGAGCAACTTTTTTTTTACCCCTCCCCCTTTCCTGCATGCTTGGATAAGGGTTTGGTATTGATCTTTTGGTGGGATCCCACACCATTTATTTTTTTTTTTAATTTTGGTTTGTGTCTGGTATGGACTGGGGGGGGGGGGGGGGGCCCTGAGCAATTTAATTATTTAACTTGCAATTTTTTTTATTATCCAGCTGTCAGCGGGGAAGCCCATTGACAGCTGATAACAACCAGCTTTTACTACACCCTGATTGGGCAAAGATTTACCCAGTCAGGACGCAGAATGCACTGTGCAGCGTGCAGTGCATTGCAGGGCATTTGGTGTGTCGAACACCCTGGGAAAGGAGTGACAGATTCCATTGTCAGCTCGTCGTTAGGGTGGCTGTGTCAGAATCATTAGGGGACAGTGTATTGTCCCAGAATGAAGGCTCCCGGGACAGACTCAAGGAACTCAAATGGCACCCTGGTTGGGAAACACTAATTTAGAATACTTTCACGCAATAACAGAGGGGGTTCCTATCTGGCAGGTTCTGGGTTCTTAGTATAGAGATTAGAAATTCTGCCACCTGGTGGTGAAAGTTAATATGGAAATGGTACCATGAAATACAGTGAAACCTTGGTTTGAGAGTAACTTGGTTTGAGAGCATTTTGCAAGACAAGCAGAATTTTTAAATACATTTTGACTTGATATACAAGCGATGTCTTGATATACAAGTAGCGTCATGTCGCAACTGAGTGAAAAAAGGAACAGAGGTGCCTCTAGGTGTAGCAATATGGTTACATTTAATGAAGGTACAACATTTAGTAAGTCACATGGTTGATGATTAAAACAGGCACATCTAAGTATGCAGGCGCCTGGAGTAAAGCTGTCCACATAGACTGTCCTCCCCACCATCGACGTCATCCCTTCCAAGCTGCGCTCCACGAGTGCTTTAAGCCTCGCTTTCAAATCACTTTACTGCAAGATAGTCTTCCCGGTCACAATTGCAGACCGACCGCGGTAAGAGCCGGCGGTGCGGAGGACGGTCTATGTGGACAGCTTTCCCCAGATGCCTGCACACTTAGATGTGCCTCTTTTAATCATCAACCATGTGAGTTGCTAAATGTTGTACCTTCATTAAATGTAACCATACTGCTACACTTAGAGGTGCCTCTGTTCTCTTTTATACGGTGTAGCTCTTGCAGGATTTTGCCTCTAATCCCCTTGTGGAGGTTGCCATTTGTGGATGGACATTTTATGGTTACACAAACATCACATTGCTATAATCTTTTTATATGGACTATAAACTGAAGAACTTATAAATAAATGGTTGTGGAACGAATCATCTGACTTTCCATTATTTCTTATAGGAAAATTTGCTTTGATATACAAGTGCTATGGATTACAAGCATGTTTCCCGAACAAATTATGCTTGTGTAGCGCCTGGGTACTTTATAGTACCGGTGCTAGTTAAATTTAGAGGGAGATCAGAGTGTAGTTAAACTCTGATCCAGATTGTTGTGTGAAAAACAGGGTCTCTGTCTCAGCTTGGCTGTGCTGTGGGCTTATTCTGTTGCGCTGGGGTGTTCTTCCAACCCCGGTGCTGCAGGTGGCAGCAGTGGAGTCAGGGTTTGGGTGCTCTTTCCCAGTAGCCAATCAGGAGGGTTCGGCCTCGCTGTGCATGCTGGGGAGGGGTATTTATGGGGCAGACGCCATTGGTTCTGGGTCTTCTTCTTCGAGTGTGGCACCCACCTTTAGGGTGACCACATCACGGGGCCCGGGCGATATGGCCTACCTGGCCAGTGCGCGTGCGGGCCACGAGGTGCTCCTGGTTCTGGGACCATGTTGGCCCGGAGCATCTGAACAGCCACGGGGACCCAGTGTGCGACTGGGTTCCCACCTTTGAGGATCCCAAGTTGTATTGCTGTTCGGTGGGGAGTCCGTCTGAGGAGCGCCATTGAGAGGCTGGCGATCCAAAAGGGCCCCGACAAACCACCGGGGATCAAGGTAGCCGGACACTCAGGCCTTGTACAGATGAGCAGACATGTCCGATGAAAAGGGTCCGCGGACCGTTTTCATCGGACATGTCTGCTGGGAGGTTTTGGTCTGATGTGTGTACACACCATCAGACCAAAATCCCCGCGGGCAGAGAACGCGGTGATGTAGACGACACCGACGTTCTCTGACACGGAAGGTCAATGCTTCCATGCATGCGTCGAATCAATTCGACGCATGCGCGGGATTTCGGGCCAGCGGACATGTCTGATGAGTCGTACTAACCATCGTACATGTCCAATGGACAGGCTTCCAGCGGACAAGTTTCTTAGCATGCTAAGAAACGTTTGTCCGCTGGAAACCTGCCTGCTAGGCCGGGACATGTCTGGTAGGCCCTACACACGGTCGGACATGTCCGCGGAAACTGGTCCGACGGACCAGTTTCAGCGGACGTGTTTGGTCGTGTGTACACTGCCTTAAGGATTGATCACCTGTCAGTCGGTACCTGGGCGACAAGTTGAAGTAGATCCAGGCGTAATTCATCTAAGGAGGATTATCTCCATAACTACAAATGAGAGAGGGCCTGTGACAGGTGTCTCCCCGAAGTTCACCAAGGAGGGTCTGTGGCAGAGACTTTTCCTCAAGTTCAAGTTCACCAAGGAGGGTCTGTGGCAGGGACTTTATCCTACAAATGTTTGAGTGATACTCCGGCTGCCAGGTCGGTGAGAGAGGCCTGTCCGGGTACACTAAACCCACTCCGGCAGGCGTGGCGCAGAGAAGCATTACGTTTGGGAGCAGGACTGTTTCCCTATCATCACGCCTGAATCTGCTGTTCTCCTTTCTTCTTCAACTTTACTTTCCTCACCACAAGTTTATTGTTTTTACCCGGCTGGGTAATAAAGAGCACAGCAAAGAGCACCTATTGTGGACATTCCCTTACTTCTACCAAATGCAATACACATCATCCACCCCTAGGAATTCGGGGGAGCCATGAGGTAATCGTGCCACCCAAAACCACCAGCAGCTCCTCTGGGGGTAGTGCTACACTCACAATCCAAGGTTTTACTGTACTTTGGTTCTATGTCAGAACCACTTTATTCCACAGGCTGGCCTCCAGCCCACCATTAATGCAAGCAACAAAGGGATGAGCCTCCCGCTGTGGTTGAATAGCAGGCTGTGGGAGGTGGCTGCCTCTACTTGGGTTTACAGAGAGGTTACAATGTGGATAGGTCCCAGTAAAATTGGAGATTTTCATTGTTCTTGGAAATCCCTTTAAATGGACCTGGGCTAAGCAGCAACTGTGTGTGGTAAGGAAATCTAGCCATATGGCTGTATTATGCATTAAGACTTGCTAGGGGAGGTAAAATATTTTACAAAGCTGAGAGTTCAATAGGACAACTGTAGCAGAAGATAATTTGAAATGGAGCGTGATAAAAATTGGTGGGGTTGTGATTTAATACAGCTTGGTGTCCTTCTAAATCCTCCACCATTTACAGACATAATGGCTGGCAATAATCTACAGGCCTTAAATTGAAAATAACTCCATCCACCCTGTTGGTTATTGTAATTTTACGACTGTACGGTGTTTGTGGCTGGCTTTATTAATGTATTTTATGTCCTGTCTGCAGCGTTTCTTGTGCTGAGGCACAGGGGGGTACCGTGCATTTCAATAGAGGCCTAGTATTTCAATTGCTGTCATCATCTTCCCGTAGGCCACTACGATTTAATCCTGCAATTTCTGCATCCAGTCAAATTCTTCCTCCCCCAGAACTCACAGCCATTAGACCCTTGTAGTTTATTACACAGAGAAATTCAATATCTCTCCGAGTCTGGGGAGAATTACTTGCTGGCAGGCATTAAATGTTAATGCTGTTTGCCAACAGCCACATCATGAAGCAATCTAGCAGTGAAAGGTTGTTTTTTCCAAACGCTTTTGTGTAATCTAATATTTCACTCCTTTGGATATGCTTTCTCACAAAAGAATCTTTCTGGCATTTCTGTAATGATTTGAGCATATTTCCTAACTCCTCTTAAGAAAAAACAAAACATGACATTTAGGCGTTTCCTGTTTCAGGATCCAACACCCAAAAAAATGTTGTACCCGGGCCTGCCCCTTCCTCTACATTATGCTGACAGCGCAGTTTGTATAGAACATGATGAGGAAGCCCCTACTTCATTATGGCACATGACCACCTTGAAGGAGAGAGTTAAAGTGGTAAAAAACCCGAAAAGAAAAATGTTATGCCTTATGTGTTATACACACGACCGGTTTTAACAACAAGAAAACTGCCATTTTTTATATTGGTCGTGAAAACCGGTCGTGTGTATGCTCCCTAGCAGTTTTCTCGACTAAAAAACTGCACGCAACAAATTGAAACCAGCTCTCTTTTTTCTCGCCGTGTTTCCCGCCAGTCTTTTTCTCAACGTGAAAAACAGTCCTGTGTATGCTTTGACTGCTGAGAAGCTTAGGCTTAACTTGCTCTTAATTCAACCATACCAAAAAACCTTGCCCCCCCCCCCCCCCAATAATTACGCACAGACCATTTAAAGTTGGAAGTGGGCAAGGCCACAGCTTTATTAAAACATATTGTTATAACAAACTTCAAATCCCAACAATCCTAAAACCATGCCAGTCACGGTTACACCGTGAGCATATAAACAAAAATGTCTAGTCTAAGAGGCCTGTCTCCACCATCAGTGCGAGACGGGCATTAAACTGACCCTGTGATTTAACGTGAGGGCTTAGCCCAAAAAGTAATGCCAATTGCTGGCCAGGTAAAACCGCCAAAGAAGCTGTGACGAAACAACAACACCATGGGCGGGAGGGTGGGCAACGCTTGTGACGTCAATTCTTCGGAATTAGTGGGACGTGCCCCTGCGTAGCTATTTCTAGAGTTCTGTCTCCACCCCCTCACCTCGTGCCATCGTAGCCAATCCCAGCGGAGCCACTCCGACTCCCTCCTCATGTTGACGCCCTGACTGGTTGCCAAGCATCCAGCAGTCAAGGCTCCCTTTCCTTAGTGCAGGGCGGGTCAAGGGGCCTTCATTCCGAGGGGGAAAAAAAATGTGCATGCTCAGAATCAAGTATGCAGCCCAAAAGAAGCCCAAAGGAACTTCCCCTTTTATAGTCCCGTCGTATGTGTTGTACGTCACCGCGCTTTGGTCGGAAGTTTTTTTGCATGAACGTGTGTATGCAAGTCAGGCCTCGTACACACGACCGAGTTTCTCAGCAAAAACCAGCAAGAAACTTGCTGGGTTTTTTTTTTTGCCGAGGAAACCGGTCGTGTGTACACTTTGACGAGGAAACTGTTGAGGATCTCGGCGAGCCAAAAAGAGAGCATGTCTTCTTTTTCCTCGACGGGAATGGGGAAATTTGGCTCGCCAAGATCCTCGACAGCCTAACAAGGAACTCGACGAGCAAAACGATGTTTCTCGGTCGTGTGTACCAGGCTGAAAAGGAATCACGTTGGGAAAAATGGTCGTGTGTACAAGGCATAATATATTGCAATTTTCTCTTTTTAGGCTTTTTATTCTTTATTTTTACCTGGTGATCCTACCAGTAACACATTTCCTGTCTTAGGGTGTCTCCACTCTGGACGGGGGAGCAATGGAGACAACTTTGGATTGCAGGATTATCATTCTGGGGGGAGGGTAGTGTTAGACTAGCAGATTTAGTCTAGGTTCACATCTATGTGGCTGCGCTTGATGCGTTTTTCAGGCATGTTTTGCAGTGTGTTTTCCGTTTTTAAACCCTCGTTTTTTATGTGTTTGTGTTTTTGCATGCAGTTTCCATGTATTTAAAAAAATGTTCCACTCTCTTTAAACACACTGTATACACACTGTACATTGCTGGTTGCTAATGAGCAGGCCGGGAAGCTGTCCACTGTGTCCTTAACAACCGATGAGTCATCAGCTGTTAGTGGGGTTCCTCGCTGACAGCTGAATGTAAAAAAAAAAATTCGCACCAAAAGCAAAAACTGAAAACAGCGGCGTGGGGTCCATACCAGGCCTTTCGGGTCTAGTATGGATTCAGAATTTTACACCAAATTAAATTTTTAAATGGCATAGGGTCCCCCCAAAATTCATCCAAATATGCTGTCCGGCAGGTCAAGAAAATGAGGAGTAAGCGCCCTTGAACCATACAAGGCCGCATGCCCTCAACATGGGGGAATGTTGGCTTTGGGTGGGGGGAGGGGCTATTACCTAACCGGTGGTTGTGGGGGTCTGCAGGCAGGGGGTTTAGCAGAATCTGGAAACCCCCTTTAAGAAAGGGGGCCCCCAGATCCCGGCCTCCCCCATGTACATTGGGGTACAATTTTTTAAAAAATGTTGGCATGGGGGGTCCCCTCAGAATCCATACTAGACTAGGCCTGGTATTGACCTGGGGGGATCCCACATTTTCCTTTGCCAGCATTTTTTTTATTCCGCTGTCAACCCCCGGTGACAGCTGATGACTCATCGCTTGTTAAGGATGCGGCAGCCGACTTTCTGGCCCGCTCCTTAGCAATCAGCTATTTACAGTGTTTCAACAGAAAAATAAAAACACAAAATGAAAAACACATCAAAAATCGCATCACAAACACTGGAATCTGGTGCGATTCCATTGAAGTAAATTACACGCAAAACGCAGGAAAAAAGTCCCAGACCCTTTCCAGAAATGGTCCGGCTGCAAAACACATAGGCCCGGATTCAGAAAGCACTTACCTCGACGTATCTTTATATACGCCGCGTAAGTGCACAGATGCGCCGTCGTATTTATGCGCCTGATTCTTAAAGCTAGATACGCCTGAATTTTGGCTCTATCCGACTGACGTAAGTCTCCTACGCCGTCGTATCTTGGGCGTATATTTACGCTGGCCACAAGGGGCGCTTCCATTGTTTTACGAGTCGAATATGCAAATGAGCGAGATACGCCGATTCTCGAAGTACTTGTGCCCGTCGCTGTAATCTACGCCGTTTACGCAAGGCGTACGTCCGGTGTAAAGTTCAGCCTCATAAAGCAGGGGTAAGTCATGTTAGGGTATGGACCAGGGAACAGCCGTCGTATTTTACGTTGTTTACGTAAGTCGTACTTGAATGGGGCTGGGCGTAGGTTACGTTCACGTCGTAGGCATTGAGCCGTCGTATCTTAGGGAGTATATGCGGCGTGATTCTGAGCATGCGTGCGCATGCGCCGTTCGTTCAGCCCTTCATTTACATCACGCTTCATTTTAATAGATCACGCTCAATTCCTTCCTACTTTGAATTAGGCGGGCTTACGCCGTCCAATTTACATTACGCCGGCGCAACAAAGGGAGCAAGTGCTTTGTGAATACTGTTCTTGCCTCTCTATGTTACATCGGCGTAGCGCATATGAGATGCGCTACGCAGCTCTAAAGATGCGCCGATCTACGTGAATCCGGGCCATAGATGTGAACGCGTACCGTGTTATTTCTTAGTTCTCTAACTTTCCCCCTTTGTTGGACAGCTTGGCCTGTTTGAAAGACAACATGTATTGTCATGATCACCAGGTGAAAATAAAGTATAAAAAAACTAAAAAAGGAAACTAAGAACGGGTAAGCTGCAATATATTACATTTTTATCTTTGGGTTTAATACTGCTTTAAAGTAGTTGTAAACCCACTTTTCAAAAAAAAACAAAAAAAAAAACACCACCTGCAAGACAAAAAACAGGACAGTCCATCGTTTTCAATATTTTCCTGTTTCTACTTATGTTTCCTGGAATTCCATTGACAAGATAGTCCACAATTTTTTTTTCATTGCTGCCACTGCAACTGCAGCTGTCACATCTGGCCTGGGGTTTACTCCTAGTAAACTAGCATGCATCAAGAGCCCTGAAGAAGGGGCAATCCTTTCTCCCAAAACCATTGGATTGATGTACTTGTTGCTACTCCCAAAACAAATTCTTGAATCGACTTCCAAACTTGCAATTCTTTTGGATACCGGGTGCTCATCCTATTCGAATTTCTTCACAAATCTTTTTTAGAAACCCCTAACCAACTGTTAGAAACTCTACCAGGTTTTAAACAATGTCTCTGTCTGCATTTAGGAGGATTACCCGTGTTCTGTCTGTCATCCATCACTGAGCAGGAACTGAGAGGAAATGTCACCACTAGGGACAACGGTCAGACAGGAAGTGCAGATATTTTTGATAACTTTCTATTGTTTCTGACACCCATTCAATTTAAAGTGAGAAGAAGTTAAAACAGAGACACCAATAGGAACACACAGGGGTTTCAAACCCTTCCTTAGGCCTCGTACACACGACCAAGTTTCTCTGCAAAAATCAGCAAGAAACTTGCTGTTTTTTTTTTTTGCCAAGGAAACCGGTCGTGTGTACACTTTGACGAGGAAACTGTTGAGGATCCCGTCGAGCCAAAAAGAGAACATGTCTTCTTTTTCCTCGACGGGAATGGAGAAATTTGGCTCGCCGAGATCCTCGACAGCCTAACAAGGAACTCGATGAGCAAAACGATGTGTTTCGCCCGTCGAGTTTCTCGGTCGTGTGTACGAGGCCTAACTCTACAAAACTGAAAAACACTCTTGGCGGATTGGGCTCTAAAGTAGATGCAAACCCCAAGAGCCGGTTCACACAGGCGCGACTCATCAGACGACTTAGCCGCCTGACAAGTCGCGCCTCGTTCTGTACTATGGAACAGTTCTAATAGGAGCGACTCAAGTCGCTCCGACTTAGAATAAGGTTCCTCTACTACTTTGGGACGACTTTAGGGCTACTTGCATTGACTTCCATACAGAAGTGTTTTTTAAAGTCGTCTCTGAAGTCGTGGGCAGATCGTCTTGCCGAGTCGCTCGGAAAGTCGCGCTGCCCCTGTGTGAACCGGCTTTAACTGAATGACATTGAGTTTGCTAAAGCACTTTGTATTATAAACAACTGCCTTTTTAAATATAGTACTTGCTTCACCTTTTATTGCATCTCCAAGTGACGGTGACAACAGTGGACCATACCTGCATAAGGTTTGTTTATATTGGCACTTGTCTGGATCAGTTTGACAGGGCAACAATGCAGGAGCACAATGGGAAAACTGGGGCAGGCTGTTGTCACCATATAACAGGAAGTTCCTGAATAAGAACCCTAATGGTAGGATCACTATATATTATCGTAAAGAAAGCTACAGTTTACTTATTAAGTTATATTAATGTGTTAAATCTTATATGAGACTTGGGTTTAGATATACTTTAATGTTTAAGAGCATCCAGAGAGATTGCTGATAGTCCGCCTGCTCTTAGATGGCCGTATATGGGTACATGGAGGGGAGGACGGGACGCAGATGCTGCCCAGAAAGGAGAAACTTAGTGGATAGAGCAGCATTTCTCCTGTTAGTCAGTCCCGCAGTGTCAGTGAAAGCTGTTCATTCTCATCTGTGTTGATGGTCAGCCGGGCCAATTCTAACCACATTATTGGGTTTTTTCCTGCTATAAAAAGCAAACGTCTGACATAAACAGGAGGGCGTCATCCTCACGCTATAAAGTGTAACTCCAGTTTTGTTGACAAAAAAAAAAAGACCTTTTAGATTTTTTTAAACCATCCTCTTTTTTTGCAGAAATGATCTCATCATGCCCTTTCTCAGACTGATTATTAAACAGGAGATTTTGCATACAGCATATATTACATTGATGGGTTGCTATATTGTTTGAGACATTTTACATTTTTATGAATGATTATTTCAGACTGCAAAAACTTACCACATATTTTTTTTTAAATAAACTTGAACATACGCATACTGGCCATTTTGTTGCAGGTGGAAGGCACAGGTGCACCGTCCAGTACCGCTGCTGGCAGCCTGTCAATCTCTATATGAGGCTGACAGCTGCTTTAGCTGGATGGGGCTGGGCAGTGCACCGAGCTGTACTTACATTTATGGCAGTATGCGCCCAATGACGAATGTCCAGAATGCAGTTCGCTTGTATTCATCCCTGGGCGCATATTGCCCTAAATGTTCTTATAGCTAGGTTCACCATCCATCCCTGTCGAACTGCAGCAGAGTTTGACAGGCTGCCAAAAGCACGAGTGGACAGTGCATCTTTGCCTGCTGCTGGTACCTAAATGCTTGAGTCTCATGCTACATAGTTGCACAGGTCTTGGCACTGTTCTCCTTTATGTAAAAATCTCAATTTTTTTGCTAGAAAATTAATCAGAACCCCCAAACATTATATATTTTTTTTTAGCAGACACCCTAGGCAATAAAATGGCGGTCATTGCAACTTTTTTTCTCGCACGGTATTTGCGCAATAATTTTTCAAACGCCTTTTTTTAGGGAAAAAAACAGTTTCATGAATTAAAAAATAACAAAACAGTAAAGTTAGCCCAATTTTTTTGTATAATGTGAAAGACGATGTTACGCCGAGTAAATAGATACCTAACATGTCACGCTTTAAAATTGCGCACACTCATGGAATGGCGCCAAACTTCGGTACTTAAAAATCTCCATAGGCGACGCTTTAATTTTTTTTACAGGTTACTATTTTTGAGTTACAGAGTAGCTCTAGTGATAGAATTGTTGCACACGCTCTAACACACGCGATGATACCTCACATGTGGGGTTTGAACGGTGTTTACATATGTGGGCGGGACTTGCATGCGCGTTCGCTTCTGCACGCGAGCGACCAGGACAGGGGCGTTTTAAAAATGTTTTTTTATTATTTTATTTTATTTTTTTACTTCATTTTTTTATTTTTACACTTTTTTTTTTTTGATCACTTTTATTCCTATTACAAGGAATGTACACATCCCTTGTAATAGGAATCACTGTGACAGGTCCTCTTTATGGAGATATGTGGGGTCAATAAGACCCCACATCTCTCCTACAGGCTTACAAGCATGAAATCGGTGAAAAACATTTCACCGATTACATGCCGACAGCCGGGATTGCGGCTTTGTTTACTTCCGGGTACCGGGCGTGACGTCATAACGTCACGCCCGGCCCTCCGACGGTCATAGAGATGACTGTGACCGTCTGGTCACCAGTCATCTCTATGGTTCAGCAACGCGCGCCGGCCGATTCGCTCTCCGGGCCCCCGATGGCACGGGAGAGCCCGGAGAAGCACCGGATGGCGGCGGGAGGGGGGGACGTCCCCTCCCGCTGCCTAGAAGAACGATCGAGCGGCGCCGCTTTGATCGTTCTTCTGGTGCACAGAATCGCCGGCTGAAGACAGAGATATCTGAATGATGCCTGCAGCTGGCATCATTCAGATATCACCGCTCAAAGTCCAGGACGTCCCAGGACGTCCTACGGGTCTGAAGTGGTTAAACTGTCACTTTAAATAGTTTGCTTGGTTAAAGTGGAACTAAACCCTCCTACCCTTTTCAGCCAACGAAGCCGCCATCTTAGCCCCTATTCCAGGGATATGCAATTAGCGGACCTCCAGCTGTTGCAGAACTACAAGTCCCATGAGGCATAGCAAGACTCTGACAGCCACAAGCATGACACCCAAAGGCAGAGGCATGATGGGAATTGTAGTTTTGCAACATCTGGAGGTCCGCTAATTGCATATCCCTGCCCTATTCGATCAACAACTGCCATGGTGCTGCACATGGGGATCAGTTATGACACCAGCAATTGGATGGTTTGACAGTTTGGTTGAAAGCACAAGCAAATGTAACAGATGGCATGCCAGGAATGTAACCGTTTAAAACGGTTTAGTTCTGCTTTAGGGCCCTTTCACATGGGGCTGACCGTGTGCGGGTTCCGCTTTGCTCAGCGGGGATCACTCCGTCGATCCCCGCTGAGCAGGCAGAAGACTGGTCTATCTCTGCCCACTGTGCAGGGACCGACCTGTCAAAGCGCCGCTCTCCCCTATGGGGGATCGGATGACGACGGGCGGTGGAGTCCGTTGTCATCCGATCCGATCTGATCCGCCAGGGGGATGGAAAAGTAGGGTTTTCCTCCACCGCACTTTGGCGGATCAAAGCGAGTCGGATGTAAGCGGGCATGTCACCGCTGACATCCGTGGCTCCATAGAGGTGCACGGAGCGCCCGTTCAGGTCCGCCTAAAAAACTGAGGCCCTAAGGTCCCTTTCAGCCATGCAGACCTTTCATCAGTTTAGTCAAGTTTTCTCAAAGAAAAAACGGATGTAGTTTTCATCAGTTTTTAACCTGTTTACATCAGTTTTTCATTTGTTTACAATATTTTTTTCATCCGTTTACATCAGTTTCTCATTAGATGCTCACAGGTCCAGGACAAGGGGTGGGCAGGAGGGAAAGCTGCCCTGGGCACTGTGCTATCATGTGTGGTTCAGGGGCATCACAAGGAGATTGATGTGCTGGGAAGGGGGATTTGGAGTGGGGAATTTGTGCTTGGAGGGCAAGTTTGAGGGGTAGAGGATTTGTGCTAGGAAGTGGGATTTTTTTGGGGGGGGGGGGGATTGTGCTGGGAGCATATGTGGAATGAGAGGATTTGAGCTAAGCATGCATAATAGCGGTCAATTTTTTTTTTTGGGGGGGGGGGGATTTTTGAAAACTCATAATGCCCATATATCTTGGGGGAAGGGGGGCACAATTTGGCATGTCCCCCCTGGGCTCTATGATGACCTTGTCCTGACACTTGCTGCTCATCAGTTTTAACATCAGTTTTTTCATCAGTTTACATCAGTTTGTCATCCGTTGTGTGCATTGATTCCAGAAAAAATGATAATCAAAAATAATTTATGGGCACCAAAGGAAAATAAACCATTGACTGACATGACTGGCTTCTGGTATATTTAGATATAATTTCAGATCTTAATTTCCAGAGACACCATCATCACAAACACTTTTTACTTTCTTCTAAAACCAGGACTGGTCCCTCAAATCAGGGATATCTGGTTACCCCAAAGACGCCTTCCTACACCTTCCCCCCACCCGTTCGCTTGCCTGTATCTGGTTTTTATTAAAGTTTTTTTCAAAGCCCATTCAAAGGAGAAGAAGATATTGCATACATATTACTAATATTAAGAACGGAAGGTATACACCAATACCAGATGCTGATATTGTAATTTAATAGGAGCCTATATATAAAGGGTCAGATACAAATATTTCAATTTTTGACATGTTTGCCCTATTGCCCTGTGTATAAAAACAATTTGTTTTCAGCAGAATTTCATTGCTTTTTGTTACTATATTGTTACCTTTATATAAATAGGAGAAAATCAATTATGCTAGGTTTTAGCTAAATTCGCTTTGATCAGGTTGACACCATTATTCTCTATTGAAGGATGTGAAAGGCCAACTTTTTTATATTTTATTAATCTAGTAGTTCCTCTTATTATTATTATCTGTTTTTCTTATTTAACCACACACTTTGCTTTCGTAAATGTGGCTTAATGAATACGCAGGAGAAACAAAATGCATACTTGGCTTCAGCTAGTTCACTTTTTAATTATACTTTTGACTGGGCGGATGCCATTATTCTCTAATGAAGGATAAGAATTGCCTTTTTTTTATTATTATTCATCTAGTAGTTCCTATTATCATTATTATTATTATATTTTTCATTTTATATATATTTTTTTCTTTTATTTATTCTACCACAATTTTTTCTTTCTTAAAGGGGAGTTCCAGCCATTTGTATGTTTATTAAAAGTCAGCAGCAACAAAAAGTGTAGCTGCTGGCTTTTAATAAACAGACACTTACCTGCTCCAGCGACGCGCCGGCCGGGGCTCCGCTCCTCTCCCCCCCTCCCCGGCCGGCGTCTTCATTCTCAGTGTGGGCACCCGGCCGTGACAGCTTTCGGCTTCACGGCCGGGCACCCACTGCGCATGCACGAGCGGCACTGCGCATGCGCGAGCGGCACTGCGCCGTGTAATTGGCCAGGAGATCGCCTAGGACCTGTGACGTGTCCTAGGCGATCGCCTACAGCAGCCCCTTCCTGTAGGCAATTAAGCTTAGTCGCCTACAGGAAGGAGGAAGTGGGACAGGAAGTCCCACTCTTCCTGAAGCCCTCACTCCCCCCCCAAAAAAATTACATGCCAAATGTGGCATGTAAGGGGGAGAGGAGTGGGTTAAGAGGAAGTTCCAAATTTGGGTGGAACTCCTCTTTAAAGGGGTTGTAAAGGATTTTTTTTTTTCCCTAAATAGCTTTCTTTACCTTAGTGCAGTTCCTCCTTCACTTACCTCATCCTTCCATTTTGCTTTTAAGTGTCCTTATTTCTTCTGAGAAACGCTCACTTCCTGTTCTTCTGACTGTAACTCACCACCGTAATGCATGGCTTTCTCCCTGGTGTGGTGAAAGACTCTTGAGGGGGGAGGGGCGAGCAGGCAAGTCAGGACACTCTCTACTTTGCAGATAGAGAAAGGAGCTGTGTGTTAGTGGGCGTCCTGACACTCCTGCTCGCCCCCTCCCCCCTCAAGAGGCTTTCTCCACACCAGGGAGAAAGCCTTGCATTACTGTGTGGAGTTACAGACAGAAGAACAGAAAGTGAGGATTTCTCAGAAGAAAAAAGGACAATTAAAAGTAAAATGGAAGGATGAGGTAAGTGAAGGAGGACTGCACTAAGGTAAAGGAAGCTATTTAGGGGGGAAAAAAAAAACCTTTACAACCCCTTTAATTATACTTTTGACTGGGCGGATGCCATTATTCTCTAATGAAGGATAGTGGGCCATATTCTCAAACAAGTTACGCCAGTGTATCTACTGATACACCGGCGTAAATCTAATTTCCCGCCGGCGTATCATTATTTTGTATTCACAAAACAAGATACGCCGGATTTAGGCTAGGATTCGACTAGTATAAGTCACTTACACTGTCGGATCCTAAATGTAATTCGCCGCCGGCCGCTAGGTGGCGTTTACGTTCAGGTCTCATTTGTTTATGCAAATGAGCCTGATACGCCGATTCCCGAACGAAATTGCGTCGTGTAACCGTCGCTAACGTCGTTTGCGTAAGGTTACCCCTGCTATATGAGGGGTAACCTTACGCCAGTCCCACGTATGCCATGTTAAGTATGGCGTCGGGTCCCCGTCGTCTTTTCCCGTCGGGTACGTCGTTTTACTAAGTCGTTCTTGAATACGACTTTATGTCAATAACGCACACGTCGGCGTCATTGACGTTTTCCGCCGAGAACTGGAGCATGTGCACTGGGCTATTTTTAGCCCGGCGCATGCGCAGTTCGATCGAAACGGGGGCGCGCTTAATTTAAATATAAGCCGCCCCCTTTGAAATACGTGGGGATACACCGGGCCAATTACACTACGCCGCCCCAAACTACAGAGCGAGTGTTTGGGGAATACAGCACTTGCTCCTGTAGGTTGGGGCGGCGTAGTGTAAATGGCTTACGCGACGCCCGCCGGAAATCTACGGGAATATGGCCCGATAATTGCCTTTTTTTATTATTATTCATCTAGTAGTTCCTATTATCATTATTATTATTATATTTTTATTTTATATATATATATAAGTCTTTGTGAATCTGGGCCTAGTTCACCAGATTCAGTGGCTGTTTCAGTTTGGGGTCCTTCTAAGCTTGTGGACTTGATGATGAGTAGCCACTTTGGCTATAATAGTATATAACTTAAAATATATATAATAACTTATACCAGTATATTTACCAACAACAAAAACAAATAATATAGTAGCTTAAAGGGGTTGTAAAGGTTGTTTTTTTTATTTTCCAAATAGGTTCCTCTAAGCTAGTGCATTGTTGGCTCACTTACCTTTTCCTTCCATTTCCCTTCTAAATGTTTTTTTGTTTGTCTGAATTTCTCACTTCCTGTTTCTCCTCAGTAAAACTTGCCCTCATTGTCCGAGCCGTTTCAGACAAAGAAAAAAAAGGATGTTCATATGTGAAGGCCTTTGTTCTGAGTGTATAGACAGCCTACAGCGCTCAAGGTTAGATTGCAGAGCTCAGCAAGTAGCCCACCTGCAGCTCTTTGCACAGTCAGGGGATGAACAGCCTACAGCTCTCAGGGGATGGACAGCCTACAGCTCTCAGTGGATGGACAGCCTACAGCTCACAGGGGACGGACAGCCTACAGCTCACAGAGGACGGACAGCCTACAGCTCACAGGGGATGGACAGCCTACAGCTCACAGGGGATGGACAGCCTACAGCTCACAGGGGATGGACAGCCTACAGCTCTCAGGGGATGGACAGCCTACAGCTCTCAGGGGATGGACAGCCTACAGCTCTCAGGGGATGAACAGCAGCCTACAGCTCTCAGGGGATGAACAGCCTACAGCTCTCAGGGGATGAACAGCCTACAGCTCTCAGGGGACGGACAGCCTACAGTTCTCAGGGAACGGACAACCTACAGCTCTCAGGGGATAATCAGCCTGCAGCTCTCAGTGGATGGACAGCCTACAGTTCACAGGGGACAAACAGCCTACAGCTCACAGGGGACGGACAGCCTACAGTTCTCAGGGGACGGACAGCCTACAGCTCACAGGGGATGGACAGCCTACAGTTCACAGGGGACGGACAGCCTACAGCTCACAGGGGACAGACAGCCTACAGCTCACAGGGGACAGACAGCCTACAACTCACAGGGGACGGACAGCCTACAGCTCACAGGGGATGGACAGCCTACAGCTCACAGGGGATGGACAGCCTACAGCTCACAGGGGATGGACAGCCTACAGCTCACAGGGGATGGACAGCCTACAGCTCTCAGGGGATGAACAGCCTACAGCTCTCAGGGGATGAACAGCCTACAGCTCTCAGGGGATGGACAGCCTACAGTTCTCAGGGAACGGACAACCTACAGCTCTCAGGGGATAATCAGCCTGCAGCTCTCAGTGGATGGACAGCCTACAGTTCACAGGGGACAAACAGCCTACAGCTCACAGGGGACGGACAGCCTACAGTTCTCAGGGAACAGACAGCCTACAGCTCACAGGGGACGGACAGCCTACAGCTCACAGGGGACAGACAGCCTACAACTCACAGGGGACAGACAGCCTACAACTCACAGGGGACAGACAGCCTACAGCTCACAGGGGATGGACAGCCTACAGCTCACAGGGGATGGACAGCCTACGGCTCACAGGGGATGGACAGCCTACGGCTCTCAGGGGATGGACAGCCTATGGCTCTCAGGGGATGGACAGCCTATGGCTCTCAGGGGATGGACAGCCTATGGCTCTCAGGGGATGGACAGCCTATGGCTCTGCAGCTCTCAGGTGATGGGCAACCTGCAGCCCAGAGCTCTTCCAGGGGAAAGACAGGGCAGTGGCATCTGCAGATAAGCAGCCTCTAGCTCTAAGCATCACCCAGCTCCTTCTAAATGAGTTCCCAGATTGGCAGAAAAATGTACACTTTTACAATAATCCTTAGTCCTAGTGATATGGAAAAGTTATGATTCATTTTAAGCCAATCCAGGACCTGAATTTTTAGCCTGTGCTTTTATGAAACAGACGGTATCATATAACATAGGGGGAACCGTCATGATGGCATTCCTTACGTTGTGGTCAGATATTTGAGAAGTTCCTGTGTATTTGCTTTATGTTGTTTGCTTAGAGGAAGATGAAAAGCATCTACTACGTTTCTAGGCTGGTATGTTTGCACACAGGAGTGACACATCTAGGGGAGTTATGCAGGACTGACCTTCATGGTCAGTTTGATTAAAGACACCCCCACCAGACCATTCATTTAAAACAAATTCCCATAAAATGATGTGTGTTTGGTGTATTGTATGCATGCATTACTTGTAGAGCCTTCCTTGTGTAAACATCCAAAAGCCCTGATGCTGTGACCTTGGATGTGATGTCAGCAGCCCTAGCAGTCTCATCACTCCAGTGACACTGTATATTACTACCCTTCACTCTTCCCCTGGTAGCTATATAAAAGGTTATGTGGGGAGGAGCTGGGTCAGCACAGAGTAATTAGACTCTCCCAGAAGAGGAGAGGGCTAGTATGTGCAGGGGGGGGGGGTGTGTGTGCTGCGCTAGGAAATTGACTCACATCGCAAGCAGTGGGGTCCCGCTTATAAGGGGCTCACGGATGCCCCCCGAATCCATGCGCCCCCCAATCCGGGCGCGGAAAGCATTGATTTCAATGGGGTTTTCTTTATTTTAAGCACATGATTAGAGCCTGAAGTCACTTGTGTGACATTAGCTAATTAATTACATTAGCTAATTAATACAGTATTCGCTAATGTCTTCCTGCTTCTCCTCCCGGCCAATTAGGAAGTGGGACCTGAGACCCATTTGGCCAGGGAGTTTTAGTACTCCCGGCCAATCAAGGCTCAGGACCCACTTCCTAATTGGCTGGGAAGAGAAGCAACCGCCCTGGCTCTTCCTTCCACAAGCTGCGGGCCATGTGCTGTGAGGAGCAGCAGGTGGAGGGGCAGAGGGGCAACAACAGTCTCTTCCAGGATCCCTACCCTGGATCCAGCACCAACACCACCACCTCTTCATTGTCCTCCTCCCCACACCACTACCGCAGCAACAGCTAGAGGAGGCCACCAAGCAACAGCAGCAACCAGGAGGGACTCGTAGTCTCCTCCAAACACCAGCTCATCAAGATTGACAGCTGTGGCTGGACTGACAGCGGGGGCGGCACCAGACACTCAGGGGGCACGGTTATCACCTGGAGCCCTGCGGTGGTCAACACAGGATGAGCAAGAGCGGGGAGAACACCAAGGACAAGAAGGATAATGTAAGGCCTAAGATCGCCACCTTCCCGCCCGGTCACACCACCTCTGCTGGGCCAGCACACTTCTCATTCTAATCATCTCTAGGGTCTGCTTCTACCTTCGATCAATCAGCTGCCACTGATTGCAGGTGAAAAATAATAATTTCCGTGGTGCTTTTTCTGTGCTTTTGTCAGACATTTTTGAAGTTGGTGAAAGAGCCTAAAGGCTCATACACACGGTCAGACATCCAACAAAATTTCCCTTGGATTTTTGTCCTAATTGATTTGTCCGGCCACACCCATAGCATACACACAGTCAGACTTTTCTGCAAACTTTTCTCAAACTTTCCTAACATCACGTGTTTTTTTTGCTCTTTTCTGCTCTTTACCGCCATCCTTTGGTTAACTTCTGCTATTGTTTATTGCTTTTAACCACTTGCCGTCGCTGCACCGCCGAAATACGTCCACAAGGTGGCTCTCCTAGGCGAGACCACGTAAATGGACGTCCTGCCTATTAGCCGCCACTAGGGGCGCACGGGCGCCGCCGGAGGCGCGCGCGCGCGCCCCCCGCTCGCCCCCGACTCCCGTGCGTGTGCCCGGCGGGCGCGATCGCCGCCGGGCACACGCGATCGCTCGGTACAGAGCGGGGAACGGGAGCTGTGTGTGTAAACACACAGCTCTCGTTCCTGTCAGCAGGGGAAATGCTGATTTTCTGTTCATACAATGTATGAACAGAAAATCAGTGTTTCCCCTAGTGAGGCCACCCCCCCCCCCACAGTAAGAACACACCCAGGCATACTTAACCCCTTCCCCGCCCCCTAGTGTTAACCCCTTCACTGCCAGTGGCATTTTTATAGTAATCTAATGCATTTTTATAGCACTGATCGCTATAAAAATGCCAATGGTCCCAAAAATGTGTCAAAAATGTCCGAAGTGTCCGCCATAATGTCGCAATACCGAAAAAAAAATCGCTGATCGCCGCCATTACTAGTAAAAAAAATATTAATAAAAATGCCATAAAAATACCCCCTATTTTGTAAACGCTATAACTTTTGCGCAAACCAATCAATAAACGCTTATTGCGATTTTTTTTTACGAAAAATATGTAGAAGAATACGTATCGGCCTAAACTGAGGAAAAAAAATGTTTTTCTATATATTTTTGGGGGATATTTATTACAGCAAAAAGTAAAAAATATTCATTTTTTTCAAAATTGTCGTTCTATTTTTGTTTATAGCGCAAAAAATAAAAAACGCAGAGGTGATCAAATACCACCAAAAGAAAGCTCTATTTGTGGGAAAAAAAGGACGCCAATTTTGTTTGGGAGCCACGTCGCACGACCGCGCAATTGTCTGTTAAAGCGACGCAGTCCCGAATCGCAAAAAGTACTCTGGTCTTTGGGCAGCAATATGGTCCGGGGGGTAAGTGGTTAACATTGGTTCTGAGCATGCGTATTTGCACTTTGTCCAAAAGTTGGTTGGATTGCTGTACACACAGTCAGACAAGGCACCATCAGACTTTTGTTGCCGAAAAGTTGGTCCGTTTGCAGACCCAACTTTTTGTCGGATGAAACCCGAAAAAGTTGGTCAGATGGAGCGTACACACGGTCGGACAAATTCTAAAAGTTGCAGATTTTGAAGTTGGTTGGCCAAAAGTCTGACCGTGTGTATGGGGCTTAAGAAAACCACACAAGTTCTTACAGTTCATCTCTGCTACCTTGTGTAGAAGAATTCTAAGCACTGTTTACATCCCTACTGACCCCCACGCAGAAAAATGCATCCATTCCTGTGCAAAACTCAAACTTGTTCTCGCTAAACTCATATTCATTCTACCAATATCGCTTGTGAAAAGAGGGGAAAGGAGGTTGGGACTTTGTGTGAGGCAACGAGTGGGTAGGTTCATCTGCCTCCATCCCTAATGTATGTATTAAAAAAGAGGGGGGCTGGTTGGGACTTTAAATGAAGCATGGCTAAGAGAATAAGGTATGCAATCACATGTTTATTGATTCCAAACAAGTATACATAGACTAGCAAAATAATAACATGGTACACGTAAAGCCCCGTAAACTCGATCAGACCTTTGTCCGACCAAAATCACATCGGATTTCTGAAAGAATTCCATCGGAGTAAAAGAGAACATGTTCTCTATCTAAACTTAGCAACTCACATGGTTAATGATTAAAAGAGGCACATCTAAGAATGCAGGGATCCGGAGTAAAACGATCCTCCTCACCTCCGGCTCTCATGAATGTCATTCTACAATCGTGACCAGGAAGACTACCCTGCAGTAGAGCGATCTGAAAGTGAGGCTTGAACCGCTCTTTAAAGGGGCGACATGAATGGCGGTGAGGAGAATGGTCTATGTGGACTGCATTACCCCGGATGCCTGCATACTTAGATATGGCTGTCTTAATCATCAACCATGTGAGTTTCTAAATGTTGTACCTTCATTAACTGCTTGCCGACCAGCCGCCGTATAACAGTTATACGGCGGCAGGTCGGCTCGGCTGCACGAGATCACGTGGCTATACGTGGCTATACGTCATCTCGAAAATCAGCCAATAGGGACGTGTGGGCGACGCCGGAGGCACGCGCCCCCCCGCTCGCCCCTGGTCCCGACGGGCGCGATCACCACCGGGCACCCGCGATCGCTCATTACAGAGCGAGAACCGTGAGCTGTGTGTATGAACAGCGATCTGTCATTTCCCCAAGTCAGTCCCACCCCCCCTTCAGTTAGAACACACCCAGGAAACATAATTAACCCCTTCCTCGCCCCCTAGTGTTAACCCCTTCCCTGCCAGTGGCATTTTTATAGTAATCAATCCATTTTTATAGCACCGATCGCTATAAAAATGCCAATGGTCCCAAAAATGTGTCAAAAGTGTCCGAACTGTCCGCCATAATGTCGCAGTACCGATAAAAATCGCTGATCGCCGCCATTACTAGTAAAAAAAAAATATTAATAAAAATGCCATGAAACTATGCCCTATTTTGTAGACGCTATAACTTTTGCGCAAACCAATCAATAAATGCTTATTGCGATTTTTTTTATGAAAAATACGTAGAAGAATATGTATCGGCCTAAACTGAGAAAAAAAATTGTTTTTTTTATATATTTTTGGGGATATTTATTATAGCAAAAAGTTAAAAATATTATTTTTTTTTCAAAATTCTCGCTCTATTTTTGTTTATAGCTCAAAAAATAAAAAACCACAGAGGTGATCAAATACCACCAAAAGAAAGCTCTATTTGTGGGAAAAAAAGGACGCCAATTTTATTTGGGAACCACGTCGCATGACCGTGCAATTGTCAGTTAAAGCAATGAAGTGCTGAATCGCAAAAAGGGGCCCGGTCATTGACCAGCAATATGGTCCGGTGCTGAAGTGGTTAAATGTAACCATATTGCTACACTTAGAGGCATCTCTCTTCTATTTTATACTCAGTTTCTCCAAAAAAAGTAGCTTGTCTTGCAAAACGCGCTCAAACCAAGTTACTCTCAAACCAAGGTTTTACTGTAATAGTAATAAATACATAGATATATAGTAAATTGTTCCACTTCATAATGAGCATGATTATGTTAATGGAGGTAATAATTGATTACAGTAAAACCTTGGTTTGAGAGTAACTTGGTTTGAGAGCGTTTTGCAAGACAAGCAATATCTTGATATAAGAGTAGCGTCATGTCACAAGTGAGTAAAAAAAAAAGGAGAGGAGCCTCTAAGTGTAGCAATATTGTTACATTTAATGAAGGTACAACATTTAAAGAGGTGCCTCTCTTCTCTTTTATACCCTGTAAAAAAATGCTTTGATATACAAGTGCTTTGGATTACAAGCATGTTTCTGGAACTAATTATGCTCGCAAACCAAGGTTTTACTGTATATAGTTCCATGTTATTAAATCACATGATTGGATTGATGTAGCATAAGGCTGGGGCTCTACGCGTTTCGTCAGGAGCAAATACGAAATGGATAAATCTATAATAAAACAAATGAGGCAAAGTGAACAGATGGGTTGACACAGGGGGGGGGGGGAATGAAGAGGAGGGATAGGATATTTCCCAAGTACTCTTACCTACATATAAATTAAGTATACAGGAACTAGTATTAGCGGCTGAAGGCACCATGGGAAACAACATCCCCCGGGAGCTGAGGCCGCATATCCACGGCCACACTGAGGCACAAATAAGCGATACAAGAGACATAAGTCGTAGTATAGTCCCCAATTGGCAATTGAATATTGATACAGACTCTGTGACAGTTCCAATAGATTTCTGTGAAAGAGAACATTGTGTGAATATATATAAATGACTGCAAATAGGCAGACTAGAGGACTACAGCCTAAGGGGCATATAACGGGGTCAAGAAGGCCAGGTAGAGTGAAAGCACTAGATTATAAAGCCCGCATACCTAAACCAATATAGCTTGTGGGTGAACATTTTCTTCTGGAAACTGGGCACTGTGCACACGCTATTGTGTTTAGAAATGCCAGACAAGAGCACAAAGTGAAGCAGTAACGAGGAGGAGAATGTTCTTGCAGTGTAATTGCTGGCCGTTGCTGCAGCTAGACAAGTCGTCTGGAGCCATGGTAAGCAGGGGGATCCTGCATTATCTGCCAAAGAAAATAATATAAAATACAATAGAAGTCAGAACACCACTGACCAAAAACAACATTTAGGCCCAGATTCACAACCGAGATACGACGGCGTATCTCCAGATACGCCGTCGTATCTCTGAGTTGCGCCGTCGTATCTATGCGCCTGATTCTTAGAATCAGTTACGCATAGATATCCATTAGATCCGACAGGCGTAAGTCTCTTACGCCGTCGGATCTTAACTGCATTTATTTTTTGACCGCTAGGTGGCGCTTCCGTCGAATTCCGCGTCGAGTATGCAAATTAGCTAGATACACGAATTCCCGAACGTACGCGCGGCCGACGCAGTAAAGTTACGACGTTTACGTTAGGCTTTTCCCGGCGTAAAGTTGCCCCTGCTATATGAGGCGCAGCCAATGTTAAGTATGGCCGTCGTTCCCGCTTCGAAATTTGAAAAAGTTACGTCGTTTGCGTAAGTCGTCCGTGAATGGGGCTGGACGTCATTTACGTTCACGTCGAAACCAATGACGTCCTTGCGGCGTACTTTGGAGCAATGCACACTGGGAAATTCCACGGACGGCGCGTGCGCCGTTGCGCAAAAACGTCAATCACGTCGGGTCACAGTAATTTTACATAAAACACGCCCCCCTGATTCAAATTTGAATTAGGCGAGCTTACGCCGGCCGATTTACGCTACGCCGCCGCAACTTACGGAGCAAGTGCTTTGAGAATACAGCACTTGCCCGTGTAAGTTGCGGAGGAGTAACGTAAATCAGATACGTTACGCCCGCACAATTTTACGCGGATGTACGTGAATCTGCCCCTTAAAGTTTTAAAAATTTAAAAAATTGCAAACAATAACCTAGAGAAAAAAGAAGCAGGACTTTTTAAAGGTGCTGCCCCACAAATGTTAACAAGCACATACATAGATACTGGTAAAAGCATGTATGTATTCACATAAACTCTCAACACAATACTGTACATCATTAAAAGCTCAAATAAAAAAAGGCTACAATCTGAGCATTGTTACATTTTTTTATTTTTATTTTTTTAGAGATACCTTCCATGGACAACCAATTAATATTATGCACACTAATCAACACAACTGCCTATACCTTGCACCATAGTGATGACACTGAAATCCAATTTACAGAACAATGAACATATTTGTTGAATATGGGTGTGGTTACCACTCTACGCGTTTCACATTCAGCTTCATCTGGAGAGACGAGTTGATGTTAGAATTAATCAAAAACATTTGCAATATACATATATTTCTCTTGGATTTTTTATATATAAATATTGATGTACCATATACACTATGGCCCGTATTCACAAAGCACTTACGCCGATGTATCTCCAGATACGCCGCGTAAGTGTAAGTATGCGTCATCGTATCTATGCGCCGTGCCCATAAACTGAGATACGCCTGAAAATAGGCTTCATCTGTCTGACGTAACTTTCCTACGCCGTCGTATCGTGGGCGCATGTGCCGCTCCCATAGATTTTCTATGCACATATGCAAATAAGGTGAGATATGCCGATTTACGAACGCAGTTACGCCCGGCGCATAATATACGCGGTTTGAGTAAGTCGTACGTCCGGCGTAAAGTTATTCCCCATATAGGAGGCGCAATTCATGCAAAGGTATGGACCAGGGAACACAAGCCCTCGTATCTTTTGTCGTTTACGTAGTACGTGAATAGGGCTGGGCGTAGGTTACGTTCACGTCGTAGGCAGTGATCCGTCGTATCTTAGGGAGTAGTTCCGACGTAATTCTGCGCATGCGCACTGGGATGCGTCCACGGGACAGCGCATGCACCGTACGTTATTTCGTATCTTTATGACGCTCAATCCATCATTTGCATGGGGTCACGCCTCATTAGCATGGCTCACGCCCACTTCCACCTAAGCTGGCTTACCCCGAGGAAACCCAGCGTATCTTTAAGAGCGAGTGCTTTGTGAAGCCAGTGCTTGCCTCTGTGCGCTATTAGATACGCTACGCCCGCATAAATATGCGCCGTTGTATGTGAATCCGGGCCTATATTACCAAAAGTATTGGAACGCCTGCCTTTACATGCACATGAACTTTAATGGCATCCCAGTGTTAGTCTGTAGGGTTCAATAATGAGTTGGCCCACCCTTTGCAGCTAACACAGCTTCAACTCTTCTGGGAAGGCTGTCCAAAAGGTTTAGGAGTGTGTCTATGGGAATGTTGGATATTCCAGAAGTGCATTTGTGAGGCGAGGCACTTATTTTGGAGAGAAGGCCTGGCTTGCAGTCTCCATTCTAATTCATCCCAAAGGTGTTTTATCAAGTTGAGGTCAGGACTCTGTGCAGGCCAATCAAGATCCTCCACCCCAAACTTGCAAATTCATGTCTTAATGGACCTTGCTTTGTACACTGGTGCGCAGTCATGTTGGAACAGGAAGGGGCCATCCCCAAACTGTTCCAACATAGTTGGGAGCATGACATTTTTCAAAATGTTTTGATATGCTGAAGCCTTAAAGTGGTTGGAAAAGCAGAAGATTTTTGTTATCCTAATGCATTCTATGCATTAAAATAAAAAACCTTTTGTGTGCAGCAGCCCCCCTAATACTTACCTGAGCCCCATCTAGAGCCAGCGATGTTGCAGGACCGTCTCAGTCATCCGGAAATCCCCCCCCCCCCCATGGCTGGGACAGCAGTGTGGCGTCATTGGCTCCTGCTGCTGTCAAAGTTAGTCAGCCAATGAGGGGAGAAAGGGGCAAGGCCAGGCCACAGCTCCGTGTCTGAATGGACACAGGGAGCTGTGACTTGGCTTGGTGCCCCCATAGCAAGCTGCTTGCTGTGGGGGCACTCAACAGGTGGGAGGGGCCAGGAGCTCCCACGAGGGAACCGAGAGCAGGAGGATCTGGGCTGCTTTGTGCAAAACACAGAGAACGTAATATAGCAATGTGTGTTATTTTCTATTAAAAATAAATAAAAATACTAGCCTTTACATTCACTTTAAGAGTTTCCTTAGCTATTATAGCTGCAAAGGGTGGGCCAACTCGATATTGAACCTTACGGACTAAGACTGGGGTGCCATTAAAGTTTGCATGCGTGTAAAGACAGGCGTCCCAATACTTTTGGTAATATAGTGTATGTATGTTGTAAATCTAATGCTGTTGATTTCATCTAACAGCATCTCATCATGAAGCTAAACTTGAAACATGTGGAGCCTGTACTCTGCTGGTCTCTGAATGTAAAAAACTATCCAAACCCATACAGCCATGTGAATGGAACCTAAGAGAGGTAATCCCATCACTATGTCAGTTATGCTCCTTCATTGTCCAGGCAGAAGATGTGGGAGAAGAGGAGCTTGTGACCAATGTATACTGCTTTTCTGCAATTGAAAGAAATGTGGTCTTTCCTGCCAAGTGGCGGCCGCTCATTAGGGGTGCAGCCGGGGCGTGCCCCCCTAATCCATGCGCCCAGCCCCTAATCTACATGCAGGGCACCGCACGCATGGCTTCCAATGTTTTTTTTTTTTTAAGCACGTGATTAGAGCTGAAGGCACTGCGCCCTGAGCCCACCCTGTTGTGTAACCATAGTGAATACATTTTCCCTGTTGTCCTCCTGATTCTCCTCCTGGCCAAACAAGATGCGGGTCCTCAGACATCGTTGTCTGGGAATCCGAAGACTCGATTGGCCTGATGAAGCAATGGCCAGGACACGGAGGAGATAGAGGGGGGGAAACTGTCGCCGCAGCCGTGATGCATGGGGTAAGTGCAGAGCTGATGGGGGGCCTGGTGGACCAGAGGACAAGTGAGCAAGTCGGCGACTGGGGGGGTGGATATGGTGTGCTGTGGCGGGCTCCTGCAATGGGGGGGGGGGGGTAAAGGCTCGTAATTGTACACGCGACCGGTTTTCCTGGCTGCCAGGAGAGCATTTGGTCGGGAAAACCGGACGTGTGTTTGGTTCCTCACAGTTTTCCCGACAGGAAAACTGCCGGGAATCCCGGTGGGAAAATAGAGAACCTGCTCTCTATTTTCCTGCCGGGATTCCCGGCGATTTTAAACCCAGCAGTTTTCCTATGGGGAAATACTGCGAGGGAGCATACACAAGGCCGGGATTCCCAGCCAAAGCTCTCCCCGCAGTTTTCCCGACTGGAAACCGGGCCGTGTGTACACGGGGAAAGTTACCGAGCAGGTTCTCGGTTTTCCCGTCAGGATTCCGGCACACTTTATACTGCCAGGCATCCCGGTCGTGTGTACAGGGCTTTAGTGCGGGGTGGCGGTCTGACGGGCTGTCTGGGGTTTGGTCTGTTTGCCGCTCCCCCTGACCGATGGAGCACCAGTCGCCACTGCTCCTGGCTATGTAATGTGGTAGGGGTGTGTAAATCACAAGGGCTGATAAGAAATCTTATGACATGTACAACACAGGTTACATGTAGAACAATTAGAGCTGAGGGTGTCGGAAAGGACCTCTAGAGTCACTTTAAAATTATTACTAGCATGGTAGAAATCTTCCATCATCCCTGTACATAAAGCATTCTACATCGTGCATGTTAATGATACCTTGCTGAAGCAATTCTTTCATGGTACACTTATTTTAGAGTAAATTGAGGGTAGAAACATAAGAACTGCAATACATCTGTCTGGAATATTATGCGGTCAAATCGCGAACAATGTGACAGGAAAAATCAGCGGCGTATATGTAGTGATCAGAGAGCAAAGAACGGCGCAGCGGTAATCATACGTTGAGCTATGCTTTAGTATGGCACAGGGTCACACAAAGTCCTTTATGTTAGTTTTAGCCTTTTGAATAAAAAATTCACACCATAATCGCCAGGTCACTGTTACTAGTGCTGAATAAAGTGATAACATGTGTCTGTAACAGCTTATAATAACACTAAATAAACAGAGTTTATGCCTCTAGGCAATGGGGCTCCATATGGATATAGTTATTAGTGTACAGAACATATGCGTTCATTGTCGGCGTCATTATAGACATGGCCAGGATCCCATCACTGAAGCATACCTTCCAACCTCCCCAAATCTCAGAGCTTTGAAGGAACTTATTACAGCAAAGCTACAGTTTTTTTTTTATAAACACCTGAAAGTGATCATCATAGATATAAATGATGTAAAAACATACGGGTACTTTACATATGTCGTTTGTAATTGTTTATGTATATGGACAAAGGCATATTTTCTCATTACATACACAGGATCTGGATTCTGCTTAAAGTGGTTGTAAACCCCTGACATGAAAAAGGAACAAAACCATATACTTCTGTAGTGTGTACTTGCCTCAATCCAAAGCACTTAATGTGGTTCCTATCTGCTCTCTCTTCTCTCTGCTATCTACATGAGTCACTTCTATACCACAGAATCCTGGGGGCCTAGCCTGCCTGCCTCCCCCTCTTCACTCCACAGCAAGTGATTGACACTTTTTAGCTGTGCATGTTTCCCTATGAGACTGTGTAGAGGGAAGTGTATCCATTCCCTCCACTCAGGTCTCAGATTACACTCAGCTCTTTGTTCTGTGCTGTGCAGTGTGTGACACCAGATTCCCGCCCCCTGTCTTCTGGAGCTCCAAAAAAACTCCAAAAAAACTGTGTAAGTTCTGTACTTTTAACAGCTTTAGAGGAGAAATGCACGCTGGGAAAATTTGCGGATGGCGCATGCGCTGATCGATCGTCGCGGGGACGCGCCTGACACTCCCCCTAGCCGCGGAATTTGAATTCCGCCAGGGGATTTACAATACGCCGCCGCAACTTTTGAGGCAAGTGCTTTCTGAATACAGCACTTGCTTCAAAAAATAGCGGCGGCGGATCGTAAATCAGATAGGTTAGCGGATCTTTAGATGACAATTGCCGGTCTACGTGACAGTAAAAGGCTGGAGATCCTCTATGAAGGGCAGATTTGTCCATATCCCTGTTGTCGCTTTTCAACAAAAACTTCATGTAAAGCAGGGGTTGTCAACCCCCAGCCGCGGCCTAACTACAACCGGGCCGCGGATGCGGATGGGCGGCATTAGAGAGCTGGTGGATATTAGCACTGGGTGGAAGAGATAAGCGAGCGGACCAGCAGAGATGACATCATCTCTCCCCGCCCTCCCGCATAGCTGCTTTTACACCCTTTCAGTGTCAATGTCGGAGGTGCACAGGGAGCAGAGAGATGACATAATCTCTCACCACCCCCCTGCATTGCTGCTCTTCCGCCCTTTCAACGTCAATGTCGGAGGTGTACGGGGAGCAGAGAGATGACATCATCTCTCACCGCCCCTGCATCACCGCTCTTCTGCCTTCATTTGGTACCCACCATATGGACCAGTGCTGCCACCAATGCAGTGACAATTCGCATCTGGTGGCAGGTGATGTGGCAAGTGACATTTCGCATCTGGTGAAAAGCAACGTGACAGGTGACGTGGCAAGTGACATTCCGCATCTTGTGCAAGTGACATTATGCAGGTGATGTGGCGAGTGACATTCTGCATCTTGTGGCAGGCAGCATGGCAGGTGACGTGTCAAGCGACGTTCTGCATCTAGTGGCAGGTGACGTGGAAATTGACATCTGGTGACAGGCAGCTTGGCAGGTGATATGGCAAGTGACATTCCACATCTGGTGACAGGCAACGTGGCAAGTGACATTCGGCATCTGGTGGCATGCGACGTGGCAAGTGACAAGCTCAGGGCTCCCATGGATTCTGCATTATGGTGAGTTGAACTATGTAATTTAATTACTACAATGTAATAATGGAACTAATGTGCTGACAAATTGCCCACGAAAAATCGCTTAACCCCCCCCCCCCGCGTGCCAACCCCCCGGGCCTTGGCACAATTTTCATCCACGCAGCCGGTCCCCGGTGCCAAAAAGGCTGGGGACCACTGATGTAAAGTACAGAAAACTGCCCAGATCATTACTGAAAAAACACAATATTTATGGCAGAAGCCTCATGTATTTTAAAAGTACCATAATAGTAGATATCACAAAACTTTGTATCATTTGCTCTATAAACATGATTATGCTGGATAAAATGTTATCATAACTGACAGGTCTCCTTGATGTGCACCTCTAAGGTTGTTTGAAATGATTCAGGTTCATAAAAACATGATCATAAAGTCATAAAGTTCAGAAACTGAGTAGCTAATTTTCTCGTGCTTGACATAGCATCAGAATTTCCTGTTTTTCTGCGGCTGCTTGCTTTGAAGTTACTGGGAACAGAATTTTCCATACTATTCACATTCTGCAGTCCCTGAATGCCAGAATTCAATGACAGCTTCTGAAAACACAGCCCCTCTACTGCCCAGAACTCCACACGCGGTATACTAGAGGAGTGGATCAAAACTCGGAAAAGAAGACCTGGGGAATATCTTCTCTGGATTACTTTAGTTTTATTTATACAGTACCGTCATGATTATGCATTAAGAGTTATTTTGCATTAGTACGCTAATAATCCGTGATGGATCGCTTTTCAGAAAGCATTTGACAGGCAGTGAGGAAGTGCTATGTCACCTCCTTATGTTTTAACCCTCAGAATGCTGCACAACTGCGCAGTGACCGCCTTATTTACTTGACTTCACTTGGTACCTTCTGCCAAATGTGCCCTTTAACTTTTGCCACAGCAGAGAAGCAAAGCATTTCTGGTATAGCATGGGTATAGCTCTGAGGCTGCATTCACACCTTAGCGCAGCGTTTTGTACCACGATTTGCCGCGACAAATTGCGGTGTTTTTTACCGCGATTTGCCGTGACAAAACGCTGCGTTTTTTACCGCGGTTTTCGCTGGAGGGGTGATTTACACATTGTCGGCTATGCCGAACGCCGAAGCCGCCTGAAAAAAAGGGTCAGGGACTTGTTTTGAGCTTCAGGCGTACGGCGTTTCGGCGTTCGGCGTGGAGATGTGAACCATCTCCATAGAGAACAATGTTAAATCACCCCTCCAGCGTATTTCAGGCTGCAATAGCGTCGGGCTTCAGGCGTTAAAACGCCTAGGTGTGAATGGAGCCTTAGAAGCTCCACAGCTTTGTTTGGGTGGGCAGTAAAATCGTAGGGTTGCAGCAGCCCATTTCCCATAATATAAAATAAATAATAAATCCAGTGGATTGACACTACTGAAAAATTATATGAAAAAAATAGTGCATCATCGTCCTATCAATTTATACAAAAAAGAGAGCAGAGGTTTTGAGGCAACTTTGGACTTTCATGGAACTATAAGGACTCACATAAGCGATATATATACAAAAATATCAATTTTTTAAGAGAAAACACAGAATTAAAAGTAGTCCTTTAGAGAGAGGATACAGAATACATCATTTGATATCTCTGAAAATAGGAACTGTAAACACAGACGTGTAGAGGGGGATCAGATGTTCGTCCCTTGACAGTTCCGCCTCTACATTTTTCGCGGTATGACCGCTTCTTCAGGAGTATATTTTCAAACTTTATATGTATAGATATCTCCGCAGAGAACCAACCCTGAGCAATAGGACCTCACAAGCCCCAAAGGGGCAGTTTCCTGGGCAAGTGTGGGAGCCAGGTGACAGTAAGAAATAGACAAAAAGCTGAAATAATCATAAAGCAAGGTAAACAGCGATGTGGCTTGAGCGACGGAGGTCCCAGAGATGGAATAAGGAACCGAAAGGCTGAGAGGGGGAGTACCTGCTAAAATAGAGCTGGAGTATTAGCCGTTAAGACCCACAGTCCAGGGTAGAACAATATTTCTTCACTCTCTAAACAACAAGTCCAAAACAGGACAATGTAGAGAGGCACCAAAAACACCCAAGGATGGACAACCTCAAGTCAGCCTGTGATAGCGTGCAGTCGATGCCGTCCTTCGCCATTATACTATGGAGAGGACCCTTGGGTGTTTTTGGTAGGGTTTTTTAGGACCGAGTACAAGTACCGATACTTTTTTTCATGTAGTCGCCGATACCGAATACCGATACTTTTTTTAAATGTCATGTGACAGTTTTCAAACCACAATACAGACTAAGGATATTTTCTTTAGAATTATGAAGAACTCTAACTCAAGACATTATAAAAGAATAAAAATGAGTAAAAATGAATAAAAATGTTTTATTTGCTTGTCACGCAGTAGTAAAAAACTCAAAGAATTTTCATAGAACATGTTGATAAATACAAAAAAAGTATTCTATTTAGGTATCGGGAGAATTTGCGCGAGTACGAGTACTCCCGCAAATACTCGGTATCGGTCCCGATACCGATACTAGTATCGGTATCTGGACAACCCTAGTTTTTGGTGCTAACTGGTTTGATGTGAGCCTCTCTACATTGTCCTGTTTTGGACTTGTTGTTTAGAGAGTGAAGAAATATTGTTCTACCCTGGACTGTGGGTCTTAACGGCTAATCCACCAGCTCTATTTTAGCGGGTTCTCCCCCTCTCAGCCTTTCGGTTCCTAATTCCATCTCTGGGACCTCTGTCACTCAAGCCACATCGCGGTTTCCCTTGCTTTATAATTATTTCTGCTGTTTGTCTATTTCTTACTGTGACCTGGCTCCCACACTTGCCCAGGAAACTGCCCCTTTGGGGCTTGTGAGGTCCTATTGCTCAGGGTTGGTTCTCTGCAGAGATATCTATACATATAAACTTTTAAAATATACACCGGAAGAAGCGATCATAGCGCGAAACATGTAGAGGAGGAACTGTCAAGGGACGGACATCTGATCCCCCTCTACACGTCTGTGTTTACTTACCTGTCCAGGAATCCAGCAGGTTCCTCACCGAGCCAATTTTTCAATCGGCTAGCGGGTGCTTGCGCAGCTATCTTGACTAAGGGAAGACGGTTTCTTACTACGCTGTGCTTTGTGAATGGGCAGGCTATGAGAAAAGGAGGAGGGGGCCGAACTTCTGGCTCAGTTCGTCATGGCGAACTGAGCCAGGAGTGGGAGCGGGTACCTGGTTTTGACATGTGGGAGCGAGTACCTGTCAAAACCAGGTACCCCCCCAACAGGTGCCAAATGTGGCAGCAGAGAGGGGAGGAGGAAGACAAGCAGAGATTGACCTTTTGGGTGGAGCTCCGCTTTAAGCAGTAACAAGGAAGTTTAACAACTGGATGTTTCAAAAGAGACATGTAGGCAATCTGACAATCATCTATAACCCCCAATGATGATCCAGTCTATATATTGATCCAAGACCTCATTAGTATTGACCAATTATCCTATTTAGAGCATCAGTTGGGTTGATTACAAGAAGAATAAATGTTTGGCCGAGTTTAAAGAATTCAACTTGAGAAATGTTCTGATTTTATCGCAGTCGTAAACATTATCTATGGTGTTCAAATTTGCTGGACACCTCGCATGGTATTTTATTAGTTTTTAGGTGTTACAGAAGTTCAGTGAAGGCAAGTAAAATAAAATTTAGAGTCGTGCTCTACCCTTCTCCTCTCCCCCAGGCAGGGCTGGACTGAGACCAAAATTTGGCCCTGGACTTCATACAGACCGGCCCACTTTAAGTTTACAAACAAGCACAAAAACAGTATTCAAAACTATACGCAATTGTGAAAAAAAACATAAGTAGCATAACATAAGGAGTCCTCATTCACCTCTTTTAATATTACACTTATTCTCCTCTGTATTTTTCTCATCCTTCTCACATCACTGGATGAAGTGGAGGGCGAGCTGCACAGCCATTACTTTGACAGGCTGTCACTGAAACTGGCCCACTGAGCCATCGGCCCACCGGGAAACTCCCTGTAGTCCCTATGGTCAGTACATGCCTGCCCCCAGGCCCTGATGTGCATTTTTTGCTCCACGTTTTGCTGCCTACTACCGAACATTTCATAACTAAAGCCTCTAAACCCCATAAATGTAATAGATTACAAGCAGTCCTTAGATGTAGTGGCTGCATTCATTTTCTTTTTTAATTTATTTTCACCTGGTGATCTTGCCAGTAGCATACTTCCTGTCCTGAGTGACAACACTTTTCACTCTACAGTTTTAGATATGGAGGAGCAGTGTTGTCACCTTAGGACAGGAAGTGGTTTAGGCATTACAAAATAACCCCCCATCTCCTTATCGCTACATCATTGGTATCAGGTAACGGGAAAATATGCTAACCAATAACAGTCAGGAAGAGCACGAGAAATTATAAATCCGTTGGCAGGTTTAACAGTTTATGCATACACAAGTGATCTTGCCAGAAATCTTGTGAAATTATAATTGTAGGCAGTCCTGTAAGTTAGACTGGTGAGCTCAATTTTCTTTACTGCAGATAAGTAACACAGCTTGGTCATCAAGATGCCCCTAGCTTTCTTATTGGACAATGAAAGAGAAGCAGCACACTGATGAGATCAGAGTCGTCTTAATAGCATCATAGGCCCCTGGGCAAAGGAATGCTCAGGGACCCCTACAATGGAGACAGTGCAGGAAAACAGACATCAAGTAGGTAGGAGGCAGACAAGTGGAGCTTTCCCCTTTGGGTGGAGCTCCGCATTAACTACACGAACAATCATGCTGTACAGTAAAGAAACAGTGGGAAAATACTACATACATAAAGTAACAAAGCTGTCCTGTGTATATTATATATCTGCTACATTGATGCCTCCCCAACACTCTGACCCCTCTACACCCTAGATATCCCCCCCAGCACTCTGACCCCTCTACACCCTAGATATCCCCCCAGCACTTTGACCCCTCTACACCCTAGATATCCCCCCAGCACTCTGACCCCTCTACACCCTAGATATCCCCCCAGCACTCTGACCCCTCTACACCCTAGATATCCCCCCAGCACTCTGACCCCCTCTACACCCTAGGACAAGGGAGAGGAATTTTTTCCCCTGCTGTAGCAAATTGGATCATGCTTTGCTGGGGTTTTTGGCCTTCCTCTCGATCAACTGTGGGTATAGGATTGTGTATATGGGAATGTATGATTTTTTTTTTTTTCGGTTGAACTAGATGGACTTGTGTCTTTTTTCAACCCGACTAACTATGTAACTCTGTAACTATGTTGGAAATACTAAACCTGGAGCAGTAAGTATGGCATTGAAGCTTAGATACCCTATCTCCTAATAAGACCAATATGTGTTGACCTTCACCATTGGCAACAACATGCCTATAGCAAGTGTAAGCAAAAAATAGGTGGAGATTAACAGGAATAGTCCACTGGCATATTTCTTTAGCTCCAAATAGGTGGGCACGGGTTACCATAATGCCTCGTACACACGGTTGGACTTTCAGAGAAAACAAGTCAGATGGGCTTTTTTTCCTCGGAAGTCCAACAGACCTTAGATAGAGAACCTGTTCTCTATCTTTCTGTCGGACTTCCAACGGACTCACGGCAGACTTTTGCATGGTCAAAAATCCCACTGTGTGTACGAGGCATTAGAAAGGTGTCCAATGGTGCTCACGTGTCTGTGGCAGCCCATTCATACATGGGGCACCAAATTTCCCCACTGTATGTGGGAACGTTACACGAGATAAAGGTTTTGCCACTGCCAGTGTAGTGGCATTTTAAACGTGTGCTCGGGTAGAAGCATTGATGGGCTCCTATCTATGCATCCTCCCTGTACTGCCATACTGAATATAACTGCCAGTTCTACCAGAGACACAGAGATATGCAAATTCATTGTATTCAGATGACGATCACAGACAGTTAGCGCTGGTCATCTGTAATACCTACTTAGACTGTTTGTCATCATGGAGATTTACTTTGATCTTTGTGGATTAGGGAGCCGGGCGCCAGGATCTTCCTTACAATGAATAGTTGATTCCTTCGCTAAGCAGACTTGCTTAACTAAAATAACAATAAAACAGTGTCTGTCTTTACATACCAGTTAAAGGTACAGGGGATGACAGGGTAGGTCTGCTAAGTAAATTGTACGCCATGCACAACTCTCAGCGTGGAATCAGCCTGACGTTATTTAAGAAATACACACACACAGACTTTAAAGTAGTTTTAAAGGGCAAGTACAATGAAGTGATAATTGTCATCCAGCAAACACTGGAGCTACAATATATTATCAAAGGAACACTTTACACGCACATGAACTTTAATGGCATTTCAGTCTTAGTCCGTAGGGTTCAATATTGAGTTGGCCCACCGTTTGGCACTATAACAGCTTCAACTCTTCTGGGAAGACTGTCCACAAGGTTTAGGAGTGTGTCTATGGGAATGTTTGATCATTCTTCCAGAAGTGCATTTCTAAAGTCAGGCACTGATGTTGAACAAAAAGGCCTGGCCAGCAGTCTCCGCTCTAATTCATCCCAAAGGTGGTAATCAGGTTGAGGTCAGGAGGTGCAGGCCAGTCACGTTTCTCCACGCCAAACTTGCTCATCCATGTCTTTATGGACCTTGCTTTCTGCACTGGTCCAAATCATTTGGTGGAGGGGGATTATGGTTTGGGGTTGTTTTCAGGGGTTGGGCAGTGAAGGGAACTCTTAAGGCGTCAGTATACCAAGACATTTTGGACAATTTCATGCTCCCAACATGACTGTGCACCAGTGCACAAAGCAAGGTCCATAAAGACATGGATGAGCGAGTTTGGAGTGGAGGACCTTGTCTGGCCTGCACAAGTTGAAATTGTTATAGCTGCAAAGGGTGGGCCAACTCAAGATTGAACCCTACAGGACTAATGCCCCATACACACGATCGGTTTTCCCGTTGGAAAAAGTCAGATGAGAGCTTTTGGTCTGGAATTCTGACTGTGTGTATGCTTCATCAGACTTTTTCCAATCTGCTAGGCGGCGTACACACGGTCGAACATGTCCGCTGAAACTGGTCCGCGGACCAGTTTTCGCAGACATGTCCGACCGTGTGTACGGCCTAGCAGACAGGTTTCCAGCGGACAAAAGTTTCTTAGCAAGCTAAGAAACTTGTCCGCTGAAAACATGTCCGTCGGACATGTCAGATGGTTAGTACACCTAATCGGACATGTCTGCTGGTTATGACGTGTAACCAGCGTCCCGAAATCCCGCGCATGTGTCGAATTGATTTGACGCATGCGTGGAAGCATTGCACTTCTGTGTTCGAGAACGTCGGTGTCTTCTACTACGTCACCGCGTTCTCTGTCCGCTGGGATTTTGGTCTGATGGTGTGTACACACATCAGACCAAAAGCTCCCAGGAGACATGTCCGATGAAAACGGACCGTTTTCATCGGACATGTCTCCTCGTGTGTACGGGGCCCTAGAAAAAGATAGAGAGCAGGTTATCTATTTTCCCGTCAGGAAAAAATCAGATCGGAATGTCATATCGTGTGTACAAATTCAGACGTGCAAAATTGCGACTCATGCTCGGAAACAAATTGACGCATGCTCAGAAGCATAGAACTTAATTTTCTCGGCTTGTCATAGTCTTTTACGTCACTGCGTTCTTGGCAGTCAAAAGTTCACCGAATTTTTGTGTGACCGTGTGTATGCAAGGCAGGCTTGAGCGAAATTCCGTCGGAAAAACCATCCAACATTTTTCATATAGTCCCATGCAGCCAGATTACACTGAGTTCCTCACCGGTGGGAAGGGTGGGCACTTCCTGTAAAGGCATTGTGTAAACTATTCTCTCTCTCCCATTCTCTCTGCTTGATTTGTTAACTAATCAGACTGAATAAAAATGAAACCACTGGATCAGGATGACAGACAGGGAATCAGTATTTTATATGGAGGCATCCTCCATATAGCCTCAATACAAAGCAGACCTTCACCCTCAACCCAATCTTATCTTGCCCTGCCTCCTCCCCCACTCTTTTCCAGTTGGATATAGATTTTTATTTATGAAGTATTTTGGGGGATTTCTTGCATTGCAAAGCAGCATTTCTGCACTTCTTGCCTAGGGGAGAATAACATCTGCGGAAAACAGAAGCACAAGGTCACTGGAATGCAAAACGAACACAACAGGTGCAGGGATACAGTTTGCAAGCAGGAACACAGGAAGAGTCACTGGGGACAGCCTGGGGGTACAGACTAGGGTCATACTGGGGAGCACTGGGAGATTCTAGCAAACACATCAGGAATAGGAGTGATCTGGCACAGGGTCACTAAGAGTATTATGCCGCGTACATACGGCCGTTTTTTGTGATGAAAAAAAACGTCATTTTTTAGCATGAAAAAAAAAAGTTTTTCAAATTTTAAAAAACGACGTAGCATACACACCATAATTTTTTAAAAGAGCTCTAGCAAAGCGCGGTTACGTTTAGCACGTACGGCGGCACTCTGTTCCATTTAAACTTACTTCTGAGCATGCGCGGGTTTAAAAACGTTGTTTTAGCTACACACGGTCATTTTTTATGACACAAAAAACGACGTTTTGAAAAACGACATAAAAAATTAAAGCATGCTCAAATTTTTTTTGTCGTTTTTCAGAAGACATAAAACAAAGTTTTCCCCACACACGGTCATTTTAAATTAAGTTTTTAAAAATGACGTTTTTTTTCATTACAAAAAACGACCGTGTGTACGCGGCATTAGGGTTAGGGTCGTCTGATTAGACCCTGGGCAAAAATTTCCTTGTAATGTGATGGCACTGTGGGGGCAAGTAATGGCAAAGTGGGGGCATGTAATGTAATGGCAAAGTGGGGGCATGTAATGTAATGGCACAGTGGGGGCATGTAATGGCACAGTGGGGGCATGTAATGGCACAGTGGGGGCATGTAATGGCACAGTGGGGGCATGAAATGGCACAGTGGGGGCATGAAATGGCACAGTGGGGGCATGAAATGGCACAGTGGGGGCATGTAATGTAATGGCACAGTGGGGGCATGTAATGGCACAGTGGGGGCATGTAATGGCACAGTGGGGGCATGTAATGGCACAGTGGGGGCATGTAATGGCACAGTGGGGGCATGTAATGGCACAGTGGGGGCATGTAATGGCACAGTGGGGGCATGTAATGGCACAGTGGGGGCATGTAATGGCACAGTGGGGGCATGTAATGGCACAGTGGGGGCATGTAATGGCACAGTGGGGGCATGTAATGGCATAGTGAGGCTTGAAAAAAGACTGTTTCTGTCAGCGGTTGTTCTGGCTCCCCCTCAGCTTCCAGAAAGACTAGTAGGAAGGGGGTAGACTTATACGGCGAGTATATCCCAAAACCAACATTTTTCCTGGAAAATTAGGGGGTCGTCTTATACGCCCAGTCTTATACGCCGGAAAATACGGTACAATAAATATCAGCTAGACTTAAAATCAGTTTACTGTATCAGATCAGGCAGTGATTGCGATTGGTTGCCAGAGTTTACAGCATATCATTACTGCTCACTGATTAATTGCTAGAGGTTACATCACATGATTTCTTCTTGTTGATTGGTTGCTAGAGATTACTGTACAGTAATACTGCTTACTGATTAGTTGCTAGAGGTTACATCACATGATTTCTTCTTGTTGATTGGTTGCTAGAGATTACTGTACAGTAATACTGCTCACTGATTAGTTGCTAGAGGTTACATCACATGATTTCTTCTTGTTGATTGGTTGCTAGAGATTACTGTACAGTAATACTGCTCACTGATTAGTTGCTAAAGGTTACAGCACATCATCTCTTCACTGCAGAGGGGCATGATATACATATGAATGCCGCCTTTGTTTACATATGAATGCCACTGGCCTCAGCTATTTACATATGAATGACATCGCTATTTACATTTGAATGCTCCCGTTATTTACAAATGAATGACGGGTATTTACATGTAAACACATGGCCTGCAGGTGAGTCATCTGTACACAACAATATGGCAGAGCTGGGAAGAATTATTAGCAGCACTTCACACTGAGATATCAGGACACAGCACAGGACTAAAACTTCAAGGGACAAATTAATTTTAACTGGGATAGTTGGCAAGTATGAGGCAGCTGCTTTGGGCCCCACAACAATGACAGGGCCCAGGGCAGCTGCCCCTTTTACCCTGCCTTAAAGACGACCCTGATTAGGGTCAAAAGGAGTCTTCTTCAGGAAACAAGGGACACAAGGAATTACTGGGGTGCACAAGCAATCTTCTCAGTAACACTGGAGGACCTGGCACTAGGAAAACAAACTGTTGCTCGGGCAAAGCCTGAGGCAATGAGCCAAGCTGACATAGAATGAGATGGCCTGGCTGAGCTGGGTGTGTAGCTAATGGAATCAGGTGACTAAATCGGTAGTAAACCACTGGCTGTTTTTTTTTTGCCCTGAAAGGTTAAAGGGTAACTCCACTTTCGCACATAAAATTGCGACACAATTTCATATTGTAATTGAATGTTATTAAAAATTGCCTTTGCATTTCAGTCTGCAGCCACTGTAATTTTCTATAAATGCAATGCGATATGGCTGCCTGGAGTTGTTCTGTACACAGAGGGCCAGATCCACAAAAACCTGACGTAACTTAAAAAATCCAATTTAAGTTACACTGGCTTAAAGTTTCTACCTAAGTGCCTGATCCACAAAGCACTTATCTAGAAATTTCAGGCTGTGTAACTAAAATTCCGCCGGCGCAAGGCGTTCCTATTCAAATGGGGCGAGTCCCATTTAAATGAGGCGCGCTCCCGCGGCGGCCGTACTGCGCATGCGCGTCGGCCGTACTGCGCATGCGCGAAGTTACGTTACGCCGAGTTTTGAGGATCGCGACGGCTTAAAGTTGCGTCGGGGAAAAAAAAAATGACAGCGGCATGCATTCCTGAGGGAGAACTCCATGCCAATTTTCAAAGAAAAAACCGGCATGGGTTCCCCCCCCAGGAGCATACCAGGTCCTTAGGTCTGGCATGGGTTGTAAGGAGACCCCCCCACGCCGAAAAATTGACGTAGGGGGTCCCCCTACAATCCATACCAGACCCGTATCCAAAGCACGGTACCCGGCCGGCCAGGAAGGGAGTGGGGACGAGCGAGCGCCCCCCCCCCCTCCTGAGCCGTGCCAGGCCGCGTGCCCTCAACATGGGGGGGTTGGGTGCTCTGGGGCAGGGGGGCGCACTGCGGGCCCCCCCACCCCAGAGCACCCTGTCCCCATGTTGATGAGGACAGGACCTCTTCCCGACAACCCTTGCCATTGGTTGTCGTGGTCTGCGGGCGGAGGCTTATCGGAATCTGGGAGTCCCCTTTAATAAGGGGGCCCCCAGATACCGGCCCCCCACCCTAAGTGAATGGATATGGGGTACATCGTACCCCTATCCATTCACCTGGAGGCAAAAAGTAAAAGTTAATAAACACACAACACAAGGCTTTTTAAAATAGTTTATTATTCTGCTCCGGACGCCCCCCCTGTCTTCGTTATTAGCTCAATTACCAGGGGGGGCTTCTTCTTCCGCTCTCCGGGGGTCTTCTTCCACTCTCCGGGGGTCTTCCGCTCTCCGGGGGGGCTTCTCCGGACTCCGGGGGGGCTTCTCCGGACTCCGGGGGGGCTTCTCCGGACTCCGGGGGGCTTCTTCCATCTTCTCCCCTCTTCCGCTCTTGACTCGGCGAACCCCGGTTCTTCTGCAGCTCTCCGGTGCCTTCTTCTTCAGCGCTGGCTGCCTGCTATGTTTGTGTGTTAGCTCGATTTCAAACAGGCAGCCGGCGCGGTCTTCTGTGGCGTCAGGGTCTTCTGGTCTTCTGTTCTTCCGATGTTGTCTCGTCGCCTGTTGTCGCTGTAATGATGGAAGCGCGCCTTGCATCCCATTTATATAGGCATCACCGTCCCATCATGCTCCGGCAGGTACCCACGTGGTGGGTGCACGTGGGTCGGTGATGCCTATATAAATGGGATGCAAGGCGCGCTTCCATCATTACAGCGACAACAGGCGACGAGACAACATCGGAAGAACAGAAGACCAGAAGACCCTGACGTCACAGAAGACCGCGCCGGCTGCCTGTTTGAAATTGAGCTAACACACAAACATAGCAGGCAGCCAGCGCTGAAGAAGAAGGCACCGGACATCTGCAGAAGAACCGGAGTTCGCCGAGTCAAGAGCGGAAGAGGGGAGAAGATGGAAGAAGCCCCCCGGAGTCCGGAGAAAACCCCGCGGAGTCCGGAGAAGCCCCCCCGGAGAGCGGAAGACCCCCGGAGAGTGGAAGAAGACCCCCGGAGAGCGGAAGAAGAAGCCCCCCCTGGTAATTGAGCTAATAACGAAGACAGGGGGGGCGTCCGGAGCAGAATAATAAACTATTTTAAAAAGCCTTGTGTTGTGTGTTTATTAACTTTTACTTTTTGCCTCCAGGTGAATGGATAGGGGTACGATGTACCCCATATCCATTCACTTAGGGTGGGGGGCCGGTATCTGGGGGCCCCCTTATTAAAGGGGACTCCCAGATTCCGATAAGCCTCCGCCCGCAGACCCCGACAACCAATGGCAAGGGTTGTCGGGAAGAGGTCCTGTCCTCATCAACATGGGGACAGGGTGCTCTGGGGTGGGGGGGCCCGCAGTGCGCCCCCCTGCCCCAGAGCACCCAACCCCCCCATGTTGAGGGCACGCGGCCTGGCACGGCTCAGGAGGGGGGGGGGGCGCTCGCTCGTCCCCACTCCCTTCCTGGCCGGCCGGGTAGCGTGCTTTGGATACGGGTCTGGTATGGATTGTAGGGGGACCCCCTACGTCAATTTTTCGGCGTAGGGGGGGTCCCCTTACAACCCATACCAGACCTAAGGGCCTGGTATGCTCCTGGGGGGGAACCCATGCCGGTTTTGTTTTTTACAAATTGACGTGGAGTTCTCCCTCGGGAAAGCATACCAAATGCCGTCGCAATGGGCCTTTACAAGGTGTGACTAACTTTACACTTTGTAAAACGAGCCCTAATTTTACACTTGCAAAATAACACCTACGGCGCAAAAAAGAAGCTAGAAAGCTTTGTGGATCGCCTTAAGTGCTAATTTGCATACTAGCAACGGCATTTCGACTCGAAATGCCCCCAGCGGCGGATGCGGTACTGCATCCTAAAATTAGGCAGTGTAAATCAATTACACATGCCGGATCTTCTGTGTAACTTTGGAAAAAGCCTTTTGAGGATCGTTTCCAAAGTTACACACAGACTGAACAGCACTTAAGTCGGAGTATCTCTTTTGAGGATCTGGCCCAGAGTGTGTACTGACCACTCCCCAGAAACATAATTTCCTGCTTGTGTGATTGGCTCACCAATATTCCAAGAAGTCTGCCTAATAAAAAAAAGTCAGATTTCAGGCATCCCCTGCAACACAAATTTCATTTTTGAAGAGATACTTTTAATAGGAACCTGTCTAAAGGATGCAGGCCCAGCAGATTTCCTTATTAGAGCCCTGCAGCTGTACACCTGGGGCCTTGTACACACGGTCGGACCAAACCGATGAGAATGGTCCGACGGACCGTTTTAATCGGTTCACCGCTGAAGTGGCCTGATGTGCGTACACACCATCGTTCCAAAAACCGATTGGGTCAGAACGCGGTGACGTCAAACACACGACGTGCTGAATAAAACGAAGTTCAATGCTTCCAAGCATGCGTCGACTTGATTCTGAGCATGCGCGGGTTTTGAACCGATGCTTTCTGTACTAACCATCGGTTTGGACCGATCGGGCAGCGGTCCATCAGTTCGGTTTTGAAGCATGTTTTAAAATTTTGGACCGAAGGAAAACAGACCGATGGGCTATACACACGGTCGGTTTGGACCGATGAAACTGAACCTCGGTCCATTCTCATCGGTTTTGTCCGATCGTGTGTACACGGCCTAACAGTTAATTATGAAACCACTCCCATTAGACCCACTCAGTACAGAGGCACAGACAAACACATGTGGTTTACGTCAGAACAACAAAAGGTAGGAGTCTGCAACAAAGGTTGTTATAATCCTTGCAATGTACATAGATCACCCAGAGGGGAATGTTTTGTTCTCAACAAAAGTGGAGTTACCCTTTAAAGGCATAATGTGCTAGTATGCATCGCGTACTTGCACATTATGTGAAACTTACCTGAAAACGAAGCATTCCAGCGATGCGCTGTCAACGCTGGAGGAAGCTTCCATCTTCACCCGTTTTCCTTCCAGGTCCGCGGACTCCGGCTTTGGGACTGACCAGAGCAACGATAATGTCACTCCTGCGTAGTAAAGAGAGTGGGAGAGTATGGGATTCCCACCTAATATTAGGCAGTGTAGTACTCACCGATATTTATCGGGGGGGTGCAATCCAAAATACAATGTAACAAAAGGATAAAACAAAAAAAGAAATAGACTGCTGCACACCCTTAAGAGTTAACTACAAAAATGTATTAGAATAAATATCAAGAAAGAACACATGTATGCATGGTATAAAAACAGAAGTCCCCTATGATGGGGTAAACCTATCCAAGAAATACCCCCATGGATACCCACTCAAAAGAACGGCATATACCCGTCACTGACGGAAGAAAAGCGCTCGATCATCCCAAATGGAGATCAGGGTCTATAAGCAGCGCACCCACCTTCCACACAACATACAGACACCCCCCCCCCTCCCCAAACACACAAGCACAGAGGAGCCCCAACTATTGGCAATATATTCCTAATGGATCCCACAACAGGCAGTGGTTCCCTGTAAACACAGGTGAAAAATCACTGACTAAATGGGGAAATGCAACCTAGATGGATACCAAACAATGGGACATGAAAAAATCCACTAGCTAGTGGTGATAAAATCCTAATCCACCGAAAGCTGATGATGGACAGAAAAAACAATGAAAAAATCAGAAGGACCCTGAGCCTAATAGCTCGCTGAAGAAAGTCCTCCCATGGAAATCGCCGTGTCAGGCTTGATACTATTTCCTTGTAAGTGTGATTTCATTGATGAATAAGTTTTAAGGAGACTTTCAAAGAATAATGAAATAACAGAGGCACAGTGATAATTATCTTCAGCATCGGGTTCACCTGGAATGCACTATGTAAGGATGCAATAATGTTACCATTAGCAGATTCCCATTACGTATGGGTAAAGTCCATTCAGAATTTTAAACTGAAATGTCCATATAATGCTTCCTTATTTTATTAAGCAGCTCATATTCCATGAGATTTTAATCAACAGGTATGGATGAGTGATAGGTGATTGGGCATATAGTATGCTAGTTGATGAATGACAGTGTTGTAATTATATTCCACAGCAGTGTTAGTGCTGGGTTTACTCACTGTTTTGCTGTCACTCATAGCTCAGAGTTGTAGCTATTCCAGCCAATCACGCGCTGCTCGGAGGGATTGCAGCCAAGCCATCCATCTGTGTACTGACACAGAGCCTGAAGCGCTATTCCTTAAAGCTGCAATTTTCAGGTGAATCAATGTGAAAGTATCCAAGATAGGACAGTGGTAGTGCAGTGTCTCTGATAATAATAGATGGTAATATATCCAAGATGAAAAAAATTTTGTTCAGTCTCCTAAAACAAAAGCTCTAAGCCGAGCGTTGTAGTCGTCCTCAATGTGTGCTATTCATGTCTCCATGCGATATCCTTCAAATAGTGGTATAGCGGCTCAAGGTACAGTGTTACCGAGCTGATGAAGGAACAAACCGTGAGGCTCAAGTGTGCATAGGGGGGTCCCTGTTCCCCAAGAGTTTACATGTTTCGTTCCGTAGGCATTGGAACTTCGTCAGAACTGGGGAGCTATGGATCAATGCTTCCTATAAAAAGGTAGCCGGAGCTATCTGTAATCAACCAAAATAACATTCAGGTGTATCCAACCCATTGTCTGGTTAACTATTTCATGAGTTACCTGATGCTCAACAAATTCAATTAAGAACATATGTTTAAAAACCCATAACCAAAAGACCCGGTGTTAGTGCGTGCTGCCCCATACAGAACATAAAGACTATCTCCCTATGGGAGTACATTCATATAGTAGTGCATTCATACGTCTATATAACATATATCCATTAGTTTAAAGCATATCTAAGAGTGTCACTATTTTAAAACCAATGGTGGTTATAAGCTTTTCCATATCGTATAGCCTTTCCACATACCATCCAACTCTCACTCCACGATCGAATCAAAACAGCATTATAACTATCATATCCAGTTATAGATGTTATTACCCACTAAGCAGAACACTATTGTGGTGTATCCATGAGATGAAAGAGGATCACAAATAAAAGTAAAAATAGATTGTATAATAAACCCAAATTGTCTATGCAGTCTGGGTAACGTCTAGCATAGTAGATCTAGTTTGCAATATAAATATGGTCATATAGGGTCTTTTACTCATAGATGTATGTCAATGACACCTTCAATGCCAATTCATACATCTATATAAGATCTAGCATATTGACAAACCATATTGTACATACATAGAAATTTACATCTTACAGAAAGCACTGCAAGGATAAATCACTGTTTAACCCCTTAGGGGTCATGGAATCTAAGAGGAATATCCATTTAGCTTCCTTTTGCTGTAGACTTTTATCCCATGGGGGTATTTCTTGGATAGGTTTACCCCATCATAGGGGACTTGTGTTTTTATACCATGCATACATGTGTTCTTTCTTGATATTTATTCTAATTCATTTTTGTAGTTAACTCTTAAGGGTGTGCAGCAGTCTATTTATTTTTCTGCTCATGCGTAGGAGAGCTGTCATTTACAGCACAGGACTTTGAAGGAATGGCCGTTCCTTCAGAGCGCATGCGCCGATGACGCCAGCGGCTGCATATACACTAAATATCTATATTTTTTTTTGTGTTTTCTTTATCTGAATTTCTCACTTCCTGTTCCTCCTCAGTAAGCTGTTCTGGCTGACTAACCCCCAGCCAGAACATGGGGGCAAGCTTACTGAGGAGAAACAGGAAGTGAGTTATTCAGACAAAGAAAAAAAAAACATTTAGAAGGGAAATGGAAGGAAAAGGTAAGTGAACCAACAATGCACTAGCTTAAAGGAACCTATTTAGAAAATAAAAAACAAACTGGTGTAATAATTTCTAGCAGTGTGCTGGGAGATTTCCCAGACAAAAAATGGGTGTAAGGCTGGTGGTGATTGGCCAAGACTCTTGCTCAGTGCGAGATTGGCTGTGATTGGCCAAAACTCCTGCTGAATAACAACAGCTTAACTCTATACTTTCTGGTTTCAATTCTGCTGGGTCTTGATCTTACATTACAGTCACGCAACAAATCTTAAAAGGCATATTCTCCCTTTTTGCTTCTGTGAACACAATATACAACTGTTACATGTCATCCATACATAAAGTCACAGTAAATAACTCTGTTTTTATCTCTCACCTATGAGCATATGAACTGTATTAAGGTTGTTAGCAGGTCTAGCTGTATATGCATGTAAGTCACATTAGCAACCTAGGACAGGTCTTAGCTGGCCAGCTACAATCCTGTCTTCTCTGATCCACCCCACCTTCCAAAGTCCCCAAACCATTGCCTGATAGAACAGTACCTTGGGGGCAAGCTGCACATGCTCAGTTTGGTATGTATTGCTAGAGAGTTTTTTTTTTTCTTGGGAGGGTGCATGTGATCAGCACAGGGCCAATCAGCATTATCCAGAAAGATGGTCAGGGATCCTGCAACCTCATTGGACCATTTAGGGGACAATGAAAACTCTGTCTGGGATTCACGTAGAATGGCGTATCTTTGTGCGGGAGTAACGTATCCTATTTACGTTACGCCTCCGACGTAAGCCCGCCTAATTCAAATGTGGTAGATGTGGGCGTGTGTTATGTAAATTTTATGTGACCCCACGTAAATTACGCTTTTTATGAACGGTGCATGCGTCGTCCGTGAAAGTATCCCAGTGCGCATTCTCCAAATTAACCCGCAAGTAAACAATGCTTTCGCCGTGAACGTAAATGACGCCAAGCCCTATTCGCGAATGATTTACGCAAACAACGTATAATTTTCGAAATTCGACGCGGGAACGACGTCCATACTTAACATTGGTACGCCGCATGTTACGCCTCATATAGCAGAGGTAACTTTACGCCGGGAAAAGCCTAACGTAAACGGCGTATCTGTACTGCGTCGGTCGGGGCGTACATTCGTGAATTCGCATATCTAGCTGATTTACATATTTCTAGGCGTAAATCAGCGTACACGCCCCTAGCGGCCAGCGTAAATATGCAGTTAAGATACGACGGCGTAAGAGACTTACGCCGGTCGGATCTAATACAAATCTATGCATAACTGATTCTAAGAATCAGGCGCATAGATACAACGGCTCGGACTCAGAGTTACGACAGCGTATCTGGAGTAAGGATGAGCTCCGGCATGTTCGCATTGAACACGTGAGGAGCCCCCCAGGAAGACGGCACCCACGCTGCGCTAATCAAAGCCAGGCAGACATTTCCCGATGCTCGGCTGCAGAGATCAGGAAATGTCTGCCTGGCTGTGATTAGCGCAGCGCGGGTGCCGACTTCCTGGCGGGCTCCTCACGTGTTCAATGCGAACATGCCGGAGCTCATCCTTAATCTGGAGATACGCCGGCGTAACTGGTTTGAGAATCCGGGCCTCTGTCTATAAGCTTTAACCAATGCTCGGCCAGACACTGATAGAGATCAATCTTCCATTATACTGGCTTTTGAAATGGAAAAATGCCGAAATTTAGAAATTGGATGAAAGGTTTACAACTATATGGATCAGACCAAAATGAGGGACACATGAGAAGGAAAGAGGGACAGAGGGACTTTGTTCCAAATCAGGGACAGTCCCTCGAAATCAGAGACAGTTGGGTGCTTTACCTATGTACCTGTTTTTCCTTCCTCCTAGATGTTTAATAGGTTTATTAGACATGCTTCCTGAATGGCTCCTAGGTTTCACTTGCTGTCTGAAGTCCTTTCCAAGTCTTGTTCCTTTCCGAATAGGTTGTAAGCAGAGCACTTTAGTAATTAGGACCTGGGACATGCGGATACAGCCCAAACATTGGCCTACCCTGTGTGTATATACAGCGCAGATTTGTGTATACATAGCCTGTGCTTTTACTGCAAGGAAGAGAGGAACTCCCCTTCTCGTGTTTATATGAATCTGTTTATATAACGTCTCACTTGTCGGTCTGACTCTCCAACGGGGAAAGTGGAGAAGGCACACTCCATATATAAAACATGCTCCTAATTACCATGCAGCAGGAAAGCTTCAGCTCCACAGACAGCCTTGCCTTCTGTCAGGGAGGTTTGCTGGCTCAGTTGCCGAGCTCAAGGCTACATGGGAAATTGGAGACGAGACGCGCAGTAAAAAGTCGCAGCTGTTGCAGATCCTCTGATGAACTATTGTCAATGGACAGTTTTGTGAAATAAGTAGAATAAAAATAGCCCTCAAGACAAAAACTTTCTCTGTTAGGCCCCCTTTGCTCCTAGATAGTCCAATGGTGAGCGTCATGTCCAAAGTAAATATGCAGTGCATTAAAGGAACCCAATTATTTGAATAGGTTGTGGAAGAACCATAACGCAGTATGCAACAATGCAACGTGGTGCATTACTGTGTGTAGGGATGCCCTGCAACGTGGTGTATTACTGTGTGTAGGGATGCACTGCAACGTGGTGCATTACTGTGTGTTGGGATGCCCTGCAACGTGGTGCATTACTGTGTGTAGGGATGCCCTGCAACGTGGTGCATTACTGTGTGTTGGAATGCCCTGCAACGTTGTGCATTACTGTGTGTTGGAATGCCCTGCAACGTGGTGCATTACTGTGTGTTGGGATGCCCTGCAACGTGGTGCATTACTGTGTGTTGGGATGCCCTGCAACGTGGTGCATTACTGTGTGTAGGGATGCCCTGCAACGTGGTGCATTACTGTGTGTAGGGATGCCCTGCAACGTGGTGCATTACTGTGTGTAGGGATGCCCTGCAACGTATGCATTACTGTGTGTAGGGATGCCCTGCAACGTGGTGCATTACTGTGTGTTGGGATGCCCTGCAACGTGGTGCATTACTGTGTGTAGAGATGCCCTACAACGTGGTGCATTACTGTGTGTTGGGATGCCCTGCAACGTGGTGCATTACTGTGTGTAGAGATGCCCTACAACGTGGTGCATTACTGTGTGTTGGGATGCCCTGCAACGTGGTGCATTACTGTGTGTAGAGATGCCCTACAACGTGGTGCATTACTGTGTGTTGGGATGCCCTGCAACGTGGTGCATTACTGTGTGTAGAGATGCCCTACAACGTGGTGCATTACTGTGTGTTGGGATGCCCTGCAACGTGGTGCATTACTGTGTGTAGGGATGCCCTACAACATGGGTGCATTGAAGATGTGTTCGTTTAGCGCAGTGGCCTCCAAACTGCTTCGCTTGCCCTTGGGACACTATTTCTCCCACTGATATGAGGTAGACATGTGCAATTCCTTTCGGTCCGTACATAAATTCAGACGAATTTATGGTTATTCGATGATTTGGATGTATCCGAATCTCCGAAAGAAAAATTAACGAATAGTAACACATTTCATTGAAATCAATTAAAATAGGTTTTGTTTATTCATTTTCTAACGAATTCCAACTTCTACTTGGGTATGGAACCCACTAATGAAGTGTAAGTTCAGTAGTGGGTCCCATACTTCTAATTTCAAGGAAAAAAGAGATTTTTAATACAGCTTACCTGTAAAATCTTTTTCTTGGAGTACATCACGGGACACAGAGCGGCATTCATTACTATATGGGTTATATGGAGTACCTTCAGGTGTAGACACTGGCAATCTCAAACAGGAAATGCCCCTCCCTATATAACCCCCTCCCATAGGAGGAGTACCTCAGTTTTGTAGCAAGCAGTATGCCTCCAAAATGGTCCTCAAAAAAGAGGGGTGGGAGCTCTGTGTCCCGTGATGTACTCCAAGAAAAAGATTTTACAGGTAAGCTGTATTAAAAATCTCTTTTTCTTTATCGTACATCACGGGACACAGAGCGGCATTCATTACTATATGGGATGTCCCAAAGCAATGCTTACAATGAGGGGAGGGAGAACATCTCCAAGACAAAAGGATTTAATTTAGAGATATACTCAAATCATAATAAATCCAACTTAGTTGAGAAAAATAATCTTAAATTTTTAAATTTAACTCAAACAAGAGGAGCCCCCGGAATCCGAGGGTCTCAAACTGCAGCCTGCAGCACTGCCTGCCCGAAGGCAGTATCAGTATTCCTTCTTACGTCCAACTTGTAGAATTTTGTAAACGTGTGGACAGAAGACCAGGTTGCCGCCTTGCAAACTTGAGCCATAGAGATCTGGTGGTGTGCTGCCCAGGATGCGCCCATGGCTCTAGTAGAATGAGCCTTTAATGATACTGGAGGAGGCAACCCTTTCAAGCCGTAGGCCTGAGTGATTAATTGCTTAATCCACCTAGAAATGGTGGACTTTGCAGCTGCCTGCCCCTTCTTGGGCCCATCTGGTAGAATGAACAGCACATCTGTTTTCCGGATCTTCTTTGTAGCTTTAAGATAGGCCTTCATGGCCCTGACAATATCCAAGGTATGCAGCAACCCTTCCTTTCTGGAAGTAGGTTTAGGGAAGAAGGATGGTAATACCAAATCCTGGTTCAAATGAAAACTGGATATGACCTTCGGTAGGAAGGAAGGATGAGGGCGGAGAACGACCCTGTCCTTATAAAAAACAAGATATGGTTCCTTACAGGATAAGGCTGCCAGCTCCGAAACTCTTCTTGCGGAAACTATGGCAACCAAATATACTAACTTCCTTGTCAGTAGAACCAAAGGAATATCAGCCAACGGCTCAAACGGTTGTTTCTGTAAACTTGACAGAACAACATTTAAATCCCACGGACAAAGTGGGGATTTAACTGGAGGTCTAATACGTAAGACCCCTTGAAGGAAGGTCTTAACCAGCGAGTGGGTGGCCAGCGGCCGCTGAAACCACACTGACAGAGCAGAAATCTGTCCTTTGATTGTGCTTAATGCCAATCCTTTATCCACTCCTAGCTGGAGAAAACGTAATACTCTATCGATGGTAAATTTGCGAGAAAGCCATCGCTTGGACTCACACCAGCCTACATAGGCCTTCCAGACCCTGTAATAAATCACCCTAGAGACCGGTTTCCTGGCTCTGATTAGGGTAGAGATTACTTTCTGAGACAGACCTCTCCCCTGAGAATCAGGGATTCAGCTTCCGGCCGTCAAATTTAGATGCCGTAAGGCAGGGTGGAGGATCGGACCTTGCGATAGCAGGTCTGGCCGTAGAGGAAGAGTCCACGGGTCTCCCACTACCATCCTTAAGATTAGTGAGTACCATGCCCTTCTGGGCCATGCTGGAGCTACCAGGATGACTGGTATGTGCTCCACCCGGATCCTGCGCAGCAGGCGGGGTAGTAACTGGAGCGGGGAAAACGCATAAAGAAGTTTGAACTGATGCCAAGGGCAAACCAACGCATCGGTTCCGCAGGCCATCGGATCCCTTGAGCGGGATATGAACCTGTCTAGTTTCTTGTTGAGTCTCGATGCCATGATATCCACGTCCGGCACTCCCCATCTTTGGCAGAGTGCTTGAAAGACTTGTGGATGCAGAGACCATTCCCCCGGCCATAGAGTCTGGCGGCTTAAGAAGTCCGCCTGAAAGTTGTCCACTCCTGGAATGAATATTGCCGATATGCAGGGCACATGAGCCTCTGCCCATAGGAGAATCAAGCTCACCTCTCTCTGAGCGGCTTGACTGCTGGTTCCCCCTTGGTGATTTATGTATGCCACGGCCGTGGCATTGTCTGATTGAATTCTCACCGGGAACCCCTGCAATTTTGACGTCCAAGCCCTGAGGGCTAGTCGAGCAGCTCTGAGCTCCAAGATGTTGATGGGCAACTGCTTCTCTGGCTTTGCCCAAGTACCTTGGCGAGTGCAACCATCCAAAATTGCTCCCCAGCCCGTCAGGCTGGCGTCTGTGATCACTATCTTCCAAGCCACTGGGCTGAAAGACTTCCCCTTCAGTAGATTCTGAGGGTCTAACCACCAACACAGACTTTGTCGGACTCTTGATGAGAGCGGCAACGGGATATCCAAGGCCTGTGGCCTTCTGCTCCATGCTGACAGGATGGCTGCCTGTAGGATGCGAGTGTGGCTCTGGGCGTATGGTACCGCCTCGAATGTGGCCACCATCTTGCCTAGTAACCTCCTACATAGGCGAATAGTCGGTTCTTTCTTGCTTAGAACCAGTAGGATTAATTCCTTGATGGCTTTTACCTTCCTCAGAGGTAGGAACACTCTTTGTTGTTCTGTGTCTAATCTCATGCCGAGATATTCCAACTGCCTTGTGGGCTGGAAAGCTGACTTTTCTCGATTTAGGACCCAGCCGAACCTCTCGAGGTATTGGACCGTGAGGGCCACTGCTCGCTCCAAGCCGGGAGACGAGTGGTCTATGACTAGGAGGTCGTCCAGGTATGCTAGGATCGTGACCCCTTGGATCCTTAGCTTGGCTAGGATCGGAGCTAGGACCTTCGTGAACACCCGGGGGGCCGTAGCCAACCCGAAGGGAAGCGCCACGAATTGGAAGTGACGCGAAGCCACCATGAAGCGTAGATATCTTTGATGTGGCTGATAAATTGGAACATGAAGGTAGGCATCCTTTATGTCTATGGACGCCATGAAGTCGTCCTTCTGGAGTGTGGCAGCTGCTGACCGCACGGATTCCATCCGAAATGAGCGGATCTTTAGATATGCATTTACCATCTTTAGGTCCAAAATTGGCCTGACATCTCCCTTGGATTTTGGGATGATGAATAGGTTGGAGTAGAAACCCAGCCCCTGTTTTTCCAGGACTGGTACCTCTACTATTACTTCCTGGGAAAGTAGATGATCTAATGCCGATCTTAATGCGGCTCCCTTTTCCGGATCGTTTGGAATCCTCGACTTCTGGAAATGAGGAGGAGGAAACCTTAGGAAATCTAATTTGTAGCCTGTGGCCACGGAAGACCGTACCCACTCGTCGGGAATGCTGGCTTCCCAAATCTCTGAAAAGAGTCGCAGCCTTCCCCCCACCTTCGTGGGTGGGGGCGCCCCTTCATAAGGTTGGCTTGGGGGCTGGTTTTGCTGGTTTGCGAAACCACTGCCTTTTGCCTCTAACAGCCTGTCCTTGTGATTTGCTGTTGAAGCCGAAGTTTGCTTTTGCAGGAGGCCGTCGATACTGCTTGGCATTAGAGGGCCCCTGCCCAGGGGAATACTGTCGTTTAAACGCAGGTCCCTGAACCTTCTTCTTAGTTGGCAAGAGAGTACTCTTGCCGTTTGAAATGGTCTGAATGTATTTATCTAGGTCTTCTCCGAAGAGTCGTCCTCCATGGAAGGGGAACCCTACCAGGAGCTTCTTGCATGGGGGCTCAGACTCCCAGCTTTTTTAACCATAAGAGTCTTCTCATATGGATAAGGGATAACGATAAACGTGACGCTTGCTGGATAGAATCCTTGATTGCGTCTACCGTAAAACATATGGCCTTAGGGACATCCGAAAATTTTTCTGCCTGCTGGGCCGGAATAAGTTTAAGCATCTGCTTAAATTGATCCGATAATGCTTGAGCGACCCCAATCGCAGCCACAGCTGGCTGTACTACTGCCCCTGCAGTAGTGAAGGAGTTCTTAAGTAGTGCTTCCAAGCGCTTATCAACTGGATCCTTGAACACCTGTATGTTTTCTACAGGGCATGTTAACGATCTGTTAACACATGAGATGGCTGCGTCCACTGCAGGAGTAGCCCATCTTTTGGAAAAATTTTCTTCCATAGGATATAGGACAGAGAACCTTTTAGGTGGTAAGAAGATCTTATCTGGCTTGTTCCAATCTTGGAACAAAATTCCCTCTAATAGAGGATGGATCGGAAACACAGCATTGCTTTGAGGCGCCCTCAGTGAGCCCAAAGCTGAAACCGTCGATACCTGGAGATCTGGTACTGGCAAGTTGAACTGCCCCAGACTCCTCTGTATCCGGATCTTCGATCCCTGAACCTACTTGGTCCTTGTCCAAGAGGTCGTCCAATTCCCCTGAGGAAAGGACCTCCTCTTCTGAGGGTCCGCGCTCGGGCGACGGAGATCTATTCCGCTTACTGCCCCGCATAGCTGCGGCCCATGCTTTTCTGCATCTCTTTTAAAGAGGTGAGTAATACCTCCTCCGTGACCATCTTAGGGTTGGACTGACCCGCGTCAGCTCCAGCCCCAGATCCCGATGGCCCCAAGGCTCCCTGTGGGGAAAGCAGCGGCATAGCTTTGTCCGAGACCTCAGACTCTCTGGGGGAATCCCCACCTCTTGTACCCTCTGACCCGGATGCCATGGTACAATACCGAGGTACACCTGCTACCTATTGGTATTTGGAACTATAAAAGTTAATTGCCCAAACACCTGTTTGGGGGATAAAAAATGCTTCCTCTCCCCTAGATGACTTTTTTTTTTTTTTTTTTTCAAATCCAGGAAAGAAAAAACATTCTGTCCCCCTGAGTAGTATTGCAAAGAAAAACTATGAGATGGAAAGAAACAGCCTATTTCTAGGCTTGAAAAACAGTCCTCTGAAGACTGCAATATCCTTTCTGGCCACTGTGTGTCCTCGGCGCCCCCGTGCTGCCGCTCTGGTCTTTCTCCTCAGTTCCAAAGTATTGAATGGAACAAACAAGGAAGGGCCGCCCCTTCCTTTAAGCCACTGACCCGCCCTTCCCCCCCAGCAATCTCAAACAGGAAATGCCCCTCCCGACAGGGGGGGGGGGGGGGTTTGGGAGGAAGGGACCTCTCTGTTCCAGCAAACTGCAGCCTGCAGCCTGGAACCATGAGGAGGTCAGCGTTTTGCCTGCTTTGCAGGCCTTGAGGAGGAAGACTGAATGGAGCATCGCCTGGAGGTTTGCAGGTAAGCACAGCTCTCTGACACACACATATATTTTTATATAACACAGGCCCCACTCAATGCTTTTCCAACACTACAAGGGAGGTCACATCTTATGGGGAATAATACATAGAGAGCCATCCTATCTTTATGATATGTGACTAGTTTGCCAGATGCAGTGCATAACTTTAGGCATGTCCCCTGTGACCCCCCAGAAAAAACCTGCTAAGAACCAAGTTCCGCAAGTTTTCCCCTCACTTACCTGCTCCATGCCGCAGGACTTTGCCAAGCAAGAGGCCCAATCTTCCCCCATCTCCGTGGGGATGTCTAGACCTTCAGGCCCTGGGTTCCTATGAAGGATCCACTGTCCTGGGCCCATATAGCACCCTGGCAACAGAAAACATTAGGCACCCAAAGGTTTCTAAGTTCTGGGCCCAGGGTCCAGCTCTCTAAAAAGAAAAGCATTATGGGCTATACCCCAAGGGTTTGGGGTCCGGTTACTGACCACTTTAGCGCTGAGGCTTTTTTGGACAGAACCGGTAGCTCACCTAATCCCAAGGATGCGGAGGCAAGCTAAACCATGACTAACACCTAAGACACTGGCGTAAAACTGAGGTACTCCTCCTATGGGAGGGGGTTATATAGGGAGGGGCATTTCCTGTTTGAGATTGCCAGTGTCTACACCTGAAGGTACTCCATATAACCCATATAGTAATGAATGCCGCTCTGTGTCCCGTGATGTACGATAAAGAAACTTTCTTTAACATTCGAAGATTGTTGTAGAAGTTACAAGAATGTATGCGATGTGCCCAGTCATACTACAGAGCTGTATGTGTACAATATATAATATATACAGAATGTTGTTTTTTACTATGTTGTTAGTAGTTCTTTTATTTGAATCAAGTTGTGGTTTTAGCACTCTTTACTCTGTAATAACATACTGCTGTTGATGTATGTATAAACCGCTACACTGAATGAAAGAGAGCTTTTAATGTAAATGTCACAAAACAGAAAAAAATGCTGTATAAATATACCGCTAATAGCAAAATAGCTGAAATTCCTCTAAGATCCATGATTGCAACTTTGTCTTTTACAGTCATGCATTTTGTATGTGTATGGGGCTCAGGAAATGATGTTCATTCCATGCTTATGCTCCATTTAAAAGGTACACAGCAGTCAAAAGTGTAAAAAAATAAACTACAGTGGGGGGGGACACCCTAATATGACCCGGCCTTTGGCTTATCATTCAGGCATATCTGCTGACTACCAGGCCACACTGTGTCTTTTCCTTGTTGTCTGTAATCTGCTTTTGTGGAAACATTTGTTTGTGCTTGATTTCCAATTTTGGCAGGATATTACGGATCCCCACCATCACATTAACTTTTTTTCCCTGGAGGACCTCCTCATTCCTTTGACACCATCTTACACTGTCCACCATTCTAAGGGTACTACCGATCCCCACCATCACATTACCTCCTTTCTCTGAGGACCTCATCATTCCTTTAACACCATCTTACTCTTTCCACCATTCTAAGGCCCCGTACACACGACTGAGTTTCTCGGCAGAATTCAGCCAGAAACTCGATCGGAGCCGTATTCTGCCGAGAAACCCGGTCGTGTGTACACTTTTGGCCGAGGAAACCGACGAGGATCTCGTCTGGCCAAATAGAGAACATGTTCTCTATTTCCTCGTTAGTCAATGAGGAAACTTGGCTCGCTGAGATCCTCGGCGGCTTCACAAGGAACTCGACGAGCAAAACGATGTGTTTAGCCCGTCGAGTTTCTCGGACGTGTGTATGGGGCCTTAGGGTACTACAGATCCCCACCATCACATTAACTTTTTTTCCCTGGAGGACCCTTCTCATTCCTTTGACACCATCTTACACTGTCCACCATTCTAAGGGTACTACGGATCCCCACCAACACATTACCTCTTTTCTCTGAGGACCTCATCATTCCTTTGACACCATCTTACACTTTCCACCATTCTAAGGGTACTACAGATCCCCACCATCACATTACCTCTTTTCTCTGAGGACCTCATCATTCCTTTAACACCATCTTACTCTTTCCACCATTCTAAGAGTACTACAGATCCCCACCAACAAATTACCTCTTTTCTCTGAGGACCTCATCATTCCTTTGACACCATCTTACACTGTCCACCATTCTAAGGGTACTACGGATCCCCACCATCACATTACCTCTTTTCTCTGAAGACTAGACATGTGCGTTCCCGTTCGTAACTAATGGATTTTCGTACGAATTTCTTCGTTTTCGTACATTCCTATCAATTCGAACATCCGAAAAGCTGAAAGAACCAAAATACGAAAATTACAGAATTACTAATAAGCAAAATAACAAACAAGCAAAAATACGAACGTATAATTGGACAATCTTACTAAAATACGAAACACCGAAAAAGCAAAAGAACGAAAATGACATCTATAACAAACTATTTGCATTCCGCATTTTAAATCCTTTGTCTGTTCGTATTTTCATTCGTATTTTCATTTGTGTGTTTTGTAAATCCGTTTCTTTGTCTGTTCGTAAATCTGTGTACTTGTATCGTTCTTTCGAATGGGCACTGGGCAGTGTAGTTAGTGAGTGATTACTTAATATCTTAGCCAATCAGCTTATCTCTTTTGTGCTGAGTCACATTGTACAGTGTAAAGCCTCGTACACACGATCGGACTTCAAACAAACTTTTCCATGGATTTTTGTCTGAAGGGAGTTGGCCGGACTTTTGAAACCGAAAAAGTTTGTCAGATAGAGCGTACACACGGTCGGATTTTTTGGAAAACGCTCATTTTGACGTTTGTTGGCAAAAAGTCAGACCGTGTGTACGGGGCTTAAGAGAAAGTATATCTTAATATGGATTAGCCGCGTGTTGCTATGTATTTACGAAAGTACAAAATTACGAATCCACTAAACGAAAATTATTATCTACCAAAATTACGAATTTCGAATCAACGAAAATAAATTATATAGAATTATGAATCATTCAGTATAAACGAAAATAAAACTGTTACGAAAATACCAACGGGTCCGAATAGGAAAACTTGCGTCTTACTAAATACGAACGCGTCCAAATAGGAAAACTTGAGTCTTACGAAATTACGAATCTACGGAACGAGACGAAACGGAACAAAAAAATACGATTTTTTTTGTTGTGCAGACGAAACGGAACAAAAAAATACGAACATTTTTGTTGTGCACATGTCTACTGAGGACCTCCTCATTCCTTTGACACCATCTTACACTGTCCACCATTCTAAGGGTACTACGGATCCCCACCATCACATTACCTCCTTTCTCTGAGGACTTTATCATTCCTTTGACACCATCTTACACTTTCCACCATTCTAAGGGTAATATGGATCCCCACCATCACATTACCCGTTTTTCCTGGAGGACTACATCACTCCTTTGACATCATCCTGCATTTTCCACCATTCTCATTCCAATACCAACCAAGGTTAGCTGATTAGAAAAGCCAATGAGAGGGTGTGACTAAACACATTGCTCAGTACTGCCATGCCCCATACACATGATCGGAAATTTAGGACAGCAAAAGTGAGAAATTTACGACAGCTGAAGGCTTTCACACTGAAGCGGTGCGCTAGCAGGACCGCTCCAAAAGACCCGATACCCGCATCTTTGGAGCGGTGAAGGAGTGGGATGTTTACCGCTCCTCCACCACTCCTTCTCATTGAAAGCAATGGGAAACCGCGGTAATACCGCCGGCAATGCGCCTCTGCAGAGGCGCATTACGGGTGGTATTAACCCTTTTTCGGCCGCTAGCGGGGGTTAAACCCACACCGCTAGTGGCCGAATATCGCGGTAAAAATTACGGTATAGCGGCACTATAAATAGCGCCGCTATACCGCCAGCGCACCACCTGCGCCAAGTGTGAAAGGGGCCTAAGTGTAGAAATATCTTGCTAAATGTTGTACTTTCATTAAATGTAACCATATTGCTACACTTCACTTCTCTTCACTTTTATACTCAGTTGTGACATGAAACTACTTGTATATCAAGTCAAAATTTATTTTAAAATGTTGCTTGTCTTGCAAAACCCTCTCAAACCAAGTTACTCTCAAACCAAGGTTTTACTGTGTCTATATATATATATATATATATATATATAGTGTGTATATAAGCATAGGAGGTGCTAGAGGGATGTAAACATGTCCCTGAAAATTTGGAGCACATCTCCTCCTCTTTCCTGTTAGATTGTTAGTTCCAACGGGGGAAAATTACTAAAACTGGTGCACTACAGGAGAGTCAGGACGCCCACTAACACACAGCTCCTTTCTCTATCGGCAACGTAGAGAGCATCCTGACTCTCCTGTAGTCCAAGGGAGGGGGCTAGCATGACACTCCACACCAGGGAGAAAGCCTTGCATTACTGTGTGGAGTTACAGACAGAAGAACAGGAAGTGAGGATTTCTCAGAAGAAATAAGGACATTTAAAAGCAAAATGGAAGGATGAGGTAAGTGAAGGAGGACTGCACTAAGGTAAAGGAAGCTATTTAGGGATTTTTTTTTTTACCTTTACAACCCCTTTAACCTCCCTGGCGGTATGATTCTTTCAGAAAAAAGATGCTGAAAGCAGTACCATTATTTGCAAGGAAATTTGGCGTTTTATACTGTAGGCCAGTAATTCTTAGGAATAACTCACTTAAATCTGACCAAACCAGAGTCTAATAGGCATCCCGGGTATGAATTTTTTTTAAAAACAAAATTATAAATTATAATATAATAAATAATTATAAATAATTATAACAAATAATAATATAATTCTAATAAAAATTGTTCAATAATGTAATCAACTCAAAATCAGTGAAATTTGCTCGGTTGCAGAATTGTCGCTGTCATTACTTTTATTTTTTTATGACGAATTTCCCCACAAATCGCTATCGCACAATTCTGCAAGTGATTATAATTTATTATCGCTGTTTTCTAGCTGCTCTAAAACCATTTTTGACATAAAGGGACACCTTTGGTTGCTATGGAAAATCTACAGTTTGCAGGGAGAAAGAAACGTTTTTATTATATAAAAGTACATGTAGGACACTGGGCAGACCACTAGGGACAAGGGGGGGTGTATTTTTTACATACAGTACTGTAATCTATAAGATTACAGTATACTGTATGTAAAGTGTTTGTTTACCTTTTTGAATTTGGCGCCGATCTCCGCCCCCGTGCGTTGTAATGTCGCAGGGAACGGAGATCGGTGGCACAGGAGGACACTGTGTGAATCGAGCGAGGTCCCGCTCGCTCACACAGCGCAGTGGCATCGCTGGATCCAGGGACAAGGTAAGCCAGCGCGCGCTGCAGGCTCTGCATAGCTACCCCGAGCGTGACTCGGAGTTACCGTTTTTAGCACAAAAAATCCACCCCGAGTCACGCTTGGGGATACCGCCAGGAGGGTTAAGATAAGCTGTTCACTGATCTACTTAGGTTTTGTCTGGAGTTAACCTGTCTAAAGAACATTACCTTGATTACTGTGTTCACTATGATCTTCGTTATTTTCCGCAGAGCTCATCGCAATGACATGGAGAACATCTATCCATTCCTGTTCCTTGGTGCCATCTACTCCTTGTTGGATCCCAACCTAAACATCGCCAGAATTCATTTCTTCATCTTCTTCGTGGGCCGTCTAGTACACACAGTTGCTTATGTGTTTTCCTTGAAAGCTCCGACACGTTCATTGGCCTACAGCATCGCTCAGCTTCCCTGCCTCTCTATGGCTCTGCAGATTCTCTACTCTGTTACTTCTTACTGGTAAATGAGAATCCAGTAATGGAATCCACTAGGACCATGTGAAAGGTGCCATTTCCTTGCAGTGGCTGGGATGCAGCTCAGTACTGCATCTGCAAAGACTGTGTACTCTAACAATGTTAACAGTATTGACTGACATTTTGTTTCCATAATAGTGTTCACGGTTTCTGAAGAATATTGTGTATTGTGCAGAACAATGATGAAGTGTTTTTAGAAACTTTTATTTGTCCTGTTTCTTCAGTGGTATGTGAGTCCTGTTGTATTTTTTTTTAATTGTGTGTCATATTGTTGCTATGCTAATTAAATGTTCATGATGCTATATGCTTTAAATCTGTCCATATTTTGGAAGGGAAGTCCATATTCCTGGACCTCAGGGGCAGGTCTTCTTCTTGATTCAAAGGTGGGCATGGTTGGTTGAATTGGCTTTATTTGTTTTGATTGGTATAGTAACATCATTGTTTAGGCTTAAAGGGAACCTTTGCTTTTCCCATGAAGAACAAAGCAACAGGTCTATTTGGTCCATTTTAGTGCTCCCCACACAGCTCTATACAGTGGAACCTCGGATTGCGAGTAACGCGGTTAAAGAGCATTTCGCAATACGAGCACTGTATTTTTAAAAATCCTAACTCGCTTAGCAAGTGTTGTCTCGCAAAACCAGTAGGATTCAGGCCAAATCGAAGAAGTCGATCGGTGCTGTTGGGAAATGCTCACAAAGACTTGGAAATACTCAGTTTCCGAGGTCCTCAGGCCTTTCCAGCTGTTTCCGAGGCTTTCCGGCGCCCCTCGACCTCTGGTCACATGCGGTATTGCATGCCACTGAAGTCAGTGCGGAACAAATTATTTTCACTTCCATAGACTTCAATGGGGAAACTCGCTTTGATATGCAAGTACTTTGGATTACGAGCATTCTCCTGGAACGGATTATGCTTGTAATCCGAGGTTCCACTGTATGTGTGTGTGTGTATATATATATATATATATATATATATATATATATATATATATATATATATATACACACACACACACACACTATATTACCAAAAGTATTGAAGCGTCTGCCTTAACATGCACATGAACTTTAATGGCATCCCAGTCTTAGTCTGTAGTGTTCAATATTAAGTTGGCCCACCCTCTACAGCATGGGTCTTCAAACTATGGCCCTCCAGTTGTTCAGGAACTACAATTCCCATCATGCCTAGCCATGTCTGTGAATGTCAGAGTTTTACAATGCCTCATGGGATGTGTAGTTCCGCAACAGCTGAAGGGCCGTAGTTTGAGGATCCCTGCTCTACAGCTATAACAGCTTAAATTCTTCTGGGAAGGCTGTCCACAAGGTTTAGAAGGGTGTCTATGGGAATGTTTGAACATTCTTCCAGAGGCGCATTTGTGAGGTCAGGCACTGATGTTAGATGAGAAGGCCTGGCTTGCATCCTCCGCCCTTCATGTCTTTATGGACCTTGGTGCTCAGTCATGTTGGAACAGGAAGAGGCAAACCTCAAACTGTTCCCATAAAGTTGGGAGAATGAAATTGTCCAAAATGTTTTGGTATGCTGACGCCTTAAGAGTTCCCTTCACTGCAACTAAGGGGTCAAGCCCAACCCCTGAAAAACAAACCCCACACCATAATCCCCCTTCCACCAAAATGATTTGGACCAGTGAACAAAGCAAGGTTCATAAAGACATGGATGAGGGAATTTGGGGTGGAGGAACTTGACTGGCCTGCAAAGAGTCCTGATTGCAACCTGATAGAACACCTTTGGGCAAAGCACAGGTTCATGTTATTGAATCTATTGTTTTTCAAACCATAATGTTGGCAATCACAAGCCCAAAAATAGCAGGAAGCACTGCTTGCAATAATTGGGCTGCTAGAAAGCCAGGATGGAGTCTACAGGGTTCAGCAGGGCCGATCCGCCCTATAGGCTCACTATGCAAGCCGCTTAGGGCCCCGCAAAGCTGGGGAGGGCCCCCCAAATTACTAGAGGCTCCGCCTGGTAAGAAGTCATTTTCGGCCCATCACCCCGCTTCTCAACTCGCTGGCTGCATGGGAGAAGAGGTAAGAAGTCAGCACCCCCCCCCCCCCCCGCTTCTCACTTTAATGTAAGATGTAATTTCTGACAGCAGAACACCCCCTCTCCGCGCTTCTCAACTTTAATCTTTAATGTGACATGTCACTGCAGTGCCCCCACATCCCTGACCCCCCCCCCCCCCCCCCCATCTCGACTTTAATGTGACATGTCATTTTGCTTAGGGCCCCAGGGAGGTCAGGATCGGCACTGGGGGAGGACAGGCATACATTTCCCTACTGTTTTCAGAAAATATCTGCCTGTTTATAGCCTCAGGCAGGTTTTTACTTACTATATGGAACTTCTGGCATTTGTTGGAAGCACTGCTGTGTCTCAACTTTATTCAGAGCTAGATTTAAATTGTATTTCCCCCTAGGCAACATTTATTCTGCTGCCCCCCTGTGGCCACAGACTTCCAAACACCTCCTATACAGCATAGTAAGAAAGATGTATGAAACATGATAAAATAATTCTGCTTCTACCTTCAGACCCTTCAATATGACTTACTTCACAATGTACAAAATACTCTGCTCCTGAGCAGATGAACAAGAGTTGTCTCAAAGTGGTATTAACCGCTTCAGCCCCAAACCATTTTGTTGCTAAAGGACCAGACCACTTTTTGCGATTTGGCACTGCGTCGCTTTAATTGACGATTGTGCGACGTGGCTCCCAAACAAAATTGGCGTCCTTTTTTCCCACAAATAGAGCTTTCTTTTGTTGGTATTTGATCACCTCTGCGCTTTTTATTTTTTGCGCTATAAACAAAAATATAGCGTAAATTTTGAAAAAAATGCAATATTTTTTTATTTTTGCTTTAATAAATATCCCCAAAAATATATATATAAAAAAAAATTGTTTCCCTCAGCTTAGGCCGATACGTATTCTTCAACATATTTTTGGTAAAAAAAAATCACAATAAGCGTATATTGATTGGTTTGCGCAAAAGTTTTTAGTGTCTACAAAATAGGGGATAGTTTTATGGCATTTTTATTAATATTTTTTTTTTTTTACTAGTAATAGTGGCTATCAGCGATTTTTATCGTGACTGCGACATTATGGCGGACACATCGGACACTTTTGACATCATTTTGGGACCATTGTCATTTTTACAGCGATCAGTGCTATAAAAATGCGCTGATTACTGTGAAAATGACACTGGTAGTGAAGGGGTTAACCTGTAGGGTGCGCCGAAGGGGTTAAGTGTGCCCTAGTGAGTGATTCTTACTGTGTGTGGGTGTGGCTTGGTGTGTGACATCACTGATCGTCGTTCCCTATGACAGGGAACAGACGATCAGAGACACTCTCACTAGGAAGAATGGGGAAAGGTTTGTTTACACTCACCTCTCCCCGTTCTTCAGCTCTGTGACCCGATCGCGGGACACCGGCGGCGATCGGGTCCACGGGCACGGAGCACAGGATCAGGTCGCGAGTGCGCTGCTGGTGCTGCGCGCGCGACCCACGGCTGGGCATCTTGAAGGTGACATACATGTATGTGCTTATGCCCAGCCGTGCCGCTCTGCCGACGTATATCGGCGTTAGTCAGTCCTTAGCGGTTAAACTCAAAACTAAATATGTAATATATTGCAGCCTACCAATCATTAGATGTGAATTCTGCATTTGTTTTCTTTGACTTTTTCACTATTTGGCCAGTAACACACCTTCTGTATGAGTGAAACGCAACTCTGGAGGAATAAAAACAAGAGGCATAGCAGACAGCAGCATTGTCAGTGAGGGGGGGGGGGGGGGTAGTGTTAAATGTACTAGCAGATTTAGATACGCTAACAAACTGAAGCTAAACTCCGGCTCGTACTTTATAAGCAGTTACAGCAAACATTTTTTTTTCCTTTTAAGATAAAGGTTTTGCATGAATAATTAAAAGCTGATCATTTTCATCACCTCTGCCAGTGTTAAGTGTTTTTTCTCATCCATGTAAAAATTGATACATTTTGCTGGAGAGTTTGTGCTTTGATGCAATGGCTTCTACACCTCAAACTGGATCTGATGACCTCACGACATCTTCTCCAACATCAGTACATTACCCTGAACTGAGGAATTGGCAATTTGTGTCCATGAAACACGTTTTTTTTTCTTTGGTGAAATAAAGAAACTTGATTGATTGATTAACTTGAATGATTAAAGGGGTTGTAAAGGTAAAAAAAAAAAAATCCCTAAATAGCTTCATTTACCTTAGTGCAGTCCTCCTTCATTTACCTCATCCTTCCATTTTACTTTTAAATGTCTTAAATGTTCTTCTGAGAAATCCTCACTTCCTGTTCTTCTGTCTGTAACTACACACAGTAATGCGAGGCTTTCTCCCTGGTGTGGAGAAAGCCTCTTGAGGGGGGAGAGGGCGAGCAGGAGTGTCAGGACGCCCACTAACACACAGCTCCTTTCTCTATCTGCAAAGTAGAGAGTGTCCTGACTCTCCTGCTCGCCCCCTCAAGAGGCTTTCTCCACACTAGGGAGAAAGCCTCCCATTACTGTGTGGAGTTACAGACAGAAGAACAGGAAGTGAGGATTTCTCAGAAGAAATAAGGACATTTAAAAGCAAAATTGAAGGATGAGGTAAGTGAAGGAGGACTGCACTAAGGTAAAGGAAGCTATTCAGGGAATTTTTTTTTTACCTTTACAACCCCTTTAAACCATATGACCTATCCTTAGACAAATGACAACAGACGCCTCTGCCGATCGAACCACCGATGATGAGCTTTTTTCAAAACCTCTTGTCATGTAATGATTTCACAAACCCGTCTGAGAGTTCTGTAGAGAATCCAGGATTGGGAACCCCGCGGCATCCAGAGTGACCAACCGAATCCTGAGTGGAGACAACTTTTCTCCACATACATGCTTGGAAGGTTGCAGATCTCCACTCGGCAGGGTGATCTCAGCCTCAATAGAGGCAAGTTATTTTCCCATGTCCTTTTCCTATTGAACCTTTTGAGCCAACCACAAATTTTTGGGGACAACTTACAACACTATAATGGCTCTTCCGCCTCACTCTTTTTTTTTTTTTCAGAGGACATTCCAAGCTGCACCAGAGACCCCTTGGGACTGTACCCCTCAGATCTTCATGGATCATGACATCCTATATCAGTGATGGCGAACCTTGGCACCCCAGATGTTTTGTAACTACATTTCTCATGCACTCTGCAGTGTAGTTGAGCATCATGGGAAATGTAGTTCCAAAACATCTGGGGTGCCAAGGTTCACCATCACTGTCCTATATCTTATCATGTTTCATGTTAGAACCCTTATATGATTCAGAGTTCAGTAAATAAGGCTTTACACATCTCCAGAGCATTTCATACATTTCCAAGAGAAGAGACTTTAGGCTTAATTCACAAAGCTTAAAGGAGTTGTAAAGGAAAACATTTTTTTGCCTAAAATGAATGTCTGCAAGGTAGACAGAATAGTGTAATGATTCTGTTAAAAAACGAGTAAATACCTATTAATTTCCTTCATCTATATCACCTCCGGCATTCTAGTTTCTGTTCTTACATTCACTTCCGGGATTTGCGGCGCTCGTTCATGTAAGAACTACATTTCCCAGTATGCATTGCGGCACGCCCAGTAATTCACACCTCCTTAAAGTCTCTAACATGTAGAGAGCGTCCTGCCGCGCAGATGTAGTTCCCAGGAGGGGGCGAGCACGTCACTGACCACCGCAGTAAAGCCTCCCGTCACGGTGGTGAGTAAAATCAGACAAGCAGGAAGTGAACAGAACAGAGAAGAAATAGATCAAATTCTGAGCAAAAACGAACAATGAGGAAGTGAAAAGAGGAATGACTGCAGGTAAAGGATGCTTATTATGATTTTTTTTTTCCCTTTAGAACCCGTTTAAAGACAAGTATCTTTATTTTAGACATGTGACTGTCAGGGGCATCTTAATAGCATCCTAGGCCCCTGGGCAAAGCCATGCACTGGGGCACTTATCAGTCTGCCCCAATTTACACTCCTACTCTCAAGAATTAAAGTATAAAAAGTTGATAGAATTAAACATATATTTATTAGTGCTTTAAATAAAATGAATTATAAACAATAAGAAGAGCACAGGAAGGTGGGTGGTGGTTTCAGAATAACAGAGTACAAAGGGAGTCAGGAGGGCACAATACAGGTTCTGCCCGGGCCATCCTGGGACAGCTTAGTAAAAAGCATGAATGTCCCAGCAAATCTGGGAACAGTTAGCAAGTATAATGTAATTCATGATTATCATGGAGCCCGCCTAATTCAAATTTGGATCAGGGGGGCGTGTTTTATGTAAATGTTCTGTGACCCGACGTGATTGACGTTTTTCCCGAATGGTGCATGCGCCGTCCGTGGAATTTTCCAGTGTGCATTGCTCCAAAGTACGCCGCAAGGACGTCATTGGTTTTGACGTGAACGTAAATGATGTCCAGCCCCATTGACAGACGACTTACGCAAACGACGTAACTTTTTTAAATTTCGACGCGGGAACGACGGCCATACTTAACATTGCACTTACGCCACCATATAGCAGGGGTAACTATACGCCGGGAAAAGCCTAACGTAAACGGCGTAACTTTACTGCGTCCGCAGGGCGTACGTTCGGGAATTCGCGTATCTAGCTAATTTGCATACTCAAAGCGGAATTCGACGGAAGCACCACCTAGCGGCCAGCGTAAATATGCAGTTACGATCCGACGGCGTAAGAGACTTACGCCTGTCGGATCTAACAGATACAGTATCTATGCGTAACTGATTCTAAGAATCAGGCGCATAGATACGACGGCACAACGCAGAGATACGACAGCGTATCTGGAGATACGCCATCGTATCTCCACTGAGAATTTGGCCCAATATCTGTACAGCTTGTAGTAAGCAGGAAATCAGGAACATTGGAGTACCAGACTCTCACACACCCTCTCTTCTGGGTGGAAGCTGTACTTATTAAATATTTATATCCATTAATTCATATTAAGCTAAAAGGACAAAAATAAATAATACTAATCGGTGAGATATAATCTTTATAAAAAAATATATAAACTGTGCTATAAACCATCTATCCCTAAAGAATAAGCAGCAATTATTTTGTGTAACACAGTCACAAAAACAGTAAATAAAAAGCAAGTAAGAATTGCATTAAACATTAAATGTGAAGTCCATGGGCCGGATTCAGAAAGATGAGCGCATAACTTTGGGCGCAAGTTCCGTATGCAGAAAGAACTTGCGCCATTAGTTACGTAACGCCAATCACAGCTGATCATCACGTGAACCAGGAAGTGTCGGTAAACAGCATTCCTTGTTTCGCGCTGACAGGGAGAGCCAATCGGTGGCTCTCCTTGTCAGAGGCGGGGGTCTGTGCTGATAATCAGCACATTCATTATCAGCACAGCCCCCTCAGATGTGCCAATCAGCTACCAATCAGTGCCCCAATAATAAAGTCAGCAAGTGCCCACCACAGTGCCATCAGTGTCCACCACAGTGCCAGTGTCCACCACAGTGCCAATCAGTACCACCTATCAGTGCACATCACACCCGCCTGTCAGTGCCCATCAATGTGGCCTATTAGTGCTGCATATCAGTACCGCCTATTGGTGTCCATCTGTGCTGCATATCAGTGCTGCCTATTAGTGCCCATCAATTCTACATATCAGTGCCTCCTCGTCAGTGCCCATAAGTGCCACCTTATGAGTGCCAACTGTTCAGTTCCACTTACCTTATGAGTGCCAACTCATCAGTGCCCATCAGTGCCACCTCATTAGTGCCCGTCAGTGAAGGGGAAAACAACATTGTATGACAGAAACTAAGAAAAACTTTTTTTTCTTCAAAAATGTTGGTCTTTTTTAGTTTCTTTAGCAAAACATAAAAACCCCAGAGGTGATCAAATACCACCAAAAGAAAGCTCTATTTGTGGGAAGAAAATTATAAAAATGTAGTTTGGGTAAAGTGTAGCATGACCGCACAATTGTCATTCAAAGTGTGACAGCGCTGAAAGCTGAAAAATTGTCCTGGGCAGGAAAGGGGTGAAAGTGCCTGGTATCGAAGTGGTTAAAAACATAAATTGACAACCCTATCCCACTTTTTATTATAATGCCCATAGACCATCCACTGAAGTAGCTGACTGTTGCAATACAAGTTGAAATATTTTTGTTTTTGTTTTTTTATTAGGTACAAAATAGTGGCACAAAACGCAATATCATATATCAAGAGAAATACAGTATATAGGTTTTACTAGTAAGGACAAATAATGCTAACATATACAGTCAATGATATAAGTAGTTCGCTAGGATTGACTGAGTGTCATTGAAATATATAGACAGCTGGGGTTTATAATCTTTGTTTGTTTTTTCTCTTTATTAAAAAGTCTTCCTTCATCCAGAAAGCAAAATATTCTGTGAGTATGTGCAGTACCACATTTAACCACTACGTGACAGCAGAGTCACATCTACTGCTATATCACAGAGAAATCCTGCAAACTATTCATACTTCATGCACCCAAACTCACAAAATGTTATATTTGAAAATCGATATGCAACATGCAAACAATGTGTTATGGCGCCGCAACATTAAAAATGTAAAATAGTGGTTCACAACCAAAGAAAATGTATTATTTTCCCCTAAAATATTTACAGTTTTATCCTATTCTTTTTAAGCTGCAATTTACAATTCCATTTTTCCTCTAAACACAGGTAAGTATATGGGATTGCTGGGATACGGATCATACTACTTGCTTTCCAGGGAGGGGGTCCTAGAATGCGGACCGATGGGGTCTGAAGCCCGTCCATATATTTTTGGGATGAGTTACACCAAAACACAGTGCTTTGCGACACACTGCATTTAAAAAAAAAATATATAAAAATTACCGCTTTTCCCTAAAAAAAATTTTTACTGAATAAGCAAAACTTGTCATGAGTGAAATGCCTAAGCTGCAGACCTCCTTCTAAAAACACTAGGTTCTGACATTAACACTTTAAAGTGGTTGTTAAAGGGATTGTAAAGGTTCATTTTTTTTCTTAGGTTCCCTTAAGCTAGTGCATTGTTGGTTCACTTACCTTTTCCTTCGATTTCCTTTTTAAATGTTTTTTTTCTTTGTCTGAATTTCTCACTTCCTGTTCCTCCTAAGTAAGCTGTTCTGGCTGACTAGAACGGCTTGGATGATGGGAGCAAGCTTACTGAGGAGGAACAGGAAGTGAGAAATTCAGACAAAGAAAAAAAACATTTAGATGGGAAATCGAAGGAAAAGGTAAGTGAACCAACAATGCACTAGCTTAAGGGGAACCTATTTAGAAAATAAAAAAACTAACCTTTACAACCCCTTTAACCTGTATACACATTAGAATTGCCTCCTATTGTAGTGTGATTTATAAAAATAAATGCTGCAAATACCTAATTTCATTGCCAAGATTGCGATCACATGACTGGCCAGCTTTCTCCTTTCCTGTTCTGAGAGATGCAGTGGGCTTGGCTGAGATTTCTCTGCTGATGTCAGTCTGGAGGGGAGGAGAGAAGGAGAGAGCTGGCTGGTCATGTGATCGCAAACTCGGCTCTTAAAGTGGTTTTATAGGGTGTTTTTTTTCTTTTACCTACAGGTAAGCCTATAATAAGGCTTACCTGTAGGTAAAAAACAATCTCCTAAACCTTTACGGTTTAGGAGATATTCCCCTCACAACTAGCCGCTGAATGCAGCGGCGCATGCGCACAGGAGATGTTCGGCTTAAGGCCCGGCAGCTGCCGGAACTTGCCGGACAGAAGTCTCCCGCGCGCATGCGAGTTACCAGCGCTGTGAGTGGCTGGAGCCACGATACCCGGAAGAGACGCCGAGGGGAAATGTCATCTCCCTCGGCATAGACCGGCAGCGGTGACGACGCCTCGTTGCAAAGTAAGAATTTCATAATGAGCTAGTATGCGGTGCATACTAGCTCATTATGCTTTTTCCTTTACAGGTGCCAGGGAAAAAAATGTTTTTCCTATACAACCGCTTTAAATTAGGTATTTACAGCATTTATATTTATAAATCATCACTGCAATAGGAGGCAGTGCTGATGGTGTATACAGGTTAGGGTTACGAGCGCAGTGGGAGGGCCCACTCACATACAGACAGAGAGGGGAGGGGGAGGACACAGGAGCAGAGAGGAGAGCAGATAGTATGCAACTGATGACAAAAGCACGTAAACTGACCACAGTGTCTGGTTTCATTAGCCGTGATACACCATGGTCAGTTTACAGAGGGGTGGGTAGAAACTGGCAGGATCAGCACGTTTTTTTAGGTGTTACAGGGGGCCAAATTACACAGGACAAGCACTGTGTCATATAACATGCTTTAAAGGAGCAGGATCCATTTTTTGGGGGGGTTAACAAACGCTTTAAGTCATTGACCTGGAGCAAGTATGTAGCAAGTGAAGTCAGACCTAACTAGGTGCTCCAGATCATGAATTGGTAGAGTATACATGCATCATTTTTTTTTTAACGTTCAACCAGCAGATTAAATAGGGAAAAAAAACAGATCCCCGCATTCACAAAAGCGATGTGGATGTAGGAATCTCTCCTACTGGGTTTTTTACTGACAGGCCCCCCCCCCCCCCCATCATCCTATGAGAATACACAGATCAGCGGAGCAGCCATTGACTAGGCTGCAGCAGGTGATCAAATGCTGTTTTTTCAGCATGACCATTCAATAGAAGTCGATTGTTAGACCAGCTTCTGTGGAACAGACAGCTGTACACATGTACCAAAGTTCTGCCGGTTCCTGCTGAACCAGCTGAATTTCGGCATTTGTATACCCAGCTTTAGAAATTGTTAATGCCAGAGAATCAGCTAAGTTAAAGCATTTTTATAAGCAATTTAGTAATGGCAACCTACATATACTTTGGGCTAGATTCAGCAAAAATTTACGCTGGCGTATCTATAGATACGCCGCGTAAATTCAAAGCTGCGCCGGCGTATCTTCTTTCTGTATTCAGAAAGCAATATACACCGAAATTAGCCTAAGATCCGACTCTTACACCGTCGTATCTTAGGGTGCATATTTACGCTGGCCGCTAGGTGGCGCTTCTGTCGTTTTCGGCGTAGAATATGCAAATGACCCAGATACGCCGATTCACAAACGTACGCGCACCCGGCAGAATTTTTTACGTAGTTTGCTTAAGGCTTTTTCCGGCGTAACGTTGCTCCTGCTATATGAGGAGCAACCAATGTTAAGTATGGACGTCGTTCCCGCTTCAAATTTTGAAATTTTTACGTTGTTTGCGTAAGTCGTTCGCGAATAGGGCTGGACGTAATTTACGTTCACGTCGAAAGCAATGACGATTTGCGGCGGAATTTCGAGCATGCGCACTGGGATTCTTTCGTAAAAAACGTAAAATACGCGGGGTCAACAATAATTTAAATAAAACACGCCCACATCATCACCATTTGAATTAGGCGGGCTTACGCCGGCCCACATACGTTACGCCGCCGTAACTTAGGGCGCAATTCTTTATGAATACGGAACTTGCGCCCTAATTTACGGCGGCGTAACGTATCGGAGATACGTTACGCCCGCACTAAATTACGCAGGGCTAGCTGAATCTAGCCCTTAGTATGCTGCAGAACATAGAAGCTTCCTCAGCTGTAACAAGTGTCAGGAACATGGCCCAGTATTTAAAGTTATAATACGGGTAACTCAGCCACTTTAATCTAACCACCGTGGAATGTGTCAAGGCAGATGTTAATTGTCCAAGAAAAAGATGGGAGGTGTGAACATTTGTGAAATTACCCTTTCACACCTCCCATCATGTTCTTGGACAACTAAGTCTGCCTTGACACATTCCACGTTGATTGGATTAAGATGACTGGCTATAAATGCTGGGCATGTTCCTGACACTCAGCTGAAGAAGCTATGGGATGAACCATGAAATGTCTTCAACATTAAAGAACAAGCCCAGTTGAAAGTGAATAACTATTACTAAGTACAACATGACTTGGATAGATTAGAAGACTGCTTACCTATATCTCCCATAATACATTTCATGTAGGCTACAATAATCTGTGTGTAATTAAAGAATTAGCATGGGAATTGTAGCTCTGAAGTTAATGTTTCTATCTGTTTATAGGAAAAATACATGATAGACTTTTTATTATGTGTACAGTATTTTACCAAAACAAAGAAATAAAATGAATTATATAAAGGAAATAATAATGTGCCGAGCTTTATATACCTCCAGCTTTCTCTTGGTGGGGATAGCGAAGACACATACAACATTTAGCAGTTTAGCATGCTGAAGGCACTATTTAGCTTGCCTGGATAGACTGTTTGGCCCGGATTCACGTAGATCGGCGTATATTTGTGCGGGCTTAGCGCATCTCACGCCGACGTAACATTGAGAGGCAAGAACAGTATTCACAAAGCACTCGCTCCCAACGTTGCGCCTAATTCAAAGTAGGAAGGAAGTGGGCGTGATCCATTTAAATGAAGCTTGACCCCATGCAAATGATGGGCCGAACGAACAGCGCATGCATGCTCACAATCACGTCAAATTTACTCCCTAAGATACGACGGCTCATTGCCTACGACGTGAACGTAACCTACGCCCAGCCCCATTCACGTACGACTTACGTAAACAACGTAAAATACGACGGCTGTTCCGTCGTCCATTCCTTTGCATGGCGCGCGCCTCCTATATGGTGGAATAACTTTACACCGGACGTACTCCTTACGTAAACGGCGTAGATTACAGCGACGGGCGCAAGTACGTTCGTGAATCGACGTATTTTGGTCATTTGCATATTAGATGCGTAAATCAATGGAAGCGCCCCTAGCGGCCAGCGTATATATGCACATAGGCTCCGACGGCGTAGGAAACTTACGTCGGTCGGATGGAGCCACATTTCAGGCGTATCTAGCATTAGGAATCAGGCGCATAGATACGACGGCACATCTGTGCACTTACGCGGCGTATATAAACATACGTCTGCGTAAGTGCTTTGAGAATCCGGGCCTTAGTTTTCAGCCATTAGCTGAAGCAGAAGACAAGTCAGCCTCCATGGGAGCCCTATGCCTTGTACACACGAGCAGAAATTTCAGACGGAAGCTTTTCATTGGATATTCCGTCCGTGTGTGTGGCCCATCGGAAATTCCGATGGAATTAAATAGAGAGCATGTTCTCAATTTTTCAGATGAATTTTTTGTTATCGGAATTTCCGTACATATGGATGCAATACCAACAGACTAAAAACCATGCTTGCTCAGAATCAAGTCGGCGCATGCTCGGAAGCATCGGAACTCCGTCTGAGTTAAGTATGGACGTCGGACAGCCGCCGAATTTCACATCGTTTACGCCGTTTGCGTTAGCCGATTCAGAATGGGGCTGGGCGTAGGTTACGTTCACGTCGAAATCAAGGAGTATTTGCGACGTGATACTAAGCATGTGCGCGCATGCGCCGTACGATCGTCGCTTCATTTACATGTATGGTAATGAATCGTGAATTCATTACCATACAACACGCCCCCTACCTGCCTATTTTGAATTAGGCGGGGTTACGCCGGGCCATTTGCGCTACGCCAACGGAACTTAGGAGGCAAGTGCTTTGTAAATACAGTACTTGCCTCACTATCATACGTCGGCGTAGTGTAAATGGGATGCGCTACGCCGGCAGAAAGATACGCCGCCGTACGTGAATCTAGCCGTGTGTCCGCATGTGCCGATGTCATCGGCACATGCGCACTGAAGAAAAGGCTCGCTTGTGACGTTTCTTCAGCTGCTGTGCCGTTACCGGTGGCTCCTGTGCATGTGCACGGGAGTGACGTCATCACGGCTCCGGCCAATCACAGAGCCGGAGCCCGCGAACCCAGAAATAACTCCGGGATGACATGTCGCCGGTCACAGCGGGGTGCCATGAGCGCTGAAACAGCATTGTTCTAGGGTAAGTATTTCATAATGAGCTAGTATGCAATGTAAACCCAATAAAAAAATAAAAAAAAACTGCTTTGTCTTGCAGGTTTTTTTTTTTTTTTTTTAATGGTGGGCTTATTAGTAAGCCCAACATATTTTGTCAACATATTGTCATGTATAAACCTTAAAATAAATGTCAGTTAGTAGATAAAAGATGTTCATCTTTGATTAAAGTGAAACTCTGCCAAAAAACGTAAAAAAAAATAAGCTTTGAATAGAGTAGGGAAGATTTGGAGCTCTGAAGAAGGAATCCCAATCCAGTAAAAAAAGTTGGCTGTATTATTCTGTGAATATTTAAAACATTTTGTAAAACTAAGCCCTTGAGTTAAATAACTCTCTGCCACTGGAACCTGTCCCTATTGAGTTTATGTACATTTCAGCCATGAAAATTTCAGTCATGTTAGGTGACTCGGAACGCAGGGGTCACAATCATACTACCATGCCCTCCCTCCAGAGTTCATCTCTAAATTTCCGTGTTGCTACAGCTATTTCTACATGTTCACCACTGCCCATCCGTTCCAGGAGAATGCTCGTAATCCAAAGAACTTGCATATCAAAGTGACTTCAATGGGATGCAATACCGCATGCGACCAGAGGGGGGGGGTATCGGAGAGCCTCGGAAACAGCCGGAAAGGCCAGAGGAAACGTCAGCTAACCCTGGCAAACATCGGAAAGGCTCGGAAACTGTGTATTTCCGTGTCTTTCCGAGCATTGCCAATCGGCTGCGATCGTTGCTGTTCGGCTCTGCTCGGCAGCGACGCCCCCGTGCCTCAGGCCAAATGTGGTACTGCAGGCTCTACTAGGTTGAATTCTGCTCGGCTTGCGAGACAACACTCGTAAACCGAGTCAGAATTTATTTTAAAAAGTTGCTCGCAAATCAAAACGCTTGTTAACTGCGTTATTCTTAAACCGAGGTTCCACTGTATATACAAGGCTAAAAGCCCTTTATAGCTCCATTACAGTTTTTGCCCTGCAACCTGCCATTGCGGTCTTGTCCCTCTGCCAAACCTTGGACATCTGGTCCAAGCATATGTCTCAGAACCCTGGCTCTTCTAACAGATTTCTAACAAATCCTTCTGTCCTCCAACAACTGGAACTCAGTCCTGTGGTCCTACTCTGTTGTTTTGATTGACTAGCAGATGTTATAGACCTGGACAACGTCATCAAGGACGCCGCAAAGGGAAAGTTTAGCCTTTTGCCCCAGCAAAAGAGGGCTAAACCTCTGTCTGGGAAACCATCTCGCTCTGAGACTAAAAGGTGGATTCAAATAGACCGCTGCATCTTTGCGGCGGCGTAGCGTATCGTATTTCCCCTTACGCCTCCGTAAGTTAGCTAGGCAAGTACTGTATTCACAAAGTACTTGCCTGCTAAGTTACGGCGGCGTAGCGTAAATAGGCCGGCGTAAGCGCGCCGAATTCAAATAAGGATGTGGGGGGCGTGTTTTATGTTGATTAACTGTGACCCGACGTGATTGACGTTTTTTAAGAACGGCGCATGCGACGTCCGTGTACATATCCCAGTGTGCATTGCGGCAAAGTACGCCGCAAGGATGTATTGGTTTCGACGTGGACGTAAATTACGTCCAGCCCTATTCACGGACGACTTACGCAAACGACGTAAAATTTTCAAATTTCGACGCGGGAACGACGGCCATACTTAACATTACTAGTCCAGCTATTTGATGGAATAACTTTACGCCTGAAAATGCCTTACGTAAACGGCGTATCTTTACTGCGTCGGGCGCATGTACGTTCGTGAATAGGCGTATCTAGTGATTTACATATTCAACGTCAAACACAATGGAAGCGCCACCTAGCGGCCAGCCTAAATATTGCACCCTAAGATACGATGGTGCAAGCCGTCGTATCTTAGATAGGTTTAAGTGTATCTCTGTTTGAGAATACACTTAAACTTAGGTCGGCGCAGATTCCGAGTTAGGTCGGGGTATCTACTGATACGCTGGCCTAACTCTTACTGAATCTAGCTATAAGAACAGTCTCTTTCATTTCTTCCAGGCCTCCAAGTCTAAGGCGTAGCATGGGACTCAGTTATGCCATATGTCCTAGACTACCAAGTTCGCCAAACCCAAGAAAAAGTCCTCCTCACTTTTAAAGGTGGGGGACATCTGTTGTCTTCGCGGAAACCTGGTCCCAGGACATTTCAGACACTTGGATCCAGAATGTGGTTTCCAGGGGCTACAAACTAGAATTTTAATCTCTGCCTGCTTCATGTTGTCAAAGCTGCCAAAGTCCCTGCAAAGACCAGCAGATCTTCATGATGCTCTAACATTGCTCCTCTCCCAAGGGGTCATTCCCCTGTTCCATTAGAGAAAAGAATCCAGGATCTACACAAACCTATTCAAGGTTTTTTTGTTTTTGGTGAAACATGTTCACAGTTCCCAAAAGGGGCATTTTGCACATAGTGGATCTAAAGGTTCTCAACACCTTTCTTCATCACAAAAATTGCACATGGAGTCTGCCACGTCAGGTATTGCTTCCTTCCATCTGGGAGATCTTCTGGCCTCTGTGGACATCAAGGACACCTATTTGCATATCCCAATCTCTCAGCCCTGTCTGCTGTGTTCAGGCATGGGAATTGGTAGGCAAATGTCCTCAGTCATCAACATCTGGACTTTTCTCATAGAGATGTTTTAAGACTGCTGCAGGTGGGGGATGCTGGAAGTGGCCCCTTGGCTGCCAGGTTTAACAAAACAATGATCAGGTTTGTTTCCAGGTCCAGGAATCTGCTATCTATTGAAGCGTAAGCTCTTCTGACTGTGAGATCATTTCAATCTAATCTATGCCTTGCCTTCTCTAAAACTTCTTCCTCGCCTGCTCTACAGGATGAAACATGGAAAACATTCCAGTGATTCTCATTGCACAAAACTGGCCAAGATGGACATGGTACTTGGATCTGTTCAGACTCCTGACAGACTCTTTTGCCTCGTTTCCACTGAGCAGAACGGTGCAGGTCGGTACAGTTTGGAAGGGTTAGAATGGTCGGGCCTATTCAGGTGAGCGCTTCCACTGCAAGTCGGACCGTTAGTGTCCATACAGGGTTCAGAAATCAGTGGAATGTATTATAGCTACGCCCCAACCGAACCGTACCATTTTCTATGGCCCCACATCTGAACCAGTACCCAGAATGGTGCGGTATGGTTTGGTTGTATGGGCCAATTTCATAATAGAAACACTCAAAATAGCGTACCGTACTGAACCAACACGAAACAATCCGCTCAGTGGAAACGAGGCATTTGTGGACCTTCCCAGATCATCCCGACCTTCTGTCTCTGATTCTCAGTTACTGTCGTTAAAGACTTGGCTGTTAAAGCTCAGGTTCTTAAAAGACAGGGGCTTGCCTGATTTGTTCATCCCTCTACTCCTAAAAGCTATAAAGCTATCATCTTCTTGAACAGTCTATAATCACACCTGGAAAGGTTATTTCTCATGTTGCCAGGCAAGGAAATTCCACACCAGGAAGTACCACATGGGACGATTCCTGTCTTTTCTCCAGTCTGACCTCAACCAATCTTTTGGCCTTGAGTACCATTAGGGTCAGATCACAATCCAGTTCTCTTCCCAAGACTGCTTTCCTCTCACCCCTTGATGAAGGCTTAAAGGGGTTGTAAAGGTTTGTTTTTTATTTTCTAAATAGGTTCCTTTAAAGTGGAGGTTCCATCAAAAAAACAATTTTGCTTTAAACTCTAGCTTACGACTAAAAAAGAAAAAAAAGATTTTTTTTTTTTACTCATCTGGAAATGCCTGTTGCTATGCGGTCCCACGAAATCTGCCTTTGAATCCACCTAGGATTCTGACATCATCTCCCTCTAATGCTCCTGGGAAATGTGTGTGATCATTTCCCAGGATGCAGTGCGCTGTCCAATTATCACTCCCCATCCAAGACTTCCAGGAAGTAAGTGCCTGTAGGCTTCACATTGCCCACAAGCAAAATGACAACGGTGTAGATATAGTTTTATAAACTATCTTTTTTGAATATCTATGTGGATCGGCGGCGGATTGTAAATTAGTAAGTGACCAGATTTATATTATAAAAACGCAGGATGAAAGGACATACATTTAAAAAATGCTAATTGTGGTTGGAACTCCGCTTTAAGCTAGTCACTACGCTAATAGTCTGGGATACACACAGGAAGTAAGTAAACCCACCCATAGGGCTGGGCATACATTAGACTGGATATTGCACAATGGTTGTGTAATCAGGACTGAACCCCCTTTAGAGGTGGTCTGGAGTGATCACTTTTTTATTGGTTATAAAATAATGGGAAAGCACCCAAAAAGCATCCTCATATACCTAACAGAGTTTAAGCCATTTTTAATACGTAATTATTCAAAGGTTTCTGTAGAGGCATTCTCTAGAATATTTCTAGAGAACGCAGATATCATGACATTTAAAACGATACCTAGTGTTGAAAAATAGAAGTATTTAACTTAGCTATAACGAAAACTATAGATCTTCTGGCTCCAAAAAAGAAGACTCAAAATATAAGATCTCCAACAAATAACCTGCTTTGGTTTAATCAGAATACCCGTACGCTAAAATGGAGTTGCAGAGCGTTAGAAAAAAGATGGAGGAAAGATCCCAATCCCATCACTAGAGAGGCATATACTGCGGCTTTAAAAAAATATAAAGTTGAAATAAAAATAGCCAAAAAAATTAAGCTGGCAAAAAATAAGGCTGCAGAATTATTTAAAGTTGCTAAAAGCCTCGCTAACCCCACCTGCTTAGATACTAAGGAGGAATTTTCTCCGGAACTATGTGAGAATTTAGCAGGATATTTCAAGCAAAAAATCATAGATATAAGAAATAATATGCCTGACTCTTGCTATACAGAAAGATCTCCTGTGTATGAAGGGGTATGTTTTACTAGTTTCTCTGCAGTCACTAGCGCAGATATTTTGACCATCCTCAAGTCTCTTAGAGCTTCATCCTCATCACTTGATCCCTGCATTGCGCAGTTGGTGAAGGACTCTGCTGTTGCCTTGGCACCATTTATAGCAGACATTGTCAGTATGTCCTTTGCTACCGGAATAGTGCCAAGTTTTCTGAAGCAGGCGGTAATAATCCCCCTCCTGAAGAAGTCTAACTTGCCACGATCCGATTTGAGCAATAACCAACCTATTTCCACCTTGCCTTTTTTAGCAAAGCTCATGGAGAGAGCCGTTGTGTGGCAACTTCAGCCTCATTTGGAGTCTAGAACCATTTTTGATGATTACCAGTCTGGATTGCACCCTGGTAGAGGTCCAGACACTGCTCTGATTAAAATTCAGGACGATTGCCTCTGGGCCTTGGACAGAAATGAGGCTTCGGCATTAGTACTTCTGGACCTGTTGGCTGCATTCGATACCATCGTCCACACTAGACTGTTGGAGAGGTTGGTGTCTGTGGCTGGGCTAGATGATATTGCATTGACATGGGTGGCCTCATTCCTGCAAGGCAGGGTTCAGAGGGTGAAACTGGGGACGTTTCACTCATCTGATAGTTCCCTGTCTTGCAGGGTCCCCCAGGGTTCGGCTTTATCACCGATCCTGTTTAATATCTATATGCGGCCACTGCTGTATATCATCCGGCGCCACAACTTCCGCTTCCACGTCTATGCAGACGACACACAGATTTACTTCAAGCTGCCCAAGAATGAGGAAGTCCAGGTGGATCTGGCTTCCTGCTTAGGGGAAATACAGTCCTGGATGGGAGCCAATTACTTAAAACTAAATGGCTCCAAAACTGAATGTATCATCTTCAGTAATCAGAGCAAAGTCAGTTCGACTGACTTTCCCTCTTGGTCGGCTTTGTTTATTCCATCTCCGTCCCCGGCCACCCAGGTTCGGGACTTGGGAATTGTCCTAAACTCTAAATTGACACTGAAGGCGCAGGTAAACCAGGTGGTAAGTTCATGTCACTACCAACTGAAACTTCTGCATTCCACATTCCATTTTATTGACGAAGCGGATAAAGTCCCCATGGTCAATGCTTTTATCGGCAGTCGGCTGGACTATTAAAGAATGGGGGGGGTGTAATGGCGCTTGCAAATATTAAAGTGAATAAATAAATCATAATAACAATTCCTGTTAATAAAGTAAAAACCAATTTTCCAAGAATAATATGAACAAATCCCAATTACTAATGAGTATATCTGCCACCTGCTGTGGGTCTAAATATGTTCCACTCTAGATATAACCAAGAATACCACCCAACATCAATGTAATAATGTGGAAGGTAATAAGAGTGAAATAATAATAAAAATACCTAATCAGGTAAACAGACGTGCCAATAACAGCACAGTGTTAATAGGTGAAAAATGAAACAATAAAATCACCATGAAGAAAAAATTCAGATAATAAAAGCAATAATTATTCATAAATAGTAAATAAATACAATGTGAAAATCCATAAAAGTGCTTCATCCACTAAAAGTACATTGTGCAATAATCTGTGAAATAAATAGTGAATATAGTCCAAAAAAAAGGTTTTGTAGGCAAAATTCCTTGAAAATGAAATGTTCAATAACATGCATGGGTGAACAGGACCCACTCAATAATCTTTCTGCAGTGAAGGTGTCCCATATAATACACCAAGGGATCAAACACAATCAAGTGTCATAAATAATAAACATTGTGTCCAGTGCACAATCATGCAAATAAAATAGGTCCAAAAAAGTGCATAAGTGCTCCACTCATAATCAAAAGTCCATAGATAATACTTCAGTGCTTGATGATAAGCATGCACACGTGCTTGCAAACACAAACGCCAGGCTTTCCACAGTGTTAAGATGAGTGTTTTTGCAAGCCCCTTACCTTAAAGAGGCTTGTATTGAGCCTATAGAAATGCTGCTCAATGCGTGTCCCACAGCCAGCCTGCTGATCCAATCCCATATAAGAAGGCTCACAGGGTCACAGCGATGGCACTCAAACAAAGAACAAGGAAGCCTCCATAGCATAAAATCATCTACAACTTATTGTATAAAAAAAACGAGCATCACTCACAGACAGAGCTGTATAAACAGCATGTGTAGTAGCATGTGTCTCCGCTCTGCGGCCGCGAGCAGATGACGTCACCTGCAACCCTCCTGCTTCCTAGGAAGGAGGGTTGCTGGTGACATCATCTGCTCGCGACCACAGCGCGGAGACACATGCTACTACACATGCTGTTTATACAGCTCTGTCTGAGTGATACTAATTTTTTTATACAATAAATTGTAGATGATTTTATGCTATGGAGGCTTCCTTGTTCTTTGTTTGAGTGCCATCGCTGTGACCCTGTGAGCCTTCTTATATGGGATTGGATCAGCAGGCTGGCTGTGGGACACGCATTGTTTGTTAAAGGGGGCTTCCAGATTCCGGTAAGCCCCCTGCCAGCAGACTCCCACAACCACCGCCCAGGGTTGTGGGGAAGAGGCCCTTGTCCCCATCAACATGGGGACAAGGCGATTTGGGGTGGGGGGGCAGAGTCCCCCTGACCCAAAGCACCCCCCATGTTAAGGGCTGTGGCCTGGTATGATTCAGGAGGGGGAGGGGCTCTCGCTTGCTTGTCCCCTGCCTTTCCTAACCTGTCGGGCTGCATGCTTGGATAAGGGTCTGGTATGGAGTTTTGGGAGGGCCCATGCCATTTCTAAAAAAAAAATTGGCGTGGGGTTCCCCTCCAAATCCATACCAGACCAGACCCAAAGGGCCTGGTATGGATTTGGGGGAGACCTAACACTGTATTTTTCCTGTCTTTTTTTTTTTGCCGGGAATTTTTTTTGTACATTTAGCTGTCAGCGGGGATCCCGCTAACAACTGATGACACATCAGTGGTTAAGGATGCGGTGGCAGGCTTCCCAGCCCATCCTTAGCAACCATCTATTCACAGTGTGTTTAAAGAAAAAAAGCAAATTGCAAGAAAACTGCATGCAAAAGCATATCAAAAACATGAATGTTCAGGCCTCATGTGAGGCCTGACACCTTTTGGTCATGGTTACTTGTGGGCCTGTTAGCATTTGTTTGCTGTGTTATCCACCAGATAGTTGGACTGCTTTTGGATATCCCAATGTACCCAAATTAATTCACCCTGTGTCCTTTAACATACTCCAAAAAAAGGATTTTATAGTCAAAGCCCTTTTTTTCCATCACAATTTTTATTTTAGTGACAGAAATTTTATTACAGGCAGCAATTAAAAGATATGTAAACCCAACATTTCATATTCCTGATATGTGCCTGCCGTACCATGCACTTGTAAGAAAAAGTAACCTGTTTGTTATGTATTGCTCCCTTGTGTGAAATCCCTGGTGTTCCTTTCAGTCCATCCTAAAAACTGACTACACTCAGGCCCCGTACACACGAGAGGATCTATCCGCTGGAATTTATCCGCGGATCGGTTTCAGCGGATAGATCCGCTGGTGTGTACGACCCAGCGGATATTTATGCTAAGAAATCTATCCGCTGGAATCCAGTCCAGCGGATTGATCCGGTGGTCTGTACAGACTTACCGGATCAATCCGTCCGATTCCCTCCCTCGCATGCGTCGTAATGATTCGACGCATGCGTGGAAGTCCTTATATTTCAGCGTCGCGCACGTCGCCGCGTCATCATCGCAGCGACGGCACAACACGTCACCGCGGAGGGAATTCCGCGCGGATTTTGATCTGATGGTTAGTACAACCATCAGATCAAAATCCGCCAGAGGATTTATTCGCGGAAACGGTCCTCTCGTGTGTACAAGGCCTAAGATGGAGAACAAATCGTGGTCAGTTTTCTAGCTGTGCTGGAAACTCAGCCTGCTCTCCTCCACTGATCAGACTTGTCCTGACACACTCCGTCCCTGGACAGCCATTCACTGAGAAGATTGGTGTACTGCTGTTTCTCCTTCCCTTGCTCATATGCAGCTGAGAACAGAGGATATGTGATCACTTCTAAAAAAAGGGGGGGGGGGGGAAGTTATTTATAATGTTTTTTTATATCTATATACAAAGGTTTTGCCTTTCATTTCTATTTCAAACTGAATGGGTTGTTTTACAAGCTTAGCTCTTTCAATAAAGTTTGAGGTTATTAACCTTTTTCGTCTCTATCAACTAGAAGCTGGGGTTATACTTTGAAGATTTTGTATAACATAACTTTATAAACAAATACAACTGAATCAAAACTCTTTATACTGTAGTTTCCTTTTAGCACTGTCCTGCCTATAGACCCGCAAGCCCCTTCTGGTACCAAGCCTGGATTCAGGGATCAGTTTAAAAAAAAATACATAGGATTTTCCTGATTTTTCTAAGTTGACAGCTATATATTGCACTCCAGATCACATTGGTATTGAGTGATGAGATCCAGCTGGTGAGACTTTGGGGCTGGTGAAGAAGGAGCATGAATACCACAAGCCCCTAAATCCCATCTATTACAAGGTATCCCATGCTCACCCTTCACAGCATTCTTCAGAAATGCACTGCGTTGTCATCATGTCCCGTCCCAAGCACGTTCTTCCCTAGAAATGTCTGTTCGAACCCAGCAAAGGCCTGACCTGTAACAGAAAACCTGAGATGTTTGTATAATCCTGAGATGCCAGCTCTGATTTGTGACACACCAAAATAAATACAACACATATTTGTAACTGAGAATGCAACGTTTGCTCAGGAACATTATTCTTGAGTACCCAGGGGTACAGAGTGTTGGCAGAAGAATCCATCTACCTCTTCCCGGGCCCCAGTGTTAATGCTGTGTCTGGCACTCACATTTTCTTTCCAACTCTTAAAACGTCTTTAATGTATTTCTGCGCAGGAGACGAGTTAGCTGTGGTTATCTGGAATGACTTTTACGGCTACAATTTAGTTCTAAATGAGAACGCTTGCTGCAGACTCTCCCAATTTTTTTTTTTTGCTGACATCCATGCAATTTTAACTCTTTCATAAATGTTCTCGTGAGAGGCATTTTAAACCTAATGCCGCGTACACACGATCGGTTTTCCCACCAGAAAAACCTTTAATGCTTTTTCCAACGGAATTCCGCTCAAGCTTGTCTTGCATACACATGGTCACACCAAATTACACCCGTCAAGAACGTGGTGACGTACAACACGTACGATGAGCCGAGATCAGCCTTAAATAATTTGGTGGAGGGGGATTATGAATTGGGGTTGTTTTTCAGGGGTTGGCCCCCTAGTTGCAGCGAAGGGAACTCTTAAGCAGCATTTATCAGCATAGCAAGAAATGTTGGACAATTTCATGCTCTCAACTTTGTGGGAACAGTTTGGGGACGGCCCCTTCCTATTCCAACATGACAGCGCACCAGTGCACAAAGCAAGGTCCCTAAAGACCTAGATGAGTGAGTTTGGGGTGGAAGAACTTGACTGGCCTGCCTCAACCAGATAGAACACCTTTGGGATTAATTAGAGCCTGCGTGCCAGGCCTTCTAGTCCAACATTAGTGCTGACCTCACAAATGCACTTCTGGAATATCAAACATTCCCACAGACACACTCCAAAACCTTATGGACAGCCTCCACAGAAGAGTTGAAGCTGTTATAGCTGAAAAGGGTGGGTCAATGCAATACTGAGCCCTACGTACTAAGACTGGGATGCTATTAAAGTTCATGTGCGTGTAAATGCAGATGTCCCAATACTTGTGGTAATATACTGTATGTATATGTCGGCTAGCACGAGTGCCATTCACAGAATGCCTTGCATTTTTTTCAATAAATGCCTTCATTGTACAAGTTGGAGATTTTGATGTCACCACCCCACCTTTCTACTTCAATCACAGAATGGTGGCACGTGACACGTTGCATCTGGAGGCAGGTGACGGTGGCAAGTGACACACTGCATCTGCAGGCAGGCAATGGTGGCATGCTGCATCTGGTGGCAGGCGACAGTGGCAAGTGACACTGCATCAGGCGACAGGTGACGGCGGCAGGTGAAAAGCTGCATCTGGTGGTAGGTGACGGTGCCAATTGGACAGCTGTCTCCTTGTTACCTCAGGAATTAAAAAAAACAAAGTTCCTCACAACTTACAGGGGCAGATCCACAAAAGCATTACGCTGGCCTATCTATTGATACGCCGGCGTAATTTTAAATTTCCCGCGTCGTATCTTTGTTTTGTATCAAAACAAGATACGACGGCATCTCGGCTAGATCCGACACGGGTACGTCTTAGTACGTCGTCGGATCTAAGCTGCAATTTTTCCACGGCCGCTAGGTGGCGTTTCCGTCGAAATCCGCGTCGAGTATGCATATTAGCTAGTTACGGCGATCCACGAACGTACGTCCGGCCAGCGCATTGTTTTTACGTCATTTGCGTTCGGCTTTTTCCAGCATATAGTTAAAGCTACTGTTATGAGGCGTACTCAATGTTAAGTATGGCCGTCGTTCCCGCCTCGCATTTTGAATTTTTTACGTCGTTTGCGTAAGTCGTTCGCGAATAGGAATTTGCGTAGAATGACTGTGATGCATTTGCCTATATGTCTCAGTTTAATTCTCCCTGCTTGCCCTGTGTGATTCTGTCCTCGGCTAACAGGTTATTGACGTGCTAATGTCCCCTCACTATTTCTAAAGGTTAATTGATCTATTGTGTTGTGTGAAGGAGATCTGTGTTTAAGTGGCTTGTGTTAATTATTCTGATTGCTCCATTGTGGTAATTATCTCTCTATATGCGGGGTCGAGCGTCACTGATCGGCTCCGTCGTGTCTGCCTAATCATCTGTATGGAAGCCCCAGTGTGAGGGGGCGGAGATTTGTCATTTCTAACAGTTTTGGAAATTACATATAAGCTGTGTGATATAACATTAAATTCTGTCTTGTTCTAGCAGTAAGCCTGGACTAATGTGTGGCTTAATGGGCGATCTCAGGAATATTCCTCCTAGTGGAATATTGGGTGACGTTCTTATGGAAGAAGGGAATCTTTGACGGGGATATCATACCAATACCGTCACAATGACGTCACCGTCGTAAGCATTGGCTTGTTCCGGTTAAATTTCGAGCATGTGCACTGGGATCCCCCCAGGGACGGCGCATGCGCAGTTAAAAAAAAACCTTGTTTACGTCGGGTCACAACATATTTACATAAAACACGCCCCCATTACATCCATTTGAATCCCGCGCCCTTACGCCGCCAAAGATACACTACGCCGCCGTAACTTGCGGCGCAAATTCTTTCAGGATTCGAAAAAAAAAAAAGTTACGGCGGCTTAGTGTATCTTAGATACGCTGCGCCCAGCGTACAGATGCGCCGCTGTATGAGCATCTGCCCCATTGACTGCACCTGCCTACACGCAGTATTGAGGATTGCCCACTGCTGCTGTCTGGTGATTATACGACAGGCCAAAACACTGGGGGGGGCCTTCCGAGAGGTGGATACGTTTTTTTCTCACCATCTAACAAAACTGAAATATCACTTTCGGGTAGACTGGCCTTATAAGTAGTAATATATAGTGATTTCAGCATCTGTTCTTTTTTAACGGATTTTTGGGTTTGGGGCCCACGCACTCGCTGCCGGAAACCCTCTCCCGCTGTGATTGGACACAACGGGATCCAATCAGTGGGTCTGGTGGACTCAATGTCGGTGGGACCTGACGATCGTTCAGCAGAAAGGACAAATGGCGGTCTGCCTATGTAAACAAGGTAGATCGCTGTTTTGTGAGAAGGTAATGTACTGATCTTTTAAAGGAACACATTTTGATCACCCCTGATGTTAACCCCTTCCCTGTCAGTGTCATTAGTACAGTGATAGTGCATATTTTTTTGCACTGATCACTGTATTAGTGTCACTGGTCCCCAAAAAGTGTCAGTTAGGTGTCTAATTTGTCCGCCGCAATATCGCAGTCCCGTTATAGGCCGCTGATTGCCACCATTACTAGTAAAAAAGAAAAAAAAATCCCATAATTTGTAGGCGCTGCAACTTTTGCACAAACCAATCAATATGTGCGTATTGGGATTTTTGTTTTACCAAAAACACGTAGCAGAATACATATTGGCCTAAATTGATGAAGAAATTCGATTTTTTACATTTTGTTATTAATTATTTATTGGGAATGTTTTATAGCAGAAAGTAAAACATTTTTTTTTTTTCTTCAACATTTTCGGTCTTTTTTTGTTTATAGCGCAAAAGAGTTGATCAAATACCACCAAAAGAAAGCTCTATTTGTGGGGGGAAAAAAGGACATACATTTTTTTGGGCTTCGGCAATGCAGTGCCATATTGCCAAAAAATTACCTGGTCATGAAGGGGGGTAAACCTTTCCGGAGCTGAAGTGATTAAAGTTTGTTCATAACACCATTAGGTGGGGCAACTCCATTTAGGTTTAGTTTCCCTTTAAATGTGGCCGTGTCTGTGACGTCTGCTAGATTATCTGTGACGTTGACAGGAGGCTGAAGCTCAGTCTAGACTCGGGGAATTACCATCCTGGTGGTTTTTACAAGAGTTACTTTAGGTAACAAGACACTTCATGCAAAACCAATTTAAAGAGATGCCAGTGGATTCCATTACATGCCGGAACCCAGTGCCGAATATGAACAATGAGATTTATGCAGGATAACAGGATAGTCTGAGATCATTTTTGTAAAATGATTAAAGGGCAATAAACCGTCCCTTCCTAAAGTTCAAACAGAAAACATGACAGGCATTATGGAAAAATTCCAAGCTGCTAATTAAAATGTTCATAGTGTAGATGAACAATTACGCAAGTAATTAAAGACAAATACATTTTGAAAAACTACAATTACTTTTATTACCACTGTAAAATTCAGCCACCCTGGTCCTCTGCAACGGCTTTTGCAATTAGCTTATGATGGAATAGAAATGGGCCTGCTCTTGTGCTTTTTATAACATAAGCATGTACATTGGTGCAGGAACCACATCTAAAATTGCATCGCATTGTTCAATCTCTATAGTGTTGTCAGAGTATTGAAATGATGCGCTGGAAGCTTGTTGTTTGCAGAGAATGACTGTATTTTAATGGAGAATATCTTTATCATGGAACAGGAAGAGAACACAGACAAGTGCATTTAACATAATAAGGATAGTACTTCCTCTGATTACCTCATATCATAGAATACATGAACTATACACTATAAAACTACAGCGCCACCTGCTGCATAGATAGGTATAATTCATAGTGTATAGTCAGTTTATATGCAATCATGCTGTTCTTTCCAACACCCCTTCTCAACAGCATGTAATTTGTCAAATTATATTCAGTTTCTTATTCCTTAATTTCTCCATATGGGAAAGCAGTTTTAACATCTAGGTGTTTGACTTGCATGCCCTTCCCAGCTGCAATGCTAAGAAGCACTCTAATGGTGGAGTATTTTACGACGGGAGCAAATGTTTAATCATAATCTTCACGGAATTTCTGGGGGTAACCCTTGGTAACTAGTCTGGCTTTGTATTCCCTTCTGTGTCGACTTTACCTTGAAAGTTTACTTACTTAGCTTTGAGGTAAGGAGGGAGCTCTGTCAGAGTCCAGGTTTTAGTTACTTCAAGTGACTTTAATTCTTCTTTCGAGGTTTCATCCGCAAATCCTTGTCTCCTGGTGGTGCTGGTTTCTTTTTTGTGAAGAAGAGTGGTGAACTAAGACCTTGCATTGACTATAGGGGTCTCAATCGTCTCACCATTAAGAATGCCTACCCGATTCCTTTTATTACGGAATTATTTTACCGCTTCAAGGGAGCAACGATTTTCACGAAGCTTGATTTGAGAAGGGCATACAATCTTGTGAGGTTTAACCACTTCTCTACTTTGGATGTTTTTCAGATTTGGTGTTTACAAGACTAAAACAGTTTTTTTTGCTAGAAAATTACTTAAAACCCACAAACATTATATATTTATTTTTTTCTAATACCCTAGAGAATAAAATGGTGATCATTGCAATACTTTTTGTCACACCATATTTGCGCAGCGGTCCTACAAGCGCACTTTTTTTGAAAAAAAAACACTTTTTTGAATTAAAAAATAAGACAGCAATAAATTTGGCCCAATTTTTTTATATATTGTGAAAGATAATGTTACGCCGAGTAAAATGGTACCCAACATGTCACGCTTACAAATTGCGCCTGCTCGTGGCATGGGGTCAAACCTTTACCCTTAAAAATCTCGATAGGCGACGTTTAAAAAAATTCTATAGGTTGCATTTTTTGAGTTACAGAGTAGGTCTAGTGCTATAATTATTGCTCTCGCTCTAACGATTGCGGCGATACCTCACTTGTGTCGTTTGAACACCGTTTTCATATGCAGGCGCTACTCGCGTATGCGTTCGCTTCTGCGCACGAGCTCGTCGGGACGGGGCGCTTTAAAAAAATAAAATAAAAAATTTCTTATTTATTTTATTATTTTTTACACTGGAAAAAAAAAATGATCACTTTTATTCCTATTACAAGGAATGTAAACATCCCTTGTAATAGAAAAAAGCATGACATGTCCTCTTAAATATGAGATCTGGGGTCAAAAAGACCTCAGATCTCATATTTAGACTAAAATGCAAAAAAAAAAAAAAAAAATTGAAACTGTCATTTTTTCAAATGACAAAAAAAAAAAATGTTTCTTTAAGAGGCTGGGCGGGACTGACGTTTTGACGTCACTTTCGCCCAGCAGACCTATGGGGACGGGCGAAGGAGATTTTTCCTTCAGTCTCGTCCCCAGTCAGCAGCCGAACACACCCGATCTCCTCCGCCGCTACCGACGGCTCCGGTAAGCGGCGGAGGGCGCGGGAGAGCGGTGGGAGGGGGGGGGCCCTCTCCCGCCGCCGATAATGGCGATCTCGTTGCGCCGCGGAGACCACCGTTATCGTTAACAGAACCGCTGACACTAAAGATGGATACCTCGGTTGTGGCAGCAGCTGCTGCCGTTACCGAGATATCCATCTTTAAAGTTAGGCCGTATAAAGACGTACAGCGGTTTGGAAGTGGTTAAGGAGGGCGACGAGTTGAAAACTGCCTTTAATACCAGAACAGGTCATTATGAGTATCTAGTAATGCCTTTTGGCCTCTGTAATGCTCCGGCAGTTTATTAATGACGTCCTCCTAGATTTGTTGCAGTTGTGTGTGGTGGTCTATCTCGATGATATCCTCATATTTTCCAAGTCCCTGGAGAACCACCACACAGATGTCTGTCGAGTGCTTCAGAAACGAAGAGAGAACAATCTCTATTGTAAGCTGGAGAAGTGTGAATTCCATCGGGAACAGGTCAAATCCCTTGGTTATGTAATTTCCACGGCTGGTTTTTCGATGGACCCAGAGAAACTTTCTGCTGTCCTACAGTGGCCTTGACCCATGGGTTTACGTCCTCTGCAGCGATTTCTTGGCTTTTCCAACTATTATCGGAAGTTTATTCGTAACTTCTCATCTCTGGTCAAGCCCCTAACTGATATGGCCAGAAAGGACGGTAACCCACAGAGTTGGTCTCCAGAGTCCATTAAGGTTTTGAGAGTCTTAAGGCTACCTTTGTTTCTGCTCCTGTGTGGGCACATCCTGATCCTACGTTGCCTTTTATCCTTGAAGTTGATGCTTCTGAAACTGGAGTTGGCGCCCTTCTGTCTCAACGTCCTAGTTCTGACAGCGCTATGCATCCATGTGGCTACTTTTCCAAGAAATTGTCACCTGCAATTACGAGATTGGTGACAGAGAGCTGTTGGTGATCATTTTAGCCCTGAAAGAATGAAGATATCTCCTCAAAGGTACCACTGTGCCAGTTCTCATTCTTACTGACCATAAAAATCTCACATTCTTGTCTGAGGCTAAGCACCTCTCTCCCAGAAGGGCACAATGGGCTGTTTTCTTGTCGAGTTTTAATTACATTGTCTCATTCTTACCCGGTACTAAGAATGTAGGGGCTGACGCCTTGTCACGACAATTTTCCTCGACTTGGATACGGTTCCGGTTCCTGTGATTCCTTGTGATCGTATTCTGGCTACGGTTCTCACCAGTTTCACTTCTCCTTTGGGAGACAAAGTTCTTGCTGCTCAGGTCGATGCCCCTCCTGAGAAACCTTGTGACCGCTGCTTTGTTCCAGAGAGTTTCCATACTGCCGTGCTCCAGACTTACCATTCTCCCAAGGCTGCTGGCCACCCTGGGAAGAATCAACTCTTTTGGGCCATTTCCCAACAATTCTGGTGGCCTAGTCTATGTTTTGATGTAACTGCCTTCGTAGCTGCCTGTTCTGTGTGTGCTCAGAGTAAGACTCCACGACACCTTCCAGTGGGCCTTCTACAACCCATACCCAATGGAGAGAGGCCCCGGACCCACCTGTCTATGGATTTCATTGTGGGGTTCCCCAACTCCCAGGGCAACACAGTTATCCTTATGGAATTAGACCGGTTCTCGAAAATGTCTCACTGTATTCCACTTAAGAAAAAGACTGGACAGCCGCACTTCCACAAAATTCTTAAAATGTTGCTTTTAATAGTAAAAAATGTAAACAGCACTACAAGTCACAGCAGACAGTGGGGTGGATAGCTATCCACCCCACTGTCTGCTGTGACTTGTAGTGCTGTTTCCATTTTTTACTATTAAAAGCAACATTTTAAGAATTTCGTGGAAGTGCAGCTGTCCAGTCTTTTTCTCCATTCTTCGCTCCGTGCATTGCCTACACCGACGCTTCTGAGAGGACACTGATTGCTGAATGCACTCACCTGGAGCGGCAGTTTCCCTTTATCCCACTTAAGAAGTTGCCTACGTCTAAGAAACTGGCTTCCATTTTTGCTTGGGAAATCCTTTGCATACATGGTCTTCCCAAGATCATGGTCTCTGACAGGGGAAGTCAGTTTGTGTCCTTTGTGCAAGCCTTTTGTGCAGTTGGGAATTCAGCTTGCTCACAATAGTGCTCTGATTTCTGCCTCCCGTTTGTCCCCGTTTATGGCGAACTATGGTTTCCAACCTTCCATGTTGCCCGACTCGTTTGTTCCTCAAAGTATTCCTGTGTTAGAGGAACATCTTCGTGGTCTTCGTTCCACTTGGGTACTAGTCCAGGAGGCTTTGCGACAGGCTAACAAGAGGTACAGACTCCATGCTGACCACAGACGCCTGCCTGCGCCTTCCTACCAGGTTGGAGGCAGGGTCTGGCTGTCATCTTGCAACCTCCGACATCGTGTTCTGAAGTTCGCACCTCGGTTTATTGGGGCTTTCCGTATCCTTCGCAGGATAAACCCAGTGGCTTACGCATTTGACTTTCCTTCCAGTATGCGTATCTCTAATGTGTTTCATGTCTCCTTATTGAGACCTTTGATCTGCAACCGTTTTTCCACCTCAGTGCCACGTCCTCACCCTATACAGATTGAGAACCACGAGGAGTATGAAGTAAAGTCCATGGTTGACTCCCGTAGGTTCCGTGGACGCATACAGTAGCTGGTGCATTGAAAGTTGTACGGTCCAGAGGAACGCTCTTGGGTCCCATCCTCAGGCGTACATTCCCTTGTCCTCCTCCGTGATTTCCATAGATGTTTTCCCCTCAAGCCCGGTGGTCCTCCGAGGGGGAGGGGTCATTGAGGAGGGGGTACTGTCAGGGCTGGGCTCAGCCCTTCCTTCTCTGTGCTGGCAGCTCAGCTGTCAGCTAATTGCCCGCTTCCATCTCTACACAGTGATCCACCTGTTGATGATCCTGCTAGTCAGCTCTGCCTACTTAAAGCCTTCCAGTTCATTTGCTCTTTGCCTTTGCTTATGTTAACATCACAAGAGGCGGGGCATGGCCAAGACCGGCATGTGAGAAGACGTGTGTCTTACAGCTCCTCCACAGCACAGTCTAATGATCCTCTCCCAGCAGTGATGCGACGGCTCCAAACAGCTATCCCACTGGCTACCAACCCGGTCACCCTCCCGGTCCACCCGCCGGCTCTCTGCACCCGCGGAATGGCAAAGAAAAAGGATGATTTCACGGGGCCCGAAATCCAAGGTGGCGCCGCCGCGGCCCTGGCTCAGCACACGCCGCTCGGTGCGGAGAAATTCAAGGAGGGGACCAGCAAGCAGACATCAAAGGCTAAGGGTAAGGACTACCCGAGGAACATGAATTACTATACCTAAAAGCTGGGGGATCCCCAAGATCAGACTGAGGGGGAGCCGCAGAGCAGTCCCACATGGCAGTGCAGGCCTAACGGGAGCAGTCTGCTGGAGAGGTGGGGAGCGATGGAGAACAGGCCGGTACAGTGGAGCAGTCTCTTCCCCTGCACACAGATACAGAGGACACGGTGCAACCGACCCTGGCTGGGATACTCAGGGCGGTGCACGTTTGCACCGCTTCAGTGAATACCCTTAAAGAGCTGTTTGGGCGACTAAGAGAGGATGTATCCCTGCTGAGACAGGATTTACAAAAGATCTGTGAACGCACAACAGCGGTGGAAAGCCAGGTGAGTGAGGTTGAAGATAAGCTGCCCCCAGTTGCTCGGGAGGCCCATGTTGCACATCAGCTAGCCATATAATAAAAGAGCCGATGACATGGAAAACCGTTTAAGGCGGAACAACTTACGTATAGTGGGGTTGCCAGAGAAAACTGAGGGGCGGGACCCCACCACCTTTGTTGAAGGGTGGCTGCTGGACATTTTCGTAAAGGAGGCCTTTTCCCCCTTTTTTAGAGAGGGCTCACCGCATGCCAGGCCGCCCACCACAGCCTGGCGCCACCCCTAGGCTCATCCTTGCTCGTCTCCTACACTATAGGGACAGGGAGGTGGTGCTGAGACATGCCAGGGAGAGGGCCAATGTCCAGGTGAATGTAGTCCGGGTGTCCTTCTACCTGGACTTATCTGCGGAGGTGCAGCGACGTCAGGCCAAGTTTTCTGATGTAAAGAGGAGCCTATGTGCATTACAACTACCTTACGCCATGTTATACCCCACCAAGCTGAGAGTTACTGCCAATCGGCAAACCCACTTTTTTGAATCAGCCCAAGATGCTGCACTATGGCTGGATCGCAATGAACAGACCTTAAGTCACCGTGACAGAGAGGAGGAAGGTGATTAACCTGATGGCGTTGATACAAGGCACTACGCTGTATTTCTACTGCACCACCTGCATGCTCATCTATGGAAAGCTCACCATGTGTTTATCTTTTACCCCCCTTCTTCATTTTGTTCTGCTGGGAGACAATATATTTGTATGTGAACCTTGAGCTATCTTGGTTATGGAATGCTCTACCCACAGACATTCGGTTGGAGGAAAATCATCGGGCCCTCAGAAAAAAACTTAAGACCCATCTTTTCTGAAGCGTGGTTGGATGATCACATTGGTTACAGCGCCTTGAGGCGATTTAGTTTGCATTTGTAGCAAACTATGTATACAAGTTACTCACTCTATCTTGTAAAGTTGCAAGAAAAATGCGATTTCTCTACGTGAGCTGTAGAACAAATGTGCCTCACTTGTTTCTGCTCCTTATTGTAGCTATGTGGCCTGCTCTGTTGGCGGCCCGGACTTATGTTTTTTCAAGATCATCGTGCCGTTTTTTGTTTTCAGGCTACTTGTCCTGTTGACGGCTTGGTTCTTTGTTTTTTTGCACTTACTGTACCTATACCGAGAGCAATGTATACCTACTGTTGCATTCTGGAACTGTGACCCTGCAATCCTGGACACTACCAGAGTTTTTGACGTCTGTCCTAGAATTGCACCCCTTAAATGGGGATTATCCTTGCTACAATTGTCTCTTGTGCACTTCTGCGGTGGGAGACCCCCTGAGTCTACCTACCTGCAGATCTCTTAGGCCTTGTACACACGGTCGGACCAAACCGATGAGAATGGTCCGACGGACCGTTTTCATCGGTTCACCGCTGAAGTGGCCTGATGGTCTGATGTGCGTACACACCATTGTTCCAAAAAACGATCGGGTCAGAACGTGGTGACGTCAAACACACGACGTGCTGAATAAAATGAAGTTCAATGCTTCCAAGCATGCGTCGACTTGATTTTGAGCATGCGCAGGTTTTGAACCGATGCTTTCTGTACTAACCATCGGTTTGGACCGATCGGGCAGCGGTCCATCGGTTCGGTTTTGAAGCATTAAAATTTTGGACCGAAGGAAAACAGACGGATGGGCTATACACACGGTCGGTTTGGACCGATGAAACTGAAACTCGGTCCATGCTCATTGGTTTTGTCCTAACACACATTTCTAGACACTCTTACCTACCTACCTGCAGATCTCTTACACACCTTTCTAGACACTGTGTTGGTGTTCCACCCCCCATTAAGAATATGTTTGCTTTCTCCCAATGGCTGAATTACCAATTGTTTCTTGGAATGTGAGAGGTTTAGGCTCCCCACTTAAGCGCATGATGGTATCCACCTGTCTAAAGAAATATCACCCTATGATTTTATGTATGCACGAAATGCATTTAAAGCGGGGGTTCACCCTTAGAGGGCACTTTTTAGCCTTAGATTCCTGCTAGTTTTGTCTAGGGGAATCGGCTATTTGTTTTAAAATATGAGCAGTACTTACCCGTTTACGAGATGCATCCTCTCCGTCGCTTCCGGGTATGGGCTGCGGGAATGGGCGTTCCTTCTTGATTGACAGTCTTCCGAGAGGCTTCCGACGGTCGCATCCATCGCGTCACGATTTTCCGAAAGAGGCCGAACGTCGGTGCGCAGGCGCAGTATAGAGCCGCACCGACGTTCGGCTTCTTTCGGCTACGAGTGACGCGATGGATGCGACCGTCGGAAGCCTCTCGGAAGACTGTCAATCAAGAAGGAACGCCCGCTCCAGAAGACCCATACCCAGAAGCGACGGAAGAAGATGCATCTCGAAAACGGGTAAGTACGGATCATATTTTAATACAAATAGCCGATTCCCCTAGACTGAACGAGCAGGAATCTAAGGGGACAAGGGCAAAAATTTAATTAATGGGTGAACTCCCGCTTTAAACAATGAAACGCAATGTTGTCTTAAATATGCATGGGTAGGTAAGGACTACCATTGCACTCACACCTCATATTCCAGGGGGTGTGAGTGTAATGATTCATGGCTCCGTGGATTTCCAGGAAATTGATGTATGTATTGATGCTGAGGGCCGTTTATATTTTTGCATTGCCGGGTGGGAAAGGTGTACTGTATATTGGCTTGTGTGTATATACCCCCGCCGTTTACGATGGTGGTGTTTCGGTGGTTGCTGGCCTACTTGGATGGCAAGCCGGATCTCCCGCTACTGATCATGGGTAACTTTAATTGCTGGTTGAGTCCCTCCATGGACAGACACCCCAACTCTGGGGTCTCTGCCACATTGAGGGAGTCTCCATTGCTGAGACTGCTCAATGAAGTGGGTTAGATTGATATATGGAGGTTCAAAAACCCTTTGGATAAACAGTTCTCTTGCTTCTCCAAAACTCACGGGACGCTGTCCAGAATTGACCTGGCTGTGGTTAACCCTGCCATGCTCCCATCCGTCTCTCACGTGATATATGGGCCCTGCAGTGTGTCGGATCACTCACACCTAGTGATCACTTTGATTGTCTCCCCACCATCCACCCTTCCGAGAGCCCCATGGAAATGTAATTCCTTTTTAGCTGAAACTATTTTAGACTCACGGAGAGGTGGAGCGGAGCATGGGGGACTTTCTCAATAAACAGGACTTTGCTGACTCCCTGGTGACACAGTGGGATGCCTATAAGGTATATCTGGGATGCTTATTTCTGAAATTGATAAGGTACAGAAGAACTCTTCTGGGCTCAGAGAGGACCTTGAAAAACGGCTCTAGAAGAGGCATTTGTGGAAACCCTGACGGATTCTGCCAAGGAGGCATGGCAGTCGGCTCAATCAGCTTATGAGCGGCTGCTGTCCTCAACGGCAGAAAATAAACTTTTTTTCTCTAAGTTGGCTTTTTTTGGGGAGGGAGAGAGCACGGGCACCTGTTGGCCAGGATAGCTAACTCTCAACAACGGCTGACGGCTGTCAATTTGCGGACACTATACCTCAACATGCAATCCCGGGCGGATAATGTAGGGCAGAGGGCCTTGCTTTCATTGGACGCTATGAAGGCTTTTGATAGGGTTGAGTGGGAGTATTTGTGGGAAATTCTTATGCGATTCGGCTTCAGGGACTCATATATTTCCTGGGTACGCCTGCTATACCACAGTCCACGGGCGGCCATTCGGGCGTCTGGGGCTATGTCACACACTGACCCCCTCTAAATTTACACTAGCACCGGTTCTGGAAAGTAACCAGGCGCTACATTATTAATTAAAAGAAGTGAACCTCCGCTTTTTGGATCCCTCCCCCCCTCCGATGTCACATTTGGCACCTTTCAGGGGGAGGGGGGTGCAGATACCTGTCTAAGAGGTATTTGCACCACTTCCGGGTTCTGACTCCCGTGGGAGTCCAGGCTCGTTATGTCAACCCCCCCTCGCTGTCTTCTGGGAAACACTGTTCCCATGAGAGAGCGGGGACCAGTGACAGCGCGCCGCGATCCTCGCGCATGCCTCACTTCCCGATTCCCTCACCGAGGATGGTGGTGGAAACAGCCGAGGACCGAGCGATTGCTCAGCCTCGTCTGCTGACATTGCGGGCGGGCTGGACAGGTAAGTGTCCATTTTTTAAAAGTCAGCAGCTGCAGTATTTGTAGCTGCTGGCTTTTTTTTAAAAAAACGGGTGGACCTCCGCTTTAAGCAACAGTGGTCTACACCATCAACTTAGTCAGTTCATGACCACTGTCTTGCAGTTTTATCCACCCTTCACACAACCCTCAAAGAAGCCATCATTGCTCACTCATGGGAATCAAACCTACAGTTGTTAGATTCATACATATGGAGCTTTCATGCTGCGCCACAGAACCAAAAGACATCAGCATTTGTTACTAGTGCACCTATGTCATGGATCTAGACTCTCTAACCCTTTGAAACATTAAACCATCACCACATCAGAGATTTGAACCAAGAAAACAAGGGTTTTCTGTACTCAACAGCAGCACAATATGCACCGCAAGCTCTAGCCAGCAAAACAGCTTCTCTGTAGACCTATATACTTGTAGCACCTGGTTACTTCCAACTTAGTACCGGTGCTTTGTTAAATTTAGAGGGGGATCAGAGAGTTAGGTAGCTCTGATCCAGTTAATCTATTCAAATTGGGTCTCTGTCTCAGCTTGGCTGTGCTGTGGGCTTATTCTGTTGTTCCTGGGATGCTGTTACCACCCCAGGACGATAGGTGGCAGCAGGGGAGTCAAGGTTTGGGTGCTTTTCCTCAGCAGTCTATCAGGAGGGTTTCTCCTCGCTGTGCAAGCTGGGGGAGGATTTTTATGAGACAGATGCCATTGGTCTGGGTTCTTCTTCGAGTGCGGCACCCATCTTTGGGGTGACTGCATCACGCCCCCCCGGCGAAATGGCCTACCATGCCGGGTGCGCGTGCCACGCGGTGTTTCTTTAAAGCTGTGGCGGGGCTCCAGTAATCGACTGGGTCCCCAATCCTGAGAAGATCCCAAGCGAGATAGCTGTTCGTAGGGAGTCCATCTGAGGAGAGCCAAGAGAGGCTGGCAATCCAATAGGGTCTCGACAATCATCAAGGGAACCGAATACTGAAAGGATGGACGTTGGTCACCTGTCAGTCTGTCACTTGTAAACTACCTGAAGGAGATCCAGGCCAGAGTCTTTTAAGGAGGATTACCTCCATTACCTCAATCCTAAGGAGGGTCTGTGGCAGAGACTTTTCCTCCAAGTTCCGAGTGATACTCTGGCTGCCAGGTCAGTGAGAGAGGCCTGTCCTGGTACACTATACCCACTCCGGCTGGAGTGATGAAGAAGACTAATAGCTAGATTCACATAGAGTTAGGTCAGCGTATCAGTAGATACGCCGACCTAACTCGGAATCTGCGCCGACCTAAGTTTAAGTGTATTCTCAAACAGAGATACACTTAAACCTATCTAAGATACGACGGCTTGCGCCGTCCTATCTTAGGGTGCAATATTTAGGCTGGCCGCTAGGTGGCGCTTCCATTGCGGTCGGCGTAGAATATGTAAATCACTAGATACGCCTATTCACGAACGTACGCCCGGCCGACACAGTACAGATACGCCGTTTACGTAACGCTTTATCAGGCCTAAAGTTATTCCAACAAATAGTTGGAATAGTAATGTTAAAGTATGGCCGCCGTTCCCGCTTCGAAATTCGAACATTTTACGTTGTTTGCGTAAGTCGTCCGTGAATAGGGATTTACGTCACTTACGTCCACGTCTAAATCAATAGGACCGTGCGGCGTACTTAGCCGCAATGCACACTGGGTAATGTAGGCGGACGGCGCATGCCCTGTTCCAAAAAAACGTCAATCACGTCAGGTCAAACCAAATTATCATAAAACACGCCTCCTCAGCCTATTTTGAATTAGGCGTGCTTGCGCCCGCCGCATTTACGCTACGCCGCCGTAAGTTAGGAGGCAAGTACTTTGAGAATACAGTACTCGCCTCTCTGACTTAAGGCGGCGTAGCGTAAATACGATACTCTACGCCGCCTTAAAGTTGTGCAGGGCTACGTGAATCTAGCTATAAGTGTTTTTGGAAGCAGGACTTCCCTTTTGATACGCCTGAATCTGCTATTTCTCCTTTTACTTCAACTCTTCTATAGCCACAAAGTTTTATTGTTTTTACCCGGCTGGGTAATAAAGAGCACAGAAAAAGACACCTGTCGTGGACATTCCGTTAATGCTACATCCACCATACACCCTCTGTTAGAATATTATTTCAAATTCATAATTCGGCAATTCATAATTTATGGCAAGCTTGCAAAACATATTTTGATTTATGATTAATCATAGTAATTAGGTATGAATGAATGACCTTGATCAATTGATATGACATAATTCTTCTATCCAAAACTGAGTATTACGGATAGCCAATTTGAGAATGACATATAAGGAATCCTGGTGTAGGGTGACAAGAATAGATTCAGAATAGATCTGTATTTACGTAGTGATATCAATAATATACTAGTTCATATCTATTGTTAAGCTAGTTTAGTAAAATCGTATTTATACTAGTATGTATTGGTATATAGTTACTTAATGAAGTTATAGCTTTATAGCTGATAATATAGGTTTTATGACATTGCATCATCTACACACCACTCAGTATATTCTAACTATAGAGTGTCACATGTGTGCCTGTCAATCAAACTCCATACGACACTCGTATGTGCTAAAACCTTTCCTTGGTATAACATATTGCTGAACATAGCAGATATTAATGTTTGCCATACAAGGGTCTAAGTCTGGACCGTATGAGGTCATGACGTTCATTTGTAACATATATTTAAGCTTTGCTTTAAAGAAGGCTGGACACATTTGCACCACACACTTACATGACACACTGATACTCACTCACACTAAGACACACTCATTCACACCCTCTTTGAAAGACAACACTGACATACTGACATATTGACAAGGAGAACAGCTGAAGCCAGAAGTCTAAGAACGTCATTTCCTGCTTCTTCCTGCATCACTTTGGAAAATCTCAGAAGACAACATGGCCTGAGGCAGCACACATGCTTTAATAAGCTTGCTACAGCACTATCGATCCAATTCCAGATATTTTCATCTACGCTAACCTGAACTTTATACTATTTTTCATTGTGTTTGTGATGCCACCTGTGTGACAATAAACTCACACGTTATTTTCAAATCAACCTGACTATGAATGATCTTCATTCAGATACGCCCTTGAAGCTATAAGAATATTAGTTATTAATTTTACATTCTTACACCCTCACACCCTCAGACGGCGGAGGAGCCACGAGGTAACATGCCACCCAAAACAAACCAGCAGCTCCTTCAGGGGTAGTGCTACATACTGAAGACGACATGATGGGAACAATTGAAAAACATTTAGGGGCCCAGGAAAGACTTAATTGTTTCCACATCAGCTTCTAACTAAGAAAATCAGGGCTTTCAACAGGAGCAGGGCCAATCCTAGGCAGACACCTGGGTGCAAAAATATTTCTGGCGCCCCCCACATGGGCGTGGTCATCTTACTAACTCCTCCCCTTTGCAAATGGTTCTATGGCTACGACTCAAACACAGAGATGCTCCCCTAAGAAGTCTTCATTACCCTGGGATCCTCAGATGGTCTTTTAACTATAAAGAAAATTAGTACACTAATGGGACCTGGAGGGGGGTCTCTCTAATTCAGTGGTCATCAACCCTGTCCTACAGGGCCCACTAACAGGCCAGGTTTTATGTATTACCATGGGGAGATGCAGTCTAGAATACTGCAATCACTGAGCAGCAAATGATATCACCTGTGATGTATTTCAGTTATCTTGCAAACCTGGCCTGTTAGTGGGCCCTGTAGGACAGGGTTGATGACCACTGCTCTAATGCACACAGAGAGAGCTTCTGTTCGAGCCCCCAGACAATTCTAGGAGGGTGGCACTCGGAGAGCATTTCTGGGAGTGCACAGGATAATTGGCAGCAGCTCCGGCCAACCCTGAATCCTTTCATTACACCGCCTATGGGAGAAGAGCCGACACACGCAGAGGGGGCGGGACAGACAGACTGCTCCACGCCCACCGGACAGAATAATTTGTGGAGCCTAGTACCGGAATGTGAGAGGTATGCGCTCTTGTCAGTTGCCAGCGGAGAGAGCAAGCGGGATGGGGAACCACAGCACCCGATACATGCGCTCCGCCTCTGGACACAGACGAGAAGCAGGGAGGGGCGCACTCTGGAGCTTCGGCGCCCTCACCTCTGCGGCGCCTGTTTGCGGAGCACCCTGCCTAGGATCGGCCCTGAACAGGAGCACACCAACACCATGCACCACATGCTCTACCCAGGAACCTTTTTGTTCTGTAGAACTGTATACCAAATACAACATGATAAGAACAATTGGAAAACATTTGGGGCTCATGTAACACAAAACTGGGTTTTAGACAAGCAGATTTGAACACGCAATCTTCAACTTACAAGACAAGCACTTTACACATTGAGCCATATCAAGAGCATGCATGCTCTCTTCAGACCTTTCTATTTCTCTTCACTTAGGCACCATTTTTTTTTATCCTGGCAGGTTATCTTTATGGGTACAGTTGGAAAGCATCCATGTTGGATGCACATCCAGAAACTCAGTTTATTTTGCCCAACAACCAGACTGAGCTGCTAATACTCCCCTAGCAAAAAGCTATTGGCATGAGTGCCTAGCCCAGGTCAATAAATGCATGTGATGTTCAGATGTCTGATGAATTTATAGGCTTTCCAATCTGACAGTCTGTGCTTTGCAAACGCTGCAAAGTTGAGCAACCTGGAAGCCTCTGATCCCAGGTTACACAATATAGAAATTTCAACTTTACCACTGATTTGGAGAATGCGCAGTAAACCTCCCACTCTGGAGCCAGACGCAGGCACTACAGTTGTGCTCATAAGATTACATACCCTGGCAGAATTTAGGATTTCTTGGCCATTTTTCAGGGAATATGAATGATAACACAAAAACTTTTCTTTCACTCATGGTTAGTGTTTGGCTGAAGCCATTTATTATCAATCAACTGTGTTTACTCTTTTTAAATCATAATCACAACAGAAACTTCCCAAATGACCCTGATAAAAAGTTTACATACCCCAGTTCTTAATACTGTGTATTGCGCCCTTTAACATCAATGACAACTTGAAGTATTTTGTGGTATTTGTAGATGAGGCTCCTTATCTTCTCAGATGGTAAAGCTGCACATTCCTCTTGGCAAAAATTCCTGTAAATTCTTGGGCTGTTTTGTATGAACTGCAAGTTTGAGCGCTTCCCAGAGTGGTTCAATGATATTGAGGTCAGGAGACTGAGACGGTCAGTCCAGAACCTTCACTTTATTCTGCTGTAGCCAATGACGGGTCGACTTGGCCTTGTGTTTTTGATCATTGTCATGTTGATTTGTCCAAGACGTCCCATTCACAGCTTCCTGGCTGATGAATGCAAAAGTTCCTCCAGTATTGTTTGATAACATACTGCATTCATCTTGCCATCAATTTTGACCAAGTTTCCTGTGTAGCTCACACATCCCCAAAACATCAAAGATCCACCTCCGTGTTTCACAGTAGGAATAATATACCATCATAGGCCTTGTTGACTACTCTCCAAATGTAGTGTTTATAGTCGTGTCCAAAAAGCTAAATTTTGGTCTTATCATTCCAAATGACTTTGTTTCAGAAGGTTTGAGGCTTGTCTTTTTGCTGTTTGGCATATTGTAAGCAGGATACTTTGTGGCATTTGCGTAGTAATGGCTTTCTTCTGGCGACTCGACCATGCAGACCATCTTTCTTCAAGTGCCTCCTTATTGTGCATCTTGAAACAGCCACACCACATGTTTTCAGAGAGTCCTGTATTTCATCTGAAGTTATTTGTGGGGTTTTCTTAGCATCCGAACAATTTTCCTGGCAGTTGTGGCTGAAATTCTTGTTGGTCTACCTGACCGTGGTTTGGTTTCAACAGAACCCCTCATTTTCCACTTCTTAATTAGAGTTTGAACACTGCTGATTGGCATTCTCAATTCCTTGGATATCTTTGTGTATCCCTTTCCTGTTTTATACAGTTCAACTACCTTTTCACCGAAGATGCTTTGACAATTATTTTGCTTTCCACATGACTCAGAATCCAGAAACGTACGTGCAGCACTGGATGAAAGATGCAAGGGTCTATCAGGAGTCTACAAACTCATTGACCTTTTATACACACACACACACACTAATTACAAGCAAACAGATCACAGGTCCGGATGGTTAACTTTTATTACAATTCAAACCCCTTTGTATCAACTTGTGTGCATGTTATCAGGCCAAAATCACCAGGGTATGTAAACTTTTGATTAGGGTCATTTGGGTAGTTTCTGTTGTCATTATAATTTAAAATGAGTAAATGCACTTGATTAATAATTAATGGCTTCAGCCAAACACTAACCATGAGCATAGGCGTGCACAGCCTAATGCATTAGGGTGTGCACCCCAAAACTCAAACACACAAATGCGCGCATATGTATGTATGTATGTGTATAATTAATTATATATATATATATATATATATATATATATATATATATATATATATATATATATATATATATATATATATATATATATATATATATATATATATATATATATATATATATATATATATACACATACACACATACACACACACACACTATGGCCCGGATTCACATACATCGGCGCATATTTATGCCGCCGTAGCGTATCTCATATACGCTACGCCGACGTAGCACAGAAAGGCAAGCACCGAATTCACCATGCACTTGCTCCCAAATCTGCACTGGGTTTCCTCGGCGTAAGTCGTAGTAAGTGGAAGTGGGCGTGAGCCATGCAAATGATGGGCCGAGCGCCAGACAGATACGAATAACGAACGGCGCATGCGCCGTCCCGTGGACGCATCCCAGTGCGCATGCTCAGAATCACGTCGGAACGAATGCCTAACATACGACGGATCACTGCCTACGGCGTGAACGTAACCTACGCCCAGCCATATTCACGTACAACGCAAACAACGTAAAATACAACGGCTTGTGTTCCCTGGTCCATACCTTTGCATGGGTTGCGCCTCATATATGGGGAATAACTTTACGCCGGACGTACGACTTACGCAAACCGCGTATATTATGCGCCGGGCGCAAGTACCTTCGTGAATCGGCGTATGTCCCTCATTTGCATATGTGCATAGAAAATCAATGGGAGTGGCAAATGCGCCCAGCATAAATATGCGCCCACGATACGACAGCGTAGGCAAGTTACGTCGGTCGTAGGAAGCCTATTTTTAGTATGTGGGTCGACGCATAGATACGACGGCGCACATTTGTACTTACGTCGGCGTATCTTGAGATACGTCGGCGCAAGTGCTTTTGTGAATCCGGGCTACACTGTATATACACAAACACTCACATATATGTACATAAAACCACCCATTTATGTGCCTGCCTGACCCAAGTGCCTTCGCTCACCTTTTTATTAAAAAATAATAAATCCATAGATTTTTGCTAGGGCATTTATTCTTTTTTTTAAACTGGAGACTGCAAAGTATTGCGCCTGCAATCAGCAGAGTGCGGGTGAAGTGTCAGGCTCCTGCAGACACTGCCTACAGTTCTATTGCCCATAGAACTGTATGGCTGTCATTGCAGAGCTGTAGGCAGGTGTGCTGATCAGTGTGCCGGCTGCCATGTTGGATTGAACTTGTAGTTTATACATTCACAGATTCCTATGACTAAGTCTGGATTCACACCTATGGCATTTTTTGCATTTTGAAGATTTGCACTACAGTCCATTTAACATGGTTTCGTATAAAATACGTTCTGTAGTGTAAAATGCAAAAAGCACTAAAAATACCATAGGTGTGAATCCAGCCTTAATGATGAGGCTGTGTGGGTGCAGAGGAGGGGAGGGGGCAACTAAAACATGTTAAACCCTGTATACGGGTGTAACATGCAACATGTTCTAAAAGGTGAACTCATCCTTTAGGCCTGGTTCACACCTATGCAGGTTGCAGTTGATGCATATTTTAGGTGCATTTTGCATTTTTCTATACACGTTTTTGATCCATTGCAGTCTATGGAACCAAAAAACACAACCTGCTGGTCCCTGAAACTTTCCATAAAATGCACAGATGTGAACCACATCCATAGGAAACCATGTTACATGGACTGTAGTGCGTTTCTGAAAAAAAATGCATAGGTGTGAACCAGGCCTAAAGTTGCTATACGTGCACAATTTTTTTTAGATCACTAGCTGACAGGTGCTTGTATCTACACAAACGATGCTGACACACTGTATTCTGATGGGGGGACCCCCCACTGTCAAAATACACTGATTAGTGCTGTAGCAGATTGGCTGCAAGCCACTAATTGAACAAGGTTCTGTCTTACAGGGAGGGCTTTACCCAAACTGAAATTAAAGCCATGCCTGCTCAACTGGACTTGCTCCAGCAGGCCCCCCTCCACTACTGCGACTTGTCCCCTCAGCTTTTAGACCCGTTTAACACTGGGGTGTGGGATGCTTTAGCGGTAAAGTGCTGCTAGTTTTAGCGGCGCTTTACCGCTGTTTAAGCAACGCTTTTCAGACGCTAGCAGGGCACGTTTAACTCCCGCCTAGTGGCTGAAGAAAAGGTTAAAACCGTCTGTGTTGTGGCGCTGCCAAAGCGATTTGCTGTCACTTCGCCAGCACTGCCCATTCATTCCAATGGGCATGGGGCGGTTTAGGAGCGGTGTATACAGCGCTACAAAACCACCCCAAAGATGCTGCTTACGGGACCTTTTCTAACGTCCTGCAAGCTCACTGCTCCAGTGTGAAAGTACTTGGGATATCACCAATGCTCAAGTCCTGCGGGAACGCGTGGGAACGAAGTTCCTGCACTTTTTTCACAGCAGGAACTCAGTTCCCTTTGCAGGACTAGAGCAGCCGAGCCGCCCCAGCCCATCCTTCACTAGGCGGCGATGCCCAGCTCGAGTTACTGTCAAGGGCAGGTGAACCTTAGTAATCCTTAATGTTACTGGCCGCTTCCTGTATCTGGATTCATCAGGTAGTGTGCGGGTATTCCGTCACTTCCTCGATGCCGCAATGTCTCCTGGGAGCTTTTGTCATTGTTCCCAGGAGACATTGCGGAGGTCTGCCGCAAGTTATCGCGGGATTTAGAAAAAACATGCGGTTTAGTAATGATGCATATGAGCGCATAATTTTTTTTTTTTTTTTTAGGTGGGGGAGTGGATCTTGGGTGGGAGTTCCCACACTTTTTTCCCCAGGACTTGACCCCTGTATATCACACTGAGGAGGCATTTTTCAGGCGCTTAACAGGCAATATTTTTAGTGCTAAAATGTCTGAAAAATGCCTTAGTAGGAAATGGGTCTTAAATTACTGGCTGTGGTCACACTCCAGCCTTCCCATCATAGCATACAGGGTTAATGTGCCTGTATGGTATGTGATGATGTTAAGGCTTTGGGGTAAAGGAAGAGAAATTAGAATCGGGTAAGTGAAAGACGTTACCCCCCTCCCTCTCACACTGTAAGGGTCCTTTCACACGGGTCGGATCAGTAATGATCCGCCCCGTGAACCACCGCTTGCTCAGCGGGGATCGCTTTGTTGATCCCCGCTGAGCCTGCGGATGACAGGGCGGTCCCCGCACACTGTGCAGGGACCGTCCTGTCTTTTCTCCGCTCTCCCCTATGGGGGGGGATCGGATGAACACGGACCGTCTGTCCGCGTTCACTTGATCCGATCCACCAGACGGATGGAAAAATGCGGAGGCGGGCGAGATCACCTACGATCTCATAGGGACCAATGTATGTCCCTTTTTCATCTGTACACGTGTGAAAGGGCCCCAAGGCTGGACTTTTTTACTGTCCTGGAGTTGGGCTGTATTATTATGACAAGAGTTTTTGATAGGTTAGGAATTCCTGGGACTTCTGAGCTGCTCCATAGATGTATTCCATATACACACACATTATAAGTTATTAAAAAAACATTTTTAACAGGATATAATGTGTATGTGGAATACATTTGTGTAACACCTCAGAAGTCCCAGGAATTTCTAACCTGTTCAAGAATTGTACTTTCTCTGTCAGTAAACCTGCAAAGTACAGAGCAGGTTTACAGCACAGAATTGTATAGTGGAAAAGGCAGAGGAGGTCAGTACTCACAGGTAAAAAGCTGCTGTCTGTCCTCAGATCTTCTTCATCATCCCCAGGAGAGCTGTGCTGTGTGCTGGACAGGAGGAAAGAGATCGTGGGTGCACTCTGATCACTTCCTCTTCCTGCTCCTCCCACCTGTACTGGAGCTGTGAAAGGCACTGAAAGCCCCGACTGACTCAGCCAGACAGGAACCTGAGGGGAGAGACAGTTTCCCCCCAAATGCTGCATTAGAGAGAAGATCGGAAAGCTGTCTTCTGGCACACAGGGCATAGGAAATCGCGGTACAAATAGCGGCGTTTTGTACCGCGATTTGCAGCGACAAAACGCCGGTATTGTCCGCCTAGATGTGCCCCAGATTGACCCCCTCTATGGAGATGCTTCCCATCTCCTAGCCGAACGCCGCCTGAAAAAAAGGTCCGGGACCTTTTTTCAGGCGGCAGGCGTCCGGCGTTCAGCGTGGAGATGTGAACCATCTCCATAGAGGGACATGTGTTTTCATCCCTCTGGCGGCAGCGGCGTAGCACTACAGGCGTAAAAACGCCTAGGTGAGAATGGGGGCTTAGGCTGCATTCACACCTGAGCGTCGGTCGTTCGGCGTTTTTTTCCGGCGTTTTGTCGCGCGTATTCATGCTTATTTGCGCGTTTGCATACAGCGTTGTCCGACGTTTTTGTACTTTGACGTTTTTTATTTCAGCCAATAGGAAAAACTATCATCTTTTCATCACTTGTTGCTATGTTGGTAGATTTTTTTAATCTTCTGCATGGGCGACAAGTTCTATTGATTAAAGCGACGAAACGCCCGTAGCAAACGCCCGTTGTCGCGCAAGTCGCTTGAATCGAGCGTTTCCATTACTTTCTATGGGAAATGGAAACGCTCAAATACGCCCAAACCGCCCGAGGCGCATCAGCGTTCAGATGTGAACCATCCCCATAGACTTTCATGTATTTTGGTCCCTCTGGCGTTTGTGAGCGTCGCGCTACAGGCGACAAAACGCCTAGGTGTGAATGGGCTCGTAGAGTACATATAAGCATCTTGAAGTTTGTACTTTTAGGTCCTTTTCTCACTTAAACACAATCATCCAAGTGACAGGCTTGCTTTTAAAAAGGACTCTTAAAAAAATATATATACTTTGTGGGAAGGCACTGGTGGAAGCTGTTATTCTTCCCCTCTCAGCCTTCATGTTACTGTAGTGCTCACTCCCAAAAGGCTCCACTGATTTGTCCCAGGTTCCTGTCCCAGATAGTGTTAATTTTGGCAGCAAATTTCAATTTAGTTTTAGTCTAATGCCGCGTACACGCGACTGTTTTTCGTGATGAGTAAAAGACTGACGTGAAACAAGACGAGAAAAAAACGAGCTGGTTTAAAAAAAAATTGCAGGCAGTTTTTTCATCGAGAAAACTGCTAGGGTGCATACACACGACTGGTTTTCTCGACCAATAAAAATGGCAGTTTTCTCGCCGTGAAAACCGGTCGTATGTACGAGGCATTAGTCTTAGGGCTAAAATGGCATTTTAGTTTTAGTCCCATTTTTGTGTTCTGCAATTGTTTTTGTTTTAGTCATATTTAGTCGACTAAATCTCCAGTATATTTTAGTCGACTAAAACTTATTTTAATTGCCTAAAATCTAATGGGTATAATTAAATTGTAAATGCATTAGTTAACATTTCTCTACAACTTCCAAACTCATGGCCCGGATTCAGAGAGCAATTGCGCCTGCGTAACCATAGTTACGCAGCGCAATTGCTTACTTGCGCCGGCGTAACGAATGCTCCTGATTCAGGAACCTTGTTACGCCGACTGCAGCCTAAGATATGCGTGGCATAAGCCTCTTATGCCCGCATATCTTAGGCTGCATTCTTGCGATGGCCGCTAGGTGGCGTTCCCGTTGTGCTCAGCGTATAGTATGCAAACTTCACAACGTTACGTGAGCCCTGCGTACGCAGTTTACGTCGTTTGCGTACGGCGGTTTTCGCGTAAGGCTGCCCCTGCTATTAGGGGGCAGCCAATGTTACGTATACCCGTCGTTCCCGCGTCGCGAAATTTGAACTTTACGTAGTTTGCGTAAGTGAATCGTGAATGGCGCTGGACGCCATTCACGTTCACTTTGAAGCAAATGACGTCCTTGCAACGTTATTTGCCGCAATGCATGTCGGGAAAGTTTCCCGACGGAGCATGTGCTCTACACTCGTTGCAGGAACGCGCCTAATTTAAATGTTTCCTGCCCCCTACGGAATCATTTAATTTGCGCGCGCTTATGCCGGGCATTTTGCCGGAGCGCCCACGCAATTTACGGAGCTACTGCTCCGTGAATCGCGGGTAGCGCAGAAAATTTGCGGGGGCGCAGGGCAAAAACGCTGCCCTGCGCCTCCGTAAAAAATGCGCAAATGTACCTGAATCTACCCCATTATATACTGCTAGAGTAAAAAATCTAATAAGTTATTATTTATGGTATTGAGGTATGAATACAGACCAGGGTAATTTTGAAGTCAAATTTTAATTAGGCCGCGTACACACGATCGGTCAAAACCAATGAAAACGGACTGAAGGTCCATTTTCATCGGTCTAAACCGATCGTGTGTGGGCCCCATCGGTCAGTTAACCTTCGGTCAAAAAAATTAGAACTTGCTTTAAAATTGAACCGATGGACGCCTAACCGATAGGTCAAAACCGATCGTTAGTATGCAAAAGCATCGGTTAAAAACCCGCGCATGCTCAGAATCAAGTCGACGCATGCTTTGAAGCATTGAACTTCGTTTTTTTCAGCACGTCGTTGTGTTTTACGTCACCGCGTTCTGGCACGATCGGTTATTTAACCTATGGTGTGTAGGCACATCAGACCATCAGTCAGCTTCATCGGTTAACCGATGACAACGGTCCTTCGGACCGTTCTCATCGGATGGACCGATCGTGTGTACGCGGCATTTGTCTTTTGACTAAAAAGGCATTTTAGTTTTAGTTGTATTTTAGTCATCTCAATTGTTTTAGTTTTAGTCGACTAAAATAGTATTCATTTAGTCGACTAAAATGTTTTAGTCGACTAAATTAACACTGGTCCCAGATTAGTGCAATAGTAGCCAGGCACACAGCAGCACAGTTTACTGTCCTTCAGATTTTAGGGGGGCAGACTGTGTCCAGTGGTAGTAAAGAATGCCCCATCTCTGGTATTAGTGGGAGAAATTGTTAGTGTCACTGAAGGGAATAATGCTTCATCATTGGTGTCGGTGGGAGGAATAGTGCCCCACTGTTGGTGTCAGTGGGGGGAATACTGCTCCATCTTTGGAGTCGGTGGGAGGAATAGTAAGGGACCGTCTTTAACGCAGGGCAAAATGGGCAGCTGCCCTGGGCACAATTGCTGTTGTGGGGCCAAAAGCAGCTGCCCCCTCTGCCCGCAAATAGCATACACGCCCTTTATGGCTTTGTCCTGGGATCACAGCCTCGGGCTCACTGGTGCAGCTGCGGCGGTTCCTGGACCCTCACTCTGAACCTTCGGCTAGCAGTTCTGTGGCTTCTCTAGTGGTGACCAGAGTACAGCTCTGCTGCTCTGAACCTCTCTCTTCACCTCCAGCAACTTACGCTATACTATGGAATAGAGAGGAGTGTCTGTGTTGGGCAGCCCCAGCTTCAGTACTTGAGCCAAGTTAGTGTATTGAAGCCGCTTCTGAGTTCCTACCTCACTGCCGGAGGTGAAAAGAGAGGTCAGTATCATCAACACTAATGACCCAACTACACAAGGTTGCGTGTGAGTTACTCCCCCTGTGTACTCCCAGTCCCACTGCCACCAAAGAAGCCACAGTAGTCTGAGGAACGGAACGATATGTCTCCATTGGGTTTAAACAGGTTGCAAAGATTAAAAGATTGGGATGTTACATAAGATGATGCAAGATCAGTAATTTTTTCTCTACCCACTGATATAACCCTCTACCTCCATGCCCGCCCTTCTAAAGATCAGCGAGAGCCAATAAGGGTGGGGCTAGCCGTGGAACCAAAATCCTTGGGTATACCTCCGTTACAATAGATCTGTTGCTCCTTCAAAATATTGTCGTTTATCTGAAGGCGCCATTCCTCAAATATCCACCTTAGGGCATTCAGCGTTTGTGCCAGTAAACAGTAATCTGCTAACTGGTATCAGAATCTCAAGGGGTATAAATTATTCATCGAGGTAACCCAGCAGGCAGATTTTGGGGTCCTTATGGATATATGTATTAAAGGTTTCATTAATTGTATTCACCACCTCTCGCCAGTATCTAGCCAGTTTAGAACAGTTTCACATCATATGTATTAAATCAGCAGGAGATTTTTGGCACCGTGGGCAGTCCGAGAAATCACACCTGCCCCAATTAAATAATTTGACCAGCGTTCTATATACCCAGTATATTATAAGTAATTGCGTCAAACATTGTGCTGGTGATAATGACACTAGCGGTTCCCTTTCTAATATTATTTGCCAAGTATCATCCCCTATATCTAGCTCCCACCCTCTTCTGACCAGGCTGACACCCTCATCTCGATATGATCTCTTAAGTTGGCCATATGGAGATGAGATTAAGCATTTTTTTTCAGTCAACCATGCTAATAAAGTTATAAGTGGCATTGATTTTTTCACTTTACTGACTTGAGCAGCCGGCAGAGGTAACTTTTTATATAAGTACAGATACATAGAATATTATAGTGGGCAGGATATGGAACAGTAACCTGTGTTTTTTTATTATTATTTATTTATTTTGTTTGTTTGTTTGTGTTTAGTATGTTTATGAATACGTTTTTATTATTTGTGGCTAAATACTTGTTATGATGTTTAGAGATGTAAGAAAAAGAAAGAAAAACTTAGAATTTGCTTTGGATTGACTATATAGGGTATGGAGGGGTGCAGACTGGTGCAGAGGGTATGGAGAGGTGCAGAGGGCATAGAGGGGTGCAGAGGGTATGGAGAGTTTCAGAGGGTATGGAGGGGTGCAGAGAGTATGGAGGGGTGCAGAGGGTATGGAGGGGTGAATAGAGTATGGAGGGGTGCAGAGGGTATGGAGGGGTACAGAGAGGTGCAGAAGGTGTGGAGAAGTGCAGATGGTATAGAGGGGTGCAAGGATGTGCAAAGGGTATGGAGGGGCTTAGAGGGTATGAAGGGGTGCAGAGATGTGCAGAGGGTATGGAGGGGTGCAGAGAGATGAAGGGTGCCGAGATGCGCAGAGGGTATGGAGGGGTGCCGAGATGTGCAGAGGGTATGGAGGGGTGCTTGGGGGAAGTGGTGTACTGGAGGTGCAGAGATGTGCTGGGGTAGGGGGGTATGGGGGTGTGCTGGGGGGTGGAGAACAAAATTGAATTGGGGGGAAATGTTTGCCCAGGGTCCAATCAATATTAAAGACGGCCCTGGGAATAGTGCCCCACTGTTGGTGTCAGTGGGAGAAATACTGACCCATTGTTTGTGTCAATGGCAGAAATATATGTATATTTGTAGTCAGAGTCTAGATACTGGAGGAGACGTAACCCCAACCACTGCGACCTGAGGTGTGCCATGGTCGCCGTGAGAGTATGCTTAAAAAAAGAGGACAAAAGAGACACCAACTAGGAACAGTAAGTGAATTTTAATGGCAAAACAAGATACATAATTAATCTAACAAAGTAGTAAAAGCACGCTCAACCTTCACATGGGGATCAGGATGATTGCCAGCGTCCCGTGTATTTTTTTTATACCAAAAATATGTAGCAGAATTTTGATTTTTTTTTATTGGATATTTTGTATATTGTTTTTTTTTTAATTGTCAGACTTTTTTAGTTTATAGCACAAAAATTTAAAACCGCAGAGGTGATCAAATACCACCAAATGAAAGCTCTAATTTTTTTAAACAAAAAATGGCCTGGTCATGGGGGGTAAATCTTCTGGAGGTCAAGTGCTTCATGTCTTTAAAATGTTAATTGTTTTCCCTACACTAGATGGAGACAAAGTTCTCTTTTGTACACTCCTGATATTGTTGATCACATTAAAGATGTTTTTCACTTTCATTAACATCCCTGTTTTACAGCTACTTATTTCTAAGTAATAATTATAACTCTTAGACCCCTTTCACACTGGGGCTGCGCCGCATTAGCGCTGCTAGTTTTAGCGGCACTTTACCGCCATTTTAGCGGTGCTTTTCAGCTGCTAGCGGGGTGCTTTTAACCCCTGCTAGCAGCCGAAGAAAGGGTTAAAACTGCCCATGTAGCAGCGCTTCCAAAGCACGTTTCAGGCGCTTCAGAAGCACTGCCTATGCATTTGAATGGGCAGGGGCAGTTTAGGAGCAGTGTATACACCGCTCCTAAATCTCCCCAAAGATGTTGCTTGCAGGAGTTTTTGTAACGTCCCTCAAGCTTGCCAGCCCAGTTTAAAAGCACTCTGGCTTTCACACTGGGGTGGCAAGGGAGGCGTTTTAAGGCACTTTACAGACGCTATTTTTAGCGATTTCAGATGTGACTTGAGTCTCAGAGAATAGCATGACAATGGAAATTACATTGTTTTCAATGGTACTCAGGGATAGACTGGCCATTGGGACTACAGGGAGTTTCCCGGTGGGCCGATGGCTCAGTGGGCCGGCTTCAGTGACAGCAGACCGCCGCTCCTCTGTCTCTCCCTTCCCGCAGCGCTCACCTCCTCTCCCTCCCCGCAGCACTCACCTGGGAGGACAAAGAAGCAGGGGGAGGAGCAGGGGGGACGACAGAGGAGCAGGGGGGACGACAGAGGAGCATGGGGGAGGGGACAGACAGCTGACTCAACAGCTATGGCCTGGGAGTTTCTCACTTCTGCCTAATCTTGTCCCATAAGGGGGGGGGGCACCAAACTGATTCTTTGCCCCGGGTGAAATAATGTTTAGCTTCGCCACTGGTACTGCCTATAAGAGTACCAGTACCAACCGTTCTACTCTAATAAAATAGAACGGCTAGTGAATGGGGAGAGGGGGCTTGGGTGGCCGGGGGGGGGGTGCGGGAGTTGCCCGGCCGCCATGGGAGAGACCTATCAAAGTGGGCCAGTCTGGATGAAGTCCAGGGCCAAATTTTTGTCCCAGTCCAGCCCTGATGGTGCCCATTGTCATCAGTGCGACTTAGCACAGAGCGATTTTGGAAAAGGTTCCTGTACTACTTTGCTGGGATTCCAGCATGATTTTGGCCCCATAGAATATACAAACCCTATCCAAGTTGCATCCAAGTAACACTACATAATCGCACTAAAAGCCGGATCGAAATTGGATCACAGTAGTGTAAACCTGGCCTAAAATGTATGTGACTGCAACAAACACTATTGAGCTTGTCAACAACAGTATTTTGGTACATGCAAAGTGAGGTACTGGTACATTGCTGCCTGTTTTCGGGTTTAGGGTGGGCACATCCCTGCCAACATCCACTGTGATTGTACACAGCGGGAGTCTGTCAGCAGGCCCTGGCCAATCACAGCCCAGAGCCCTGTGTTGGCAATCAACACAGAGCTCTGTACAGAGGGAACAATCTCTCTATTTCTTATCCCTGCAAAGTAGGGATAAGAAACAAATAGATCTTTAGTAAAAAAGCAGCACGCACTACACACATTAAACATTGTTAGGTGCACATTTAACTCCTAGATGACCCTAGAGATGTTAGCCCCTTCCCAGCCAGTGTCATTAGTACAGTGAGGCCCCATACACACGAGAGAATTTATCCGCGGATACGGTCCAGCGGACCGTTTCCACGGATAAATCCTCTCAAAGATTTCCGCAGATTTCTATGCGATGGAGTGTACACACCATCGCATTGAAATCCGCGCGGAAATCCTCTGGCGATGACGTGTCGCGCCGTCGCCGCGATTATGACGCGGCGACGGCGCGACGCTGTCATATAAGGAATTCCACGCATGCGTCAAATCATTACGACGCGTGCGGGGAATCCCTTTGGACGGATGGATCCGGTAAGTCTGTACAGACGAGCGGATCCATCCGTTGGAATGGATTCCAGCAGATGGATTTGTTGTGCATCTCAGCAAATATCCGATCTGCTGGAATCCATCCCAGAGGAGATTTCTCCGCGGAAACAGATCCGCTGGCGTGTACACACCATAGGATCTATCCGCAGAAACCCATTTGCTGGGATTTATCTGCGGATGGATTCTATCGTGTGTATGGGGCCTCAGGCTAGGTTCACACATATGCTAATTGGAATGCGTTTTGAACCGGATCCAATTCGCATGACATGTGAAAGAACATTGCTTTTTATTGTGCCTGTTCACCTATGTCGGAAGAAGCTGGAGTGAGGATTCAGTGTGGATTGAACTGATCCTGATGCAATCCTGACCTGATCCTGATAAAAAACTGACCTGGAACACTGAACAACTTCTTCAGTTAGCTGTGAAAACAGAGATTCAATTTGCACCGCACATGTGTGAACCCAGCCTGGCAGTGTATAGTATTAGAGCTGATTACTGTATTAGTGTCACTGGTATTGTCAGTGGCAGTTAGTCAGTCCCCCCCCAGTGTCAGTTAGTGTCAGATTTCCCGCCGCACTCAGTCCCCAGCACTCTCATTATAAGTCGCTGATCACCACCATTAGTAGTATAAAAAAATCCTCTACATATACCATAGTTTGTAGGCGCTATAATTTGCACGCAAACCAATCAATTTACACTTATTGGGATTTTTTACCCACGACATGTAGCAGAATACATTTTGGCCAACTAGCAGGTGGCACATGAGATATGCAACATGGATACTCTATAGTGGAAGGTAAAAAGGACTAGAGAGAGAGAGGACTGAGCAGCGAAGAATTAGCAAAGCTGGGCGACTGGAGCCAGAGAAACTAGCAGAAGTCACACATGGTGCACAGCATTAGAGCAATATAGCAGGAGGTGAGCAAGGACCAAAGAGAGAGGAGGATAAGAAAACCAGAGGATCACCAGAGCTGGGGATACTACTGAGTGGGGGATCAACAGAGCTGGGGCTACTACTGAGTGAAGGATCAGCAGAGCTGAGGGTTAATACTAAGTGGGGGATCAGCAGAGCTGTGGGTTACTACTGAGTGGGGATCAGCAGAAACTGGGGCTACTACTGAGTGAGGGATCAGCAGAGCTGAGGATTACTACTAAGTGGGGGATCAGCAGAGCTGTGGGTTACTACTGAGTGGGGGATCAGCAGAGCTGTGGGTTACTACTGAGTGGGGTATCAGCAGAGCTGGGAGTTACTACTGAGTGGGCGATCAACAAAACTAGGGCTACTACTGAATGGGGCATCAGCAGAACTGGGGTACTACTGAGCAGGGGATCTGCTGAATAAGAGTACCAATAAGCTGGGGAGCACAGAATTAGAGCAATATAGCAGGAGGTGAGGACCGAAGAGAGAAGAGGATCAGAAAACAAGAGGATCCGCACAGCTGGGGCTACTACTGAGTGGGGGATCAGCAGAGCTGGGGTTACTACTGAGTGGGGGATCAGCAGATCTGAGGGTTACTACTAAATGGGGGGTTAGCAGAGCTGTGGGTTACTACTGAGTGGGGGATCAGCAGAGCTGTGGGTTACTACTGAGTGGGGGATCAGCAGAGCTGGGGCTACTACCGAGTGGGGGATCAGCAGATCTGAGGGTTACTACTAAGTGGGGGGTTAGCAGAGCTGTGGGTTACTACTAAGTGGGGGATCAGCAGAGCTGGGGCTACTACTGAGTGGGGGATCAGCAGAGCTGGGGCTACTACTGAGTGGAGGATTAGCAGAGCTGGGGCTACTACTGAGTTGGGGATCAGCAGAGCTGGGGCTACTACTGAGTGAGGGATCAGCAAAGCTGAGGGTTACTATTAAATGGGGGATCAGCAAAGCTGTGGGTTAGTACTGAGTGGGGGATCAGCAGAACGGTGCCTTACTACTGAGTGGGGGATCCGCAGAGCTGGGGCTACTACTGAGTGTGGAATCAGCAGAGCTGGGGCTACTAATGAGTGGGATATCAGCAGACGTGGGAGTTACTACTGAGTGGGCGATCAAAAAAACTAGGGCTACTACTGAATGGGGCATCAGCAGAACTGGGTTACTACTGAGCAGGGGATCTGCTGAATAAGGGTACCAATAAGCTGGGGAGCACAGAATTAGAGCAATATAGCAGGAGATGAGGACCGAAGAGAGAAGAGAATCAGAAAACAAGAGAATCAGCAGAGCTGGGGCTACTACTGAGTGGGGAATCAGCAGAGCTGGGGCTACTACTGAGTGGGGGATCCGCAGAGCTGGGGCTACTACTGAGTGAGGGATCAGCAGATCTGAGGGTTACTACTAAGTGGGGGATCAGCAGAGCTGTGGGTTACTAGTGAGTGGGGGATCAGCAGAGCTGGGTCTACTACTGAGTGAGGGATCAGCAAAGCTGAGGGTTACTACTAAATGGGGGATCAGCAGAGCTGTGGTTTACTACTGAGTGGGGGATCAGCAGAACTGTGGGTTACTACTAAGTGGGGTATCAGCAGAGCTGGGAGTTACTACTGAGCGGGCAATCAACAAAGCTAGGGCTACTACTGAATAGGGCATCAGCAGAGCTGGGGTACTACTGAGCAGGGGATCTGCTGAATAAGGGTACCAATAAGCTTGGGGTCTGCTGAACAAGGGTACTAAAAAGATGGGAGTCTGTTGATCGTGGATACTTATTAGCTGGGGTTCTACTGGGCCTCATTAAAGTGGATGTAAACCCAATTCATAAAATTTGAGCTGGGCACATATTCTTGCGTATTTTGTTATCTCTCTTCAAAGAGCTAAGTCCCATAGCTCTCTCCTCTGTTATCAGTCTGATAACTCTTGACAAATTCTCAGACACATCAGATAAAAGCAGCCTGAGATTTCTGTCAGGGAGGTTGCTAAAATAGATTATCAGGGAGCTGGCCCTTTTACAAAACACCTCTGAAAGTCTCTGCCTATGAGGAGAGGGGGTGTGTGCCTTTCCTCCAATCAGCAATTTTAGCTATCATGGCTGTATGCCCAGACATCACACTCTGTGTTAAACAGGTAGAGAAAATTTCCTAACACGATATGAACCTTTTTGTATCATCCGAGGCTGTTCACTTCAATGGGTGTATGGAGGGTTTACATCCACTTTAAAGCTTCAAAAAAGCATCACAGAAGCATCAAAAACACATCAAAAAAGCACTTTAATGTATGCAAAAATTGAAGTAACTGTAAACAAGCCCTTAGGATGAAGATTCGCTTTAAGGGCCGTTTCACACCAGAATGCAGTGCAGGAAAGGCACGTTCCATGCGCATTTGCCATACCGCATTTAAAATGTATTGCTTTTGCGATCTGCTGCGAGCGCCAATACATTGTTAAAGGAACCCCAAACACAGGTTGCAAACGCAGTGGGTTTGCGGGCACCAAATCTTTTCTCTACCCCTCAGCTTACTCTGTCCGCCTCCTCACACATCACTGATTTACTAACAGCTATATATCAGTCTGGATGTCACACCACTTCCTCAAACTCAATCTATCCAAAATGGAACTTATCATTTTTCCTCCACCATGTGCCCCTTCCCCTGATCTCTCTGTCAAAATCGATGGCACAACTATAAGCCCATCCCCGCATGCCAAGGTCCTAGGTGTAGTCCTAGACTCTGAACCCTCCTTTAAGCCCCACGTCCAATCGCTGTCCAAATCTTGCCGCCTCAACCCCCGCAACATCTCCAAAATACGCCCCTTTCTGACCAATGACACAACAAAGCTCTTAATTTGCTCCCTGGTCTTCTCTCGCCTCGACTACTGCTACTCCCTCCTCATTGCCTTACCTCTACATAGTCTATCCCCCTTCAATCCATCATGAATGCTGCTGCCAGACTCATTCACCTTACCAACCACTCAGCTTCTGCTACTCCTCTCTGTCAATCCCACCATTGGCTCACCCAACTAATTAAATTCAAAATACCAACAACTACTTACAAAGCCATCCACAATTTAGCCCCCAGCTACATCACTGACCCAGTCTCTAAATACCAACCTAATCGTTCTCTTGGTTCCTCCCAAGACCTCCTGCTCTCTAGTTCCCTTATCACCTCTTTCCATGCTCGCTTCCAGGACTTTTCCAGAGCCTCTCCCATCCTATGGAACTCCCTACCCCAATCTGTCCGATTATCTCCTAATCTATTAGCTTTTAGACAATCCCTGAAAATCCTCCTCTTCTGAGAAGCCTATTCTACCCACACCTAACAACTGTATTTTAATTTTCTCCATCAGCTCCCCCCCCTCCCCCCACAACCTTTTGTATCACTTGGCGCTCCCTTCTAGATTGTAAGTTCTAATGAGCAGGGCCCTCTGATCCCTCCTGTATTGAAGTGTATTGTAACTGTACTGTCTGCCATTGTGGTGTAAAGCACTGTGAAAACTGTTGGCCCTATATAAATCCTGTATAATAATAATAATAATAATGATACTTCAGTACCATGCGATTTGGTGTTCAGCGTTTTTGAAAAGTAGTGCATGCATTACTTTTACTGCATTCTGGGTCACCTCACAGGAACATGCAGGAACACAGTGGGCCGGATTCACAAAGAGTTACGCCGGCGTATCAGTAGATACGCCGACGTAACTCGGAATCTAAGCCAGTCGTAAGTTTGAGTGTATGCTCAAACTGAGATACACTTAAACCTAGCTAAGATACGACGGCCTGCGCCGTCGTATCTTAGGGTGCAATTTTCCCACTGGCCGCTAGGTGGCGCTTCCATTGATTTTGGCGTAGAATATGTAAATTACTAGATACGCCGATTCACGAACGTACACTTGCCCGTCGCAGTAAAGATACGCCGTTTCCGTAAGAGATACGCCGTGTAAAGATAAACCTGCCCCCTAGGTGGCGTAGCCAATGTTAAGTATGGACGTCGTTCCCGCGTCGAAATTTGAAAATTTTACGTTGTTTGCGTAACTCGTCCGTGAATGGGGTTGGACGTAATTTACGTTCACGTCGAAACCAATGACGTCCTTGCGCATACTTTGGAGCAATGCACACTGGGAAATTCCACGGACAGCGCATGCGCCGTTCGGGAAAAATGTCAATCACGTTGAGTCACCAATAATTAACATAAAACACGCCCCCTCATCCGAATTACGTGCGCTTACGCCATCCCCATTTACGCTACGCCGCCGTAACTTAGGAGGCAAGTGCTTTGTGAATACAGCACTTGCCTCTCTGACTTACGGCGGCGTAGCGTAAATATGATACGCTGCGCCGCCGTAACAATGCGTGCCCCTACCTGAACCCGGCCCAGTGTGCGTTCCTGCGCAATTTAGGTGTAAACCGGCTCTTGCATATTATTTGGCTACCATGTGTTCACAGATACTATAGTTCAATACTAACAGACTCATAGCACTGTTTTTTTATCCCTGTAATCACAGAATTCCCAAATAAAAATACATCTGCCATGATTGTAATGTTTGCATAGTTTATTGATTTGTTACAATGAAAAAAAAAAGTTTTTTTTTTAAGGAAAATACTAAAAAGACATTGTAAAAAATGGACGATAATGACATAAAGCATGTTTGTAATTCGATGTATAATTAACGTGCCTGATCCTACTCGTAAGATTACATATATCAGCTTATTTTGTAAGGCAAAGTACAATCTGCAAAGTGATGTAACCTTTTGCAACCCAGCAGAATTTATCTTTCACTGGTAAGCTGAGATCTGATTGGTTGCTGCATTTTGTACGCCATTGCTGCTCTTTGCTTTGTTTAAAGAGACCCGGTCACCAGACCATTCATTTCAACGTGCATATTTAATGCATGGTATTTACCTGTAAAAGCCTCCCTTGTGTAGACATCAAAAGGTCCTGAGATTGCTGCTGTGTGATGCCATCTTGCAGGGATATGCGATTAGCGGACCTCCAGCTGTTGCAGAACTAGTCCCATGAGGCATAGCAAGATTCTGAAAGCCACGAGCATGACACCCAAAGGTAGAGGCATGATGGGACTTGTAGTTTTGCAACAGCTGGAGGTCCGCTAATTGCTTATGCCTGCCATATTGGATGTTAAGTCAGCAGCCCCAGCAGACTCACAGCTATCACTCAAGTGACACTCTCTTGCCGCTACTTATGCTTATTATTAGATCACCACTTCTGGGTCTGAGTGGCAGCCGGGTTCTTCATAGAGGCAAAAGCATTGATTGGTTGTTTCTGTTGGAACAGCCAGTCAGTACTTCTGTCTGCACTTAAAGCGGAGTTCCGGCCACAATTTCACTTTTTAAATATAAATACCCCTGTAATACACAAGCTTAATGTATTCTAGTAAAGTTAGTCTGTAAACTAAGGTCCGTTTTGTTAGGTTGTTACAGCATTTAGACACTTTATAAAATAGAAATTGACTGGGGCCATCTTAAGTGTGGGCATCATGAAGCCAGACTGTATGACTTCCTGGATTTCAGCCTTGCAGATCTCGCACATGCTCAGTGCTGCACAAGCAGTGTCAGATCAGGTTTCAGCACCTGTGCTGTCCAAGTCACATGATTCTTTGAGACTGGGGAGTGCACAGACTCGTGGAAAGTTACACCCACTACATTCCCAGGAGACTGTGCGGTGTAGGTTAGGAAGCATTAAGCACCTAGGTGCAGGAAGTGGGAAGATTAACTATTCTGCCTAGCAACAACACTTTGAAGGCATCTAAAAAAAAAAAAAATTCGTAAAGGACTAATGACATTTTTTTAAAACTACTGATGTAATGTTATATTTATGGGTGGAACTCCACTTTAAGGCTGGGTTCACACTAATGTGAATTGGATGCGGGCAGGGGCGGACTGACCATTGGGACTCTCGGGCACTGCCCGAGGGCCCCATGCCACTAGAGCGCCCCATCAGGGTTGCCAGGCTCAATAATACCCAGGGGCCCCATAATCTTCTATTGGCGTGGTGGCCATCTGTAAGCCCAGGGGCCCCATAATCTTCTATTGGCGTGGTGGCCATCTGTAAGCCCAGGGGCCCCATAATCTTCTATTGGCGTGGTGGCCATCTGTAAGCCCAGGGGCCCCATAATCTTCTATTGCCCGGGGGCCCCGTGAGTTGTCAGTCCACCCCTGGATGCGGGTTTCCCTGCATCCAACTTACATGTCAGCAGCCTGTAATCGGCTCTCTATGGAGCCGGTTTACACGGCTTGGGGATTTGGCTGCAGAGAAAATTGCACTGCGTGCCTTTTGGTCCGTTTCAAGTCCGAATTCAGCCAAAAATAGACCGAAATCGGACCTGAAATGGTGAACAGGGAGGCCCTGGACCCCTGCTGTGAGATGTGAACCCAGCCTAAATCCCTCAGTCAAAAGAATCAAAAATAGTGACCCACCAGTACTCAAAAGAAGTTGGAAGCACCTAATAGATAAACATTCATGAGCATCCACGTGAACCTAGTGTTACCTTTGGTTTGGTGCCAACAGAGGGTAAAGGCATACCTATAGGGTAAGTAAATAGTGTGCAGCACAAGGTGCATGGGGGACCTTCAGTTTACTGGAAACCAAGTAAATGGACAGCACAGCATGAGTCTTGCAATACAACCTGAATGGGTATGGGGGGAAAAGTCATGACTTCTTTCCCATATAACAATGCATCGGCAACCTACTGGCAAGACCAAATATGGTTGGGGGGCAGATGTGCAAATGTTGACTTTCAGAAAAAGTGTGCACCATAAGATGTATGAGAGGACCCTCAGTTTACTGAAAACTATAGTATGAGCCTTGCGATAGAACCTGGATGGGTATTTGGAGGAAAGTCATGTCTTCTTTCCCATCTAATGATGCCTCAGCAACCTATTAACAGATTCAAATTTGGTTTGATTGGTATTGACTTTCAGAAAGTCAATATTTGCATAGGATATTTGCGATGAAGAGGCTTCCAGTAGAATGCTCACACACTTTGCATATTAAGCAGGTTCAGTTTTCTGAGGCTTCCATCTTGTTCTGCTTGGGCCTGATCCATGGCTGTAGGTTGGAATTTGCGGGAAGGCACTAACTGTGACCATAGTCTGTATACCTGTCACCAAAGTTTTGCCTAGTGGTCTTCAGTCAAGCTGTTACAGTATCTCATAAAAGTGAGTACCCCCCCCAAGCAAATGTTGAGTTGCTTGGTTTATAGCCACACACAGAATTTAATTAGTCAGGTCAACCTATCTTGCCAACAGCCATGTAACAAGAATGCCATGCCTATTACATTTAGAAAACAAAGTTTCACACACAATACTAAACTAGTAACACTTTTCAGGCAACAATGCAACTGTGCTGAAAGTGTATCTAAAATCAAACTTTCTGGGAGGATAAAGTAGGATATTCATGCTCTTTGAGTTCATCCTAATAATCGTTGTCATCAGAATGGTGTAATGTGATGGGAAATCCACAATTTTGAGTTGCTATCAGATCGGGAGAAGATGGGAGATCTTCATATCGGAAAGTCTGTTCTAAGAGGGCATTTTCCTCAAGTTGAATACATTTCCTCTAGCTTCATGTTGCACCCATAGGCCATTCAGTGAAGGGAAGTCTTTCCAAAGTGATTAAGCACAAAACTTTTATTTTATTTTATTTTTTATACTCTTTAGGTCTGAAGGTCCAAAAAATTCACCTTTGTTTAGCAGTTTATAATCCACATGCAAACCAGATTTTCGGACCTGTTCACAGAGTCCCTAGATGGCAAGTGGTGAGGTGGGGCATTCCTGGCTAATGTATTCACCTCACTCAGATTACTAGCACTAAAAATATATCAAAAGCAGAGAGGCCTTGTTCTTCATGTTGATGGTTTAAACCAGTGGTCTTCAAACTACGGCCCGGGGGCCAAATGTGGCCCTTTGTTTGCCTGTGTCTGGCCCTTGGAGCACTATTCCTCCCACTGATACAAGACACAATTCTGACAATTGATAGTAACAATGGGGCACCATTTTTCCCACTGACATTAACAATGGGAGACTGTTCCTCCCAATGATACCAAATGGGGTGATGTTAACTCCCACTGATACCAGGAATATTTCCACTCCTGCTGACCACAGTGCGGCCCCCCTAAAGTCTAAAGACAAAAAAGTGGCCCTTTGCTTAGAAAGTTTGGAGATCCCTGGTTTAAACCATGGGTGCTCAACCTGTGGCCCTCCAGCTGTTGCTGAACTACAAGTCCCATCATGCTTGAAACTAGCAGCTTTGCATTGCCTCATGGGACTTGTAGTTCTGCAACAGCTGGAGGGTCACAGGTTGAGCACCCATGGTTTAAATAAACAATCAATGGCGTGTATATGGGGGAGCTAGTCTGTTTGTGGGGGCTTTTGAATTTCAATTTTGATCACATCCTACCTTTAAAGGTTCCAAGGTTTCCAAGTCAAACAGAATGTCCACTTTTTTTCCAAGCCCCTATCTGTAGACAATTTATTCACCAGAAGAAAATGTATATGTATATTGGACCCTGTCTCTGATGCTTCCTGGCAGAGCTAGGAGCTTTAGATCCCCTGGGATGGCATTCTTGCCATGGCCCGGAGTTCATTGCCGTGGGATTTTGAGCTCCCAGCGCTTGCAGAAGGCACAATGAAATCGGGTATATATTTTTTTCCTGGTGAAGGATTTGATCAAAAATGGCTTTTTAAAGCTATTTGTGTTGAGGGGCAGGGGCCTGGCCAAAAAACGGACCTTCAGTTTGACATGAAAGGTCCTCTTTAAATAAGCAACTGTAAGTAAAGCGGTGAAACGTATCCATGAAAAATTATGACTAGAGCATGCCAAGTCTCTCAAAGCCTTGTACAACCTTCTTCCTGACTAAACACTAAATTGTACTGCTAACTTATACGTATGTGTGTATTGTGAAAACAGAGCATATGCGCTCCCTGCTCCATCATAATTGCTGGTTACAGCATCCTGGTTTTGGCTATGGCATTCTCCTTTGTCTGTTTGTCCACCTGCAAGGTGATTATTGTGGCCAGACTCTGGGTGGAAACCAGATATGAGATTTAAGTCAGCCAAACGGTCAGTCTCATGCTTGTGATATTGCATTTATAACACGTTGTCCAAGCGCCATGTCTGTCTGCTTTGCTAGATTGAATTTCCCTGTGTATTACCTTGGACTGGATAATGACAATTCTCTGAACCCTGCCTGTCTTTTATCTCGACTGTTGTTGAACCACTCTGCCTGTCTGCCAACCACAAGTACCTGTTTGCTTTGCTCAGTTCGTGCCTGCCCTGACGTAGCAGCCAGGCACTATAGCATTGTGTATAAGTCCTGGGGGCAACTGGGTACCTGAAGGCCTGCTTGCCTTATTAGAAAGGGGGCCACTATGGCTGAAGAACACTGAAGCCAGTTATAGTGTCTGACCATTTAGGGTAAGCGTGACAGGGTACAAAAACTTTTCAATTGATTGTTTAAAATGTATGCTCTGTGAACACAATGGACTATATTACGTCTAAACACTAAATTGTACCGCTAACCTATACGTATGTGTGTATTGTGAGAACTAAGCTAATTTCAAGGATATGTCAGGAGCATATGCGCTCCTGCTCCATCATAGCTGCTGGTTCCAGCATCCTGGTTATGGCTATGGCATTCCCCTTGTCTGTCTGTTCACTGCAAGGTGATTGATTGTGGCCAGACTCTGATTTAGGTTAGCCAACCTAAATCAGAGTCTCTGCCTGTCTGCCAACCGCAAGTACCTGTTTGCTTTGCTCCGTTCGTGCCTTCCCTGGCATGGAGGCCAGGCACTGTAGCATTGTGAATAAGTCCTGGAGGCAATCAAGTACCAGTAGGCCTTTTTGCCTTATGGGAAAGGGGGCTGCAAGAACACAGTAGCCAGCTATAGTGTCTATCCACCTTCATTTAGGGAAAGCGTAGCAGGGTTAAAAAAAAAAATCTACCGTGTTTATCGGCGTATAACATGCACAGGCGTATTACACGCACCCTAACTTTAAAAAGGTAGTTTCAGGAAAAAAACTTTCCACAGCCCCCTGCGTATAACACGCAGGCACAATTTACTCTCTATTTTCAGGGTAAAAAAGTGAGTGTTATACGCCAATAAATACAGTATTTATTGTTTAAAATGTATGCTCTGTGATAAAGATAGAAGAATATAGTATGTTGGTTTTTAAAAGGGAAAATCTTGAAATGAGCTCCGGCGTGTTCGCACACTCCACGTGCAGAGCCCGCCAGGAAGTCGGCACTGAGCTGCGCTAATCACAGGCAGTGAGACATTTCCCGTCTGACTGCTTGTGATTAGCGCAGCGCCGCGCCGACTTCCTGGCGGGCTCTGCACGTGGACTGTGCGGACACACCGGAGCTCATGCCTATCACACACAACTCTAGATGGCCTCTGATACTCAAACACTGCCCCATCCATGAGGGCCCTGGTCATGAAAAGGCATCTCAAATACTGTAGAAATCGTATTTATTCCTATGTGGCTAGTTCACAATTCTGTTTGGTACGTTTTAAAAAAAAAATTATATTTTGGATATGTGTTAAGTGGGTCTAGCGAAATGAATGGTGGATACATTAAATGCGTGCTTACAAAACAATAGAGATAGGGAAAAGCACAGGCTTTTTGTAGAGCGACCCATCAAATTGCTGCTCTCATTTTCTATTGTAGGTTACAAAACGAAAGCTGAAATTTGACTAGTCGCTGTGAATCGGACCCTTTTCTGTCTGACTGTTATTATAATTCTGTCCTTTTAGCGTTTTGCTAGTCCAAACCCATAGTGACCCATCACATGTTAGTTTCATTTCCCAACCCATATTACAAAAAAATGACATGAAACAAGAAGTCTATAGTTATAATGGAGATCCTTTTGCTCAAGATCAGGTGAAACAAGTTAGTTTTCCAACAATTCTTTGGGACAGACTCTGGAGTTAATTTTGGTGAGTTATCATGTAATACAATTTGTTGATCGAGGGTTTAGGTTTCGTCCAAGCTGTCTGCTGGCTGTCTTTATTTGTTACAGTACAGACAGTACCTCCTGTTGCTGCATAGAACAGTTGAGAGCTGTCAAAAAAGATTAGAGGATGACCATAGTCTGTATACCTGTCACCAAGGTTTTGCCTAGTGGTCTTCAGTCAAGCTGTTACAGTATCTCACAAAAGTGAGTACACCCCTCACATTTTTGTAAATATGTTATTCTATCCTTTCATGTGACAACTCTGAAGAAATAACATTTTGCTACAATGTAAAGTAGTGAGTGTACAGCTTGTATAAAACAGTGTAAATTTGCTGTCCCCTCAAAATAACTCAACACACAGCCATTAATGTCTAAACCGCTGGCAACAAAAGTGAGTACACCCCTAAGTGAAAATGTCCAAATTGGGCCAAAAGTGTCAATATTTTGTGTGGCCACCATTATTTTCCAGCACTGCCTTAAAGGACTTATAAAGGCAGAAGGTTTTTTATCTTCATGCATTCTATGCATAACGATAAAAAACCTTTTGTGTGTAGCAGCCTCCCCAGCACCCCTAATACTTATTTGTGCCCCCTCTCTGTCCAGCGGTGTCCACGAATGTCTAAGCCATCTGGGACACCCCTCCTGATTGGCTGAGACACATTGGCTCCTGCGGCTGTCCATCAAAGTCAGTCAGCCAATAAGGGGAGAGAGGGGGTAGGGCTGGGTCAGGGCTCCGTGTCTGAATGGATACACAGAGCTGTGACTCAGCTCCAGTGCCCCCATAGAAAGCTTCCGACTGTGGGGGTAGTTGACATGAGGGAGGGGCCAGGAGCAGCAACGAGGGACCCGAGAGGAGGAGGATCCGGGCTGCCTTGTGCAAAACCAACTGCACAGAGAAGGTAAGTATAACTTTTTTTTTTTTTAAATGAGACTTTACAATGACGTTAACTCTCATGGGCATGGAAATCACCAGAACTTCAGAGGTTGCCACTGGAGTCCTCTTCCACTCCTCCATGATGACATCACAGAGCTGGTGGATGTTAGAGACCTTGTGCTCCTCCACCTTCCATTTGAGGATGACCCTCGGATTCTCAATAGGGTTTATGTCTGGAGACATTCTTGGCCAGTCCATCACCTTTACCCTTAGCTTCTTTAGCAAGGCAGTGGTCATCTTGGAGGTGTGTTTGGGGTCGTTATGTTGAAATACTGCCCAGCAGCCCAGTCTCTGAAGGGAGGGGATCATGCTCTGCTTCAGTATGTCACAGTACATGTTGGCATTCATGGTTCCCTCAATGAACTGTAGCTCCCCAGTGCTGGCAGCACTCATACAGCCCCAGACCATGACAATCCCACCACCATGCTTGACTGTAGGCAAGACACACTTGTCTTTGTACTCATCACCTTGTTGCTGCCACACACGCTTGACACCATCTGAACTAAATATGTCTATCTTGGTCTCATCAGACCACAGGACATGGTTCCAGTAATCCATGTCCTTAGTCTGCTTGTCTTCAGCAAACTGTTTGCATCATCTTTAGAAGAGGCTTCCTTCTGGGACAACAGCCATGCAGACCAATTTGATGCAGTGTGCAGCGTATAGTCTGAGCCCTGACAGACTGACCCCCACACCTTCAACCTCTGCAGCAATGCTGGCAGCACTCATAGACAACCTCTGAATATGACACTGAGCATGTGCACTCAACTTCTTTGGTCGACCATGGCATGGAACCTCTCCTGTTAAACTGCTGTATGGTCTTGGCCACCATGCTGCAGCTCAGTTTCAGGGTCTTGGCAATCTTCTTATAGCCTATGCTATCTTTATGTAGAGCAACAATTCTCTTTTTCAGATCCTCAAAGTTTTTTGCCATGAGGTGCCACGTTTAACTTCCAGTGATCAGTATGAGAGAGTGAGAGCGAAAACACCAAATTTAACACACCTGCTCCCCATTCATTGTTACCAGTGGTTTAGACATTTATGGCTGTGTGTTGAGATATTTTGAGGGGACAGCAAATTTACACTGTTATACAAGCTGTACACTTACATTGTAGCAAAAGTTTTATTTCTTCAGTGTTGTCACAGGTTGAAAAGGTATAATAAAATATTTACAAAAATGTGAGGGGTGTACTCACTTTTGTGAGATACTGTATGTTCCTTCTCACCCTTCCTGTGCCGTGACTGTCCTACTTGGGGGTATTGTCATCTATTTTTGTGGGTAGACAGAGTCTGAGTCAGTAATCTGTTGGACTAGTACAATTTTATTTTTTTGATGGTCTCTTTCAAAGGTTAAAATGTAATTGAAATCATTTTAACGCAGCCCAATAAAGGGCCACAGCCATGTTTTGCCACAACCCTGGTGTCTATTATGGTTTATATTTAATGGTGTTGGGTGGGTGTATCATAGAGTTCTACATTCCTATGTGTAAGAAGAAAGCAACACTGGTCCGGGTTCCATTTATAGTTGCATCTGACCATTTTGCCTTGCTCAATCAGATTTCGACTATCGACCCTAATTTTGATATGTGAAAGATTAGACAGTACACATTTGCTTTTTACTAAAACATATTTTTTAACACACTACAATAAACAGGACATAGGTGATATAATAAGGGTATCATGGAATTGTGGTAATTTTTGTGACATCATCACGGTCGAAGTACCGAAGGACAAGAAAAAGTACAGATCTATCCATGGGTCTAACGCTGCCTCAAGATCGGGGTGAATGGCATAAAAGGACATATATACAAGGCACGTTATGTATCTACATATATACAGCGCGTACCAAAAAAGGACACAGGGGAGGCCTAGACAATAAACAGAAATGGTGAGGGGCATACAAGGAATGATAGGACAACATGGAGCAAATTATTGATTATTGGTGTGAAATTCTAGCTATGAAATATCTACAGTCACAAACAAATGTTTTTGTACGGATCGAGAGTCCTGTCCAAGATGTTTGGACCTTGGCTGTTGCCCAACTCACACGTATCTTTTCATGCAATATGGCTTATTGGCGGTGGGGAGGCCATATTGCGGCCGCATGATCTGGAGACTGGACCCCGATCTGATTGTCGGATACATCACAGCGTCTTCTTGCAGTATCAGGAGCTTTAAAATGGAACCACAGTCTTAACAATTTTTTTTGTTGCTGGTGGCCATAGGCTCAACTGTGGCGTGTCCAGCACACCCCTCGCCTTGTGGCTTGGAAATAGTCTCCCATGTATCCTGCCAGGCTTCAGTTAACAGTGGAAACCTGGCTGTGGTGCAGACTGAACTCCTTGGCTTTAAGGCGAAGGCTGGCGATGCTGTCGGCCATGTTGACTCCCTGGGTGGGCAGGGTGTTTGGTGCAGAGGTGGTGTTTGGATTGTAAGGCGGCAAAGCGGCACTGTAGGAATGAACAAAGAAAACACAGTTTAGTCAGGAATGTGAAATACAAAATCCCTTTTAAAATAAATTTTCTGGGAAAATATAGAGGATGCCATTGCTGATCTCTTCTAGTTACCTGCTACTAACGGCTTTAGTACTTTCTGAGCTGCTGACCAAGTATGCAGATCAGGAGTTCTGGCTCCAATTGCTCCATGCTTGCTCCAGGTCATTGACTCAGAAAGTAATCAATCCAGGGACAGCAGCCAATCAATTACAATTTCCAAAAGGAGAGCAGCAATGGCACCCAGTATAGATATGCCTGTAAAAAAGGCTGTAAATACTTGATGCCAATCATAGGTGTGCGCAGCCCATTGTATTAGGGTGTGGACCTCAAAGCTCCAACACACATGCGTGTGACATATTTACCGGCCTCTTCCCAGCTCTTTATACTGAAACAATGGGGTGAGGGGGAGCAAGGGAGCTCACAAGGGGACCCAGGAAGCAGAAGAGACAGGAGGGGTGGCCTATATTGGTACCGATTCCCTGTATTTTCCTCCTGTGGCAGCTGAATGTCTGCAAGGAGGAGAAGCCTACTTTCAGCTGCTGCAGGAGGAAAATACAGATCGGTTCCACTAAATTCCACCCCTACTGCCCCTCCTGTCCAGGTTCTGGAGGTCAGCAAGGAAGGATTGCAGTTTACCTGTCACCTGCCCACGATCACTGGGGAGATCGCGATTGAAGGGTTGCCAACCCCAGGATTAGGGTGTGCCCAGGCACACTTGGCACACCTCTTGCACACGCCTATGATGCCAATCTCCCTGCAATGCTCGGTGGTTCCTCGCTTCGACCTCCAGGTCACAACTGCGTTGTGTACTGTATCCTGAAGTGATGTAGGGATCAGCAGAAAGAGTCCTGCTGGGGAAACAGGAGATCTCCTTCAAATATACCAACAACTAGGTTTCTGACCAATTTAAAGAAGTGTACAGAAGGTATACAATGGTAATGTGTGTGGCCAGCTGTGTTTCAAAATAAGAAGTGTCTAGTCAGGTCTACCAACTGTATTAAAAACTGCCCTGGTACATGAAATTTGGAGAAAATGCTTGAATCTATTTAATTGTTGGTTGGCAATAAATTGCGTTAACTTATTTTAATTCATATTATTTTAAATTTTAACCCATTGCATATCATTTCAGATCCATTTTTTTAACCATAATTAATTTTGGATTGTTTAATAGACAGTGAAAACAGTAAAATGCACTACAACAACTGATTGATCCTAGATCATGGGCAAGTACAGTGGCATCTGGGTATTTCACTGCTCTATTTTTTTTTTTTTTTTTACATGAACCAGAAAGTACAATCTTATGTTACCTGTAGCTGTTAGAATTCCAGGACATAAAATCTGGGGCCAAATTGGTTGGTCGAGGGCTGATCTGCTGCTCTATAAGGGGGTCTTGGCTGTACGATTTTAGCAGAGAAGACGATCGGCTGGCCAGCATGGCCCGCTCATTCCTTCTGAACTTGGCTCGCCTGTTCTGAAACCAGACCTAAAAAAGGACAACAAACTGTTAGAGGGTGTTTTTTTTTTTTTTTTAGATGTTCTACTATGCAACATGTAAATAAACACTGAACTGAAGACTATACATTAAGCAACGTTATCCACGTAATGGCAAAAACTAGAGACTACTGTGCATAACATATAACACTAGGAAAAGTCAACCCAACATCATCCATTCTATTATCCAAGCTGCGGAGATGTTACAGCAGAATTCTTAGTGGATGACATGGGTTTCTGTATATTCAATTAAGAGGGCTGGTGGTGGACCTCAGAGGGCTTGAAGGGCAATGAAGACCCCTAATGCAACATATAAGACATGTTCTAAGTGAATATCCGGAACGCACAGATTAGTACTCATCATTCTCCACCCCTATAACTCCTCTTGCAGCTAACATGTCCACCCCATTATCTTTATATTATATATGCAAATGTTACAAATACCCATTTCCGTATAAACTGCACTAAATGCTTGGCGCACTCATCTTTTGAACAGAAAATAGTCTTATTCATTACTGCACCTCTATAAATTTTGCCCCTAGTGGCTTGATGCTGAAGACCACCCTGCTCTTGAACTACATTGTTCTATCTAGAAGTTGAGCTTTCTGATGCTTGCATGAGACAAATCACCACATGAACATGTAATAGGATGGGGGACTGGGCATGCATCGTCTGCACAGTTTAAAGCCTAAAGGTTCGTACACACGGTCGGACATCCAACAAAATTTCCCTTGGATTTTTGTCTTAATTGATTTGTCCGATCACACCCATAGCATACACACGCTCGGACTTTTCTGCAAACTTTTCTAACACTTTCCCAACATCACGTGGTTTTACTTGCTCTTTACCGCCACCCTTTGGTTAACTTCTGCTATTGTTGCTTGAGTTTAACATTGGTTCTGAGCATGCGCATTTGTACTTTGTCCAAAAGTCCGATGGTTTGCTGTACACACGGTCGGACAAGGCACCATCGGACTTTTGTTGCCAGAAAGTTGGTCCGTTCGCAGACCCAACTTTTTGTCCGATGAAAGCCAAAAAAGTTGGTCCGATGGAACGTACACACGGTCGGACAAATACGAAAAGTGCCGGATTTTGAAGTTGGTTGGGCAAAAGTCCGACCGTGTGTACGGGGCTTTAGTGCAAGCCTAATCACAAACCGGAAAATCAACAAAAGGGACATACAGTCAGTAGGATGTGTCCCTTGTGCTGATTTCCTCTTCTGTTAGTGAAAATCTTCCTCTGTCCTGCCCTAACCCATTCATGCTGCTGTAATCTTCTGGTGTGGCGAGGTTTAATACAAGAAATGGGCTATCACAGGCAGGGCCAGATTAAGAACATCATGGGCCTGGTGCTGAGGATTTTGGTGGGGCCTTTTAGGCTGCATTCACACCTCCGCGACAAGTAACGCCGCGTACGCGGCGTATTTTGCCGCGAATAGTGTAACTTTTTTTTTACAAATCCTTCCTATTGCTTTGTATGGCCGAACGCCAATGTCGCCTGAAAAAAAGGGTCCGGGACTTTTTTTCATGCCGCAGGTGTACGGCGTCTATGAGATGTGAACCATCTCATAGACAGCAATGGGAATTCTCCCCTCCAGCGGCACGAGCGGCCGGCGTCGGGCGTTTTGTCGCGGAGGTGTGAATGGGGTGTAATAAATAATAAATAAATGCGTGGGAATGACATGAACGCAGCCCAGCCAAGGCAAGTGACCAAAGGCACAGAACCCAGAAGGAAGACCGGGTGAAGGTGAAAGTGTCCAGGCCCTGCCTGATTCATCGCAGCGCAGCACTGGAGGGCTCAGTCTGAAAATTGAAGTGTACACTAATGTGCTAATATGCTGTGCATACTTGTACGTTGTGGCATAACCTACCCCAGGGCCTCTAAAAAGTAGTAATGTCAGGAAAGTTTACTACTGCTTTATTATCACAGGATCCCAGGAGCCTCTCATGGGGCCCCCTACTGACCCGATGGACGGTGGCCCTTGGGCAGTGCCTAAGTGCACAGTTGCCAACATTTAAAAAATATTTTCAGGGCCACTTTTTTATATAAGTGCTATATTTAGAGTAGCCGAGATCCCCGATGTTCCTCTATACATCATAGTAGTAATCACAAAATTAAATGAGTACTAATAATGGGGCAGAACAAATATGAGAACTGATATTTTCTTTAGTTGAACTAACAAAAGTGTGTCCATTCTAGAGCTGGTAACATTGAGGATATTCAGTATAATTTTAAAGAACTGTTTTTGTGGGTAAGCGACATAGGGGAGGAGTATGGACGGTATATAAGTGGGAAGTATGTGCAGGTGAGGGAGAGGAATGTGGAGGGTCTAACAGTGAGCACTATGTACAGGAGAGGAGTTCAAAGGGTACGGAAAAAAGCACTATGTACAGGAGAGGAGTTTAAAGGGTACGGAAAAAAGCACTATGTACAGGAGAGGAGTGTGAAGGGTATGACAATGGGCAGTATGTACAGGAAGAGTGAGGGGGTATGACAGAGGGTAGTACGTACCAGAGAGAAGTGTGGAGGGTATGATGGGGCAGTATGTACAGGAGAGGAGTGTGGAGGGTATGACAGTGGGCAGGAGAGGAATGTAGACGGTATGATAGTGGGCTCTATGTATAGGAGAGGAGTGTGGAGGGTATGACAGTGAACACTATGTATAGGAGAGGAGTGTGGAGGGTATGACAGTGGGCACTATGTATAGGAGAGGAGTGTGGAGGGTATGACAGTGAGCAGTATGTACAGGAGAGGAGTGTGGAGGGTGCGACAGTGGGCACTAAGTACAGGAGAGAAGTGTATGACAGCAGGCACTATGTACAGGAGAGGAGTGTGAAGGGTATGACAGTGGGCGCTATGTATAGGAGAGGAGTGTGGAGGGTATGACAGTGGGCACTATGTACAGGAGAGGAGTGTGTAGGGTATGACAGTGGGTACTATGTATAGGAGAGGAGTGTGGAGAGTATGACAGTGAGCACTATGTACAGGAGTGGAAGGATATTTAGGGACTGAGTAGTGGTTAAGCGGGTCATACATGGATTGAAATTACGCCAATTATGCAGAGACCAGCCATAGTCAATCTATGTATGGGCTAGCTGGTTTTACACAAGTCAATCTATTAATCAACTTGAGTACAACCAGCCTGTTTTTTTTTTCTTAAAACAATCAGTGCTGCCAGCTAAAGTTAGCAACACTGATCATTGTACGCACTGGCAGAACACAATAACACTGCAGGAGTGATTCCCCCATCCACAGGTCAGCAGGTGAGAGGGTGTGTGGGGACAGGCTGGGGAGAGATACTAGTCAGTGGCTGGGTAGGCACTGGTAGTATCAGAGCCAGATACACACAGGTTACATGCGCCACGATCGTTAGAGCGAGAACAATAATTCTAGTACTAGACCTCCTCTGTAACTCTAAACATGTAACCTAAAAAAATGTAAAGCATCGCTTAGGATACCATAAAAAATTGTGCTAACTTAACTAACTAACTGTTTTTTTAATGAATGAAACATTTTTTTCCAAAAAAACATGTTTGAAAAATTGCTGCGCAAATACCGTGCTAGAGCTGCACAATTAATTGTTAAAAAAAATTGTGATCTCGATTCAACCCCCCTGACGATCTCCAATGCAGAGTTTGCTGATTCTTTCATATAACAAGTGGAGAGACTTTCAGCTGTCAAAAGAAAATATCTGGGCAGTCTGCCAAGTTTTTAACAGGAAACATTGTAACTAACGCTTCCTTCTTAGATCAAAGGGATACACTTCTGTGTGTAAAGAACAAATCTGGGCAGTCTGCGAAGTTTGTAAACAAAATGAAACATTGTAACTAACTAACATTGTAACTAAATTTAACCACTTAAAGTCCAACACTTGTTTCTTAAGTTAGAAAGCAATATTATTTGCTAGAAAATTACTTGGAACTGCCAAACATTATATATATTTTAGCAGAGACTCTAGGAAATACAATGGCTATTGCTGCAATATGTTATGTCACACTGCATTTTCCCACTTCAATGAATAATAAAAACCATAAAAACAAAACCGTGAAGTTAGCCCATTTTTTTTTTTTTTTATGTGAAAGATGATGTTACAACAATCGTGAGAGAATCGTGATCTATCTTCTAAGCAAAAAAATTGCAATTCTCATTTTAGCCAGAATCGTGCAGCTCTGTACCCTGCAACATAAAAAGTGCAAAGACCACCATAGAGTCATTTTCTAGCAAAAAACAAATGATGATTTTTACATGTAGTAGAGAAGTGTCAGAATTGGCCTGGGTGGCAAGGGGTTAATTACCATGAGTAATATACAAATAATTATTATAAGCACTGTGATCCTATCAGTCTGCTGCAGTGTGTCAGCTTGTATTTATATTGGCCGCTCTGAATGTAGCTTCTGACAGGCTGTGCAAGCAGGCCCGTATCTCCGGAACCATAAATGATAGCCGTCCCATATTTTAACCAGTTGTGGGGTAGATCTTCCCATGCCTACCCCCAAATGTGGGGTTTCTGTGACCTCTGGTCATCGAGCTACAACCCCCCAAATTCGATCTTAGAAAAAAAAAAAATCTTAAAAAAAAAAAAATTTTTTTTTTTTTTTTTGGGCAAATGGGCCTATCTTGAGAAAGGGGCCTGGAGCTGCAGCTCCATCAGCCCCATTGTTAATCCGGCCCTGATCACAGGTTGTCATTGAGAGACCCTAAGTAAGCCATCACCTTTCACCCAACTGCTCCATTCATAGAAGCCATACAACAGTTTCTGTGAATGATACAGGATCTCTGAATGGAAGTGATGGAACTATCAATCATCATCCAATCTGCCATGCCTGGATCGTTTTCCTCTTATTTCCATATTTCCATAGCTGTAGTACAGCTTTTATGAATAGAGCAGCTGGGCAGATAAGGTGGGCATGTATTACCCCCCCCCCCCACCAGTTCATCAGAAGATTACAGCAGAGGGGGTGCAGAGTCGGGGAGAAGGAGGGTTTTCATTAACAGAAGATGAATTGGCACAAGGGACAAATCCTACTGACTGTAAGTTTATGTCCCTTGTGCTGATTTTTCTGTTATTGATTTTGGCTGTATTTGGGCTTTAACTGTCACACGCCAGTTCTGGGAGTAATGAGCACAACTTTTGCAGGAGCAATAAAGATAATCAAATGAAACAACCACTAATAATAAGAGAATGACCACTCCAACAGGGACAAGACTTTTTTTTTATAAAAGTCCCTCTCTTGGCTTGATGTATTACATTGAATTAAGAGAGGTATGGACTCCAGAGAGAGAAATATAATTTTGCCCCTGTACAAATCATTAGTAAGACCTCATCTGGAATATGAAGTTCAGTTTTGTGCACCAGTTCTCAAAAAGGATATCAGGGAACTGGAGAAAGTGCAGAGAAGGGCAACCAAACTGATAAGAGGCATGGAGGAGCTCAGCTATGAGGAAAGATTAGTGGAACTGAATTCTCTTGAGTAGAGGAGATTAAGGGGGGATATGATCAACATGTAAAAAATACATAGGTGGCCCATATAGTGAACTTGGTGTTGAGTTATTCACTTTACGGTCGAAGTTATGCACTTGGAGGCTAAGAATATGCATGCATCATACATACTAGGGAGAGTACAAATACATAAGTGGTTTATATAGTGAACTTGGTGTTGAGGTATTCAGTTTAAGGTCATCACAGAGGAAAGAGGACACTCTTTGGGGCAGATCCACAAAGCGAGTACGCCGGCGTATCTACTGATATGCCGGCGTACTTTCAAATTTCCCGCGTCGTATCTTTGGTTTGAATCCTTAAACCAAGATACGACGGCATCTGGGTTAGATCCGACAGGCGTATGGCTTCGTACGCCTTTGGATCTTAGATGCAATACTTCGGCGTCCGCTGGGTGGAGTTCTCGTCGTTTTCCGCGTCGAGTATGCAAATTAGCTATTTCCGACGATCCACGAACGTACGCGCAGCCGTCGCATTCTCTTACGTCGTCTCTAGTCGGCTTTTCCGGCGTATAGTTAAAGCTGCTGTTTTGCGGCGTATAGTTAGACTTGCCATGTTAAGTATGGCCGTCGTTCCCACGTTTATGTATTTATTTATTTATTTTTGCGTAAGTCGTCCGTGAATCGGGATGGATGTAATTCACGTCTATGTTAAAAAATATGACGTCCTTGCGACGTCATTTAGCGCAATGCACGGCGGGAAATTTAGGGACGGCGCATGCGCAGTTCATTCCGCGCGGGGACGCGCTTCATTTAAATGAAACACGCCCCCTACTCGCTGATTTGAATCAGGCGCCCTTACGCCGTGAAAGATAGACTACGCCGCCGTAACTTACGGCGCGAATTCTTTCAGGATTCGAAGTTTAAACAAGTAAGTTACAGCGGCGTAGCGCATCTCCCATATGCTGCGCCGGTGCAGATCTCTGTGGATCTGCCCCTTTACGTCTAGAGGAAAAGAGATGTCATCTCTAAATACAGAAAGGTTTCTTCATAGTAAGAGCTGTGAAAATGTGGAATAGACTCCCTCCAGAGGTGGTTCTGGCCAGCTCGTTAGATTGCTTTAAAAAAGGCCTGGATACTTTCCTAAATGTACATACTATAACTGGGTACTAACATTTATAGGTAAAGTTGATCCAGGGAATATCCGATTGCCTCTCGGAGGATGAGGAAGGAATTTTGTTCCCCTGCTGTAGCAAATTGGATCATGCTTTGCTGGGGGGTTTTTTTTGTTGCTTCCTCTGGATCAACTCTAAGTATAGAATTGTGTATATGGGATTGTATGATTTTTTTTTTTTTTGATTGAACTAGATGGACTGGTCTTTTTTCAACTATGTAACTATGTGATGAGAGATGCTCACATTCTTTCATGTTACTCTTTAAAGATATGAAATTCTTACCTGTACTCTGGCCTCACTCAGATTAACCCTTCTTGCTAAATCTTCCCTTACGAAAGCGTCTGGGTAGTGGGTTCTCTCGAACACTCTCTCCAAGGCCTGAAGCTGGCTGCTGTTAAAGGTAGTCCTGTTCCTCCTCTGCTTCTTCTTAATCCGCGCACTTTTTGCACAACCAGAAATAGAGCTCTCACCTAGAACAAAAAATATAAACTGCATTAGAGAGTGCAGAGGCTGACCACAGAGCCATTCTTCCCACCACAATAGTACATTATAGAGTTTGCCACAGCACCACCATCAATTAAGGTCAAAATCTTGGAGACTTTGTATTAGGACCACACAAGTACCAGCTTTTTTTTCTCTATTATTTCAGTGCTGATAAATATAATGTATAAGGAAGCTCTCTGATTATATAGCACTCAGCGTAAAGCAGTGAAGAAAGTTAAAGTGTGTGTAAACCAAAAATTATCAACTTCTCTTATTTTGTACTCTTTGGTCTATTTAATATAGAGTTCAAAGGTTGGTTATATCTGATAAGAATAAAAAATACCTATATTTTGTCAGAAAACCTTTGCGTAAAACACCCCATTCACACCTCATACGAATTTCGACATCAACGTCGCATGATAAGTCGTACCCCATGGTTTCCAATGTAAACCATTCATAATACTGTAAGCGCGACTTAAAGTGTTACTAAACCCAGGACCCTGCATTCATTATATCTGGTCTCCATCAGTACATAGAACATGGAAATGTATTTATATTAGTAAATATAAACTGCTTAATAGTTAATAGAACTACATTTGGTCTGACTTTCATGCAACTTGAGGGCCATAGACTCTAACCTCAAAGTTACATGAAAGTCATACCTGAATGTTTTACATGCAACAGGGGGTCCAACTTTGCAAAGGGATAACAAGTCACATCCAAGTCGCACTCATCCAAAGTTGTGTCAAAGTTGCACTCCAAAGTCAGTTACTTTTCAACCATGAGTATAAAGAAATATGGAGATTAAGGGGGATATGGTCAACTTACATAAATCTATAATTGCTTTAGGGCCGAAACAAGTTGTTAACTATTTTCATAATCGATTAGTTGGTCAGCCCATTAGTTGGCCTGCATACAGAATGCATTATTTGTTTACATATCAGAAAATACAGCGCAGCACGCATACAGCTCAGTACGCAATTGATAAATGTCAGTAAGTGCCTAAGAACTTGTGAAAGTGTGAGGAGCAATGCCTCATGGGACATGTAGTCCTGGGCAGGAAGTGAATGGTTCTAAAGTCAGAAGTTTTTGTTACCTTGCTAAAGGGGCACGCTATACTATACGTTGCCGCTTGCTATTGGGGCAATCTGAAGGCAGAAGAAGCCAGAAGAGTCGGTGGGGGACCCTAGAAGAGGAGGATCCGGGCTGCTCATTGCAAAACCAAAAAAAAATCACTTTAAAGACTCTGTGCAGGGAAGATCAGAATCTGAACCCAGGGAAGGTGGAGGCTGATAGACTGGAGGTAATAGAAGGCACTACAATTACATTTAAAGTAAACTTTTACCAATATTGTGCATTATATTTAAAATGATCATATCCATGAAGAAAAAGCCTCAGGTTTTAGTACTACCTTAATATAAAAGATTTATATTCCCCTTCATATTGCTTCATGTCTGTCTCCTAGTTAAAATGCTCATATATCCTACTTCTGGGTGTATTTATTATATATATGATAAGTAATATATATTATTACTTTCACTGTTTCACAATATAAATGAACTCCTTATAGTAGCGATTATCTGTGCTTTTTGTACTATAAAGTTTTAGGGGCAGATCCACATACATCTGCGCCGGGCGCAGCGTATCTAAGATACGCTACGCCGCCGTAACTTATCTTTTTTCGTTTGAATCCACAACGAATCCGCGCCATAAGTTACGGCGGCGTAGTGTATCTCTTGCGGCGTAAGGACTTGGAATTCAAATGGCTGTGATGGGGGCGTGTTTTATGTAAATACGTCGTGACCCGATGTAAACAACGTTTTTTTTTTTAACGGCGCATGCGCCGTCCCTGGGGGTATCCCAGTGCGCATGCTCGAAATTAAACCGGAACCAGCCAATGCTTACGACGGTAACGTCATTCTACGCAAATTCCTATTCGCGAACGACTTACGCAAACGACGCAAAAAATTCAAAATTGTACGCGGGAAGGACGGCCATACTTAACATTGAGTACGCCACCATATAGCAGCTTTAACTATACGCCGGAAAAAGTCGAACGCAAACGACGGAAAAAGATGCGCCAGGCCGACGTACGTTCGTGGATCGCCGTAAATAGCTAATTTGCATACTCGACGCGGATTTCGACGGAAACGCCACCTAGCGGCCGCCGAAAAATTGCATCTAAGATCCGACGGCTGCCGGATATAGCCGAGATGCCGTTGTATCTTGTTTTGAAAATTCAAAACAAAGATACGACGCGGGAATTTTGAAATTACGCCAGCGTATCAATAGATACGCCGGCTGAATTTTTTTGTGGATCTGCCCCTTCGTTTTTTAATCCCATGATGACAGATACAGAAAAGCATGCTGCTGCTACTAAACGTCTCAGGCCTGGTTCACATCTACGCGTTTTTTGCTGCTTTTTACAGAAACACACTACAGTTCATTCAACAAGGTTTCCAATAGGACACGTTCACAACGATGCTTTTTTCAGCTACTGCGTACTGGTATTTGGAAAGGGTCAAGAAATTTTCTCAAGAACCTTTGAATTTTCCCATCACTGTGGTCGAAAACGAACATCAATTTGACCCCACTAACAATTAAAAAAAATCAAACAAACGTTCTTAAAATTATTTATTTTTTGGACGGAAAATTTTGTATGGCCAGCATAAGTGACAGCAGGCGCGGGTAGCTTTTATCAAGCCACCTACCTATGACAAGGCAGTCTGTCATATACAATATACTACAGTTCTGCCTAAAAATCGTCAAAACAGTCTGTAATTTTTTTTTTCTTTAAATATTTTCCAGACTCAACCTCTAATAGTATATACAGTAAATTTCTTCTGTCTGTTATTCTCAGTGGATTAGAGATTTTTCTCCCTAACCATATAGTTGGTTATTAATATTTACTACTGCATAAAGATATTTGAGAATAAATTGCCTTTTTTTTACTTTACATATTAACTCAATTATACACCACACTTTAAGGTTATTATCCGATTAATCGAAACAATAATCGACCAACTAATCGATTATTTAAAAAAAATGTTAGTTGCACCCCTAAATTGCTTCATACAGCTAATTCACTGAGTTTTGCACACGGAAATATTTTGTTTCAGAATTTCATTTTTGTCCAAAAAAAAAATGTATTTAGTTACTCCCGAAATTCGTTTTTATTTATTTTGTTTGGTTAAAAAAATGCATTCGTCCGAAAATCCGAATTAATTAAGGTCTAATCTGTCATTGAAGGCTTATGGTGTCTGTCGAATGTTCTAAGAAGATTCGACGGAACAGCTAAACTGTACGACGCCGCAATCGTACATTTCCGGACGAATGTTCCGCCTACAAGCTATAGAAGAATTCTAATGTTGGATGACACTAGAAATAATTATATTTATAAATTATTATTACTAGTCAACCAACATTCAAATTCTTCTATAGCTTATGGCCTGAGCATCTGACCGGAAATGTACGTTAGCTGTTTGTCGAATCTTCTTAGAACTTTCGACAGACCCCTATAAGCCTTCAATGACAGATTTGACGTTTGTATGTTTTTCGCTGCTTTGTCGAATCTTCATTGTTCATGTCGAATGGTCTACCCCAATACTGTCTCTATAATGTCGAATCTTTTCTCTCTATGTAGAATAATCTTGGACTAATAGAATTAAGGTTAGGCACATTCGACCACAGGTTCGATAGACACAGATCACTATTGTCACCGTCATGTCGAATCTCCTATCTATATCAAAAACGAAAATAAAGCATTTTTTTATGTCGGATCTTTCGGATTTCGGATTTTGCACGTTCGTTGTCGTTTGTTAAAACGATAACAAAAATACCTGAAATTTGGACGAATATGCATGCACATGTTGTTCACCTTTTGTTTGCTGCAAAAGACCCGATGGAACTCTTTGCATTAGGAGGAACTTCACTTTAACCTATGCATGCAGAAAGGGGTTCTTTACTGTAGAAGCCATTGAAATGTGGCATTGACTTCCGCAGAAGTTTAGGTTGCTTAAAAGTACTGGATGTGATTCTAAAAGCACAAAATGTAAATGGCTACTAATATTTATAAGACATAGTATTGTGGTATGTTGATCTAGGCATTAGCCGATTTTTCTATAGGGGGCCAGGAAGGATTTTTACTACTAATACAAATACTTTAAAATAATGTTCTGCCTTTCTCTAAGTCAACAGTGTTCAGAGGATGTAACTTGATGGATCCACGTCTTATTTTTAATCTAGCTAAGTAACTTTATGACATTACTCATAGAAATCAGTCCACTGTTTGTCAAAGGTAATCACTCAATATACATAATAGATAGACTATGCCCTATCTGTTGAAATCGTTTATTTATTTATTTTTTGTAAAATGCATTTATTTATTTTTGCTAATCATGACAACTGTGTGCTTTGCCTGGCACTAATAGTGTCCCAATTTATTATTTAAAAAATGTCAAGGGACCTTTACGTAACTAGAGCATAAATAAAGTCTTGTTTACTGAAATCATCAGCACAGAAGTTTATTTAATATCTACCAGTAGAGGGCAGTAGACCTGGCTCACGGAATGCCACATTTTTCTACAACAAAAAGGTTTGGTTTTCTTTGTTTCCCAAAAAGACAAGAAAATTAAGATGAAATTTGAGCTGTAGCCAGAGCACATTCATTTCCTGTACCACGTTATATCCTGGCTTGCAACATAAATGCATTTAAAGGCACTGTAAAAACACAAACTGCAATCATTTTGTGCTCTGCGTGTCTTTCAAGGGCCAATAAACCTGAAACACAAGTTGGCGTGTATAAAAAAACTATTAATAACATGTAGACGTAGCTAATAAACACATCATGATGACGATTCAATCCGGGCAATAAAGGCTGAAGAGACAAGTATTCTTGAATCAAGGTCAGAATGAGGTCCCCAGGGGCCATGAACCAAGTTGAGATATCTGTAGTTAGCAAAGTCCCCCCAAAAAAACTTCAGCAATTTTAAAGTGAATCCTTCAGCCCTTTTAAACATCAAAGTCCTCTTTGGAGCAGGCACTTTAGGCAGCCAGATAAGCCTTTATTAGACAGAAAACCTTCCTCAGTTTTTTTAGGAAGAACCCAAATTCTCCTAATTCAGGGCAAAACTCTGCCAGGCTCTTGACTGCCCATGGATCACTCTCAGGGGGGGTGGCAGTCCTGGAATCAGGTTATTTTCTTATCAAAGTGAAACTAGTTTCAGAGGTACAGAGATCTTCTGGCTATCTAAAGAAGTAAGAACACGTTGTGGGATCTGCGGTAAGGCTGCCCATAGATGGGTTTGATATTTTTTTCCACCAGTCAGTAGGCTGATCGGGAAAAAAAAACGAGATTTCCCCATTCACACATGCGCAGTGGGTGGAGGAATCTTCCCCGATGCTCTATTGTATTCTGGCAGCAGGACTCTTCTATTAGAATACACTGATCAGCGCTGAAGGCCATCCATTGGCTGCAGGCACCGATCAATTTCCATCATTAGCTCCACTTCTCTCAGGCAGGACCAGGCGCAGATGGCTCAAAATTCATCCAGTCCTTGCTGAACCAAATTAATTTCCATTTATCTATGACCAGCTTAAAGCAGAGTTCCACCCAAAAGTAGAACTTCCACTTTAAGCACTCCTCACCGCCTTACATGCCACATTTGTAATTTTTTTTGGGGGGGAGTGGGGGCTTCGGTAGGAGTGGGACTTCCTCTCCCACTTCCTCCTTCCGCCCAGGGACCGCCTCTGTGACTTCTCCTCTCGCCTTAGGCGGCCCCTCCCTCTAGGCACTCTTCTGGGACACGTGACAGGTCCCAGGAAATTGCCTATCCACTCAGGGAGCGCAGCGCCGCTCGCGCATGCGCAGTGCATGCCCGGCCGTGAAGCCGAAAGCTGTCACGGCCGGATGCCTACAGAGTGAATGGAGGTACCAACGGAGGGAGGGGGGGGGGAGGAGCAGAGCATCGCTGGACCGTGGAGCAGGTAAGTGTCTGTTTATTAAAAGTCAGCAGTTACACTTTTTGTTGCTACTGACTTTTAATAAACGTAAAAAGCCCCCCGAGGATGCCCACTGGACCACCAGGGATGCCCACTGGACCACCAGGGATTAAAAAAATAAAAATAAAGGTATGCCACCCTAGACCACAAGGGATGAGGACACAAAAAAATGGATGCCAATCAGTGCCGCAATGGATGCCAATTAGTGCCCACAATGGGCATCACTGATTGGCAGGCATTGTTTGGCACTGATTGGCATCCATTAGTAAAACACATACAATAGTGCCCATCTATGCCCATCCGTGCCACCTTACAGTGCCCATCCGTGCCGCCTATCAGTGCCCATCCGTGCCCATCTGTGCCACCTATCCATGCCCATCCGTGCCGCCTATCCAAGCCCATCCATGCCGCCTATCTGTGCCGCCTATCAGTGCCTATCCGTGGCGCCCATCAATGCCACCGCATCAGTGCCACCTCATCGGTGCCCATCAGTGCCGCCTTATCAGTGCCCGTCAGTGCAGTACCATCAGTGCCCATCAGTGAAGGAGAAAACTTACTTATTTATTTACAATGTTTTATAATAGAAACAAAAAAAAACATTTTTTTTCAAAATTTTCGGTAATTTTTTTTGGCAGAAAATAAATATCCCAGAGGTGATCAAATACCACCAAAAGAAAGCTCTATTTGTGGGAAGAAAATTATAAAAATTTAGTTTGGGTACAGTGAAGCATGACCGCGCAATTGTCATTCAAAGTGCAACAGCGCTGAAAGCTAAAAATTGGTCTGGGCGGGAAGGTGTATAAGTGCCCTGTATGGAAGTGGTTAAAATGCAAATCAATTTATAACTTTTTTTAAATGCATTTTTTGGGATATTTTTGTTGTTATTCTGTCTCTCATTGTTAAAATAAAACTACCATTAAAATTATAGACTGATCATTTCTTTGTCAGTGGGCAAACGTACAAAAGCAGCGGGGGATCAAATACTTTTTTCACTCAATGTAGCACCAAAATATGTTATATTCACTTTTATTTTAACTAAATTAAAATAAATATACACTTAATTCTAAAACATTCCAGTGACCCCACATATGGCAAAATGGCACAAGCACCTTGTGAACACACAAAAATAGTGGACATAAAAACATTATTTTTTTCTAATTGTGAAATAAGGGTTGGTTTTCTTTGCACAAGAACAGGGCCAGGATAGTTGTGAGGAGCTTTCCAATGTGCTGCTAAAACCAACAAAAATTATTATTTTTTTCCCCCATCTGGGAAAATTTTACTGCATTTATGCATTAAAGGGTCACTAAAGGAAAAACATTTTTTTGCTGAAATGACTGTTTACAGGGTATAGAGACATAAAAGTTAACTGATTCCTTTTAAAAATGATTACAAATAGATAAAAATCAATCCTATAATGTCCCTGCAGGTTAGTTTCACTTTTAAACTGGTTTCATGTTCCTGTGAAGTAGAGAGACACACAGAACAAAAACAAACAAATCCAGGGCAGTGTTTTGTTTTTAAAATAAATCTGATTGGTTCTGTTAAGTTTTAGACACACAGTAATGACAGCTTAGACCACCGTGAAAAGCTCCCAGTATGATGGTTATAAGGAGCCAGACAAGCAGGAAGTGTGGAGATCACAGCAAAATTACAGCAACTTCAAAGCAAAAACGAACAATGAGGACATGAAACCAGTACTGCAGTAAGGTAAAGGAAGTTATTTAGCTAAAAAAAAAAAAATTCCTTTAGTGACCCTTTAAGGTAAAAAAAATCTTCCAGTTCCAGTGCCACAACGCTTCACTTCCCGATTCCCTCACCGAGGATGGCGGCGAGGGCAGCCAAGAGACGAGCGATTGATCGGCTTCGGCTGCCAACATCGCGGGCACCTTGGACAGGTAAGTGTCTATTTATTAAAAGTCAGCAGCTGCTGTATTTGTAGCTGCTGGCTTTTAATTTTTTTTTTTTTTAGGTGGACTTCCGCTTTACACAGACATGGTGAGGATGAGCCCTCAGTCTTCCCAGTGTTACCAACCGTCCGTATTTTTACGGACAGTTCATAAAAACGGGCACTTTTTTCCCCCGTTCGTAAATGTCCGGGGTTGCGGGAATGTGCCAGTAAAAATAGCCGATATTGGTTCGGTTTGTTACTGGAGGAGATTGGAGGCAGGGGGTGATGGTGGCTGCAGTGGCATTGCAGGGGGTGTAAGTGGCAGGTGGTGATTGGAGGCAGGGGTGTTGGTGGCACAGCAGAGGGGGATGGTGGCACCGCAGAGGGTGGGGGATGGAGACGGGGGTTGTTGGTGGCACCGCAGAGGGGGATGGAGGCAGGGGACGATGGAGGCAGAGGGAGATTGGAGGCAGGGGGAGATTGTTGCACCGCAGAGTGGCATGGAGGCAGGGGGTGATTGGAGGCAGGGAAAGATTGGAGGCAGAGGGAGGTTGGAGGCAGGGGGAGATTGTTGCACCGCAGAGGGGGATGGAGGCAGGGGACGATGGAGGCAGAGGGAGATTGGAGGCAGGGGGAGATTGTTGCACCGCAGAGTGGCATGGAGGCAGGGGGTGATTGGAGGCAGGGAAAGATTGGAGGCAGAGGGAGGTTGGAGGCAGGGGGAGATTGTTGCACCGCAGAGGGGGATGGAGGCAGGGGGTGATTGGAGGCAGGGAAAGATTGGAGGCAGGGAAAGATTGGAGGCAGAGGGAGGTTGGAGGCAGGGGGAGATTGTGGCACCGCAGAGGGGGATGGAGGCAGGGGGTGATTGGAGGCAGGGGAAGATTGGAGGCAGGTGGAGATTGTGGCACCGCAGAGGGGGGTGAAGGCAGGGGGTGTTGGTGGCAGAGGGGGATGGAGGCAGGGGGTGATGTGACTAAATAATTTGCCCTTATTATATCGAAAAAATAACAAAAATATGTTTTTTTACCTTAATACCTACCTTAAATCACATTGCAATTTGCCCAGCATACTTGTTTGTAGCCTAAATACTGAAATTTGCACCTAAAAATGTAATTTAGTGACTTTTGTGAAATGCCAGTAAAAACGTGGCTGTGCCAGTAAATTTCGGGTGTCGTGCCAGTAAATTTCAATCTGGTAGGTTGGCAACACTAAGTCTCACCCTTTTCAGCAACACATACATCTTCTCTCACTCTTCTGCTCTGTTTAGTTAGAGAAGAAAATATCACGTACTTCCAGGTATGGAGGAGCATGTTCATCATTCCCTGTGAAAGCTTTGGGCCAATCAACATGAGCTCTGTGTATACTACAACATGGACTATTCAAAGCTCCCGCAGGGTGGATTCACCTGCTCCCAGGAGCCAACCCATGGGATGGAATGGTAAATATGTGTGGCTAGGATTTATATAAATCTGTATTATTACCCTGCACAGGCACAACAAAGGACTTTTTTATCCTTAGCAATGCCTGAACTGCCACACAGTCTTATGGATCCTTGTGGATTGTCTCCTTGCACTGTGCCTCAGGGATCTGGGGATATAAAGCAGGGCTGCACAGACTCCCCTCTCATCTTCTTATCTCCCTACACAGGAGGTTTGTGCAAAGCTGTGTCAGATGTCTGCGCTTAACATGTGCTATGTATTATTCACAGCCAGCATGCAGAGAGGAATGACAAGGGGCCTCCATTAATAGTGTCTGAAATACCTGAATTACCTATAGCAGGGATATGCAATTGGCGGACCTCCAGATGTTGCAAAACTACAATTCCCATCATGCCTCTGCCTCTGGGTGTCATGCTTGTGGCTGTCAGAGTCTTGCTATGCCTCATGGGACTTGTAGTTCTGCAACAGCTGGAGGTCCGCTAATTGCATATCCCTGACCTATAGCAACCAGCCACATCCCAATTGTCTTGCTAGTTAGATAAGGAAAAGCAGAATCCTAGTTTATGAGCGGGAGCTGGTGCCTACCACCACTACAGATTTCCTCTGGTTGCTATTGCCAATATCTCCTATTCCCATGCCATAGCTCCCAACTGTCCCTGATTTGGAGCAATGTCCCTCTGTCCCTCTTTCCCCCTCCTTTGTCTCTCATTTTGGTCTGATCTATATAGTTACATATAAAATGCACTTTTTATCTTTCAAAAAGTGTTTCCCAGTGCTAAACCTTTCATCCAAATTCTAAATGGCTGCATTTTAAATTTTAAAAGCCACTATAAAGGAATAGTAGGGGTAAAAAAAAAAGCCCTTGTGGATTTACTTAACCTTTTTTTTGGTTAATTGTCCTTTAAGGGGGTGTGACAGGGGGGCGTGCCCCATGCCTACATACGTTTGCTAGTAGGTGTACCTCATTCCCATCTCAAAATGTTGGGAGGTATGCCATCCAGTTTTCATAAATGCACCCAGAGCTTTCTCACCTGGGATAATAAACAGAATAGAGAGATTCCTACTGAAGGTATAAAAACATTTCCATTGATCCCAAAGCTGCCTGCTGTAAGGTTAACCGTGAGATCCCATGAGGAAATCCTGTTGCTTCAGGACAATTCTGTAAAACAATCATGGCATAAATACGCACATATCTGATGTGTGTGTGTGTCATAGTGCTGGACAGATAATAGTGAGCATTGATTCTGATGGATACACAGCGGAGTACATTTTTCTTCGAGGAAGTTGATCTGTGATGGAAGTATAGTGTATGCCGACATTGTTCTAGTACTAGGCTGCTACCTCTTTGATCACAACAAAGGGTTGTGATTATAAACATTTGGACGTTTACTGAGGAGTGCCTACTACAAATGCTCATATCACTTATTTTTTTAAATGTTCATTGGTTAAGAGAGTCAAATACAGCCAGAAAAAAAAGCCTACCCCTTGAGCAGTGAATGTAATTGGAATTATGATGGAATGAACTAGAGCAGTGGTTCTCAACCTTACTGAGACCAGGTAAATTCTTACAAAATCTTTCATATGCCCCAATAGTAAAAATAAATGTATTCATACAATAAACTTATGGGGATGCAAAATATATGTGTTGAAATACTGGAAGGCTTTGGATGGGGTGGATGTTACTTCGGGAGGGGTGAGGTTTCTGGAGGGGGGTTAGGGAACCCTGCAGTAGACTTGGTGACCATGTAGACACAGGGTCACCAAGTCTACTGCAGAGTTCCCCTAACCCTCCTCCAGAAACCTTACCCCTCCCAAAGTAACATCCACCCCACCCAAAGCCTCCCAGTGTAGAGCATAAGGTTTCTTAAGGGGTTGGGTGGCTTTGCAAGGACACTATAGGAGACTAAAGGGGCTAGGAGGCACAAATCGAAGGGAGAACGAAGATTTGCAGTCCAAGGACCACGGCTATGAAATGCGCTACCCACCGACATCCGAATGGAGGAAAACCATTGGGCCTTCAGGAAAAAACTTAAGACCCACCACTTCTGAAGGATCAGGATGACACCGGTTGGAAACAAGCGCCTTGAGGCGATTTAGTTCGCATTTGTAGCGCTATATAAGTTATTCACTCACTCGCACTGATTGGGAAGCATTGTGGGACACTGTTCAAGGTTGGGGGCAATATAGGGTCTGAAGGCTCTGCAGCAGATTGGGGGGCACTTTGGGAGGTTGGGAGGCAGTGTGGGGGCTGAGGACTCGAAGGGGAGGGGGGAGCATGGAAGGAAAGTGAGGGGAGGGGGAGCATGGAAGGAAAGTGAGGGAAAGGAAGGAAGCACTTTGGGAGCTGGGAGGCACTGTGGTAGGATAGGGGAACTGAAGATGGCAGGAAATAGTGAGGCCAAAGCTTGATAGTGGGCCATGGCCTGGTGGTTGAGAACCACTGCATTAGGAGACCTTTGGTAAGGCTTGATAATGACTAGTGTCAATACAGCACTAAGAACAGCCAACTGTTTTTGGTGCTGTAAGGGACTCTGTTCTTTATCATGTGTTAACATAGACACTCTAGTGCAATGTCCACCGTTCAAACCCTAAAGAAGGGGAGGCATTTTTTCCCCAAAAAGGCATTAACTGTATTTAACTTTTTTTTACCAATAAACATCTCAAACACCTCTAAGTGATATGAATAGTTGTACTGGGCATTCCTCAATACACATACAATATACAGTCATCTTGGACAAGCATGCATATGTAAGCATAGCTCATAATTCATCTGACTCAGAGTTGCACTGTGAGAATAAGCAGGACATGTCTATCCTGTAGCACTGCAAAGCAACCATCAGCCTACAGAATGTGGAATGTACTTTAAAAAAGGTAAGTTATATGGTAACAGTTAAAATGTAGCTTTAAAATGTTACGTTACCCACAACAGTATACTCACTGTGGAACCTAAGGGGTTAATCCTCCACATTGTGTAAAGGCTGTTTGATCCTGTCTTCTTTGAGCCTCCCCTTCTTCCACTGTCCCCAATCTAACTACTAATAGTACAGAGCCTTGTGGGTACTCTGCACATGCTCAGTTCAGCAATTATTGATAGTTTTTTTGGGGAGAGGGAGGATGCATGTGATCGGTACAGGGCCAAAGCACTGTTCAGAAAAGTCAGGAGTCACACAGCCTCATAGGGCTGTCAGAGGAGAATGAAAACTCCTCCTACAAGCTTTACCAGTGCTCAGTTGGACACTGATAGAAGTCACAAGACTGCTATATATTTCTGATGAGAAAGGGTATTTAGCATTTTATATTTGCTAAAATAATTGCATGTCCATGTTCTGTGTACTGTGGGAGACCAGATATCGTGAATGCAGGCTCCTGGGTTTAGTAACACTTTAAGTGACACTAGATGATTTTTATTGTCAAACATAAGGTGGAAGATCTGTCCCCACCAGTTCTCCATGGCTGATAAGCAGAGGTTCTACTTCCACCAACTAGGTCAAAGGCCACCAGTGCCTTGAATGCCAATAGGATTCCAAGGTAGGGCAGAATCATTCTGAAAGAAGACTACAATCTAAGGATAGCAAGAAGCAGAACCCCTGCTAATCATTCTTTTTGCAACAGTGTCACCTTACCTTTTAATTTGTTGTCTGGTACAGTGGTGAACCTTGTATGCTTATTTTGCAATTGTAAAGTGCTATGTTGATACCATACACATTAAACGTAATATTGCTAATGTAATATAAAATATAAGGTCAAATTACAATAGTATGCTAAAATGTTTTCTATTTTTGGACTGATAGGGAAGGGTTAAAACCTGTCAGTTTTTTTTTTTTGGATAGCTGTGCCCTGTTGTGGGAATTTCCCTTCGCTTTTGTATAATTTTTTTTTTTTTTTATATTTTCTGGTACAATGTTTTGATTGATATGCAAATTATCTTTGCTTTTTGTTCTGAAGGTGCAACAGGAAGTGAGAAAATCTGCCAAAGGTAGGGGAATCCTCCTCTAAAGATAACTCGTACACACAACCATTTTTCCCGACACGAAAACTGCCATTTTTTAGATTGGTCCGGAAACTGGTCGTGTGTATGCTTCATAGCAGTTTTCCCGATGAGAAAACTGCCCGCCAAAAAATTTGAACCTGCTCTATTTTTTCCTGTCGTGTTTCCCGTCAGTCTTTTTCTCGTCGCGAAAACTGCTTGTTTGTATGCTTTTCCGAGGGGAAAAAAACGCGCATTCACAGACTCAAGTATGAGACGGGAGCGCTCGTTCTGGTAAAACTAGCGTTCATAATGGAGATAGCACATTCAACACGCTGTAACGGACTGAAAAGCACGTAGACTGAAAAGCCTGAATCGTCTCTAACCAAACTTTTACTAACACGAGGATCATCAAAAGCAGCAACGTCCCCTTTATAGTGCCGTTGTACGTGTTGGACATTACCGCGTGGTGGTCGATCGTTTTTTTTAACTGAACGTGTGTATGCAAGGCAGGCGAGAGAGGAATCACATCGGGAAAAATGTTGGGTTTTGACATGTCAGGAAAACCGGTCGTGTGTACAGGGCAACAAACTTTGGATTTCACATCACTTTGTCTCACCAAGACATATAGAGTGTGTGACTCCCCCCAGTGGGGACACAGCTGTACTGCAACACAAATCTGAAATGGGTTCTGTCCTTCTTATACCATATTTTCCGGCGTATAAGACGACTTTTTGGATGCAAAAAAATGCATCCAAAGTCCGGGGTCGTCTTATACGCCGGTGACAAATTTTCCCAGCAGCGCCTCTGTGTTCCTCCTATCACGGATGCCTTCTCATGCTCGGACGAGAGGACGTCCGTGATAGGCGGAACACTGAACAGAGGCCCTGCTGGGAAAATTTGTGTTCCGCCTATCACAGGACAGTCTGAGGAGAAGGCGCGGCTTTCAAATCATGGACGCTGGCAGCAGACGGAGACTGTCACTGGCCTGGAAGCCAGAAGCTTCAAAACGTGAGTGATGGCACAGTGGGGGAAAGTGATGGCACAGTGGGGGGTAAGTGATGGCACAGTGGGGGCAAGTGATGGCACAGTGGGGGTAAGTGATGGCACAGTGGGGGCAAGTGATGGCACAGTGAGGCATGTAATGTAATGTAATGTGAGATTTGAAAAAAGCCTGTTTCTGTCAGCGGTTGTTTCTGTCATCGGTTGTTCCGGCTACCCCTCAGCTTCCAGAAAGACTAGTAGGAAGGGGGCGAGTATATCCCAAAACTAAAATTTTTCCTGGAAAATTAGGGGGTCGTCTTATATGCCCAGTCGTCTTATACGCCGGCAAATACGGTAGTTTATCCAAAACCTGGGGAAAAAAAGTTCTGCCGATATACAGTATACACTTTAAGAAGGCTGGTGCTGATTTACCATATTATACAGAAAAGGTACCCACAGACAAGGGATGATCGTCACATATTTTGTTCAGAATATATATATATATATATATATATATATATGTGTACTTCATAGGGTATTACATAACTGGACAAGTAAAAAATACTCTTCTACCGTTTGCTCTGGGATAAGCCAGTTCCAGGAGTATCCGTGTATGCCTCTCCTCCCCATAACCATAGTTACCATGCCAAGTGTTTTTGCATATGCACTATAGTGTATGTGGCCAAGGGATTTCCCTATGGTTGGTTGCATCATGTTTGCCCATATGACTTCATTCTTAAGTTTCTCTAAAGTTTATTCTTTAGAAACCTGTAAGATTTTACCTTAAATAAATTGGAATATACAGGATAATGAGAGAAGGCTGTAGACTGGTTGCCATTAGCTGCAGTTTGGAATACAGCAATGTCTGGAGCCAATTTTGGGAGACTCATTTGACTGTTTGTCATTACTCTAAATGCTGTTAGTTGCTTGCTTGATATTTCTGTTCCTTTCTATACTTATTGGTCACATGCTCCTTGTGTTAGCAGCTCTGTCCTCCACTGTAGAACACTTCCCCCATGATAACACATTGACTGACTAAGGAAAAGGTTGAGACACCCTTGAAAATCTGGGTCCTGGCTTCCAATCCCACCTTGGACACTATCTACGTGGAAGTTTTTCTCTTTTGTTTGAATGGGTTTCATACCACAGTCCAAAAACTTACTGGACACGTTACATAATTTACTTTTGTTTCTCCAAGAAGAAAGTTAGTAGTTTGTGTGGGACAATGGTAGGGACCAGGGCCGGACTTACCATTGGCCTTGACTGGGCTCAAGCCCAGGGGCCCCACCCAATAGGGGGCCCCCTTTAAAAAAAAAATTTTTTTTTTTTTTTTTTTTAGGGGTCCGGAGGCCCCCAGGGCCCCAGACGGCAACCCCCCTTTTTTTTATTTATTTTTTGTAAAAAAATGTTTTTTTTTTATATATTTTTTATTTTTATATATATAATATATATATATATGTATATATGTATATATATATATATATATATATATATATATATTTTATTATTATTATTAAAGGGCCCAGGGGTCTCCAGGGCCCCCGGATGGCAACCCACCTTTTTTATTTTTTTATAAAAAAAATTACATTTTTTTTATATATATATATATATATTTTTATTAAAGGGCTCAGAGGTCCCCAGGGCCCCATGTGGCAACCAACCCTTTTTTTATAAATGTTTATTTTTTTATTTTTGTTTATTTTTTTATTTTTTATTAAAAGGCCCAGAGGTTCCCAGGGGCCCAGAGGTCCCCAGGGCCCCCGGGTTTGGCAACCTCCCTTTTTTTATGTATTTTTTATAAATGTTTTTTTTATTATTATTAAAGGGCCCAGAGGTTTATTTTTTCTTTTTATTAAAAGGCCCAGAGGTCCCCAGGGCCCCGGGTGGCTACATATATTTATATATATTTGTTTTCTTCTAAAACAAATATATATTTGTTTCCGCTTCTCAATTTGCAGCAGCCCCCACGCTTCTCAATTTCAGGCGGCAGCACCCCCACCCCCCCTAGGTTCTCTGCTTCAGGGGGCCCATGCCTTAAGCTGTGCAAGGGGCCCCAAAATTCCTGATGGCGGCCCTGCGCATACCTCCCAACACGCACGGATTCTGTGGGACTTTCCCGCACAGACAGCTTCTTCCCGCAGTCCCGCAAAAGGGATTTTCCCGCACTGCAAGAGGAGGCAGCACGGAAGCAGGAGGAAACGGAGTGGTGTGTGGAGGACTGTGGCTGCTGAAGGGAAGAAAGCCGACAGCCGGGCTAATGACAGTCTGTGGCCCCGGCTGTTGGCACAGGTGAGAGGCACTCACCCCCCCTCAACAACTGCAAAATACTTTAATGCGCTCCCCCCGCTCAACAACTTCAATTCCCCCCCCCCGCTCAACAACTTCGATCCCCCCCAATTCTCGGCTCCAGGGGGCCCCTTCAACACTCAAGCCCAGGGGCCCCCACCACCCTAAGTCCTGCCCTGGTAGGGACATTAGACTGTAAGCTCCTTTAAGGGCCAGGGGCTTGTTTTAAAGGATTTATGTATTTTGGTGCTATATAAATACTGGAAATAAATCAATAAATTAAATATAGAAGGAGAAGAAAAATAATGTCCACCCAAGAGAGACACCTTGGCTCAGTCTTTGAATGGCAGTAGTATTGACAGCTTGGCATTGACTTAGGAAGATGGCAATATTATATTCGAGTTTCCTGGAAGCCCTTCGCAAGTACCATGCTGCAATTAGTAAAAGCAACAAAACCCACAAGTATCAATTATAAAAATGTATACAGAAGATGAATACCAACTTGTTGGTTGTATTTCTACCTTGGCAGCATTTACTATGGGAATAACAGTCTCTAGTATTTGCCTGTATGCGGTTCACGGAATTGGAATAGCTGGAAAGTCATACAAAAAGAAACCTGTAGAGTGTGATTGGAATGACTACTATGTAGAATAACAGACTACCTGATTAGATACAAATTTAAAAGATTGTTTAGGTAGGTCTCTGTATTATATTTTATGGTCAACTTTTAAACCTAAGTAGCCAATTACATTTCTCAGTTGAATTAAAGCAGGCACCTATTGTATAACTAAGATACATCCCCCTTGCTGAGATTTGCACAGTTCTTCAACCAACAGTGAAAACAAAAAATAGAAAACCATCATGTATACAACCCTTATCCAGAGATAAAATATATTACCAAAAGTATTGGGACACCTGCCTTTACACGTACCACATGAACTTTAATGGCATCCCACTCTTAGTCCGTAAGGTTCAGTATTAAGTTGGACCACCCTTTGCAGCTATAACAGCTTCAACTCTTCTGGGAGGGCTGTCCACAAGGTTTAGGAGTGTGTCTATGGGAATGTTTGACCATTCTTCCAGAAGCGCATTTGTGAGGTCAGGCACTGATGTGGACGAGAAGACCTGGCTTGCAGCCTCCTCTCTAATTCATCCCAAAGGTCTTCTGTAGGGATGAGGTCCGGACTCTGTGTAGGCCAGTCAGGTTCCTCCACCTCAAACTCGCTCATCCATGTCTTTATAGGCTTTGCTTTGTGCACTGGTGCACAGTCATGTTGAAACAGGAAGGGTTCATCCCCAAACTGTTCCCACAAAGTTGGGAGCATGAAATTGTCCAAAATGTCTTGGTATGCAGATGCCTTAGGAGTTCCCATCACTGGAATGAAAGGGCCAAGCCCAACCCCTGAAAAACAGCTCCACACCATAATCTCCCCTCCACCAAATGATTTGGACCAGTACAAAAAGCAAGGTCCATAAAGACATGGATGAGTGAGTTTGGGGTGGAGGAACTCCGAAACCTTGTGGACAGCCTTCTCAGCAGAGTCAAAGCTGTTACAGCTGCAAAGGGTGGGCCAACTCAATATTGAACCTTGCAGACTAAGACTGGGATGCCATTAAAGTTCATGTGCGTGTAACGGCAGGTGTCCCAATAGGTTTGTTAATTGTATGGAGATGGAGAGTGTATATATAATTTTCCTCAAATAGGCTGACAAATCTAGAATTAATGCAAAAAGCCCTAACCACACAAGCCAAAAAAAGTGATATTAATTAATCCATATTAACAAATCTTCCATATAATAAACTTTTCTTTAAGGCCAAATCCAATGTCCTCAATGTACGTCAAAATAGCAAAAATGTTCACATCAAGGATCTATCCTGTGCGATAATTTGTATCATTTAAATTTACCTTGAGTTCAGCTTTAAATGTTTGCATGGCTTTCCTGTCATATGTTGAGGCTGGTAGTAGGCTGTAGTGGACACAGCGAATAGTAAGAGAGGAAGGTAAAAGATGTAACAGATGTAACACGTTGCAATGTAAACTCCAAGGTCCTGTCACACGGGTTGGAAAAGCACCTATTAATCAGAATGTCAGGAGCGTGTTGAAAATTTTTAAAGGCCTGTTGTTTTAATTGGTATCTTCAGCCCTGAAATGACCCATATGACACCAGCCTACTATGCACGCGGTTGTCAGGACCTCCAACACCTCTACTACATGCTCTTGTGAAGGACATGCATGCACATGCTCTTTCACAAAATCCAACATTATTGAGCTGAAATAAGTGTACTGGGCTGCAAGTCAACAAGACCCATCATAACTCACAGATCCCTTGACAAAGATTAGAAAACTATATGAACCTTAATAAGATTAAGAATTTCGGAATCTTTATCCATGTATTTGAAGTAAGCTAATTACAGACCATAACAAAAACATTTTTTTATGACATGGCCTTTGAAAGTTGAGAACAAACTAAAAGATCTTTGGAAACGCCATGCTAACAGATGCCATGCTAATAGATAAATTATAAATGTTAACATTTTAATGGAATATAGGAAAAATTGCCAAATTACCAAATGGAAACGGTAAAATAGGTTGAATTTTGACATGAGAAAAACAACCAATCCAACCATCTCATGCCTTGTAAAAACGACCAGTTTTCCATGACAGTGGTAAACACTGTGAGGCAGTGCCGATGGAGCATACACATGGCCAGGATTCCCGACTAAAGCTCCATGGCAGTTTTCCTGTCGGGAAACCCGGCCGTGTGTAGGAGGGATAAAGCTACCAAGCAGGTTCTCGGTTTTCCCGGCGGTAAAAAAATATTTTCCCGAGGGGAAAACCAATCGTGACCATCAGACCTTTAAAATAGACTCCAGTTATTTTCTTTAGTTTCCCCTGTCGTATACCTCATCCGACAGAGCAAGTGGTTTCTTGTATGTCATGCCTTGTGCATCTATAATTGTAATTGCATCAACTGTGGTTTTATCATCATGTGTTTTCCTACTTGCTTTTTAACTTTTTCAAATAAAATGTACTATTCTTCAAAACTGTTTGCTTTTTGAGGAGCCCTTGTCCTTAAAAGTCCCATTAAAGGAGAATTTCCTTTGAATTTTCTTCGTCTTCATAGCTTGTTTGATTTAAGGATGTGGGCAGCGTCTCCTACTCTTTAAACAATTGGCATATCATTTTTGAATTTTCACTTCAAATGTGAGTTTTGGCGAATTAAAAAAAGTAGCAAGATACAACATCAAATGTATTCACCATAAAACTCCAAAAGGAAATATCCAGATGACTTCCTCCACTGAGATGCAGAAATACAAAATCCACTGTATGTTAAATGGCGGGTATAAAAAGGATTGTTTGGCAATATTAGGAGAAGAGAAAAGTTCAGTGTGTGTGGCCTCGGAGCTTTGGGTTAACAAATATTGGTTTAAAGCAAGAGCCGACAGGGCTGTCCTTAAAAAAACATCTCATTAAAGCGATACGTTTCCCAACTATACCCACTAGCCTATGTGCGGAAGTATAACATGTATACACACCACACAATAAAATCCAACCCACAAAGCAATAATATGCACTTTCCCGGCTAGGGTCAGATAAACATAGATCTGATCTATACAGATTGACGAAATAGGAAGTGGAGTTCAACTTTAAATCGTCATTTTTCTAGTACAGGTTAGAATAAATTAAAGCTCATTTTGGATTGGGTAATTTGGTCATCTCCTTACTATTTGCTTTGGAGTTCAATTGTTAAAAAAAATGGTAGAACAAGAGGTGCCTAAGTGTTAAATCAACTATTAGAGATAATTAAAAGTATGCATACCCCCTTGAAATGTTCCACATTTTGTCATGTTACAACCAAAAACATAAATGTATTTTATTGGGGATTTTATGTGATAGACCAACACAAAGTGACAAATAATTGTGAAGTGGAAAGAAAAATGATAAATGGTTTTCAATTTTTTTTTTTTTACAAATAAGTGAAAAGTGTGGCGTGCATTTGTATTTAGCCCCCCCTGAGTCAACACTTTGTAGAACCCCCTTTCACTGCAATTACAGCTGCAAGTCTTTTTGGGGATGTCTCTACCAGCTTTCCACATCTAGAGAGGGATATTTTTGCCCATTCTTCTTTGCAAAATAGCTCAAGCTCTGTCAGATTGGATGGAGAACGTCTGTGAACAGCAATTTTCAAGTCTTGCCACAGATTCTCAACTGGATTTAGGTCTGGACTTTGACTGGGCCATTCTAACACATGAATATGCTTTGATCTAAACCAGGGGTAGTGAATTAAAATTCAACGAGGTCCGGTAACTAAATTTTTCCAAATTACATGTCTGTGCCATGAAGAAAGTACGTGTCTTCTTTCATTTTTTGGCGCAAGCCGCACTCCGATGCTTTTCTTACCGTTTCTTCCACATACTCTGTAAATGTCCCCGATAGTGCTCCCCCTTACATCAGGTGCCCCTACCAGCGTAATTCATTACATTGGGTGCCCCCATCAGAGTGCCCCCTTACATCAGGTGTTCCCATTACAGTGCTCCCTCCCATCAGGTGTGCCCATTAGCATGCCCCACTAACATATATGCCCATCAGTGTGCCCCTTTAACATAAACGGTGCCCATTAGCATGCCCCTTATTTTATGTTAAATGGGCACAATTTATGTTAAGAGGCACTCTAATGGGCATATTATGTTAAGGGGAACTCTGAGGGGCACAACAAAATGTGCTCATCGGCATGTCCCTTAACATGTACCCCTTAACATAAAATATGGGCATGCTAATGGGCACATTTTATGTTAAGGGGGTACACTGATGGGCACATTTTATGTTAAGGAGCCCATCAGTGTGCACCTTAACAAATTATGTCCCACATACCTTGAGGGCAGGAGTCAGCAAATTCGGCAAGCTGCAGGGGGGGCGGAAGCTGCAAGTTATACCTTGCAAATGAGAGCCAGGATCGGGGAGCCGTGAGCAGCAGGGGGGCTGGGCGTGCATGTGACAACATGGTCGATCGGGAGTAAGAGCGAGAGCCGCGGTCAGGAGTAGGAGGCAGGGTGCACACACACAATGTTACTGGTCCCAGGAAACCAATGGCTGCTACTACACTGGCAGCCAGGCGGTCCGGGCAGGAGCATCCTTCCACTTCACAATTGTATGCCTTTTTGTGTTGGTCTATCACATAAAATCCCAATAAAATACATTTACGTTTTTGGTTTTAACATGACAAAATGTGGAAAATTTCAAGGGGTATGAATACTTTTTCAAGGCAATGTATATTTCGATATTCCATCTTTCATAGCCATGTTTCATCACTCTATTAAAAGAGAAATCTGGAAAAAAAATTGTCTGCTTTCGATTGTCACAATGATGCAATTACTTATAGTAATTCATGATATGAAAACGAGGACAGATATGAGGGCCGTACCCAAAGTAACTATTTCTTACATAGGTCATTCAAATTTCACATATTGGTATGGTAACTCCTCTTCTTCTTTCTCATTGCAGGTAAATAATGAATTGCAAGCAGAAGCAATGTGCCATCAATGAGTTCTTGATGAAGGAATGGTGCAGGCTGTCCAACATCCATATAAGGCTACAGAATGTTTTATGGACCTGACACCATTGACAAGAGCATTGTTTTCCTCAAGAACTTAATAATGCCACATTGCTTCTGCTTGATATTTATTATTTACCCACAATGAAAAAGAAGAGTTATTAGAGAGGAAAAGTTACCAACATGTGAACTTTAAATGACCTAAGTTAATACAAAATGTATGTATGAGTGTGTGGGCAATAGGAATAAGTTCTAGTCTTTATGGTTACTTGGGTTCAATATATTTTGTAGAGTTTCTAATATTCTTTTCACAAGTGTATTGACTTCCACAATCAAACTACACAATCTGAAATAAACTATATTGTCAAGTATTGGGACACCTTCCTTTACACACACATGAACTTTAATGGCATCCCAGTCTTAGTCTGTAGGGTTCAATATTGAGTTGGCCCACCCTTTGCAGCTATAATAGCTTTGACTCTTCTGGGAAGACTGTCCACAAGGTTTAGGAGTTTGTCTATGGGAATGTTTGGCCATTCTTCCAGAAGTCCATTTGCATTCGGATTAGGTAACGGAAGTTACTAGAATTGGAACTAGTAAATGACTCACTAAATGATTATATATTATATAGGCTTCAACGGCTAGATGTCTGCATATCCACCTAAGTAGTCACCCTGTTGCAGCCACACTTTTCAGTTATTTGCTTATTTATTAGGAATACTCCATCGGGTGTGACACTATTATTTGGCTGGTTTGACGTCCGCATACAAATAATAATAAAATATTTGTTTTTGGACAAAGTTTTGATTTAAAAAAAAAAAAAAAAAAAAAGGTTACAGCTGTTACACCAACAAATACTGTACATTGTACTTCTGCCCTTGGGCAAAAATATATATGGTTATTCATAACATGTCAAATAAAAAATGAACAGTAAACTAAACATTTCACGTTCTACCACCAGGCATTATTAAACATTTTAAATGGTTTACCTGTAAAAATATATTTGATGTACCAAAATACATTTTACAGAACTTAATAAAATGGAATGGAAAATAAAATGTGAACAAGAAAAAATCGAAAGAAAAGTAATTGTAGCTTTCTAACACCAGAGAATATTGTACATTGTGTTATCAAAATATTTAGCAAATTTATAGATTAACCGAGCTACCTTTCACATTGCTACACTTCCTGACCACACCTGTATTAAACAAGTCCCCCACTATGCAGCAATGCAGCTGTAAGGAAAACAGAAATACCACAGCCTAATTTTACCTCCGCAGGCTATTTGTCAAATTTCAAAAAATGGAGAAAATGGCCTGAAAATAAAAGCTAATGTACTTTAAATCCATACATTTGTTAGCAATTTCTCTAGCATGACGTAATGATATAATTGCAATAGCTTTTAAAACGAGCAATTTTTTTTGTAACTTTAATTTTTTTTCTGAATGACAGCTGCTCTTTATAACCAGATAATTGGGTCTCACACCAAATAAAAAAAATTTCCTTGTGCTTAAAAAGTCTTTAAGTGTTGGTGGCCATACGTTTACTGGTTGTTTTTTTATTTAAAGCAAGATGCTAGATAATTGGGTCTTACACCAATTTTTTTTTTTCATGTAGAAAAATTTGGATAATGGCTATTCATTTGCTATTCTTTACCTGGTTCATTAAAAAAAAAAAAAAAAAGTAAATGTTGGTGGCCTCTTTTACTACTTGTATTTTATTTTAAGCAAGATGCTAGATAATTGGGTCTTACACCAATTCTTTTTTTATTCCCCATGCTTAAATAAAGAATTAAATGTTATTTTTGGAAAATACGTAATTTGCTAATGTTCTTTAGCTGGCTCTTTAAATGTAAAAAGTTTAATGTAGTTTATAAATGTAAAAAAATAAATAATTGAAAAACCTTTTGAAAATCAGAGGCCGAAAGGGTTAAAATAAAGGTGTAAAACTTTCTGTACCTATAGAATGCTATGGGGAAACAGCGTATGAGAGATTTTGGTGTATAAACCGGTAATACCTTGAAAGTGTAGCTATTCGAGGCGGCTATGTTAACACTTGAACTCAATAAATAATAGCTAATCCTTAGGAATTATCACTTCAGTACAACACTCTAGCGAGGCGGCCTGTGGAATAACTGTGACATGGAGTCCCCGTACAGGGGCTTAGGGCAATACAATATGGAAGAAGGGGTTACACATACCATTTACAGCTCTTTAAGGCATACTTTTTGTCCTGGGAGAGAGAGCAAAAAGGAAAAAAAGAAAAAAAAAAAGATAAATCTTCTCCAAATATATAAATAAACATAGGCCTCGCTGAGCTATGGGAGTGTATTTCATTGTTTATTATTCTGTCAGAGGTGATGAGGGTATAATGCGTCCTTTCGGTAGCCCCCCCACCTCTTTCCCCGTCACCAGATCAGCCATTTAATTAATTAACAGCTCTGCTGGAAAATAAACTGGAAATTCGATCGGGGACGATGACAGGTGAGGAAAAATAAGCTAATTCAAATCCTTCCCTCCGTGGATTTTACAAATTAACGCTGCAGAGCTCGGAGGTGAGGAAAGAATAAGAGCAGGGAGGTGACCACGTCACCGAACGTCGGTGACCAGGAGCAACAAGGCGAGGGGTGATCTTTCTCACGGCAGTGTATAAATGATTAAGGCTGAGAAATGATATGGGTGCTCTTCTGAAAAAAAAAAAAAAGTAGACTGTGACACCCAAGTGTGCCCCGATATGCCAATCCACAGCAGCTGGAAGATAATGAGAAACGATAAATGAAAAGGATCATGTGATCTCTCAACATCTGTCAAACATAGCTGGGTCATGTGGCTTCTAATCAACTTACACTAAGACCTCGTTTATACAGAAGGCTAAACGGGATGATTGATGGATGTCTGTAAGGGTGTAGTGAGGAAATGTATTTGCAGAGTTGACAACTTGTGGTGTCCCAGCCTGAATGCTAAATAAAGCATTTGTACGGTGGTGGCCCATTCCTTAAATTGGACGGTGGTGACCCATTCCCTAAATTGGACGGTGGTGACCCATTCCCTAAATTGGACGGTGGTGACCCATTGCCTAAATTGGACGGTGGTGGCCCATTCCCTAAATTGGACGGTGGTGGCCCATTCCCTAAATTGGACGGTGGTGGCCCATTCCCTAAATTGGACGGTGGTGGCCCATTCCCTGAATTGGACGGTGGTGGCCCATTCCCTGAATTGGACGGTGGTGGCCCATTCCCTGAATTGGACGGTGGTGGCCCATTCCCTGAATTGGACGGTGGTGGCCCATTCCCTGAATTGGACGGTGGTGGCCCATTCCCTGAATTGGACGGTGGTGGCCCATTCCCTAAATTAACCGATACATCTGTAGGACAGCTTGTTCTTTTGAAAAGCAATAGACTTACTGGCCAGATCACCAGGTAAAAATAATGGAAAGAAAGCCTTAAAAATTAAACCAATGCAGCCACCGCATCTAATGATTGGTAAGCTGTAATATAATTCATTTTAGTCTTTGGGTAAGACCTCATCCTTTTTTCTAACCACAACCCTGGCAGCAGATTCAGGCAAAAAGCAGCGACGCAGACTGTGTCTATGTGCTAGGAAAGATGGCGGTAAACCATTTGGGGAATAGCCGGGCTTCTGGGAACAAACTGAAACCGAGTTTGTTGCCACTGCCTGGTGCCTCTCAGGCCCTGTACACACGATCAGTCCAAACTGATGAAAACGGATTGAAGTTCAGTTTCATCAGTCCAAACCTACCGTGTGTATGGACCATCAGACTTTTGTCCTACAGACCAAAGTTTTAAAACTTGCTTTAAAATCGGACTGATGGACTGATGACCGATCGGTCAAAACCGATGGTTAGTACGCAAAAGCATTGGTTCAAAACCCGCGCATGCTTAGAATCAAGTCGATGCATGCTTGGAAGCATTGAACTTCATTTTTTTAGCACGTCGTCGTGTTTTACGTCACCGCGTTGGACTCGATCGGATTTTGAACTGATGGTGTGTACGCACATCAGACTTCAGCCTTCAGTCCGTTTTCATCAGTTTGGACTGATCGTGTGTACAAGGCCTTAGTGAACCACACCCAACCAGATGACACCATACCAATGATGGTTCCCCACTCTTATCCCACAGACATTTTAACCCCATCCAAGGTGAGCTGTACACGCGCAGCTCAGTTTACATGTTACAGAAAACTGTAGGCAGGCAGGTAGGTGTATTTTATTGCAGAAGCGACATTGCAGTCTCCGCTGCGATAATGGTCTGCCTGCTCGTAGAGGTGCAGGCCCCTTCCAGTAGATGGCCATAATATGTTCTCCCAGCCACATACACCAGTTCTGTTGCCACCAGTGTTAGTTTCCTTCATCTCTTACCTCAAGGGCTTTTGACACTTCTCCTTTGGTCATCCCCAATTAAAATGGTTGTATACCCTTCCGTACAGTGGAAAAGGCATTTGATCCCCCGCTGATTTTGTACGTTTGCCCACTGACAAAGAAATGATCAGTCTATAATTTTAATGGTAGGTTTATTTAAACAGTGAGAGACTGACCCAAAACACACGGCTAAGTCAACAAATGAGTGGCTCAAGGAGCACATTAAGGTCCTGGAGTGGCCTAGCCAGTCTCCAGATCTTAATCCCATAGAAAATATGTGGAGGGAGCTTAAGTTTTGAGTTACCAAACGTCAGCCTCGAAACCTCAATGACTTGGAGAGGATCTGTAAAGAGGAATCCCTCCTGAGATGTGCGCAAACCTGGTGGCCAACTACAAGAAACGTCTGACCTCTGTGATTGCCAACAAGGGTTTTGCCACCAAGTACTAAGTCATGTTTTGCGAAGGGCTCAAATACTTATTTCACTCATTAAAATGCAAATCAATATATAACTTTTTTGAAATGCATTTTTCTGGATATTTTTGTTGTTATTCTGTCTCTCACTGTTAAAATAAACCTACCATTAAAATTATAGACTGATCATTTTTTTGTCAGTGGAAAATCAGCAGGGGATTGAATACTTTTTTCCCTCACTGTAACTGGGTTTTGTCAGGGTTTAAAGGATTTTTATCTTACAATGTAAATAAAAAGCAGGACATCCTACAAAGCTCGGCCCTTAATAGGCGGCCTGCATGAATTTGGTCTTACTGCATGTCAAGCTTGGGTGCTACTGCTGATGTCATTGTTTTGCCCCTAATGCTGATCTCACATACACACCAGCAATTTGTAGGCCATTTCCACCACATTTAATAAACCTTCCACTGCATAAGCCATCAAACCGAGGAAAGCAGTCTTACCACTACACAGTTTCTACTGAAGCTATAAAATAAAATTGTCGCTAAGTTTCTTTAATCTAATTGGTAATTTCTGTGATTGAAATTCAGGTAGTTAGAAGCACACTGAAATTCGGGCAGGATCAACAGGTATTTTTTTCCTTACCTGCATTATTTAAAAATAAATAAAACATGGGAGTATGTGCATGTATTGGAAAGATGTACTGAATATGTTTGAGTTTTTCTTCTTGCCCTGACAGACTTAAAGAATAACTAAAGTCAGAACTTTTTTTTTAGTTTTGGATAGAATGGAGAGTGATTGGAATGCCTGTCTGGTTTTATTGCTGTCTGTGATGCTATTAACCGCTTGCCGACCGCCGCACGATTATTTACGTCGACATAATGGCACGGGCAGGCAGATTGGCGTACAGGTACGTCCCTTTAAATCTGCCGCCCTTTAAATCTGCCTTGTGAGTGCGGCCGCGGGTCCCGGAAACTCGATGTTCCTGGGAGGCCTGCGATTGCAGTCGGCAAGGGCAGAACAGGGTAATGCCTTTGTAAACAAGGCATTCCCCTATTCTGTCTAGTGACACTGTCACTGATGACCATTCCCCGTGATCGGGAACGGTCATCAGTGACGTGTCACGTGTAGCCACGTCTCCTAACAGTAAGAATCACTTCCTATGGAACACTTAACCTCTGCAGCGCCACCCCTTCACTGTCAGTGTAATTTTTACAGTAATCATTGCATATTTATAGCACTGATCGCTGTAAAAATGACAATGGTCCCAAAATGGTGTCAAAATTGTCCGATGTGTCCGCCATAATGTCGCAGTCCCAGATAAAAATCGATGATCACCGCCATAAAAAAATAGTAAAAAAAATATTAATAAAAATGCCATAAAACGATCCCCTATTTTGTAGACGCTATAACTTTTGCGCAAACCAATCAATAAACGCTTATTGCGATTTATTTTACCAAAAATATGTAGAAGAATACGTATCGGCCTAAACTGTGGGCAAAAAAATGTTTTTATATATTTTTTGGGGATATTTATTATAGCAAAAAGTAAAAATTATTGCATTTTTTTCAAAATTGTCGCTCTATTTTTGTTTATAGCACAAAAAAAAAAAACACAGAGGTGATCAAATACCACCAAAAGAAATCTCTATTTGTGGGAAAAAAGGACATCAATTTTGTTTGGGAGCCACGTCGCACGACCGTGCAATTGTCAGTTAAAGTGACGCATTGCAGAATCACAAAAAGTGGCCCGGTCTTTGACCACCAAAATGGTCCAGGGCTGAAGCAGTTAAGGAGATTCACCCTCTCCATTTGTCCTGTTTACCATTATCATTGCAAGTAAAAAGGAAATTCCAAAGTTTTGGGTTGGCCCCAGAAAAGTAATAGAGGGGAAATCTTCCAATGGGGACACTGGTTCTGGAGACCTGGGGGCCCCCAAGGAATTCCTTCAATTTGCAGGGATTTCCTCTCACCTGTTTGGCTATGGGACAGGAAGTGAAAGGAAATCTCCCCAATGGAAAATAGATAGTGAAGAAAAACCTTTCAGGGGTTATAACCCTCACTTACTCCAAAATAAAAATACATTTTGCCTAAAGTTCTACTTTAAACTAATTTAAATTGAATAACATTTTAAGCTAGTTTGCTATTTATTATGTTGACCTTTTGACATCACGTCCCTTTTTTTTTTTAGGCAGGCCAGGAATTTCAAAGGATAGTGCCAAATCCTTATCAGCATATTGGCTTTGGGTGACAGACTCGGGGTATGAAAACGAGAGGACCAGCATGGCAGCAGGAGAGCTCGGCACCCTCTGTGCTTCTCCTATGACATGTTTGCTTTAAACAAACGTATAAAATCCTTTGACGGCATACCCCGTTTTTGGTTTGCAAGTGTATTTATCTTATGTGTATAAAATTCTGCTAACGATTAAAAATAATTTCACACCAGGGAAAGTATTTTATTCTTTTTTTTGACATCTTGAAGAAACAATCCATAATTTTTGTGATGTAGATATTAAAGAAATTAATAGCCATTAAAGTGAGTTTCTCGTCTAGTAAAACACCTGTGTGACTTTGTGCTCAATGTATTATTTCCTATGGGATTTGTTCTCTATGCAGTTTCCCGCAGTGTGTTTTATGGAAAGTTGTAGGGACTTTTTACATGCAGAATGTTGCTTTTTGGGTCCATAGACTTCAATTGAAGGGCATTGATAACACATGAAAAGTACATGTACATGCATTTTTGGTGGGGTTTTGTGTTTAACAACCAGTCTCCTCCTACTAAAAAAAAAACACACGAAGCAGGAAAACACATAAAAACAAGCTTGAGAACCCAAAAAAATGCACCAAAAAATGCATCAACTGCACAGGCAAAGATGTGACACTAGCCTTAGAGTGTATCAGAATGTGCTACACAAAATGCAACATTTATTTTTGTAGCACCCTCCTAGGTAGGTATAGAGTATAGTTTTTGGTCTTTCTGGTTACCAGGAAGATGGTCAGGTAAAACTTAGTGTGCTCTCTGCCTACTAGGGAGCAGGATCTATTGGTTAGATCTGCTCATTGTACTCAGGTGCAGCTGAGCTTGTTCTGTCTGTCCCCCACTGGTCCATTAGGGAGGCATATTGGACAGTGGGAGTAGACCTGAGAAGAGGGTGCACAGGTTTTGTTACAGTCCTGGCAATTGGCAGAGGGAAAGTGCTGCATTGCATTGTCAGACAATGTATATAAGGCCAGAGTACATGCTCCCCTCTAGTCCACGGAGGCGATTCTGCGGCCCTTGGTGTTCGACCCAGGGGCCAGAAGAGACAGAAGCTGAACCCAGAGGTCCTGCAGAGCTGAATGGAAGGGAGACACCAGGAAGGATCAGATTTTGCCTACTGCGAGTACAGATGTGTGTCTTTGGGGCCTGTCGAGTGAGGGCCACCCCCTTCAGCTAGAAGAGTCAGTGGACGGATGTCAGCAAAGGGGATGCTAGAGAGAGTCCAGAAGATAATTTAGTGCATCAAGTCTGCTGCTAGTGAGAGCAAGAAGACTGAACCCTTCCATACAAGACTGAACCCTTCCATAGATAATCCGGTGAGGCCAAGTGAGAGTTGTCCTTATTCTTTGTGAATAGTTCCTGCTTGAAGTATCCCACTCATTCCTTCTCCCATCCACGTTCCAAATAAAATACAAAAAACTCAAATAGCTTGGACTGGTCTCTGAGTAATGCGCAAAAGAGAGTAAGGGGTGGAACGAGTAGGAACCCTAGCAACAGAGTGCAAAATCCTTAGCAACCAAGTGGAAATTTCCCTAGCAACAGCAGGAAACGCTGTGCACCAAAGTGGGAACCCTCAGCACCTAATCAGGGAACCTTCTGCACCACAGTGGGAACCCTCTACAACTAAGTGGGAACCATTGGCAACCAGCTGCAGGTAGCCAGGGAGAGACGTATGAAGCCATCACTCAGCAAGCCCTACGGGGACAGTGCTACATTTTTTTTCACAACACACCAACATGTTGGTGTGAACTGAAACCATAGGATATGAAGGAAACTGCCCTGTTCTTGTGTTGTGACTGTATCCATTTCAGCTCTGAAAGGTTTTACCCCCTTCATGACCAGGCCATTTTTTACTATTTAACACTGTGCTACTTTAACTGTCATGTGTGCAGTCATGCAACGCTGTATGCAAATTACTTTTTTCACACAAATTGAGCTTTATTTTGGTAGTATCCTACTGAATCACCACCAGGTTTTAAATTTTTTACTTTATAAACGAAAAAAAAATATTTGAAATTTTTTATTTTTTACTTTCTGTAATGCCGCGTACACACGGTCGTTTTATGTGAAGGAAAAAAATGACGTTTTTAAAAACGTCACTTTAATTGACCGTGTGTGAGGGAAAACGTCGTTTTATGTCTTCTAAAAAACGACCAAAAAAAATTGAAGCATGCTTCAATTTTATGTGTCGTTTTTCAAAACGTCAACTTTTACTTCACAGAAATTGACCGTGTGTAGCAAAAACGTCGTTTAAAACGACGTTTTTTCATCCGCGCATGCCCAGAAGCTGCTTATGAAGCGAGCTTCAATGGAAAAACGTGGTGAACGTAACCTCGCTTTGCTAGAACATTGTGAGAAAAACGATGGTGTGTAGGCAACTTCGTCTTTGAAAATTGAAGTTTCAAAAACGTCGTTTTTTACTTCACAGAAAATGTCATTTTTTTTCATCACATAAAGTGATGGTGTGTATGCGACATTAGAAAACCTATTCAATAAAGAAATCTTACAATTTCAAATTTCTTCAGAGATTTAGGTTAAAATGTATTCTGCTATCTGTCTTTGGTAGAAAAAAATCCCAATATTTGTATATTGGTTTTGGTGAAAGTCTACAAATGATAGTGTGTGTATATATACTGATTTTTTTTTTATATACTAGTGATATATGGTGGTGATAAGCAATTTATAGTGGGACTGTGATAGTGTCAGATTGCCTGCTGCACTTACTGACATCACCGGTGACATTATTACAGTGATCAGTGCTAATAATATACACTGTCACTGTACTAATGGCACTGGCCTGGAAAGGGTCAACACTTAGGGGCAAGAAAAGAGTTAACTCTGTACTGTTTTTACTAAGCAATGTGCCGGTGACTTGTCGTTAAGGTTCCCCTATCGAGATGGTTCCTGTAAGGACAGCGTAGGCGCAATCCTTGCCGACGGAAATCTCCGAACCTCGGCCGGCATCCAGGCTCATTCCTTAACATCCTTGTGGATTGGAGGATGTTAAAAAAAGAGCCAGGAGGCCGAGCAAACGGAGCGAGCCGTCCGAGCGAAACGAGGACGTGAGGCCGACTGGCCACTTTCCTCAAAGCCACGTTGCCATGGATGCCGAGGTTCGGAGATTTCTGTCGGCAAAGATTGCGCCTGCGCAGTCCTTACAGGAACCATCTCGTTAGCCGGAACCATATTGTCAGATCACCGGCTTTAACTCCCTGCTTTGCAGGTAAGAAAAAAATAGCACATTGATGGTGTCTGTAGGAAGCTCTGTGTTGATAACTAACACAGAGCTCTCTTTTGTTATGCGCTCAGCCCATCAGTGGGTTTTGGGCCATAAATTATAGGCCAGGACCTGCTGATCAGTTTGCTCTGTAGAGCATTGGACCTAATGGATTACAAACATGTACATGATCCAGTGCAGCAGTGCTGTCTTGTAGCCGTACATCTACAGTGAGTGGTCTGGAAGTTGGCATTGGGCAATGCTGCCCAAGGCTGATGGTGTAAATGAGCCTAGACTCGTGTACTGCATGCTAAAATTATTGTGGCAGATAATACTGCAAGACAGAGTAGCTGACTTTATCAAATACCTTCAAGCAGCTGCTTGGATATGTTTATAATCCTCAGTACTGCTTAGGAAATTTTTCTTTGAGGCCAAAACTCCACAGGAAAAATAAAGTTTTGCTAATTGAAAGTGAAATTCTACCTTTTTAGTTTAACATTTTTGGTGCAGTGATGAACGGTTTGATCATCTGCCCAGTCTTTATTGCCGTCTGTTACCCTGGCAGGAAGATCTTCCCCCATCCCAGGGTTGGACATAACAGCCAGGGCTCTGATGTGAACTGAATTTCCAGATCCTTCACTCTGGAGTAAATTTTATGTGCAATATGTACAATGTACACAGCTATTTAGAATCCACCAGGGACACCATAATGCTAGCATGCTGCTGGTTTCTCCATTGTAGTATGCAATGAAAGCATGAGTACTACTGAGATTTGGGTTACAACCATAGGTGTGCACAGGCACACCCTAATCACCCTGTGTAGTAGAGCTCCCCCCCCCCCCCGAAGCACTGCTGGCTTCCCTCCTCTCCTGCCAGCTGTTGCTGCAGGATGTTTTAGGATGAGTGGGGGAAAGGGCCAGTAAATATATAATTTACCAACCCCTTCCCTTTCTGAATGAACATCGTGAGTGTGTAGTGTGTGTTTGAGCTTTAGGGTGCACACCCTAATGCCATATGCTGTGCACACCTATGGTAACAACGGAATGCTGTCTGATCAGGGAAGGCCGGGAGTAGGTCTGATCACCCTACACAGGAGTTTCTAGGCTCGGAGATTGGCTAAAGAAGGGTCTTCTCACTCTCCCTGCAAGTTTTTTTCCATCTAAAAGTATGACGTTTTAATGGCAAGTGAGACTTGGCAGTGGTGGATACTTTTGGAGAGACACCTCGCAGAAGCATATTAGGGAGGTAAGTTATCTTCGACAGCGAACAAACACTGCATTATTAGCTTTGAGTGAGTTGGCTCTTGAAACCAATTGCGTGCTATAGAATAAACTGAACGTATCAGCCTGCCCGAGCTTCAAATACATGTTGGTCCTTTTTGAAATGGCAAGGTTCAGTGTGTTGCAGAGCCATTTAGACACCAGGAGTAACCTAAATAAAATTACTTTAGCCTCATCTGGCCATTTTGGACATCCATACCATGAAACATGAAAATTATGGGCAGAGATATCCAGCCGCCTTCAAATTTGGCTGCACTTTGTGTGTTTTGCTAAGACTGTAGGGTTCAGAAACTCACAGGACCACCATGTTTCATAGAACAACCAGAATCAGCAGATGAAAAATGTATTTGATTGATTCTTGGTTGGGAACCTACCTGCTTATGGTTCCATTACAAAGTTAGTCACCGAACACCAGCCTATTATGATCTTGCTTGGATGTCCATGAAACAACCATAAACCAAATGGGCAGTCTTCTTCAACCTCAGCAGCATTGTTAAACTATACTATTTTTATAACACCACATCCAACCTACTCTGCTCTTGTTTGAACTTTCTAGGACAGATGTTATTTTACTTAGACATTTAAGAACCTTCTGGAGAAGGCATTGCCTTCAATTTGACAGTTTAGACCACTAAGGAATGCTAAGCATCATGAACTGAATGGATGCGCTTACTTCAACCTCATTGGGTGGTGTAGATCTGCACAATATTCTTATTCTCCAAATATAAAACATACACATACACTACTTAAAGTGAAAATAAAGCTTTGCGGCATCCTTACGACTTTTTTTTTGGGGGGGAAGCGAGTACCTGGTTTTGACATTTTTCTGCTCAGAATGGCTAGGTGATCCAAGTGTAAATTCACCCCCCCTTTGCCCGCAGCCTTCTGGGACATGTCATAGGGCCCAGGAGGCTGCAGGATCAGTAACAGGGCACGGCAGGAAGCCGGCTGTGAAGCCACAAAGAGTCACAGCCAACTTCCCACATTTATGATGGCACTAGAAGTCAGATCACAGCAGCAAAAAAAATGAATTTGGAGCTTTGGGGGATGCTGAGAGCAATGGAAGAGTTTACTGAAACTTTAAAAGCAAAGAATTAACATACATTTTTTGTCCATACCAACCAATCACTTTCTCCGTTTCATTTTTCCAGTGCAGTATAGAAATCAAAATGAACCTGAATTGATTGGCTCTAGGTGAGAACAGTGGAGCCATAATTGTTAAATGAAAGCATCACATGCTGATGTCAGCTGGGCAGTGTGGACGACGTCATAAACCAACAGAAATAGTTTCCTAAAACTACAATTCATACTGGGAAAGAAGGAGTTACGTTGGGGCTTTCAGACTAGTGAATCATAGAGGAAGGGGATGTGGGTTAGTGATCATGTTGCATAAAAATGTTCTCATGGATTTTTCACCTCCTTAGCTGTGAGGGGAATGGAGCCGCTGACAGGAATGACTGCCCTCCCCACTAAAACCTTTGCTGCCACCACAGCTGCTCTAAGGGAAACACAGCTTTTATTATACCTGGACCACAACTGATGCCTGTAATACACTTGATGATAATTGCTTTTGCTGGAACTAGTCTCCAATTAGCAAAAGCAACATTTACAGACCTTTTTTTCTTTTTAAATAAAAAGTTGCCAGCCATGAACCGTTGCGGAAGTGGCAGCCGCCAAGGTTGTAGTAACACTGAGTTTCTGTACTAGGCCGTGTATATGTGCAAAGCTCAGAAAGGTAGCGGCTATTTTTAAGCCAAAACCATACTATGGTCTCAAAAGGGCTTTCTCCAAAATGTATGTGCTTCTATTGATTGGTTTAGAGGTCAGCAGGGACCCTTAAATCTCATTAGGCATTTACGTGGGCCAGATTTAGCCCACAGCAAAAAAATGCAATCAGGACTAGAGGGGAACCCTTCTAATTCTCCAGGCCCATTTTGTTCTATCACCTAATACCATCCACTTTCACCTACCAAATCCAGAACGCTTGGTAACTATTGGTCAACACAGACTTTAAATGCAAACAAATTGCCTAAGCTTAGGTTCACACCACTGCATGTCAGAAATGGGTTTAAAATTGTGCGCATTCCCGACATCAATTATTTGCTAATGGCAAAGCCCCCCCGACCTGCATGTGCAAATGCGCCATTTTTCCACACATGCCAAATCTCGGTGCAGCATGATTTTGAAAGCCTCTGGGACTTTTTTCTTGTATGTAGGGCATGCCATTAAAATTAATGTGCCCGCTCTTGGTCTCATCTTTAGGTGTGCACTATGCCTTATAAATAGAAGTGTACAGTTGTGCTCATGTGGCCATTTTTCAGGGAATATGAATTATAACACAAAAACTTTTCTTTCACTCATGGTTAGTGTTTGGCTGAAGCCATTTATTACCAATCAACTGTGTTACTCTTTGTAAATCATAATGGCAACAGAAACTACCCAAATGACCCTGACCTGATCAAAAGTTTACATACCCCAGTTCTTAATACCGTGTATTGCCCCCTTTAACATCAATGACAGCTTGAAGTCTTTTGTGGTATTTGTGGATGAGGCTCTTTATCTTCTCAGATGGTAAAGCTGTCTATTCCTCTTGGCAAAAAGCCTCCAGTTCCTGTAAATTCTTGGGCTGTCTTGCATGAACTGCATGTTTGAGATCTCCCCAGAGAGGCTCAATGATATTGAGGTCAGGAAACTGAGATGGCCACTCCAGAACCTTCACTTTATTCTGCTGTAGCCAATGACAGGCCGACTTGGCCTTGTGTTTTGGATCATTGTCATGTTGGAATGTCCAAGTACGTCCCATGCATTCATCTTGCCAACAATTTTGACCAAATTTCCTGTGCCTTTCTAGCTCACACATCCCCAAAACATCAGCGATCCACCTCCGTGTTTCACAGTAGGAATGGTGTATCTTTCATCATAGGTCTTGTTGCCTACTCTACAAATGTAGCGTTTATGGTTGTGGCCAAAAAGCTAAATTTTGGTCTCGTCACTCCAAATGACTTTGTTCCAGAAGGATTGAGGCTTGTTGCTGTGCTGTTTGGCGTCTTATAAGCAGGATACTTTGTGGCATTTGCGTAGTAATGGCTTTCTTCTGGGGACTCGACCATGCAGCCCATCTTTCTTCAAGTGCCTCCTTTTTGTGCATCTTAAAACAGCAACACCACATGTTTTCAGAGAGTCCTGTATTTCATCTGAAGTTATTTGTGGGTTTCTCTTTGCATCCTAAACAATTTTTCTGACAGTTGTGGCTGAAAATTTAGTTGGTCTACCTGACCGTGGTTTGGTTTCAAAAGAACCCCTCATTTTCCACTTGAACACTGCTGATTGGCATTCTCAATTCCTTGGATATCTTTTTGAATCCCTTTCCTGTGTTATACAGTTCAACTACCTTTTCCCACAGATCCTTTGACAATTATTTTTCTTTCCCCATGACTCAGAATCCAGAAACGTCAGTGCAACGGTTGGGGGGGCAGTAAAACCCCATGACTGAACTGCACTTTTAGGCCTCATGCACACACAGTGATACTAAAGTCTTGGTTTTCTTTTTTCGTTTAAAAAGAACAAATTTGTTATACTTACCTGCCCTGTGCAGTAGTTTTGCACAGAGCAGCCCCAATCCTGCTCTTCTCAGGTTCCTTGCTGGCAAAGTGCATGGACCTTTGATTTCTGTGTCCACTACTGGTAGTTTGCTGTTGATATTACACCAGTTGACCTCCTTATGTCTATTCTTAGGCCACTTAGCACTTCATTTATTTGTTAATCTTGAGGGTATTAACCCTTTCTTTATTCTTTGGATATTATTTCAAGTAGAGTTATATAATGTATTGGTATACACTTATTATTTGATCACATATAGGCTTATATCAGCCTGCACTTATCATATAACGTTAATCACTTTTATGTCACAATATACAGGTGAAATATTTACTATATTATCACCCAATATTCTAGTCACTGTTATCACAGTTTCACCCCCATTTAGGGTGATCAACAAAAGGGCACCTCCTGACGGTACGGAGGGGCACTTCTTCCTATTAGGTTACCCACCAGGAGCTACCCGACATACCTTTGTACACTTTTACACAGTGCACTTTTTGTTGTTTGAGGGTTACTATCCAGATAGAACACATTATAATTTATATAGGCAGCGCCAATACCCCTATACACTACCATATACCTTCTGGCACTCCTGGCCCCTCCTGAGTGCCCCCACAGCAAGCAGCTTGCTACGGGGACAGCTGAGCCACTGCTCTTTGTGTCCATTCAGACATAGAGCCGCAGCTCAGCCCCACCCCCTATCTCTCCTCATTGGCTCACTGACTTTGATTGACACCAGTGGAAAACAATGGCACCACACTGCTGTCTGAGCCAATGAGGGAAAGTCCCGGACAGCCAAGACTCTTCTGCAACATTGCTGGATCGAGATGGGGCTCAGGTAAGTATTAGGGGGGCTGCTACACACAGGTTTTTTTATCTTAATGCAGAGAATGCATTAAGATAAAAAACCTACTGACTTTAGAAACACTTTAAGCTCAAATAGGTAGATTCAGGAAGAGTTAGGCCGACTTATCAGTCGATTTACGCCGTTTCCGTAAGGCATTAGCAGGCCTACAGTTATTCCATCTATTAGGTGGAATAACAATGTTAAAGTATGGCCGCCGTTCCCGCCGCGAGATGCGAATTTTTTACGTCGTTTGCGTAAGTCGTCCGCGAATCGGGATTTACGTCGTTTACGTCCACGTCGAAATCAATAGGCCCGTGCGGCGTACTTAGCCGCAATGCACACTGGGAAATGTAGGCGCCCGGCGCATGCGCAGTTAGAAAAAAAAAACTTAAAAAACGCAAGGTAAAGCCTCATTACCATAAAACACGCCCCCCTCCAACACATTTGAATTCGGCGCCCTTACGCCCGCCCGCTTTAGGCTACGCCGCCGTATATTAGCAGGCAAGTACATTGAGAATCATGTACTTGCCTAGCTAACTTACGGCGGCATAGCCTAAACACGCTAAGCTACGCCGCCGTAACTTTAGTCCTATCTACCTGAATCTACCTAAAAGACATCTGTTTTTCAGGCATTTAGAGGCAGAAAAAAAACATCAAACGTCCCTCCATCTTAGCCTATGTGTCCATGCACATATAAACGTTTACATGTGTTTAGAGGCAGAAAAAAAACATTACTTGTACATTAAAAAAATGAGCCTTTTAGATAAATAAAAAACAAAAAAGCAAACAACGTAAAATTTTCGAATTTCGAAGCGAGAACGGCGGCCATACTTTAACATTACTATTCCAACTATTTGATGGAATATCTTTAGGCCTGATAATGCGTTATGGAAACGGCATATCTGTACTGCGTCGGCTGGGTGTACGTTCGTGAATAGGCGTATCTAGTGATTTACATATTCTACGCTGACCGCAATGGAAGTGCCACCTAGCGGCCAGCCTAAATATTGCACCCTAAGATAGGGCGGCGCAAGCCGTCGTATCTTAGATAGGTTTAAGTGTATCTCTGTTTGAGAATACACTTAAACTTAGGTTGGCGCAGATTCCGAGTTAGGTCGGCGTATCTACTGACCTAACTCTATGTGAATCTAGCTAAATAAATTTAAGTTTTGACCAATGAAATGAATGAACACCCAAGCCCTTGACAAGCCTACAACACATTTACAAAGCACCAGGAGAAAAGTTTGGAAAAGTCCCAGTCTGCATTGGGCCTTACTGCCCCAATCCGCTACTGCTTTTAGCTACAGTGGCAGCGGCTGGGGGTGTACACATGCAACAGTTGCGATGCTTTGCAGCTACAGCAAAAATTGTAACCCCTTTCTTTTTTGCTGGGCATAGTGCCCACCAAATGTAACCCATTCAAATTAATGCACTTGTGGCATGCTGGTTTAGGGGTTAAAGCTCTTCAGAGATTCACGATTAGTGTGACCGAGGCCTAAGAGAGCCTCGTTTTGCAGTACAACCCAACAAAGGTTGTAATTCTTCTTAACTCCTCCATTCATGTTATAGCATGGATGATGGGGGAACCAAGCGATATCCACGGGCCACGGGCTGAACAAGAGAAATCTACAAACCGTAATAACAGTGATGTCTAGAACACATTATGGAGATAAACCTATAGCTCCTATAGCCGCTGGTCTTATGTTACTGACAACTGACACATCTCGTTTTCTTTTTATAGGTGCTGACAGGCGTGCGCCCAAAGACCGAACTATTACAAATTCTTAGTCAGCTTGAGTGAGCTCATAAAAAGATCCTTTCAGCAGATACTCCGAGAACATTTTACGAAAACATAATTCAACTCTTTATTAAATTGCTGCTGTTTACCGATTAAAAAAAATATGACAAACATCGGGTCTATCTAGAGGTAAGTGATTCAGGGAAATTCCCAGTGGAGTCAAAAACCAGAGGGTAATGGCTACACTGAAAAAATTAAAGACCCCAAGGGGTCCATCAAATATGTAATACTGGACATTCTAAAAGGATTCTCTATATTCAGCAGCAGACTTTAGAACCCAGTTTTTAATAAAAAATCAATTGCATATTCAGAACTTTCTGAACCAGATTCAAACTTCAGTTGTAGACTCCACCATTCGTGGCCAGTTATGAAAGTTGCTTACGCAAGAATCATTAGTCTAGCTAAAGCCAAAACCTTTTCTCACAAGGTAGTCAGTAATGGTAGCCTCTGTATTTCACTCTTGACAGGTTTACTTTTGTAGCAAGGTCCCAAACCTCCTTCGGTCTAATGAGAACCTCCAGGGCCAGGGATAGCTGACATCCTTCTGTATGTAGTGGGTTGTGAGGCATGGCGGATGCAAGACAATTCTTAAATGCAAAAGAGATCTTCATTGCTCTTAACAAACTTTTGGAAGAGTTCAGTCGGCAAACTCGAGACTTCAATAAGAAGACAGCCATGCAGGGAAAGGCAACAAGCAAGATGCCACATCTGCATGTTTAGGAATGCTGTCTCCTATGGCAACAGTCTTTAACAGTTCCTAACACAAAGCTTACAGTTCTTTAACTTCCACTATAATCACTCCTTGTAGTTCTTCAGCCCACTGAGCTCCCGATCTCTCATTAGACCCACTGATTCACTGTCACTGAATCCCTTGAGCTCTTCCAATCTTCACGGTGGTATCTTCCTCAAGCGTCACACCCGCCTATCTGCTGGGTCCCTAGATTGGCACTTAAGATACCTCTCAAGCTTCACCCCACTGGCCTGCTCGGTTTGACACAAAAGGCTTGACTGCAAGCATCACCTGCGCTGACTGGGTCCCTGGCTTCTTACCCACTGAAGTTTCCCAATTCTTCACCGTCCCCGGTTGGTGAGAATGCTGCTCTGGTACTTGCTTCAGTTACTCACTGTGATCCCTGGTAATAGGTGGTTGGTCCCTTAGTGGCAGCTTTCCCTCTACCTCCGACCACAACAGGTTCTGCGGCCGGCAGAACTGTCACTTCCGGTTGGACTGCAAGCCTCAATCCCAACCCTGCGCCACTCTCCCGCCTCTGGACAGGCCCCCAGACAGCCTAGCAGCCATATGTGGCACAGAACACAGATCACCTGACTCCACCCAAATATATAGGCTCTTTCAGCATGCCAAGGGACCCAAGAAAACCTCTGCCCATTTACTGCGATGCCCAATATACCCAAAATCTGAGTTTGTGTTGCCCTTCTCGCATCTAGTACCACCAAGAACCGACCAAGGGGTTATTAGCATTTTTTTCTGTTGCTAGAAGATAAATAGTGTTATCCTATGTGTCCATGCATACTACTTTAGGCTATTAGCATTTTTGGGCTTCTTTTTTTTTTTTTTTTTGAGCTGTCTTTGTAAAGTTTCCTGGAGCGTTTTTCCAGCAGAAACACTTCTAATAGCGTTTGAGTTTTCTTTTTACTGCAAAAAGCGTTTTTATCCAGTGATTTTTTTCCCCAGCATTTTTAGCTTAAAATAAATGCTAGTGCGCATGGAGCCTTAGTCTGAAAAAAGACAGAAGTCCATCTAGTTCAATGGTTCTCAATTCCTGTCCTCAGGGCCTACTAAGGCCGGGTTCATACTGGTACGACACAACAGTCGTACGACTTTGCCCTGCGACTTGAAGTCTGACTTTGAGCCCAACAATACCAGGCACTTTGTGTCTGGTATGACTCTTTAGGGGAAGCTCCACGCCCAAAAAAAAACAGAAAACAGCATGGGGCCCCCCTCCAAGAGCATACCAGGTCCTTCAGTCTGGCATGGATGGTAAGGGAAAAACGGCATGGGGTCCCCCCTCAAAATACATACCAGACCCTTAGCCAAGCACACAGCCCAGCAGATCAGGAAAGGGGTCGGATAAGGGTCTGGTGTGGATTCTGGGGGGGACCCCACACCGTTTTTTGGTGTGGGGTTCCCCTTAAAATCCATACCGAAGGTATCCATACCTGGTATGCTCTTGGAGGGGGAACCCCTTGCCGTTTTTTTTTTTTCGTGTGGGGTTCTCCTTCAAGATCCTCAGAGCACAAGTCGCATGCCAAAGTCAGATCAGTTAAGACCATCATCCGACATTGATCCGACTTCAATGATGGGCCAGGTTCACACTGGTATGACACGACTGTTGTACAACTGTCATCCTACTTTGCCCTGTGACATTGGTCCTACTTCCATCCGACTTGAATGAAAAGGACGCAATTTTACTCCGACTTTGAGAAAGTTCGACTTGTCCTTTGACCAATAAAAAAAATCAGAGTGTGACATGAACAATTTTTCCTGCTGCTGTAATCACCATGTTGGAGGTCACAAGTCAGATGGTTAGTAAAAAGATCTGACTTTGATTTGACCTCAATAATATTGAATGGGCTGAAAAATGACCAAAGTCGGACCAAAGTAGTGCAGGAACCTTTTCTAATGTGACTGACTTGTGTTGGACCAGTTAAGATGGCTCTCATAGGCCCCTTTCACACTGGGGCGGTGGGTGCATCGGCGGTAAAGCGCCGATATATTTAGCGGCGATTTAACGTCAATTTCGCGGGGGTTATTCACCCGCTAGCGGGATGCTTTTAACCCCCTCTAGCGCCCAAAAAAGGGTAAAAAACACCTGCAAAGCGCCGCTGCAGCAGCGCATTGCCGGCGGTTCAGACCGACTTGTGCCAGACCAGTTAAGATGGCTCCCATAGCGAACCATTAATTTATATATACGTCATGCGACTTGTGCTCCCAATGTCAGAGCGTTTGTAGTACTTAACAGGCCAGGTTTCCAAGATAACTGAAATACATCACAGGTGATATAATTTGCTGCTCAGTGATTGCAGTATTCTAGTCTGCATCTCCCCAAGGTAATACTTAAAATCTGGCCTCTTATGCCTCGTACACACGATCAGGCTTTTGCCTGACCAAACTCACATCAGAATTCCGACAGAATTCCATCGGAGGAAAACAGAACATGTTCTCTATGTAAACTCGGATGGAATTCTTCAGCATTTCCGATGGAAAAACTCTGATGGCATACACACGGTCGGAATTTCCGATGAAAAAATTCAGTCTGCCTTCAGGCTGACTTTTTTCATCGCAAATTCCGATCTTGTGTATAGGGCATTAGTGGGTCCTGAGGACAGGAGTTGAGAACCACTGATCTAGTTGAACCAATAAAAAAATAGAAAAGGAGTCACAGCCGGCTTCCCACAGTAAACATGCCAGTGCCGGGGACCTGAAGACCAGTGAAGGACCGGCAAAGGTGAGTAGACATGTGCGTTCCCGTTTGTAACAAATGGATTTTCGTACAGATTTGTTAGTATTCGTACAGTCCATTCGTATTTTCATTCGTATGTTCGTATTTTCATTTGTGTGTTTTGTAAATCCGCTTCGTTGTCTGTTCGTAAAATTGTGTACTTGTATTGTTCTTTCGAATGGGCACTGGGCAGTGTAGTTAGTGAGTGATTACTTAAAGCGGTAGTTCCCCTTCAAAAAAAATTTTTAAGATTAGATTCATGCTCATTTTGTCTAGGGGAATCGGCTAGTTTTTTTTAAAAACGAAGCAGTACTTACCGTTTTAGAGATACATCTTCTCCGCCGCTTCCGGGTATGGTCTTCGGCACTGGGCGTTCCTTCTTGATTGATAGGCTTCCGACGGTCGCATCTATCGCGTCACGATTTTCCGAAAGTAGCCGAACGTCGGTGCGCAGGCACCGTATAGAGCCGCGCCGACGTTCCGCTTCTTTCGGCATCTCGTGACGCGCTGTATGCGTCGGTCGGATGCCTGTCAATCAAGTAGGAACGCCCAGTCCCGACCATCATACCCGGAAGCGGCAGAGAAGATGTATCTCTAAAACGGTAAGTACTGCTTCGTTTTTAAAAAAACTAGCCGATTCCCCTAGACAAAATGAGCATGAATCTAATCTTAAATTTTTTTTTGAGGGGGAACTACCGCTTTAATATCTTAGCCAATCAGCTTATCTCTTATGTGCTGAGTCGCATTGTACAGTGTAAAGCCTCGTACACACGATCGGACTTCAAACAAACTTTTCCGTGGATTTTAGTCTGAAGGGAGTTGGCCAGACTTTTGAAACCGAAAAAGTTTGTCCGATAGAGCCTACACACGGTCGGATTTTTTGGAAAACGCTTATTTTGACGTTTGTTGGCAAAAAGTCAGACCGTGTGTACGGGGCTTAAGAGAAAGTATATCTTAATATGGATTAGCCGCGTGTTGCAATGTATTTACGAAAGTACAAAATTACGAATCCATTAAACGAAAATTATTATCGAACAAAATTACGAATTTCGAATCAACGAAAATAAATTAGACAGAATTACGAATCATTCAGTATAAACGAAAATAAAACTGTTACGAAAATACGAACAGATCCAAATAGGAAAACTTGCGTCTTACGAAATACGAACGGGTCCGAATAGGAAAACTTAAATCTTACGAAATTACGAATCTTTACGAATCTACGGAACGAGATGAAACAGAACAAAAAAATACAATTTTTTTTGTTGTGCACATGTCTAAAAGCTTGTTTTAAAAAGGCTGAAGAACTTATTTAGATCTCCCCAAATCTAAAATAAAGAAGCAAGTAAAAACCTTAATGCGATGACTTTAATACAGAATTATTTTTTATTTTTACTGTGAATTGGGCCCTGTATATGGTAACATTTTTAGCACAATTTACAAAACTTTTTCAAATGATATGAATGCGTCTTATTTTACTTTTCTACAGAAAGAAGACAGGGACTCTACTGAATGAAAGCCACATAATTCCCATGCCAGTGAAACATCCTCTCCGCATTCCATTTCATGCATCATTGCAAAGAAAACAAAAAATTTGACACAGGAGCAATTTTACTAGCTGCAGATCTTGAAAATCCTTTGACAGGCTGGTCTGGACTTTTTTAGCCATATTCTTGTTAAATACAGCCTATGGGACCTTATCTGAAAAATGTATACTTTTTTTGATAATCCTTGATACGTGTCTACCCTGCTTTTTATTTTGCACCTTGAAGTTTTAATAAATGCCTCCAAAAAAACGAAATTAATTGGTTTTATCTTTTGCAGACGTTTTATTGTTTACTTTGTGGTCTCCTAAGATAACCTTACCAATGCTAATGAATTTAGCAGATCCATTTGGTGATGTTAAAGTGTATCTAAACCCAAGTAAACAAAAAAATATTTATTGCAGCTTACCAGTTCTTAGATGTGTTGGCTGCATTTGTTTATTTCAGACTTTTTTGTTTATTTTATTTCAACATCTGGTGCCGCTCTGCATAGAAACCAATCAGCTTCCAGGTGTTTAGTCAACGCTTAATTGAACAAGCTGAAGTAAGAAGCCGATTGGCTACAACATACAGCTGCACCAGATTTTGCCCTCTCCGGTTTAGCCTTCATTCATGTTGAACACGGCTTTGAAATCGTGCGAGTTAATTTGAACTTGCACGATTTCAAAGCTGCATTTCAGTACGACTTCAGGGGCGACTTAAGACATCCGTGCGGGTTCATGCACATTTGTCTATCGAAATTGTCCCCGTATTCGCCAAAAGTAGTGCAGGAACTACTTTTGGAATACAGAGTGGCACCGCAAAGTCGGCATTGCACTGATTGGGACGTTCCTATTGCCGGCAATAGGCTCTGTTTTGACATGCAATTTCATCTGTCAAATTGCGCTGATGTGAAATGCGATTCCATCTGTCAAATCGCGCCTATGTGAACGGGGATATAACTGAAGGCAAGTTTGTTTTGTTTTGGATAGAGTGTAGAGCAACCTTTTACAGTGATGTACCCCTGCAAGTCTAAAATAATCTAACTACCCCATCTCGAAAGTGATGGGCACTGATTGGGGGCACTAATAGGCGGCACTGATGAGGCTGCACTGATAGCTGGGCATGCTGGGATGTGTAATTCCTGAGCAGACACAGGGAGATGGGAAAGTGACAGGCAGGACTCACCTTTTTTTCCCTGTCTGCAGTTTGCTGTCTATGTGTAGGATTGCACAGTGGAGAGGAAATCAGGGAGCCGCAGCAGGCATACCGGTTCTTCACACACGGCAGGAGATCCGAGGGGGAGGAGCCAGGAGATGGTAGAACATGACCCTAGTCAGTCAGCCCTGGCCGGGGAAAACATCTTGCGGGCAGGGTGCTTATGGGCTCCATTACATTGACAGGACCCTGGGCAGCTGCCACTGGCCTGACACCCCCCCTTTTGGCACATGGGGTGGACCCCCCCCCGTTGGTACCACAGTACTACGCTACAGCAAGCCGCCGGTTACTGTATTAACGCAGGAGGCAGGACTCGGGAGACACAACACTGGGCGTACCCCTTACCCTTGGTACACATACCCCTAGGGTGGTGTAGAGGGATTAGAACACCTGTCAGTTCTTATTGCTGCCTGTGCCCCAGTTAGGGAGATTCACTCTCCCTATTTGTCCTCTTTACCATTGTCAGTGAAAGTAAAAGAAAATTCCCAATTTTGGGTTGTCCCCAAAAAAAAAAAAAAGGGGAAACCTTCCAATGGTGACACTAGTTCTGGGGGTCCCCAAGAAATTCCCTTAATTTGAAGGGATTTTTGGGACAAGAAGTGAAGAGAAATCTCTGCAATGGGACACATATGGAGGAAAAAAATTGACAGGGGTTAACTCTCCCTGGCTCTAGATGAAATGTAAAAAAAAAGTTTTGCCTGTAGTTCTACTTTAAGTAAATCAACCCCTAAGGCTGGCTATAGACGGTGCATTTTTCCCCCCCCTGCAACTATGTGTTGCAGTAAAGAAATTTTCCTGATTCCCCCATCAACTCACCACTGCAACTTTACTCTTGCTAGATGATCAGTGCCCTGGTCTCCCCAGCGAGGAGATATGCAGATCGGCACTCCTCGCCACACACTCTATTGGTGTGAGGCGAGGCGATTCACGGCAGTTCTGCATTTACATGTGATTCGACCCAACCAATCACATGGTTAAAAAGCTGTGTCATCGGCTCGTTACAGAGTTCGGGGTCACACCGTGTCCTAGGAACACTGTGCGGTTACGATCGCCACGCTGCAGGCACGCAGCCGTTCTGGGGCGTCTGCATATGATGTCCACCCAGAACTAGAGCCGCACCGCTCCTCCATCCTTTGACAGTGGGTGGGCGACAAGTGCTTAATCAAGTTTTTAAAAGCACAAGGGATGAAATTCCATGTACCATAACTTTTAGAAAACCATTTTCAATTTATAACCAAAAACAAGACCAAGGGTGGGGAGGTTACAGTTGGGAAAAAAGTAGGGAGGAGAGAAGAAAAAGCAAAGGGAAGGTAACCATTGAAAACAGAAGAGTCTTTCAGAAAGGTTGATGTCCCTAATCAGGAAATATAAAGAGAAACCGAACAAAACCTCCAAAGAGGATTGTATATGTGACCATACATTCAGGCGAGAAATGAGCTCATATAAGAAAAAAATGTATAGCAGAGTGCAGACTAGCAGTAAGGATTGCTAATGGATGAAGGCAGAGGGACTTATGCATACAGTAGATAAAGTATGGAAGCTATCAGAATCTCTATGGGTTCACCAACACATCCATAGTGCAGGTTTCATGATTGCTTCTTCCAATTTTTAAACACTACCTGATCAGCAATTTACTTGTCTGTAGAATAGTAATAGGGCATTATTATAATAAAAGACTATATCCTTTTGTTGTGACGAACATGACGAACAGCAGGTAGAACGATCCCAATACTACTTCCTGAATATTTTTATATCATTTCATATCTGAAAAGCGTATTTTCCATATTAAGCAAAAAAAAAAAACGTATAATTATCCAAAATCCATTGTAAATACATTTTTTGCAATTTTATAAGGTTTTATGGTGATTAGGAAGATCCAAATAGATCAAATGCTGTATTTTAAAAAAGTTGGAAAGGAAAAGGCTACTAAATTAAAAAGAAAGTGATGGAAGCATTTTGAGGCCAGCGACCTATAATAGAAAATCTGCATGATGTAGGAGATACCTTCCTGTTTCTTTGTTAAATAAATGGTTTATTGAGACAAATGAAAAACACACTGAAACTCTGGATGAAATAAAGAGTAGTAGCATTACCAGTGATTTGTTTGTTTGCATTTTTTTTAACCTATAGTGAAAAATGGCAACTGAGTGGTTATTGTGGGGAACATACAGTATTTATCCTTAATGAACTATTCATTTATTTATTTATGTATGTATGATGGAATTATAGAGATGCCTCCTTAACATGAGTGTGCTAACTCTCCATTAGCGAGTAAGCTCTGTACTTATGAAGAAAGGCCTGGAGCAAAAATAAATAAATAGGCAAAGGACAGGCATTACTAGGCTAGCAATTTAATTTGGCCGTTAGAGGATTAATAGATTGTCAGGAGTGGTACAACGTGTAAAGACAGTGATTGGTTGAAAGTAAGGTAGGGAGGGCAACGTAAGTGGGAGTTATGAAGTTAAAGGGGCACTTCGAGGCAACGGACAAAGAAGAAGCTTCCAACCCCTGTGAATGGTGGACTTGTTGGGTGGTTGTAGTGGTATGGCGATTGGGGTCCTTGGAGGTGTCCAATTTTTTTTGTGTAATATCAGAGTAAGGACACGTCTATGGTATGGCATCCTTTGGTTAATCCCAGTGGTGGTTTAACAGGAATTAGTGGAAATCGAGGTGTCAGCGGAAAAATTGGTATTGTCTTTGAGCCGGTGTCCTGCGGCTGAGGACCCTTAAGTGGTTCTGCAGATATAACTTCTGTGTTGGTTTGGTAGCGCCTCCAAGGAACGGCAACCTGGGGGGGTCATTGTTGTTATTCTATATTTCTGTTCTAAGTAATGTTTATATGTTGTTAAGGTTAATAAATGGCCACTTCGGCCAATTTAATTCCAAAAGGTGTGTTGGTCGTATCATTTTAGTTATAAGTTGTAGTTGGGGTCAGAGGGTTATAGCGGTCTATGGGAGAACATTTGGCACTACCTCTGGTATGCCTTAGTCATGTCAAAATGAGGCATTTAATGTGTATTCTTGACACCTACCCAGCGCTCCCTACCCACTCAAGGCAGAATTAATGCATTCAGTGTAGTGGCTCCCTATAAAAGCATAAAGCAAAGCATTTGCTTTGTTGTATTAAACTAAATGCTGATTGTAGCTTTCGTGGGCTTCAGGCTTGGTGAATACCCTAAATGCCCTCAACAAAAGGGTGCCACTGCTTGCTATGTTCAGGATTAAAAAAAAAATCAAGCCGCTCCAGCCCATGTAATTTAATCCATTCAGGTTTATTCACAGGATAGAGCTGAGTGAGTCAGAGGAAGGATACATCCCCTCCCTGCCAGTTAGACAGTTAGACAACGGCAGTCAGTATGTGAGCAAACAGTGCTCTGTAATTAAACTGTAATGGGTGAACCCTGTATGAAATGTCTCTTGCAAAATATCCTATGCATCTACAGTGGAACCTTGGATTGAGAATAACGCGGTTTACAAGCGTTTCGCAATACAAGTTATTTAAAAAAAAAACCTGACTCGATTCACGAGCATTGCCTCGCAAGACAAGCAGGTTTCAAGCCTCTGGGGTGTAGAGTACCGCATTTGGCCAGAGGTGGGCGGCGGTGGCGCTCAGGGACCACTCTGAGACACTCGGTTCCCAAGTGTTTTTGAGTGTCTCCAAGTGGTCAATGAGTGTTTTCGAGAGTCTCCAACGCCCCCGCACCTCTGGCCACATGCGGTACTGCATAGACAAGCAGTGGCTGTGGAACGGATTATCTGAGTTTTCATTATTTCCTACGGGGAAACTCGCTTTCATATACGAGTGCTTTGGATTACAAGCATTCTTCTGGAACGAATTATGCTCGTATTCCAAGGTATCACTGTAATGAAAAAAAAAGATACATTTAGACATTTTTAAATGTTCATTTTGTTTTTAAATAAAATTGTCCAAAATCACAGTTTTAGGTGCTTGGAGTGGATACATGTTATTTTAATAAACATATTAACCACACAGCTTGGAAATAATTATTAGTGCCCTTAGCTATAAAATTTTCAGTAATACAAGAAAATTGATAGCAACGTGCACCTCCCAGATGCTGACCTTTACCCGAAAAAGGCACAAAGTGCAGCTAATAATTCTGGTTAGTGGGCATTCAGGGAGTATCCATGTGCCATTTGTGTGCGGGCCAGTTTGTCATTCAGAGTTGGGTTGGCACTGCACAAAGTGTTCCCTAAACTCTACAGGGAGCACACGTGCGTATGAGCTATAGAATTATATAAGTCAATAAAATATGTCCTTTGGATTGGTATCAGCTAACCCATAGATCGCACGGAACAGAGCGAACAGGGACTGAAACGCAGGCACATAATCGCTCTGTAAGGTAAATACATAACCAGATTTCACTGACACTTTGCCAACTGCCTAAAAAAAGCACACTATATGACTTAACATGTGTGGGCACCTAATATTTAAGCCTTGCACAAACTTCTATTTTTTTTTCTGTTCAATCCTGTGTGTTGAACGAAAATAAATAAAATAATAGCTAAGGTAGGAACCACGGTACTAGCAATCAAATATTAGTACAGCTATCTCCCCTGCTGTATTATTGTGTTCTAATAGGGGGCTCCCCCCCCCCCCGCTAGAACAATCGGGAGTTTGTTGGCAGACCTTTTTCAGTCATGAGCCTTCAAGAGAACCTGGCCGAATGGCTGTCGGACCAGCTGCCATACACACAGCAGCCGGTCCGAATGTCAGCAAGTTTCTATTGAACCAGCTGACATTCGGCCCATGTGTACTAGGCTTTGCACATACTACATATGGGCAAAGATATGTAGACACCCCTCCACAGGGCTTTTTGTCTCAGAAAATTGGTGCAGGAACTCCCCCTTTCTGAGCCACCCCTTTTCTCCACACTTACCTGCCTCCAAACGCCGTTCCTTGGTTCCATCCCCTACCCACCTCCCAGTACTGCCCTTTTAGAGAATACAGAACCAAGTATCAATTTATGGTGCTAAGTAATTTGTAAGGAAATTGGTAATTATAACAAGAAAAGCAGTAAAATAGATCCCTTGCAGCCAGTAACAATAGAGCACCCCGTCAGCAACAATAGACCACCCCACCAGCAACAATAGACTCCCAGAAGCAACAGCAAATCTCCCCACAGCCAGCAGCAATAGACACTACAGCAGCCAGCAACCATAGACCCTTCCTCGACAGTAGATCTCTCCCAGCAACAACAGACCCCCCAGCAATATAAGACCCTCCCCCAGCAACAGTCGGTCCCCCACCAGAAACAATAGATTTCCTCAGCAACAATAGACCCCCATGCAAAAATAGATCCCCTCCAGCTAGAATATATTCCCCAGCAGTGAGCATCAATAGACCATGCAGCATGCCCCAGCACCACTTGCCATTACAGTACACGAGTAAATTGCGCAAGAACCCAATAACAACAAAAAAATCTCGCTAGTATATAAAATGAAATAAAAATTGTGTACAGGGAAATGTACAATCAATGGCAGAAAAAGTCCAAGCTCAGGGGATATGTAATAGAGAGTCCAAGGACAAATGGAGGAAAGTTGTTGCAGGGGTCACATATACATTCTCAGGGCTGCCATCATAGGGGAAACAGAAAACGTGTTCCAATACTGTAGACAAAAAGCAAGGGAAGAGGGGCCTCTGATTGTAGACGTTTTAAAAACAATTTAATAATTAAGTTTGTATAGGCAACTCACATTTAGCGAGGTAAAGGTAGGCATTTTACAAAATCCATTAAAAGGGGTCCTCAGGTCAGTCCATCTGCTCCTTCTCTGTCTCCCACCGCCTCCGGCTATTACCACCTATTATCGGTGAATGATGCTTCCATGCAGCACAGCGGCCCAGCAAGAGAAGGAGCAGATGGACTGACCTGAGGATCCCTTTTCATGGATTTTGTACAATGCCTACCTTTACCTCGCTAAATGTGAGTTGCCTGTACTAACTTGATTATTAAATTGTTTTTAAAACATCTACACTCAGAGGCGCCTCTTCCACTGCTTTTTTTCCACTTGCAATTACATACAGTCAGTGGTGAAGGTGCCAGAACTGCGTTCCCCCACGTTCCCGCAAAAAAAAAAAGCCCTGCCCCTCCATATTACTGGGTTCAGGTGTTTTCATCAAAGGTTACTACAGCAACAGTTTGGGGAAGGCTTCTTTCTGTTGCAGCATGATTGGTGCCCTGTACACGAAGCCAGCTCTATAAAGACAAGGTCCGATGAGTTGATTTGGCAGAACTTCACGTGGCCTGCCCAAATCTCAAGCCTACCTTTTGAAATGAATTGGTATGCAAATTGTGAGCCAGATCTTCTCATCCAACACTCACAAATGTGGTTTTGACCAAATGAGCACAAAGGCATACTCAAAAGTCTTCTCAGAACTAAAAAGCGCCAGGGGCAACTCCATATTAGTACCCATGGTTTTGGAATGGGATGCCCAACTAGCTCACATAGGTGTAATGGCCAGGTATCCACAAGCTTTTAGCTATGTAGTGTGTTTTAGATTCTTCAAACATTCGCAAGGTGTCAATGGGGTGCCATCAACTGAGAACCGTTATCTCTACGATGTAATATTTAGGCACTGGTTACAGTATAAGAAAGGAACCCTCAGACTTTGAATATAAGCACATTCAAGAAACAAGTAACATCCACTGGTGAACTTCTAATGCCATCCAGGGATCACTGCAACAGTATTTGTTATCTCATTGTTGCATTTAATACATTGCAGCCACATTCAGTGCAGGAGATTTAAACACCCCCCCCCCCCCTCATCATGACGCTTTTTTGTGATGCCGCACTGTGTTGCTTTAACTGACTATTGCACAGTCGTGCAACGCTGTACCCAAATAAAATGTATGTCTTTTTTTTTTTTACAGAAATAGAGCTTACTTCTGGTGGTATTTGATCATATCTGTGTTTTTTTTACATCGTTTCCGTCAGGCTTTTTTCGGCGTAACGTTACCCCTGCTATATGAGGCGCAGCCAATGTTAAGTGTGGACGTCGGGCCAGCATTGAATTTTCCGTCGTGTACGTCGTTTGTGTAAAACGTTCGCGAATAGGGCTTTGCGTAGAATGACGTTCACGTCAAAAGCATTGGCTTGTTGCGGGTTAATTTGGAGCATGCGCACTGGGATACCACCACGGACGGCGCATGCGCCGTTCAGGAAAAACTTAATTTACGTCGGGTCAAGGCGTATTAGCATAAAACACGCCCCCATCTCATCCATTTGAATTGCGCGCCCTTACGCCGACACAGTTACACTACGCCGACGTAACTTACAGCGCAAGTTATTTGTGGATACGGGAAATACGCTGTAAGTTACGGCGGCGTAGTGTATCTGAGATACACTACGCCGGACGTAAAGAAGCACCGCGCTACGTGGATCTGGCCCTTTGTATGCATTGATCGGTTTGTGCAAAAGTTATAGCATCTACAAACTATGGAAATTTTTATTTCTTTATTTATTTATATTTACTAGTATTGGCGGCGATATGTGACTTAAAGCGGGACTGCGATATTGCGGCGGTGATTTTGACACATTTTTTGGAGACTAGTGACACTTACAGTATGCCGCGTACACATGATCGTATTTTCTGATGAAAAAAGTCAGATGGAAAAAAGATGGAAAAAATTCCGATGGGAAATTCCAATCATCTGTGTGTAATTCCGTCGGAGAAAAATCCACGCATGCTCAGAATCAAGTCGACGCATGCTCGGAAGCTTAATTTTTCTCGGCTCATCGCAGTGTTTTATGTCACCGCGTTTTGGATGGTCGGAATTTAGTCTGACAGTGTGTATGCAAGACAGCTTGAATGGAATTCTGATGAAAAAATCCATCGGATACTCCGATCGTGTGTACAGTAATCAGTGCTAGAAAAATATGTACTGTCACTGTACTAATGACACTGGCTGGGAAGGGGTTAACATCAGGGGTGATCAAAGGGTTAAGTGTGTGCCTAGTCTGTGTTTTACTGTACCGTGAGGCCTCGTACACACGACGAGGAACTTGTCGTAAATGAAACATCGTTTTCCTCGACGAGTTCCTTGTTAGGTTCGTCGAGAAACTTGACAAGCTTTCTTTGCGTACACACTGTCAAGACAAAATCTCTCAAACGCGATGACGTAAAAACCAAACAAAAATAGAGGTGAAATCTTACAAAGGGGACACTAGTTCTGGTGAAAAATGTTTCTTCATTTTGGAGGGATTTCCTCTCACTTCCAATTTTGTCTATGGGACAGGAATTGAAGTGAAATCTCCCCAATGAGAGGGGTTTTAATGCTTCCTTAGTCCAAGATGAAAAAGAAAACGTTTTCATAGGCTGCTGCTTGGGAAATGAGCTTTCAATGATGAATACCTCTAACGAGTATAGGGAATAGAAACATAGAAAAGTGACAGCAGAAAAAGACCGAGTAGCCCATCAAGTATGACCAATTTTTTTTTTTTTTTGGGGGGGGGGGGGATTTGCTTATTTTGTTTGTTCTTTTGGTGTTTTTTTTTGTTTTTTGTTCTTTTTTTGTTTGTTGTTTTGGTGTTTTTTTGTTTGTTCTTTTTTTGTTTTTTGTTTTGTGTGTATGCGTATTTTGTAGGATCATTAAATTATCTGAGGATAGTAAGGCCTCATTCACACGCTCAGCGGAGTCGGCCAGCTCAGCGGGTGATCTCTCCGTTGATCTCCGCTGAGCTGGCGGATGACAGGTCCCTCTCCGCTCACTGAGCTGGGAGGGGCTTGTCAAGTGCCGCTGCTTGCTATGGAGAGATCGGACGAAAACAGACAGGATCTAACCTGATCCGATCAGCCAGGACAGATGGCGACGGATCGCCATACGTCTGATTTTAGCGGATCAGATCAGATCGGATGTCCCTTCCTTATATATCCGCTTGCTCAGCGGGGATCGCTCCGTTGATCCCCGCTGAGCCGGCAGATGACAGGGTGGTCCCCGCACACTGTGCAGGGACCGCCCTGTCAGATCTCCGCTCACCTCTATGGGGATCGGATAAATACCGACCGTCTGTCCGTGTTCACCCGATCCGCTCTGCAGACGGATGGAAAAAGATTGTTTGTCAAATAATCTAATAAGTCCAATTTTGTTGGTGACATATTCTAAATAAAATCTTCTATATAGACCAACAAAAACATACATTACATGAACCCAAAAGGAGCCAGGCGGAAGGCATTGGCGTACAACCACGGGGCACACACGCTCTATATATGTTCCCAAACCAGTAAGCCAGAGTGTGAACCAACCTGCCGACATTCACCCCCAAAACTGAAAGACGAGTTGTGTGAGAACTGATCCTTTAATAATAGGATCGGTATTGTTCTCCCTTTCCCAGGTCCGTTCTTTCACCGCAAAGCTTGTTAGTGCCGTTCGCTATTTAGTAGAACAGGCCCTGTGGTTTTTAGGCGTCTATATAGTTTGTGGTGAAGCAATTTTTTTTCCCAGTAATGGAAATTATGTTGTTAACTTATTCTGAAGAATTTTTTCTCCCCTAACCATGCGGTTATCCTTTCATACCACATGCTGGCCTAGCTGGACTTTCTCAAAAGCTTTTCTCAGTCTCATTTGGTGATCATCATAACATTCCCTGACCTCACATCACCGTCTCCCTCATCCTCTTACCAACACTTAAATGTGGTTACAATTAGTGCCTTCTCTAATCCGCCCCCCCCCCCTCTTGTTTAGAACGCAGAGTCCACCTTTTTTAAGCTGTCCATGCATTTCATATCTTAAGATGTACTTAATAAGAGCGAGCCTCATAATCATTATGGCCTAGATTCACGTAGGGCGGCGTATGTTTGAGCCGTCGTAGCGAATCGTATTTACGCTACGCCGCCGCAAGTTAGAGAGGCAAGTGCTGTATTCACAAAGCACTTGCGTCCTAAGTTACGGCGGCGTAACGTAAATCGGCCAGCGTAAGCGCGCCTAATTCAAATTGTGAAGAGGGGGGCGTGTTTTATGCTAATGAATCGTGACCCGACGTAATGGACGTTTTAAACGAACGGCGCATGCGCCGTCCTTGGACGTATCCCAGTGCGCATGCGTCGGATAGAATGCCTAAGATACGTCGAACACTGCCTACAACGTAAACGTAACTTACGCACAGCCCTATTCGCGTACGACTTACGCAAACAACGTAAAAAGATACGCTTGTTCCGACGTCCATACTTTGCATGGGCTGTGCCACCTAGAGACCAGCTTTATCTTTACGCCGGCGTATGTCTTACGTAAACGGCGTAACTAAATGCGACGGGCGTACGTACGTTCGTGAATCGGCGTATCTTGCTCATTTGCATATTCAACGCGGAAAACAATGGAAGCGCCACCTAGCGGCCAGCGTAAATATGCACCCTAAGATACGACAGCGTAGGAGACTTATGCCGCATACACACCATCACTTTATGTGATGAAAAAAAACGACATTTTCTGTGAAGTAAAAAATGACGTTTTTGAAACTTCAATTTTCAAAAGACGAAGTTGCCTACACACCATCGTTTTCTCACAATGTTCTTGCAAAGTGAGGTTACGTTCCACCACGTTTTTCCATTGAAGCTCGCTTCATAAGTAGCTTCTGGGCATGCGCGGATGAAAAAACGTCGTTTTAAACAACGTTTTTGCTACACACGGTCAATTTCTGTGAAGTAAAAGTTGACGTTTTGAAAAACGACACATAAAATTGAAGCATGCTTCAATTTTTTTTGGTCGTTTTTTAGAAGACATAAAACGACGTTTTCCCCCACACACGGTCAATTAAAGTGACGTTTTTAAAAACGTCATTTTTTTTCATCACATAAAGTAATGTCTAAAAAAGCGCTGTGCTTATTGCCCATAGCAACCAACTTTATACTAGAAAAAAAGGAAGAGTCTGGATGGTTTCTATGGGCAACGAAACTCCAAGACTACAAGCGTCCTAAAGAGAACCTGCTGTTTTGCCCATAGCAACTAACATTATACTAGAAAAAAGGAAGAGTCTGAATGGTTTCTATGGGCAACCAAGACTACAATTGTAGGCAACCTGTTGTTGATGACCATAGCATGCTGCATTAAAAAAAAAAAACTGTCTGCTTGGTGTAGTCACTCTGCCAGCCATACACATATCAATTTATTTCAACACATTTCAACCAAATTTGATTGGGCATATGAAGGCAACCTATTACCAAGCTAGCTATCAAAAAACTACCTTAATTTCTGCAGAACAGTCCCCCCATTTAGCAAATGTCCCCTGCCACCCCATGTGCTTTGGAATTTTCCCCAGACAGGGGTGGTACTTACACTATATTGCCAAAAGTATTGGGACGCCTGCCTTTACACACACACATGACCTTTAGGGCATCCAAGTCTTATTCCGTAGGGTTCAATATTGAGTTGGCCCACCCTTTGCAGCTATAATAGCTTCAACTCTATGGGAATGTTTGACCATTCTTCCAGAAGCTAATTTGTGATGTCAAGCACTGATGTTGGACGAGAATGCCTGGCTCGCAGTCTCCACTCTAATTCATCCCAAAGGTGTTCTATCAGGTTGAGGTCAGGACTGTGCAGGCCAGTCAAGTTCCTCCACCCCAAACTCACTCATCCATGTCTTTATGGACCTTGCTTTGTGTAGTGGTCCAAATCATTTGGTGGAGGGGAGATTATGGTGAGGGGTTGTTTTTCAGTTGTTGGGCTTGGCCCCTTAGTTCCAGTGAAGGGAACTCTTAAGACATCAGCATACCAAGACATTTTGGACAATTTCATACTCCCAACATTGTGGGAACAGTTTGGGGATGGCCCTTCCTGTTCCAACATCACTGCGCACCAGTGCACAAAGCAAGGTCCATAAAGACATGGATGAGCGAGTTTGGGGTGGAGGAACTTGACTATCCTGACCTTAACCCAAAAAAACACCTTTGGGATGAATTAGAGCGGAGACTGCGAGACAGGCATTCTCGTCCAACATGAGTGCCTGACCTCACAAATGTCCTTCTGGAAGAATGGGCAAACATTCCCATAGACACACTCCTAAACCTTATGGACAGCCTTCCCAGAAGAATTGAAGCTGTTATAGCTGCAACGGCTGGGCCAACTCAATATTGAACCCTTTGGACTAGGACTGGGATACCATTAAAGTTCACGTGCGTGTGAAGGCAGGCGTCCCAATACTTTTGCAAAATATAGTGTAGGCTTCAGCGTTGGGCAGAACATGAACTGTACTGAAATTTTTTCGAATGCAGGAAAGTATCTGCTCAAGGTTTCCTAGAATTTTGGCAACTATGCAACAATAATTGATGGCAGGTTATCTTGATATGTTTGGTCTATTTCTCACATGAACATATTCGCCAGCACACTGCGGATCGTATATAACGTCCAAAAAAGTTTTAATGCACAGAAAACATCACAAGAGGTGCAATTTTTTCCAGGCATTCCATTGATTTACTATTATCTTCATGGTAAAGATGATTGTTGCTAAATTAGGCTCCATTCACACGGATGCATAGGAGCGGTTTGTCCTGAAAATGTAACTCGAATGCCGCGTATACACGATCGGAATTTCCAACCCGAAAATTTTGATGTGAGCTTTTGTTCGGAAATTCCGACCATGGGTATGCCCAATCGGACTTTTTCTGTAAGAATTCCTGACAGCAAAAATTTGAGAGCTGGTTCAAAATTTTCCGACGTGAAAAAAGTTCTTGCCTGAAATTTTGATCACCTTTATGCATGTATGCAATTCCAACGCACAAAAAAACACGCAAGCTCGGAATCAAGTCAACGCATGCTCGGAATCATTAAACTTATTTTTTTTCGGCTCGTCGTAGTGTTGTACGTCACCGCGTTCTTGACAGTCGGAATTTTGTGTGACCGTGTGTATGTAACACAAAATTCGGCCAGAAAAAAATCCACGGTTTTCTTGTGGGAAATTCCGATCGTGTGTACGCGGCATTAAGGGCAAATAAAAAAAAAAATTAAACTTGGAAAGTACTCACCTAAGAAGCAGAAAATGTTGTTAATGCTCATGGAACAAATGTGATTCTTTGCAAGCGTTAAAATTTTGAAAGAAAGAATGTTATTTTTTTTATTAAAAATAAAAAATTGTTTTAAAAAAATAAATAAAAATTGGTAAGCAATGACAACGAATTCTGAACAGCAAAGTGTAGACAGAAAAAGATTTTGTATTAGATGCTCTGATTTATTGAACATCAGTGTGCTATGAAAAATATATCAAGGGTCAAGAAAAAAAAAAAGTATATTGTCTTTATCGACCAATCAAAATATTATTTTCTGCAACAGTTGCTATTGGCAATATACGTTTATTCCATCCTTTAAGAAATTAATTGGAAAAGGAGGCTGAGTATTAATAACTACAGCCTCCTGCTTCCCTCTAAACTTCCATCCAGCTCTTGAATAACATTTGCCAGCTCCCCACGTCTCCTCCACTATTTAAAAGGTATTTTTCACTTTTTAAGACCTTTTTTTTTTTTTTCACAATCCAACCCCCTTCCTTCCTTTTATGCTTATTTTAGATCCCCCAATTTAAAATCCTGGTGCCGCTTCTCTTGTTACGGCTCCCCTCTCAGTATTCCTGCCCGAAGGCAGACTCCATACAAGCCCCTCCTGTGTCGTTCGCATGCCCATGTGGCTGCATTTTCCTTGCGTGTGAGCGGCACCTCCCAACATCTGTTTTAATGTCAGATGCTGGCGCCTCGCTCAGCCACAGGCTCCATCGCAGACAAAGGCTGTAAGAGCCTCTCTCTCTCCCCCTGCCTAGACAGAAGGAGAAATTGCTGCAACATCCCAGCAATGGCAAAGACAAGGGAAAAAAATAAAATAAAAAATCCCCTTTGAACCCCATTTCAAAACAAAATTCCCTAAAACAACAGGACATGCGATGATTCAGTGATGGAACTGGGAGCATGGAGGACGAGGCATGACAGGCTGGAAACCGCACAGACGCAAAGCTTGCCATGTCGCTCTGGGAGGCATAATACCTGGCACTCGGCGTTGGCTAGCTGCCCCTCGCCTTTAATTTATTTATGTATATTTAAAAAGTGGATACAATGTACATTTCCATGTTCAGGAGAGCAGCCAGAGCGGACAGGGTGGGAACTGTGCTCGGATTTGCTTTTTTTTTTTTGGCCGGCTTGCTTGGTTTAACCTCTTTGTTCCCGTGCGGCCTGCAGTCGCCTACGCCCAACAAAGGGTTACAATGCCATGCTGAATTTTTCTGGATTCAATCAAACCTTACGCATTTGATCTTTTTTTTTTTTTGAAAATCAACAGTCCCTCATTTTCTGCCTTTGGCCTCCTCTGGTAATTGTCATAGTGTGAGTGGGTACATGTCAGCTTTGAAATGTTTGTTAGTGGGAAAGAAGACTTTATATTTGGTTCTGAAAAGCACATATGTACTATAGGACTCTATGTTTAAAATTATGCCGGCGATAATATATGCAAACCCCAAAACTGTATTACATTTATAGTGTATCTAAACCCAAACGATTAAACAAAATATGTTGCTCATTTTTGTTATTTCAGAAAGTTTAGTCTTGGTGCATTCAACAGTGAAATTGTACCAACATGTTATATCCACAGGCAATCTATTTTCTAGGGTGACAACACTTACTCAGATCAGCTGCAGTGTTGTCACCCACACTCTCAAGCTGGGTATCCGCCAAAAGCCCCTTTCAAACCTGAGTGATCTTTTTTGCAAGTTTTTTGCATGCTTTTGGAGCGACACTATTTATTTATTGCAGGTAATAGCGCCTTCAGCTCACGCATCGCTTTACACATACTGAGTGGTGGCCAGTAATGCAGGGACCCCTATAACCATGCGCCTAGGCCCCTAATCTACATGCAGGGTGCCGGACGCATGAAATTCAATGTTTTTTTTTTTGGAAACACATGATTAGAGCCCGAGGCTCTAATTGGCTTAAAAAAGGGGTGGGCTTGGGGCGCAGTGCACTGCGCCCTGAGGCCGCCCAGTTGTGTAAAAATAGTGGATTAATATTCACTATTGTCTTCCAGATTTTCTTAGTCTTAGGACTCCTTAGGACTTAGTTGAAGATAAGAAATAGGAGAGCTAGAAAGGCTTCTTAAATCAGCACAAGAAGTGTGTACAGGACACAGGACAGCTCTTTTTCTGACATGTAACTTCTAGAAAAACCTTTAAGGAAGGTATTTCTTAGGATTTTTGTCCACAGAATATTTTACCTTGGTTAAGATTTTACAGCTTAGGTTCACATCTTCTTTAAAGTGACAGTGTCACTAAAATTAAAGTGACGATAGGAGCTCCCTGCAAAGAAGAATGTAAATACTTTCCTTTCCAGCTGCATGCAATGCCGAAAAGAACTCTTATCCAGAAAAACTGCTTGATGAACTAGCTTAAAGTGGAGGTTCACCCAAAACCCCTTTTTTTTAACATTAGATTGAGGCTCGTTTTGTCAAGGGGAATCGGGTGTTTTTTTTTACAATCGAAGCAGTACTTACCGTTTTAGAGATGCATTCCTACCTGGGCGTTCCTACTTGATTGACAGGCTTCCGACGGTCGCATACATCGCGTCATGATTTTCCGAAAGTAGCTGAACGTCGGTGCGCAGGCGCCGTATAGAGCCGCACCGACGTTCGGCTTCTTTCGGCTTCTCGTGACGCGATGTATGCGACCGTCGGAAGCCTGTCAATCAAATAGGAACGCCCAGTCCCGAAGACCATACCCGGAAGCGGCGGAGAAGATCGCTCACTAAAACGGTAAGTACTGCTTCGATTAAAAAAAAACTACCCGATTCCCCTTGACAAAATGAGCCTCAATCTAATGTTAAAAAAAAAAATTCGGGTGAACTCCCGCTTTAAGGAACTGACATTTATGGGAGTGCTGACCTCCTGTGTCCTCCATGGCACTCAGTGGGTTCTTCCATCGACCTCCATTGACTACAATAGTGACATCAACAGGAGGAAAATACTGAGCCAGAAACTAGAAGTGTTGATTTCTGCAGATACAGTAAAACCTTGGATTGCAAGCATAATTCGTTCCAGAAACATGCTTGTAATCCAAAGCACTTGTATATCAAAGCATTATTTTTTTTACAGGGTATAAAAGAGAAGAGAGGCACCTCTAAGTGTAGCAATACGTTGCTAAATGTTGTACCTTCATTAAATGTAACCATATTGCTACACTTAGAGGCTCCTCTCTTTATTTTTATACTCAGTTGTGACATGACGCTACTCTTATATCAAGACATTGCTTGTATATCAAGGCAAAATGTATTAAAAAATGTTGCTTGTCTTGCAAATCGCTCACAAACCAAGTTACGCTCAAACCAAGGTTTTACTGTACTTCATTGGATGATTTCCCTGGATCATGTTGGCATTTGGTGGTGTCGGTGGCAGATAAGTTATGTATCTACTTTCTTCTTTAAGGAGAATTCAGTTATTGCCATTAAAATTTTAGCACTTAGGACCCATTTACATCCTCGCACTGCCATTCTTAATGGCACCCCATTGTACTCCAACTAAAGTGCCTTTCAGTACACTGCTGAAGATGTTGGATATGCAATTTTTGGTTCATTGTGGTACACTGGGCAGAACAAATGGGTTGCGTTAATGCATTGCGCAGTAAATCACAAACCATTTAACGTACCGCAGATGACTGGGCTGGTGTGAAGAGGTCTAAATTCTTGTTTCTTACATTCTGTACAAGTAATATGTTTGCTGTACATTCTTCATGATCTTAACTTTGAATTGATTTCCCCTTGTTTTGCTTCTTCCCCTTGCAGTCTCCTTGTGGCCATGCCCACCTTGTCAAAAACAAAAGCAGCCATTGGTGATTTGTGAACTTTGAAATACGTGTTGGTCCTAGCTTGACTGCAATTTGCACAGTACAGCATTTGAAGAGTGAGTGAGTGACTTATATAGCGCTACAAATGCAAACTAAATCGCCTCAAGGCGCTTTGCATCCAGTGTCGTCCTGATACTTCAGAAGAGGTGGGTCTTAAGTTTTTTCCTGAAGGCCCGATGGTTTTCTTCCATGGGGATGTTTGTGGGTAGAGCGTTCCATAGCCGTGGTCCTTGGACTGCAAATCTTCGTTCTCCTTTAGATTTGTAGCGGGCCTTGGGGATGTGGAGGAGGTTTTGGTTAGTTGACCGGAGGGCGCGACTAGGGGTGTAGTCTTTTGACAATGGGGAAATCGAAGATTTTACATTTATCTCCCTTCACGATCCACCAGAATGCTAGGAAATTGTAGATCCCAGATTTTTTATCGAAGAGTTTGTATCAGAATTTTACCAACACATGGAAATCACCAAACCTTTTTTCTTCACTTTCTGGCATGTAAAAGTGGAGAATCACTTTGAAAGAATGAAACAGTGGAGGGAGCCATCCTGTAGTCTGAACCTATCAGTTCATTATCAACTAGTGATGATACAACCTGGCCCAACAACATCACTAGTTCCTAGAGATTGAGTTGGTTCTCAAAATGACTGCCTACAGCTTGTTTAGGCAAGCTTTCTGGAAAATCCCTGAGCAACCTGGGTGATCAACCCCTATTCACGTTGAGTAGAGGTACTACACCATTTCTCATCATAGGAAGTGCAAGAAGAAGAGTAATGCCACGTACACACGATCAGTCCATCCGATGAGAACGGACCGATGGACCGTTTTCAACGGTTAACCGATGAAGCTGACTGATGGTCTGATGTACACAAAATCGGTTAAAAAAACGATCGTGTCAGAACGCGGTGATGTAAAACACAACGACGTGCTGAAAAAAAAACTAAGTTCAATGCTTCCAAGCATGCGTCGACTTGATTCTGAGCATGCATGGATTTTTAACCGATGGTCGTGCCTACTAACGATCGGTTTTGTCCTATCGGTTAGGAATCCATCGGTTAATTTTAAAACCAGTTGGCTTTTTTTTAACCGATGGCGCCCACACACGGTCGGTTTTGACCGATGAAAACGGTCCATCAGACCATTCTCATCGGTTTAACCGATCGTGTTTACGCGGCGTAACAGGGCCTGTTGTGATCCAGTAAGGAGAGTTCTTTGCACCCATCATCCTCACCTGCCTGTCTATAGTTGGCCAATTTCAACCTATTATTTTCCAGATTATATTCTATACAAACTGTCATCTTTCCTTCAGATCAATTTTTCTACTTTTCTGTTATCTGTTGGCTGAACTTACAGTATGCTTTTTATAAAAAAAATGATTATATAAAGATAACAAAAATACTTATACTTTTGTCTGTGTCCCCATTCCAGGGAAAAATCTATGGGCCAGCTGAAAAGTTTGCCTTTCTGATGCTGGCCAAAATTAGTTATGGGACATTAAAGATTTAATGTTAATTTTTTTCTTCTTTTTCTGTTATTCATTGAAAATAATTTACGAATGCATAAGAAGATTTAAACACAAAATTAGTTATGGGCTTCATTGATGTCTATGGGGATGGCTTCGACAACCGCCCATCATTACATTCTTCCTAATTTCGGGAACTTGTGGTCCTAAAGTTCCTAAATGCTTTGTCTTGTAGCCTTTTTTTTAATAGTAATAATAAAATATAGAAGCTGCCTTTCTGGACCTCACCTAAAAAATGTAGTTGCCTGGTTGTCATTCTGATTTATAGGCGTCGGTATTTTCTGAGTGCCTAACCCAGACATCCTCCATATTTCTTTCAATACAGGTTTCCTTGAATGTGTGAGAGCTTTGGTCAGTGACTAAGCACTTAATTATTTAATACATGGCACCGAACAGTGGTGGACCTCACAGCAACCAATCACAGACAAGACTGGCTTTAGTAAAACATTTCGGAGAACAAAAAATATTTGACTGCTCTGGGTAAACTATTAAACCCAAGTCTCCCCTGAATACAGGGCTTTAATTCCTGGATACAAGGGTGTAGCTATAACCTTTAGAGGCCATGCAACTGCTATGGGGCCCAAGCACTAGAGACCCAGAACTGTCAGGCTCTATGGTGATTTACGCAAAAATAATTTGACAGCCACATTTGGATCGAATTCATGCATAAATAATTTGGAAATTATTATACAATTGCTATGAGAGGCATACATATTCTTGAGGAAATGCCTTGAGGAAATGCCTTGAGGTTGGTGTTTGGAGAGGCAGGAGGCCTCTTAACAGTTTTTCTATGGGGCTCTATCACCCACAGATATGGCCCTTCCTAGATAATAGTCAACATAACTAGATAGTATAGTGTTTCCTATGCAACGTGCCAATATCACATTAAGAAAAAGACCAGCTTCTGGGGTATGGGGCAAGTTCAACTGCCTTTCCTAGTGACTAAATAGCCTATTGGTGCACCAAAACACTTTTACTTGGTGGAGTATCAGAAAGTCCTTACTTTCCTCAACTTCAACTGAGTGCCCCTCTCTACCTAAGGATACATTAGAGTACCTAGTATCTGGGGGGAACTCAGTTTATCTGGCTAAAGCCTCATACACACGATCGGACTTCAAACAAACTTTTCTGTGGATTTTTGTTTGAAGGGAGTTCACACTCATAGCATACACACGGCAGGACTTTTGCACAAACTTTCCCAAAACGTTCCCAAAATCACATGGTTTTTCTGCTCTTTACCGCCACTCTTTGGTCAACTTCTGCTATTGTTGGTTGATTTTAACATTTAACAGGTTCTGGGCATGCTTGTTTGTACTTCGGACAAAAGACCGATGGATTTCTGTACACACGATAGGACTTTGCACCATCGGACTTTTGTTGCCGAAAAGTTTGTCCGTTTGCAGAGCGAACTTTTGTCCGATGAAAAACAAAAAAGTTTGTCCGATGGAGCGTACACACGGTAGGATTTTTTTGCAAACTTGCTCATTTTTAAGTTTGTTGGCAAAAAGTCCTACCGTGTGTATGGGGCTTTAGGTAGAATACAGGTTGAACCTACCACTGCTGAACTGTTTTGAAGGTGCACACTCCTGTGCTGCCATCTTAATCCTTCTTTCGCTACTTTGTGAGCCACTGATCTTGAACAAAGAAGCGCACATCAGATCTTTGAACATCTAAAGCCTCATACACACGGTCGGACTTCAAACAAACTTTTCCATGGATTTTTGTTTGAAGGGCATTGGCCGTGAACTTGGTATGCATACACACGGCAGGACTTTTTCAGCAAACTTTCCCAAAATCACATGGTTTTTAAGCTTTTCTGCTCTTTACCGCCACCCTTTGGTCAACTTCTGCTATTGTTGGTTGATTTTAACATTGGTTCTGAACATGCGTGCTTGTACTTTGGACAAAAGTCTGATGGACTTCTATACACACGATAGGACTTTGTACCGTAGGACTTATGTTGCGAAAAGTTTGTCCGTTTGCAGAGCGAACTTTTGTCCGATGAAAACCAAAAAAGTTTGTCGAATAGACCGTGTGTATGGGGCTTAATATGTACATGTTTGTCCTAGATCAGTGGCCCTCTAAAGGCCCATACACACGATCTGACTTTTTGACAACAAACTTCAAAATGATCAGGTTTTCCAAAAAATCTGACCGTGTGTACGCTCCATTGGACAAACTTTTTTGGTTTTCATCGGACAAATGTTCGCTCTGCAAACGGACAAAAGTCTAACGGTTCAAAGTCCTATCGTGTGTACAGAAGTACAAACACGCATGCTCAAAACCAATGGTAAAATCAACCAACAATAGCAGAAGTTGACCAAAGGGTGTCGGTAAAGAGAAGACAAGAGCTGAAAAGCCACCTGAATATGGGAAAGTTTGCTGAAAAAGTCCTGCCGTGTGTACGCATACCAAGTTCACAGCCAACGCCCTTCGTACAAAAATCTATGGAAAAGTTTGTTTGAAGTCCAACCGTGTGTATGAGGCTTTAGAAGGGAAGAATCATTTTTTTTTGGATCGGAAAAAATAAATAGATTCTGCCATCCATCCAAATGAGATGGATGGAGAAAAACTGCCCGCTGTGGTATTATATTCTGACAGCGAGGACTCCTCTACTGTCCGAATGCACTAATCGAAGAGAAATTTTCCAACAAGCCAATTTGAGAGAAGTCATTGGATTGACTTCTCTGGAATGGGATCGGCCATAGATGGATCGAAATTCAATCCAACAATGGCCAGTTTAAGTATGATAGCTCTGGAAAATTTACCTTAAAAAACAAGCCAGCAATGGCATCTCCCATATTTCTTTTTTTTTTTTTTGGAAGATTCCCTTTAAGAGGCAAAATGGCACCTAGGATAATCGTAAAAAAAAAAAAAAAGGATAAAAAAAATGGTTTAATAATGTTTATACACAACGAAGCAATGATCATATAAAGAAAAGGAAATTGCTCTCCAAGAAATTATCCACCGCTTGGGTTTTTTATCTCAAGATGCTGAACACTCCCACTAAGCTCCTCCCACTAACGCATTTCCCTTGCACTGAGCTTATTCGTAGAGACAGCTGCCAGAAAGGATATTCCAATTTCACCGACAAACAGGCAAAGTAAACCTTAAAAATACCACAATTACCACTATATATTGCAGATAATTTGATGAATACAATCAAAGGAAAAATTATTTGGAGTGCTTTCAGATGTGAATAGACAGAGAAAGAGAGAATGTGCAATGCAATTGGCACCAGAACACCACGGGTCATATAGAAGAATGAAGCCGCCCCGTATACGATTGTTTTACCATTCCAGTTTATATCATAATTCCATGAACTAAGCGTCCCACTGAACATAGGTCATTGTCCCAATCTACACCACACGTCTGCTAAAGAGAAGAGCGTTTTGCCTGCAGGTCAAGGAATGTGTGCGATATAAAAGACTACAAATTGTATGCATACATTAAAGTGGTTGTAAAGGCCGAAGGTTTTTTACCTTCATGCATTCTATGTATGAAGGTAAAAACCCTTTGGTGTGAAGCTCCCCCCTCAGTCCCCCTAATACTTACCTGAGCCCGATCCAGTGATGTGCACAAGAGCAGCGGTACTCCCGAGTCTTTTGCTCCTCGTTAGCTATTGGCCTCTGGCTCCCGCTGCTGTCAATCAAGTCAGTGGGGTGGTAGCACGGAGCGCGGCCGAGGCCACAATCTGTGTGTGTTATTCAGAGGTGGCTCATGAGCGTGCACGTATGAGTGCACACAAGCTTGCAGCCTGCAGGGGTTTCAAACTCGAGGCCCTCCAGCTGTTTGCCAAACTGCAAGTCCCATGAGACATTGCAGGGCTGACAGTTACAAGTGTGATGCCGACAAGCAGAGGAATGATGGGACTTGAACCTTTAGCATCACTTTAACACATCATTAGATTTTTTTTTTTTTTTTAGCAAGCCGTGTAAGTACTTGAAATTGACTTGGAATTATTGTTTTGCAAACCCTGAAGACTAGGAGAGGGAGAAGCAGCACAAGGAGCCAGTCAGCTGTGGGACACGCTGATAGGAGGAGAGAGCAGAGTGACAGAGGGATGAGCTCATCAGTCTGCTACTTCTCCTTTCACTGTCCAGTTGCAGGCTGGGGGAGAGTCTATCCCCGTAAGTGTTATCCAACTGCAGCTAAGAAAATTCAGGTCTTCTGCTTTGCCAGAAAGGGCTTTGCCGTGTGGCAGAGCTGTTTGCATCTCAGGACTGGATGAACAGAAAGACCAATACTTTGGCAGGTAAAGCAGCTCCCTTATGTCTAATTAGTTTGTCTATATAGCGGTTTGGCTGGAGCTCAGCTTCATCAGCATCTTTTTGTTCCTTTCCTACAGATCACATCATAAGCTTGGCCAGGCACATCATCAACGTTCTAATATATAATATACAAACTCCTGGCGAGATGGTATGTGACCCCCCCAGAGGGTGCATAGGCTCGGGGCAGAGGGACCCCCAACCTGATGGAGGGATTGCGACGCCCCGCTGACCTTTGCCCATCTGTGGTGGGAATGCACAAAGATTCAACCTTACTAGGAGGGAATTCTAGCAGCAACTCACCAAATCACGGGAGAATGGATTCAGAGGGGCCCTTGGGAATAATTATTTCACGATACGAGGAAAATGGTCCCTCAATATTCATTCCATGCAGCTAAAAGTTTGATCCCGAGTCTATGGAGGAGCCAAGAGGTACCGAGCATGAAGGAGTTGGTAGTAAGGGGTCGAAACGGTAAGAGCCATAGAAGAATCTATTCACACAGTAGAGGACTCACTGGCGATATATCGGAGTAGACGGGGGAAAATGGACGGAGTTTAGGAAATACGGAGGTTGGAGGAATTGGATGGAGGTGTAGATAATGGGGGGGAGGGGGGGCTGAGAATGCCCTTTTGAGGGGGGGGGGGGGTTTGTGGATGGGCGAAATAAATGTATAGAACTTAGATATAGGAATTTGACTTTTATTATATGTCTATACCTGCTTATAATAATAAAGAGAGAATATTAAAAATATATATATTATTCATGATATTTTCCTCTATCCATGCTCAATCTTTTAAAGAACCCATTTTGCCCCAGTGGAAAATATTCAGAATTTAGTTTTTTTCTACAATGTGTGACCTGGAATGTCATTCTGTGATTAAGCCTGGTTCTGTTTAAGACACATTAGTGGTTTTGTATTTACCGATGACTGCATGTGGTGTGCAGTATTGCTTTACTACTAAAGATCCCACATCGTCAATGTACCCAGATGTGGAGATTTGTACCCGTAGGGTCACCATGATCAGTTCCGTCGTCTCCAGGGAATTGCAGACAGCTGAAACGCCTCCTGCTGGGGACCGAGGATGAGTGAAAACACGGAGCAAGTATAACATTACACATCAGGAACACGATTCACAAACTTTATTACTGCCACGTGTTGCAGTGTCAGATATATCAAGAGGGGAAGTTTGGCTTTAAAAAATGTGCAAGACAGAGCTACAACCATATAAAGAGGACCAGAAACCCTATAAATAAACAAAGCTATGTTATGTTTAAAAAAAATATAATAGTAAATGGTAGTTTTGTAAAGAGAGACACAATTGCAAAAAAAATAGACAGTTGGCATTTTTAATATATATATATATATATATAAATATATGTTATACTATTATATTTAAAGCTGGCCGTACAGAATTAGTATTTTGTTTAAAAAAGAATTATATTTTCTAATAGGTAAAGTAGTATATACCACCAGACCTCTGGAAGATTTACCCCCCTCCATCATGACCAGGCCATTTGTTGCGATACGACACTACTGCGCTTTAACTAACAATGGCGCGGTCTTGCGACGCTGTATACAAATTAAATACATGTCCTTTTTTTTTCACAAATAGAGCTTTCTTTTGGTGGTATTTGATCACCTCTGCGTTTTTTTTTGTTTTTTTTTTGCGCTATAAACAAAAAAAGACCGACAATTTTGAAAAAACAATATTTTTTCATTTCTGTTATAAAACACACCCAATACATTTAAAAAAAAAAATGTATTTTAGCGTTTGATGGATAGCTGCACAAAAATCACCCAACCTAAAAAATTGCAATCACCACCATTTTATTCTCCAGGGTCTCTGCTTTCAGAAAATATTTTTTTTTTGGGGGGGGGGGGGGGTTGGGTAAGGTAATTTCCAGCTAAGAATGCAGATTAATCTTGTAGGTTAAATTATGAAAAAAATTGCCGCCGGTAGTCATATGTTTAAAAATGAAAAAATTGCCATAAGCAACCCCCCCTCCCCTCCATCTTTTATATTTTACCAAAAATTGGGTATTATATTGCGTTTGTTTGCACTTAAAAAATATATATTTTTAGCGTTTGATGGATAGATGCACAAAAATCACCCAACCTAAAAAATTGCAACCACCACCATTTTATTCTCCAGGGTCTCTACTTTTAGAGTTGGATAAGGTAATTTCCAGCAAAGAATTCGGTAGTCATATGTTTAAAAATGAAAAAAATTGTCACCAGTAGTCATATGTTTAAAAAAAAAAAATGCCACCGGTAGGCATATGTTTAAAAATGAAAAAATTGCCGCCGGTAGTCATATGTATTAAAGTGAAAAAAATTGCCTCCGGTAGTCATATGTTTAAAAATGAAAAAAATTGTCACCAGTAGGCGTATGTATAAAAATGAAAAAATTGCCGCCAGTAGACATATGTTTAAAAAAAAAAAATTGCCGCCAGTAGACATATGTTTAAAAAAAAAAAAATTGCCGCCGGTAGTCATATGTATTAAAATGAAAAAATTGCCGCCGGTAGTCATATGTTTAAAAGAGAAAAAATTGCCGCCGGTAGTCATATGTATTAAAATGAAAAAATTGCCGCCGGTAGTCATATGTTTAAAAAATAAAAAAATGCCACTGGTAGGCATATGTTTAAAAATGAAAAAATTGCCGCCAGTAGTCATATGTATTAAAATGAAAAATTAGCCGCCGGTAGTCATATGTATAAAAATGAAAAAATTTACGCCAGTAGTCATAAGTTTAAAAAAGGAAAAAATTGCCGCCGGTAATCATATGTTTTAAAATGAAAAAATTGCCGCCGGTAGACAAGTGGTTAAGCTCTTTGTTGTCCGGCCTGCAGAACCCTGGCTATCAGTTTTGTGCCCGTCCCGTATCTCTCACCCCCCTCGGCGGGAGGCGTGTGCCTGCAATGAGCTGGGTGGAGATGCAAAAACAACATCAAGAGCAGCCAGAGAAAATAGTAGCCGAAGAGGAGCTACAAAGAAGAAAATAAGTCCAAAAGACAGTTACAAAGCCCAGGCCCGGGGCCTCTAGTGTTCCTTTCTGGCATTATAAAAGCAATATAGGAAAGGGGAGACATAGCCAGGAAACAGAGTTGGCTTTAATTAGCCCTAAGTAACGTGTCATTCCACCAACTAACCCCACTCCTCTTTGATGTGCATGACTGCAGACCTGTAGGTCACTGCTTGCTTGTAACGTGTTGTATAAACAGGGAAATAGGGGAAACCTAATCTCTTTTATGATAACATGGCTTGTGTGATGTGTTTTATAAACAGGCACATCAATTATATCGACTATTTCCCTGTTTATGCGCCGCTCTGAAATTAACGAGCTGCCTCTATTGAGGTCTGCAGTCAAACAAGATGTCAGCTCTCTATATCGATGTATGGGGGGGGGGGGGGGTAATGAACCATCATTTACCCAAAACCCATATTTAAAGTCTAAACCCCAAATCTATGTATCAGTTTGGCCTCATGGCTCGCTGTATGCTGTTTCCTTAACTACCTACCTCCCGCAGTAGTTATACTGCAGAGGAGCCTGATCACCTACCTGTACGACAAGGCTCTTCCGGGTTTGCTACTGCCCGCGCTGTGGTTGGACGTTTATCAGCAGGTCCTGGCCAATGATTCATGGCTGAGACCTGCTGATCGGTTGTGTCCAATCGCAGCACAGAGCCCTTTGTTTACAAAAACACAGGGAGGGCTCTCTACACTGATCAGCGATCTGGATGTTTATTTTCCATGCAAAGCAGGGATCAAAAACAGCCAGATAGAAAAGTAAAAGCGGCACACATTACCAGCGCTTTTTTTTCAGCTGGAACACGGGGGAACCTCCAGAACTGAATGGGTGTGCTGGAGGGTCTATTGATGCTCTCTGCTGGGGGATTTATTGTTATCTGTTTTTGTGTGAGTGTCTATTTTTGCTGGTGGGGATCTATTGTTGCTGGGGGGGGGGTCTTATGCTGCTGGTAGGGATCTACTGTTGAGGGAGAGGTCTATTGTTGCTGGCTGCTGGAGGGTCTATTGATGCTGGCTGCTAGAGGGTCTATTGTTGCTGTCTGCTGGGAGATCTCTTGTTGGTATTGTGTTGTGGGAGGTTCATTGTTGATGTGTGGGGGGTCTATTGTTGCTGGGGTGGAGTCCATTGTTGTGTTGGGCTCTATTGATGCTGGCTTTAGGGGATCTATTGTACTGCTTTTCTTGTTATTAATAAATTCTATACAAATTATTTAGCACCACAAAATGATACTTGGTTCTATATTCTCTAAAAGGGATGCTGCTCAGAGGTGGGTAGGGGGTGGAACCAAGGGACAGTGCTCAGAGGTGGGTTGGGGAGGAGACAATAGGTGACTCAGAGGGGGGAAGTTCCTGCACCTATACTCTGAGAAAAAAAGCCCTGCACATTACACATTGTTAGGTGCATATTTAACCCATTGATTGCCCCTAGATGTTAACCCCTTCCTAGCCAGTGTTATTAGTACAGTGTCGGTGTACAGTATTATCACTGATCACTGCATTAGTGTCACTAGTGATGTCAGTGTCAGCTAGTGACCCTCCCAGATAGTGTCTGTTAGCGTCAGATTGCCCACCACCCTATTACAGTCATACTTAGTCGCTGATCATCGTCATTACAGTAAAGCGTCTATAGCTGTGTAAATTCTAGTATATATATATATATATATATATATATATATATATATATATATATATACACCATAGTTTGTAGACGCTATAACTTTCACACAAACCAGTTAATATTTTGTTTTGTAACAGAAAGAAGAAAATATTTTTATTTTGTTTATTTTACGTTTTTGGTCTTTTTATATTTATATGGCAAAAAAAATAAAGTAAAATGTGGTGATCAAATACCACCAAAAGAAAGCTTTATTTGTGTGAATTTTTTTTTATAAATGTAATTTTGGTACGGTGTTGCATGACCGAGGAACTGCACGTAAAAAGTAGCAGAAAATGCTCTGGTCACGAAGGGGGTAAAACCTTCCAAAAGGCCAAGTGGTTAAGCCAATATATTTTTGTGTATGTGAAGTCTCATACCTGGAGATCCTGCCAGTAACAGCACTTCTTATTACAGGCTGACAATGTTTAGCCACTGCCTTGCAATTGGTGGTGTCATACTGCCGTGTGAATGCCTTCGATTAGGTGTTGACCCATCAGGTCTGTCAGGCCCATCAGGTTGGGAAATAAAAATGGCCAACAGAAGGAGCTTGCACCGCAGGCTGACAACGCTGCTGCTAATTGCAGGCAGTGGCTTAGTGTTGTCAGCTGGTAACAGGAAGTGCTCTTGCTGGAAGGATCTCAGGGTAAGAAACATTGAAACACATTCACAAAAATCGGTTTGCTTAACTAAACGGTTATACAATGAGGAACGATGCCAATCGTACTGAAAATAAATTAAGGTTCCCTTCATAAACACGTGTTCTGGGAATGTGGGAAAAACATGCTTTGCACAAGCAATGCCATTGATTGTTAATGGCATCCCACCCCCATCCCATGGCATCCCTGCCTGAAAAGGTGTGGAAGCTTCCTTTGGTGCAATTGTCATGCAATGGGCTGTCCTATACCGTCCTGAAAAAAGCACGCCAAATAAACGTGTGTTAGCACAACAAGCACATGTCAATGGAGCCTTGGGGTTTACATACACATACTGTCAGGGCTTTTTTTCAGCGGAAACGTGGGGGAACGCAGTTCCACCACCTCCATAGTTACACAGGGTGAGGAAAAGAGAGACAATAACCAGCAAGTCTGACAGGGTCATCAGTTTCAATCAGTGCCCATCAGTGCAGCTTATCAATGCCACCTATCAGTGACCATCTGTGTCGCTTCATCAGTGCAGCCTCGTCAGTGCAGCTTATATAAGTGCCCACCAGTGCAGCCTCACTGGTGTCCGTTAATGCAGCCCCATCAGTGCCTATCTGTGTAGTCTTATCAGCGCCCATCAGTGCAGTCGCACAAGCCCACATCAGTGAATAAGAAAAATTACAGATAAAAGTTTCATATGTCTGCAGTGTTGCATTACCACGCAATTGTCATGCAGTGTGACAGCGCTGAAAGCTGAAAATTGGCCAGGGCAGGAAGGGGTAAAAGTGCCCATTATTGAGGTATTTAATTGGCTTTTTGCAGTTCAGAATAGTGAAGGAAAGGGGAGCACTGTAAGCCAGACAGACTGTACAATGTTGAGCATTGCACAGGCTGATGAGAACACACTGACCTTATTTACTGTTACTGTCCCTTCCCTATCCAATCAGAGACAAGGGTGGCCCTTGACCAAGTTGTTTTGTTTTAAGTGCAATAAAGAGACATGAGGTCAGAAGCTGCTAATGCAGTCTGGCAGGGATGCCAAAATTCAAAAAGCAGCTGAACAGAATCACATTTTTTGTTGTTGCTAGTAAAATAGTTAACACTTATGTAAGGGTGGGTTAGAGCCTCTGTCATGTCCCCCCCCCCCCATCTGTGTTCTATTGGGGAGATTTCAGTTCACTTCCTGTCCCATACCAAAAGAGGAAATGCCTCCAAAGTGAGGGAATCCTAGTTGCCTCCGGGATCACTAGAACTATTGTCCCCATTGGAAGATTTCTCCTGTATTCCTGTTCCGGTGACAACCGAAAATGTGGGATTTGTTCTCACTTTCACTCTCAGTGGTAAAGGTAAACAGAACAAATAGAGATAATGAATCTCCCTAACGGACACAAACAGCAATCAAAATCTGCCAGGGGTTCTAATCCCTTTCCACTCTATCCAAACCGGAAAAAAAAGTGTCTTTAGTTACATTTTAAATATCTAATAATCATAGTTAATGCATCTATACCATGGAAGCCCCCTATTCTTGTTTGATAATTTTTTTTTTTTTTTAATACATTTTATTTTCAGGTAACAAAAAAAAAAAAACATTTGTTTTCAAGAGCCGATAGAACACAATGGGGGAAATTTACTAAACACACAGAATCTGGTGCAGCTCCCCATAGTAGCCAATCAGCTTCAAAGTTTTATTGTCAATGCCTTAGTGCCGGTTCACACTACAGCGACTTGGGATCTGACTTGTGCTGCCCCAAGTCGCGCGACATAAGAAATTCCATTGAAGTAAATGAGAGCTGTCTTAATGTACACTACTGAAGTCGCTCCGACTTCAGAAAAGGTTCCTGTACTACTTCAAGGCGACTTCTAGGCGACTTGTACCCATTGATTTCAATGGAAGTCGCCTCCAAAGTCGGATCACTGTCTTAACTGAAGCAACTTTACAGGAAAAGAAAAGAGTTTACTCAGGCAAACCCCTCCCTCCCACAGAGCTGATTATTCTGTGATTGGCCACAGCCAAAGTTGCCTGTCCTGGAAGCAACTTTAAGTTGTGTTGTAAGTTGCTCCAAGTCGCGCTGAAGTCGCCTTGCAAAGTCGCGTTGTAAGTCGGGTTGCCCCTGTGTGAACTGGTGATCTGCCGTGCTGGTTCCAGCTATCGTGGAAGTTCCAGCGCATGCGCAAGCTGATGTGCTGAGATGGTTTCAGCTATCGGGAAAGTTCCTTCACTGACTGCGCAGGCGCAAACTTGCTGACGGAAATCCCCGAACCGCGGCCGGCATCCAGGGCGACGTGGATTTCGAGGTAAGTGGCCAGTCGGCCTCACGTCCTCGCTGCACTCGGATGGCTCGCTCCGCTCGCTCGGCCTCCTGGCTCTTTTTTTAACATCCTCCAATCCATGGGGATGTTAAAGAACGAGCCTGGATGCCGGGCGAGGTTCGAAAATTTCCGTCGGGAAGTTTGCGCCTGCGCAGTCAGTGAAGGAACTTCCCCGAACTTAATTGAACAAGCTAAAGTTAGAAGCTGATTGGCTACTATGTACAGCTTCACCAAATTCTGTGTGCTCCAGTTTTAGTAAATCCCCCCCAAATTTACAGCTTAGAATGTTTTAAATATATCAAAGCCTGTCCAAAAGCACAAATATTTATAAAATAAAATTGAAGAAAACCGCTTGTTTATGATCATCCATTTAAATGACAGAATAGGAGCATCAATACATATAAAAAGTCCACGTCACAGCATGTGAAAATCGAGTAATATGCACAGAGAATGTGTGATAAATCCCTAAATGAACAGTTCAATTGTAATTAAATATCATTTGGGAACCCAGAAGAAGGGCTCTCCTATTTGAGTTCCAATACTCTGATATCCACCCAAACATAACATTACACTTTTGGGTGGACTTCACCTTTACATTGAAAGCAAACACTGCCTTAATGTTGGACTCTGGGCACCAAAACATTCATTTAATTATATTCCTCAATATAAATCCACTTTGTGTGCACAAATTGCCTTTACAAAACCAGATATTCCAATGTAAATGTAGCGGTGGCATCATCACTGTGCTGTACATGACCCGAGCAGAGCTATGGGAGGGGACCCAACAGGCTCCACCCACTACAGGTGAAAAGTACAGGAGAGGGCGGAGACAAGACCAGTCATCCTGCACAAGGAGAGAAAAGCAGCAGTGAGCGGTCTTCCTTACAGGAAGCTCCTACACAGATCTGGAAGAAATACACAAAGCACAACGAGATTCAAAGCAGAATACACACAATCAATGTATTTTGAGAATATTTGTATATTAGTAGTGCTAAAGCCTTATATTTGTAAGCAGAGGTTGACCAGAGGACAATAGGTGCTTACGGAAACAAAACTTTAGAAACACCTTCAATTTGCCGTCTTCAACATGGCAACCTCTGGATTCCTGTGTGCCCGCATTCCAGGCTTCCACTCAAGAAAAGAGCACTCATCACTATCTAGAAAGTCCCCCTGATCCCCATACCTCGGTACTACGTGCCCCATGGTTCCAAGCATTAGTCCATCTGTAATCTTACGTGACCTCGTGTTGGTGTCTTTGGTGTTATCACTTTGTGCAGCCATTTCTTTTCTTACAATCATGAGTCCATCTGTAGTCCTCCCTGGCAGCCTGTGCATGTCAGAGCAAGCAGCATCATAATGTCTGAGGCTCCATTGGACCCTGCGTGGCAGCAGAGCCGCCCAACAGCCATGAACCTGGAGCAACTATCTTTGGACTTGATCAACTGAGAGGAAGGGGCAGCATGCACGGTAAATATTAAGGTCAACTACATTCATTGATATTAAAATGTTAGGGTCTGAAAACACATTCAGCTTTAAATACTGTATACAGTACTATAGTAATGAATGTAGCCAATGCTATTATAAAATATCCAAGGGGGCTTTTCCAGCTAACCCTCCTGCCTGCATGCCTGAGCTAAGGGCAGATCGATTTCAGGAAGTAAATGCTGTATGAATCATCTGCCCTTACTCAAGATGGCCGCAGCTAGAAATTATAGGGGGTATTTTTCAAATAATCATGATAATAAGGAGGGGGGGGGGTGTTGCTTTGCATATTAAAACCATTAATTGACTAGTGTTTTTCGGTTTGTGGTGGTCACTGGTCAGACACAGTTTAGTTCTGCTTTAAGTTCCCTTTGAAGTACTTTAATCAGGTTGACCTTAGCATCTCCATAGATTACAATGTCTGAAAATTAATAAATGGGGCTGCACTCAGCTAAACTTATATCTTGATATAATCTGTTATATCATTAAATAATGAAATTAATAAACAGGTTTTCAAGTTGAAGTACACCTTTACAGCACATTTGATATTAAAGTGTCACTAAACCCCGGACCCTGCATTTACTATATCTGGTCTCCCACGGTACACAGACCATTGAAATGCATTGAAATTATTTTAGTAAATATAAACTTCTAAATACCTTTTCTCATCAGCAGTATATAGCAGTCTTGTGACTTCTATCAGTGTCTAGTTAAAGCTTGTAGGAGGAGTTTTCATTCTCTTCTGACTGTCCTGTCAGGCTGCATGACTCCTGACTTTCTGTCTGGACAGTGCTGATTGGCCCTGTGCCGATCACATTGTACCCTCCCCCAAAATAAAACTCTCCAGCAATACATACCAATCTGGGCATGTGCAGAGTGCTTCCAAGGCCCTGTACTATCAGCAGATAGATTGGGGCCAGTGGAAGAAGGCGAGGTCAGAGAAGACAGGATCAAACAGACTTTTTAAACAATGTGGGGGATTAACCCCTTAGGTACCGCAGTAGGTATAAAGCATACTTAACTGCATATATAGACTGATTTTACTGTTTCGGGTTTAGTAACACATTAAAGCGGTATTAAACCCAGAAGAAAACATTTATTACATGGCAGCTTACCAATTCTAAGGCCGAGTACTCACGAGCAAACATGTCCGTTCGAAATGTCCGACGGGCTGTTTCCGGCGTACAAGGCTGTTTTTTCATTTGGCCCGCTGGCTTGTACACACCAGCGGACGATATTTCCCTGCGGACCTGAACGCGTGCACGTAATCCACGTTTGACGTCACTATAAAGGGAAAGGCCAAAGTCAATGGCGACGCCCTCTGTTCCGCTTTTGCTAGTTACGGCTTTGCTCGTGTTAGTGAAGGTTTGGTTAGAGCTGATTCGCGCTTCTCGGTCTCCAGGCTTTAGCAGGTAGTATTTTCTCGTTCAGTGCGTGTGCTTGTGGGTACGTAGTTGGCATTCGGGTACAGGCGTGCAGTTCGTTCTGCTTAGCAGATTCGTACTGTGCGTTCGTATCTGTGTGTCGTGCGTTCTTTGCAGGTACCACTGGATTTGATTGTGCTTTCTGTTGGAGTGTGTTCTTGACTGACCAGCCGGCCGGTTTGAAGCCATGATGGAGCAGCAGCGTCAATTTTCGCGAGTTGGTGCTGTTTATGGGATGGCTGCTGGATATGTTCATTATTCCAGTACTTTGGCCAGAAACAGGGGGCGGAGGCGTTTCTGGACCAAGAATTGGTTGCGCCAGCGTGACCAGTTCTCACATATGCCTCTGCTTAGGGAAATCCAGGAGAATAATCCTAATGACTATAGGAATTTTCTCCGCATGACGGACCCCGTATTCAACAGTCTGCTGGATCTTCTGTCCCCCTATATCACGAGGCAGGACACTGTGATGCGCCAAGCCATCACGGCCGAGCAGAGGCTTATTGCCACGTTGCGGTACCTGGCGACTGGGAGGAGCCTGCAGGACCTCAAGTTCTCAACAGGCATCTCTCCGCAGGCGCTTGGGGTCATCATACCGGACACGTGTGCTGCCATCATTAAAGTTATGCACGAGGAGTATATGAAGGTAAGTTTCCTCATTTTAACCTCACAATGTGTCTTTAATAATGTGGCAAACTAACTTTTTATTTTATTTCCCAGATATGCTGTGTGTTTAACTAACGTTCCCTTTTCTCACTATGCATGTTGATATCAGCTTTTACATGTTCTTTTTATTTTGGCCTACCTGCATATTTTGATCTTACCCAATATTAACCTGTCCAGCATGCTATCTTCGGGCCAACCCCCACCATGCCACTATTTTTTTATTTTTTTGGTTTTCTAAAAACAGTTTAAACACCCCCCACCCCCCCCTTCAAAGTGTTTTTGTCCCCATCAGAGGGCTGTGGAGTCTCTTATTAATTAATTGGCCCTATATATTTGTGCCCCGAAATTCTCCCTTCATAATTTGCAAATGCTATTTAAAAAATGTAAAGTTGCACAAGGATGCTTGTATGATTATGTTTGCAATGTTTATGTGCCAAAGTACTAAATCTCTTTTTTTGTTTGTCCCCACAGCTACCCTCCACACCACAGGAATGGCAGTCTGTGGCTTCCCAATTTGCCGAGCGGTGGGATTTTCCTAACTGCGGTGGAGCAATAGATGGGAAACACGTCCGCATTGTGCCCCCACCCCACTCGGGGTCCTACTATTATAATTACAAGGGTTATCATAGTATCGTGTTGATGGCGGTGGTGTCGGCACAGTATGAGTTTCTATATGTGGACGTGGGGAAGAACGGCCGGATGTCAGATGGGGGAGTGTTCGCACGGACTGATTTCTATGATCGTCTCCAAACTGGTGGTCTGGCATTGCCACCAGATGAAGATAATGTGGAAGGACTTCCGTTTGTGTTCCTAGCGGACGAGGCTTTTGGCCTTGGACCTCACCTAATGCGGCCTTTTCCCCAGAGGACCCTCACCTCAGAGAGGAGTGTGTTCAATTTTCGGTTGTCCAGGGCTCGGAGGGTAGTCGAGAATGCCTTTGGGATCCTCAGCAACCGGTTCCGCCTGTTCCTGACATCGATACATTTGGCGGAATATAAATTGAACACCGTTATATTTGCCTGCTGCATTTTGCACAATTTTCTACGCAGGCACTCCCAGACGTACCTAGCCTCCATGGGCTCTGAGGCAGGACTACCCTCAGAGAACATTCCTGGCCTGGACACTGGTCGCGCTGGCTTGGCCCCCCAATCTGCTCGTGAGGTACGCGACAAATATGTTGAGTACTTCATGGGTCGGGGGGCCATTGCTATGCCAGATCATATTTCTTTCTAATTCGGCCCCCAAAGAAAGGAATATTCTCACAACTAATAAATAATTAGACCATTGGACTTTATACAGTTGTTTGTCATTACTGCTTTTTCTCTATTTTTCTGTCTTCCAGGTTATCTCCAAAAATAGTGCACTTCTAGTGCCAGATTTACTTACTCAGATGTATTAACTAACCACATTTGCACATTATTCACTCATCTACTAACTGGGTATTCAGTCTAGAAATAAGAAGCCACTCTTTTTTCTGCTTTTGATGTCTCATTTTTTTTTTTTATTTTAGTCATTTTTTAACAAGAAATGTGTATTTTTAGGCAGAAAACATTTCCTGCAAATTCTTGAGACAAAATATTGGCTTTTAATTATTTATTTTTTTGTCTTTATTGACAGTGATTATCAATAATAATGATCGAAACACAATGTAAGAATAATTTCACTGAAACTATACGCAAGAATTTTTGGGCTTGTCATTTGTTTGTGTCTAATTTTTTTAACAAGATTTTAACACAACACAAAACTTTTTTTTTTTTTTTCAAAAATTAGTTAACTTCTTTCTTTAGGTGAGATTTATTGTTCGTTTTGTGATCTGAAAATGGAAACATTTACAAACCAAAAAAGATCAACACCAAACAAAAATTTAAAAAATGAACAGCAGTCAGTCATATGGATGGTGTGCTTTCACACTGGAACACGCCAAAATTTCTAAATGCACACATTCAGTGAAAACTCGCCAAATGTCATTGGTTAAACAGACAAATGGCCACATGTGCTATCTGACATCATGGGTGATCAATGTCTGTGTTTTGTGGGAGCAAACCCTTCCTCTCAACTACTTGAGGATCGAGGAGGGGTTTGTACCCACAAAGCACAGACAATAGATAGTCTGTGATGGCAGATAGCACATATTGGCACACTGTGTGTGCATTTAGAAATTTTGGCGTATTATAAAGTACAAAAATTAAAAAGGGTTTTGTGGGCGGGGGATGGGCGGGGGATGGGATTCTGTGGTTCAGTCTTTGACACGGCCCATCATGTCCATGATATTTTTGTAATTTTGGTTGATGACTAGCATCCTTTGTCGCATGTTCTCCATTTCCGTGCTACACTCTGAAATGACATTTCGCACATTCTGCTCCATGACTAGCATCCTTTCCTGCATAATGTCCATTTCCGTGCTGCACTCCATTAGTTGCTGTATAATGATAGAAGCACTTGCACGTGAAAAATGTGCTACTCCATCTTGATCCCCTAAAAAGAAACAAATTGGCATTCAAAATATGTAAATAATTTCCAGCCTATCTGCATATGTTTGGCCCTATTAATATAGGGGTGACACTGACCTGATGGCCTGATAATTTCCACATCCCCAATTTCTTCATCTTCTATCACTCCTCCTTCTTCCACCACCTCCCCATCATCTTCTATCACTCCTCCTTCTTCCACCACCTCCCCATCATCTTCGACTCCTCCTTCATCCATCAATCCACCTTCTTGCAATTTGCCAAATTGTTCTTCCGCCACTTGCCCTTCATCTGATATAAATTCTAAGTCCAAAATAACTTCTTCCTCCTCTCTTCCTTCCTCCTTTCTTCCTTCCTCTTCTCCTTCCACATCCTCTTCTCCTTCTACATCCTCTTCTCCTTCCACATCCTCTTCTCCTTCCACATCCTCTTCTCCTTCCACATCCTCTTCTCCTTCCACATCCTCCTCTCTTCCTTCCCCAGCCTCCTCCTGCTCAACATGTGGAGGTGTTTGATTTTCCGGGTGTCTGGCCCTCTCTGCCTCCTCCAATTGCTGGCGTCTTCTTTCCCCTATAAGAAATAATAAAAAACAAAAGGTATACTCATCAGCACACTGATATTGGATATCATAAATCGCACACATTGCATAGACGATACATTTATGATGATTTTTGGTTGTTTATTCTTTCAGCAATCCTCCATTTTTGGCGTAGTTCTAGGCCAAGCTCTGATCCTGCCCCTTTTTTGCAAAGAAGTGACACAAATGGATGTCCCCCCAAAACATTAATTCTCCTCGACCCTCCAAATAAATATACTTTGATTTTTGAGACACAGGTGCTTTGCATTTCAAGATGTTAAAACATCAGCTTTATTTGCATTTTGGAGAATGAATCTTGTTTGCCTGTCACATTCACTCAATTTAATTTCTGTGATTTTGCTATTCAACAATGTTGGAAAACCAAGTTTGGGGCCAGTCAGCCATGTCCAGGTGTGTTGTTCCTGGAGTAACGTCACATTTTTGCTAAACAATGTCATATTACGCGTGTTTACTATTTCACAAAATTTGTTTAAGGTTGTTATTTGACATAAACACAATACAGTATCTACACGTGTTCAAAAGTAAAAGCAGGCCAAGGAGGCAGATGTGAAAAAATACATGTCAACAAATTATTGCAGACATTCCCCCCCCCCTTAAATAATATGGACTTACTTTTACGCAGAATTTTGAGGATCTTCTTCATGTGATGTGGCTCCCTCAATTTTAAATCGGACCAACGCTTCCGTAGTTGCTCCTTTGACCTGGTGACACCAAACATTCTCCTCATTCTCCTTGCCACCTTGTCCATTATGTGTGACTTCCTACGGTTCGGTGTTTTGTAGGGCCCACATTCACCATCATAATCCTTCCTCCTCATGATGTAAACCAACTCCACCATTTCTTCGAACGCCATATTAGTGGCTTTATATCTTTTAGGCCTGGATCGGGACGGTCCAGCCTCTGTCCCTTCACTTGCGCCATGAGAGCTCCGTGCCCGCTCGTGTGACATCGCCATCTTTCCTTCCCACAGAGATTAGGGGCGTGGAAACGAGGAAATGTCCCGTCAGGGGCGGAGATGAGGGCGGGGATTATTGCATATGCGGAGTGTCGCGAATGCCAACAACGTATTGACGTAGGTTACGCGGAGAATATTCGCGCGATTCCAGAACCTACACAGTTAACGCCATATTTACTTTTTCAATTGATTAGGGGCATGGCAAAGGTGACGAGGGCGGCGTTTCATACATACGCGGAGTGGATAAAAGGCGCTTGACGTGATTACGTAGGTTACGTGTTAATTCAGCGAGCGGAAGAAACGAGGATTGTGAGAGAGGCAGGTAAGAAATTTAAACATGGGATCAGCAGCGGGCTCTAAAATGTAGAGCAATGGGATGGGGGTTTGGTCTGTTGGTTGCACAGTTTTATTAAGCTATTATGTCTCTTGGATACCAGAATGTGATTTTCATACCCAAATGCTTTTGTAGACATCACAAAATAGAGAGATCAAAAATGCTGTGACTCATTAGTAATTATGTAGGGTGTATTCAGATCAGGCCAAGTATTGTTCTGTGTTGGTTGGACAGAGGTCATTAGGAAGTTTCTTTCATGTAATCAATGCTGAGGGGCAGGATATCTACACATGCAATAGTGCCTTGATGAATGCTGTCATTTGTAAGAATTGTGTATGGTTGTAGATTTATATTATTTCCTGCAATGTAACCAAAGGGGCGGCATGTTAAAAAAAAATGTTAGCTAAAACCAACCAATGGGGCAGAGCTGGCCAGCATTTTCAAAACAAGAGACACTGTGTTTGTATTTCTATATAGGTACTACTTTTTTAACAACATATTCTATCAATGTAAATGCTGAGGCTTTTTTTAATTGTGTTTTTGGTTTCTTTTCATTTTTTCTATCTAGAATAAAAAAAATAAAAAAATAAATTCACAATGGATCTCCTGCAGAGCCAAGACATTATCCAGCATTTGCTGGATAAATTTCGGGAAATGCCCATCCTGTGGGATTCAAAGCAGGACCATTACCACAATAAGGACGTACGAGCGGCAGCACTTGAACAGCTAGCAGCATACATGAGGACATGGGTGCCAGAATGCAGTGCCAACATGGTGAAGGATAAACTTGCCAACCTCAGGGGCACATATAGGAGAGCGTACAAAGCTCACCAAAAGCAGCTAAGATCTGGAGCAGCAGCAAGACCACCAAAGGAACCCAAGCTGTGGTATTACAACCAGATGTCATTTTTGCGGGATCAACTGGAAGGCAGGCCATCAATGTCGAGTCTGAATCCCAACCTTTCCTCCACGCTACCTCCCAGCGGGACTTCCCCAGATCACCACAGCCCTGCAGAGTCGGATGAAGAGGGCCTGGCTGACAGAGAGGCAGATCTGCGCCTCTACGATGATGAGGTATAGTAGTTTCATAACTATTTATGTAATAATATTAATTATTGTTTGATTCTTGACTTGATATTGGTTAATAAAATACAAGCTGGGAAGTAAAAATCTAAAATCGTGGGCAAACAAATAGGTGTCAGGGATGACAACTGCAGGGGTCAGAGGGTGAGTCTGTTTTCAAGTTTAAATTCAAGGCAAAAAATAAGATTCAAGCATGAAAATGTGAGTGAGTATATTCCTAAATATATTACAACATGTCCCTTTTTTTTACACAGGAAGAAGAGACCAGCCAGGAGGTGGCAGATCCTCTCCTCACTGACAGCCAGGCCGAAGGGGTCAGTGGCAGCCAGGAGGAGGCCGGGCCCAGTGGCGTTCAGCAGCTCCCCAGGACAACCACCACCAGCCAGGCTCCTCCACTTTATATTAGGCCACCAGGCCGTAAGAAGAAATTGGGGGCAGTGGAGGAAGCCAGCCTGAAAATGATTCAGGAGGCGAGTGCCATCATGAGGGCCCCCCTCAACCCCACTGAGGCCTACAGTGCCTCCGTGGCACATGACCTGAATCAAGGCACGGAGGAGCAGAGGCAACTGGCAAAGGGCGTGATCAACCAGGCCCTTTGGTGGATGCAGAGGGAGCTGCTGACCCCAGACACTGGGCTATGTGACCCGGCCCGGCTTGCTGAACACCATTCTCCTGCTGCCACATCATCCCCACCTGCAAGGGCCCAGGGAAGACCCGCTGGAAGGCAGCCTGGAAGGAAGGTTGCAAGGAAGAGGAGACGTTGATGCCCTGCCTTCCATTTGATCCCCCACAAATGGCATCTTGTTTGGACTACCACAGCTTGGGTTCCTTTGGTTATGTGCTGCTGCTTCAGAGTTTAGTTTGTGTGCTTCCTGAGGTTGGCTAGTTTATCCTTCACCATGTTTGAAATGCAAGTTTGCATGTATGTTGCTAGCTGTTCAAGTGCTGCCATTCTGTTTTTGATCCTTTTTAGAATTTGCTCAAATAAAAGCCTTTTTGTTGATTTGAAAAACGTGCCTATTGTTTGTAATACTGTGGGTATTATTTTAGGCATCAAACATTACAAATAAATAAAATGATTAATCTAAAATATTCACTAACTCATGTGGGGGGGGGGGGGGGGTCATTTGGTGTGCCAACATGGTAGACAATTTAAACAACCTTCAACAAAATCATGTTAAATATACAAACAAAAGCTAAATCAAAACTATTTCCTATTAAAATATTCTAAATGGTGACATAACTATAAACACCTAAAGAAAGTGGGAAAGATAACCATTAAACATTAAAAGCAAAAAAATTGAAATGTGGAGGACCACTAAAAATATGATACGTCGGGCCAATAAAAGTTTGCAAAAATCTTACTACATCACAGCTAACAAATGTCACTTTTGAGTATGGAACAACTCAGTTGAAATAACATGAGCTAAATAACTGATTAGTTATAGCAAGAGAAGAATGAATAAAACGACGGCATCAAGCATTGGTTATTGTGTGTTTTGCTTCAGTGTTCTATTGCTAGAATTAATCTTTCTATTGACGAATGTGCCATATCCCAAAGAAACGTGAGTTTTACCTGAACGAGCGCTCCCGTGGCCTCATTTAGTCTGAGCATGCGCGGGGTTTTTGTACGTTGGTTTTGTGTACTCACCACCAAACATGTACGTTCGGACAGGATTTGAGCGGACGGTTTTAAAACAAGTTTGGAAATAAATGTCTGCTGAAAAACGGCCCGGCGGGCAAATGTACGGTGAAATTCTGTACGCTCGTAACTACACACGACCAAACATGTATGCTGAAACTGGTCCGCGGGCCAGTTTCAGCAAACATGTTTGGTCGTGAGTATGGGGCCTTAGATGTGATGGCTGTGTTAGTATTCTTTTTTAGGCTTTCTTTCTTTTATTTTTAGTAAGGCTCCATTCACATTAGTGCATCTCCAAAGTCGCACGATTTCCAGTGCGACTTTGAAGCGCGACTTTGACCCCCACTTTACATTCTTTGAACCAAAGCTGCACCAAAGTAGTGTGCTTTTCAAAGTCGCTGGTAATGGGCTGCGTCTTGTCATGTGATGTCAAAGTCACATGACAAGTTGCACAAGTTTTAATATGTTTTTTTCAAAACAACAAGCTATCCTGCAGATGTAGCAGTTACAGAGTCTCCGGTATTCAATGTGAAACGAAATTTGCTTTTTTACATGATTTGATCTTTGAAATAAATATTTACACATTGTTTTGAGTAAAGATTGTAAACTCCTTTAGTGAAGCATCTTCAGTGCCTCTCCTAGACTAATCATTTTAGGAATCAGCCCTGCCCAGGTTACCTCTGTGGACTACAGTTCACCTCCTCACTATGTAATGGAGCAGAGGAGGGGGAGGTGTTCTGTATGCCTGTCCCAGGGAGACAACGCTGCTCCTCCATAGATACAGTGATTGAGCGTTGTCAACCTAAGACAGAAAGTATATTACTGGTAGGATCACCAGGTGAAAACATGGGGAGAAATAAGGCTGAAAAAAATAACGTAATATAATACTGGTAGGACGCAGCTGTGTAATTCTCAGGACTGTATGGAGAGAAATCTTCGGGAGGTAAAATGGCTCTCATATACTGTATGTATTTCACCTCTGGTTTGTCTGGAGTTAAAGTGTTACTAAACCCAGGACCCTGCATTCACAATATCTGGTCTCTCACAGTACATAAAACACGGAAATGCAATTATTTTAGTAAATATAAACTGCTAAATAATTTTTCTCATCAGCAGTTTTTTAGCAGTCTTGAGACTTCTATCTAAGCTTGTAGGAGGAGTTTACATACTGCACTGGCTGACATATCAGGATGCAGGACCTCTGACTCTCTGTCTGGACAGTGCTGATTGGCCCTGTGCTGATCACATGCACCCTCCCAAGAAAAACAAAAACTCTCTAGCAACACACACCAAACTGAGCATGTGCAGCCTGACTCCAGTAACTCTGTTCTATCCGGATTGTTTTGGAGACAATGTAAGAAGTGGAGGTTCTGTGCATACAGGATGAAACAGCCTGTTCACACAATTAACCCCTTAGGTTCCACAGTGAGGATACCAAGCATGCTTTACCGCATATACAGACTGATTTTACTGTTGTGGGTTTAGTATCACTTTAAGCTTTAAATTGTCATCTTGATATTGTAGGTAAAATGGCCCAAAATTGCAGGCTTGTATTGGCAATATGGCAGTTTCTTTCTGCTAGGAGATCTGGTCTAAGCTCCTGTAAGCTGCTTAATCACATAGTTGAAAATACATCAGCGGCCCCTGCAGTGTATGCTCTATGGATGGCTGATAATATTACATATCCAGAGTGTGACACCACTAATACAAATCTGCAGCTTTGCATCATCCTGCACCCAATATATGACTGTGCCCTTCTCCTGCTACAGACTACCTATTCACCTCCCAGAGCATGAAGCAGGGTGGCAACACACAATCTAACAGGAAGACAGTTGTCACCCCTCAATAGGGGCTTCCTGAACATGAATTCAGGCAGGATTACCAGGTATTAGTTTAATACACTGCAGTTGTAAAATTACTAAAAACAACTTTTGGCATCATTACCATAATAAAGCCTGTAGGAGATATCATTGATTGGGTTTAAAGAAGAATTCCATTTTTTTTCTCACTTTTGATTGTTGGTTTTGGCCAAGGTGGTCCAAATTAATTACTTCAATGCCAGAGCAGTCTGGCCACAGTTGGCTGTGCTGGAGAGGCAGTCAGATGACGTCACAATATCTACCTTGGCCAATCAGAGGAAACCTTGTATTGACTGATACAAGTACAAGGCTTCCCCTGACTGGTGCCGATGCGCTAAGACTCAATCAATACCGGTGGCAGAGAGAAAGCCAGAGCACAGTGCTGCTTACTGTATAAAGCTAATCCTACTACAGTCAGAATGTTCTGGCATGGAAGGAATTTATTTGGGCCAGCTTGGCCCACGCCAACTATTAAAAGTGATAGTAAACCTGGAATTTTACTTTGCGTTTTTAGAGATAGACAAGAATGCATAATGTAAAGTCTTTGAATGTTTTAAGACACACACATAAAGGCATAAGGTATATGATTCTATCACAGTGTGGTGATGTATTAAACACCTTGTAGCGTATCATATGTGAATATTTACCATGTTAGCTCGTTGTATATGTAGACTCTGCTTCATCTGGCCATCCACAGGTAAAAAGTCATTTGAAAAAATTAAATATCGGAACTCTCTCTTTGATTTTAAAATAGTTAATGGGGTCAAATTGGTGATCATTTTCAAACATAGTGACAAAATAAATAGAATAAGCGGGAGAATTTTTTTTAGAATTTGCACGATTCTAATGAATGGGTTTTTCTTTCAGGAAGTTCTATTTATCCCAAAATCGAGTAAAAGTGAATGAAATTTTGAAGTACTTTTGAACAGCATCTGCTGACATTATTGAATGCACTGACGAGATTGTACAAACTTTTGTATGAAAACCTACCAGTGTATGGATACCCTTATACCACAGTACGGTTCCTTACACATGGCAGTCCATTTGTGACCCAGGATTAGGAACCAGGTTTGTCGGACCGAACACAAAAATGTTGTGCCCAGGCCCACTTTTACTGACCGGATCGGACATGGGCGGATATAGGTAGACCCATGTCCATTGTCCAACACCAAAATGTTGTGCCCAGGCCCAATTTTACTGATCAGATCGGATATGGGCGGATATAGGCATACCCACTTTTACTGACCGGATCAGATATGGGCGGATATAGGCATACCCACGTCCATTGACATTCAGCCACCCATAACGATTACAGGGTAGATTGGAAGAGATCAACAGGCCCATTGTTGTCCGATACACTAATGTTCAGCAATTTTTTCATTGCTTTTCCCAAGTGGGTCCACACAAAACCAGAGTTGACAAACCCACTCGCACAAAGCAAGAAAAAAAAACAGGAAAAGCTAAACATCAGTATCACCCCGAACTAAAGAAGTGGCAGTTTATAGCCAAAAAATTTGATGTTCATTAAACCTGGTGACTCTGAGTCATCATTAGAATCACGACAACGGGCACCTCTGCTGTTCAAACCACAGATGGGTCTTTTGACCTCTTTCTATGTACGTAGTTTAACATTCACCTGAGAACCCTGCAGAGGATCCAGGATTGGGACTCCCGTGTCATCGAGTGTGAGGTAGGTAATCCTGCATGGAGACAGGTTTTTTTTCACCCGCGTCTACAGAAGGTTGCGTGTTTTTACACCACAGGGTTACCGCAACCTCAACAGAGGACACCCCAAACCTTCCCATGGGTCTATAACAGGGTTTCTCAACCGGGGATCCATGGAACCCTCCAAAGGGGGGTTCCTTAAGCAATAAGAAAATTCTGCCTCTCAGATGAGTTCCTATTGACACCACTTATAATTTTAACTATTTGTATTCTTCCCAATGACTACAAGTGTAAGGAGCATTCTTCCCCCTGACCATCACACTAACGTATTATGTATGTTGTACATTAGTAGTAATAATTTGTAGATGAGGTTCTCTGAGACCAGAAAGGTATTTTAAGAGTTCCTCTGTGTTGAAAAGGTTGAGAAAGGCTGATCTATAATCAGCCATTGCAGTTAAACGCTTCAATCCTCAGTGGACCACCACATCCTAAATCTCATGGGGATCACATGGGTCCCTTTCTCCCCCATCACAAAATAGATGAAATATTGGAACGGACACCAAAGTCACATATGTGACATCTGTTTCCGCTCTGATCCGACTCAGTGGAGTCTTAGTCTTGGATCCCCTGCTGAGACGGAATGGAGGGTGCTCATGTGAAAGGGGCCTTACACTGCATAGTATTTACACTTTACTGTCAGTGTATATGTATTAGACTGCTTCAAGTGGACAGATCTGCTTTAAGTGACTGAACAAAATATCATATTATCAAGTTACTGATTTCTTCCCAGTGGTTAATCAGCAGGGATGGTGAATGGAATGGCTGATATACTACAAACATGTACATGAAACAGAATTGGGAACATATGGCACAGCAAGCAAGTCTAAATGGGAAAGTTAAAACAAAAATTACTGTCCGCCTAATATAACAATAATAACTCAAAAATTGCAATGAGTCGTTTAATGTAGAGACCGCTAAGCCCTTTATTGGGCAGAATTCTCCATGCGGCCGAGCCTATATTCATAACTATTAAAGTGAAAGAGGATTTCCGTTTAAAAATATTATGTTATTACTAGCCTCAAGGAGGCAAATGTTGCAACTAAGCCTTCCAGTCTAATTAAGAAAATTCGGAGCAAGAGTAATAAAAGAGTGCATGGATCCCCCGCTCATTGGATGAACTCTGAAAGACGCCAATGTTAACAGGCTGCATGATGAAAGCACCATGTTATGGTGGGAAGGTGGACTTCACATTCGCTAGTACTGCTGATGACACCCAGGCCATGCTGGGGGGTGGGGGGGAGGTTGGGTTGGGTATATTGTTAAGACAAATCCACACTACTGATAAAAAAAAAAAAATCAAGTAATAAGATATATTTATGATAAAAAAAAAAAAATCAAAGTGTGTATGGCTACCAAGCTGGCTATATTCAGGACTTCTTAGAACTCATCCACACCACTCTTATTAATGCGTGTAAAACATATGTGTGTTATGTGCTGATGTTGCATTTTTTAATGCCTTGACGTTTTGCATTGATTTTTTTTTTCCTACCATAGAATTTGATTAATTTCCAGCGCAGACCATGGCAGGGATTGGTGTGAATGGGCACCATTGAAAACAACGCTATTTGCCTTGTCCTTGTGTAGGGACTGTGATGAGCAATAATGCCCAAAGTCAGTGAAAAGGTCCTTACATTTCAGCAGAGACATGCTTGGAAGTTTATGAAAACTCAACAATACATTTTTATCTTATTTGCTCTCCCTTTTTCCCTACAATATAACATTGAAAGAGATTTTTTTTTATATCTATTCAAAAAGTGCAAAAAAAAGTAGCTGTTCATCCTGCCAGAGATCTTGTGAGATGATAATTTCCTCTACTTTGTGTGGCTGTACTTTTAGCAGTGTTCCTTGTTATCTCTGTAAATTACAAACTGCCTCCCCTTATACAGTAAAACCTTGGTTTGAGAGTAACTTGTTTTGAGAGCTTTTGCAAGACAAGCTACATTTTTAAAAACATTTTGACTTGATATACAAGCAATGTCTTGATATACAAGTAGCATATTTTGGCCATTTTGTTCCTCTTATTAGCCCTATATGGCTCACTAGGGATATATTAATTTAAACTGTGCCATGGACAAAATTGTGGTGTTGTCCATTGCAACCAATCAGATGGTCCCTTTCATTCTCAAACTTATAGTGACGTGAAAAATGTCAAGAGGAATCCAACTGGTTGTTCTGAGTAACTATTCAATTTTTATCCTCTTCAGCTTATCCAATCACACTATCACTGGGGTTGATTTACTAAAGGCAAATAGGCTGTTCATTTTGCAAGGGCATTTCCACTTTGCAAGGGAATTTTCTCTTAGTTTAGTGAAGGAGGTGATGTTCTCCTGATTTCCCTTGTCCAATCATGTGCAAGCAAAAACATTTTTTTATTTTTCTTGAATATGATTGGGTGTTCCCTGCAAAGTGAAAATCATATTGCAAAGTAAACAGCCTGCTTGCCTTTAGTAAATTAATTTCTGAATTTCATGTGTTTTTTATAAAAAAAACTTTGGACTTCAGGCCTATGTGAACAGGACTTCCTACCTCCTCTTTCAGCAGTCTTTTGGTTGTTGTTCAACAGGCCTCTTGCAACAGGATTTATTCAGTTCAGGTGATTCTGCTGAATTGAGACTGGTTTAAGTAGTAAAAGTTGTTCACTTAAAGTAAATAAGGTGAACCTGTCCAATCATAAACAAAAGCTCATCAAAAATATGTGATGTATTCTAGAGCATGATATATTGAACACAACATCGCCCTATTTACTAAGCTCAGTGAACAGTCACATTTCTAAGTGAACGCCCCAACTCTATAAGTAAATTAACCCCAATTTTTCCCTTCATCCCTTTGTTGGACAATGTACAGATTGTAACCAATAGAATGAATTTGATGAACCGCCCAAAGGTGTGTATAAAGATTTGCATAAATAGTAAATACGGATATAGAAACTGCACGATACTGCACGATACTCTTGGACAGATCTGCATATATTGATGCATGTAAAACAAAATATGAAATCTATTAAAACATTTCACTCTTCTCTAAAAAGGATTTTATTTATTTATTCTATTAGTTGAACTTTACTAGATGGACTTGTGTCTTTTTTACCCTAACTATGTAACTATGGATATTTGGAGATTTTTGGAAGTCAATTTTACATCAGTCATATAAAAATACATGCATCCTAAAGACTCAAACGCAATCTACTAACACCCAGACAAAATGGAAAGCTACAACTGACGGCTACTTTTATGGTACAATGTAATTTTTACCTTCCTGAGCAAACGTTTATGATCATGGATGGAAAACTGTATACAATGTTTGATATCCTTTGGATGGGCATAACTTGTAATATTCCATTAGTGAATAGGTAAGAAACAAAATGGAATATTCTGGATCCATAAAATTCTATAAAGGCTGTCCTAATAAATTGCTGCTTTTTGAATTATGGGGTTGATTTACCAAAATCTGATGCAGATGTGCAAAGAAACCAATCAGCTTCCATTTTTTTTTTTTTGTCAAAGCTTAATTGAACAAGCTGAAGTTAAAAGCTGATTGGCTACCATGCACAACTGCACCACAATTTGCAATCTCCAGCTTACTGTCTTTCTAAACATCTATGATGTTCCAAGAGAAGGTTTTGCTTCTCTTGTATCCTAATGCTAAAAAGTCTGAACTGGAAAGAGTCCATGACTAATGAAGACTGGAGATGTGTTAGGCCTCGTACACATGACCGAGTTTCTCGGCAAAAAACAGCAAGGAACTTGCTGGGATTTTTTTTTTGCAGAGGAAACGGGTCGTGTGTACATTTTTTGACGAGGAAACTGTCGAGGATCCTGTCGAGCCAAAAAGAGAGCTTGTCTTCTTTTTCCTCAACGGGAATCGAGAAACTTGCCTTGTCAAGTTCCTCGACAGCCTGACGAGGAAAACGATGCGTTTCGCCCGTCGAGTTCCTCGGTCGTGTGTACGAGGCTTAAGTCTACCTTGATGAAAGACACTCAAACATCACTACAATGGGTCTAGTAGCCCTGGGTTTGAATCCCAACATTGACAATATCTACACAGAATTTGTATGTTTGCCTCCTCATCTGTTCATCCTCAAACTTCTACACTATGAAGACCATGACAACATTCTCACTATGGCTTGTACAAAAGGAGCTGATGAAATTAACGGCTCCAAAGTTTCTTTCTTCCCGGATTTTTCAGTGAAAATTCAAACAAATTTTAATTGCTTATGGCGCTGGTCGAGAAATTAGATTGTAAGCGTTTTCTGTAAAGAGCTGAAGAAGATGTGCCAGTGCAATGTAGAACATGTATGCATGATAAAAAAGGAATTTTACACACACACACACACACATATATATATATATATATATATATATATATATATATATATATATATATATATATATTCCAAAGACATGCTAATAGATTAATTGGCTCCTGTCTAAATTGGCCCTGGCATGTGTCTGTATGCAGGTGGGATAGGGACCTTGGATTGTAAGCTTCTTGAAGCAGGGACTGATGTGAATGTACAATATATATGTAAAGTGTTGTGTAAATTGTCTGCACCATATAAATAATAATAATTTAAAAAAGAAAGAAAGAAAAAATAAAAGAAAATAATAATAATAATAATGATAATAATAAAAAAAAAAATATATATATATATATATATATATATATATATATAAATATTTTTTTAATTTTTGTTTGGGGGTATAGAATTGGTAGCACTACCAATAACGTGTTTTCGGGATCACGCGTAAAACGTAACAACGACAACATCCAACTGCTACAGTAGCCTTGCTAGGCATCAAAATTGCAATGACAGCTCAAGGCTCACATATCTTCGTACAGCCACTTTCTAACTGTTAATGACTGGTAATTGGAAAAAGAGACACACACTAATGGAATCCATGCAAGGAACACGACATATGTACAGCCGGCCCGCATGTTTACAAACCGATATACCTGCTTGGCTTGACATGCAATCATTCAGAGTAATGTTTCTGCAGTCATGTAACCTATAGAATTTCGGGGCAGGCTTCTCAAGATAATAAGTGACTAGATTGATTGACAGTGAAGGCAGATCTGCTGTGCTATTGGCCACAAGTTTTATGATGTCAAGCCAAGAGATTGCCTCTCGCTGCTGGTCGTTTTTCAGCAAATAAAAAAAAAAAGTGTCACAAACACCATGCAGATAAATGGCCAACATTAATCTTTAAATCTTTAAATCTAATATTAATTCCCTAAAAATTCTTCCCCATGGTTTATTATTGTAAGACTTGGTTTACATGTATTAATATCTCTCGATATGTAATTTCTGTCTGTATAAATATCTTAAATAATTACATATTAGATCTTACTCTTCAAACCACTTTCCTGGCTTATCATTCAGGTACAAATTGAAGCTGATTTACAAATCAGTTTTCAAAATATTCACACAACAATTTGTGTAAATATTAACTTCAATTATCCAAACATGTGAAACGCAAATTCTCAATTTTATCTGCATGTGATTGAATAACTGAAGTGAATATTCAGGCTCTTTACTGCATGTAGATTCTCAATCAGCCTAATTGCATATACCCAGACTTTGATAGTCAACAGTATAGGTACCTCTAGGGATCTAAGGATACGGCCAAAACAAAAGGTCCAGGGAGGCTTCTCACCGACAAATTGTTATTATTTTTTTTAACATAAGCTCACCGACAAATTTAATTAGGAAATAATAGAATGTGTACAGCCCGGACCGGAGAGGGATATTGGATAAGATTGCTTGAAATGGTTTACACACATTTAAGAGGCGCTGACATCAAATATACACATTTTCTAAGTACTGGTAATAAAGGCACACTTTAGGAGACACTTATTATAAACACACACATATCATGGGTGCTCTTTACGTACATTTTTGCAGTTTCAGAGCACATAATATAACATTGAAGGGAATCACTGGCCTATGACTAATTTTCAAATTCATCGGACCTTACATTGGTCAAAAAAAAAATAGATAAAGCAAATTATTGATGCTTAAAATTTACGGAAAATGCTATTAAACTATAGATTTCAAGCCATTTAATATCTTCCAATGGGCACATTTTTGAACTTACAGCTAAACTTCACTTAATTACACTTACTGCTTTTGAATATATATGATTAGATTATTTTATATAAAAATTATTTACTTGCCTAAAAAAAATCTTGAAGCAACAGCATTATTTTTTATTTTTTCAAATATAAGGAAATGTTATACACATCTAAACACGTTATTGCTTATTATACACAACAACTAGAATGAAAAATGGATGATAGTCTCTTCAAAGGTAAATTACTCGGAAGTTACTTATTAATACTTTATTTTTTTGTTTACTTTAAGGTCCAAACTGTATAAGTATTATCACAAAAGAAAAACAACACTCTAACAAGTTTGCTAGATTGACCCAAACTTACGCTTGACCTATCATAATAGCAATCATTAGTAATATAAAAAAAATATTATATAGAGAGGGAGAGAGAATATATATATATATATATATATATATATATATATATATATATATATATGAGAGAGAGTGTATAAAGTGTATATATAAAGTGTATATATATATATATATATATTTAACACTACTGTATGCTGTCACTTTTATATTTTTATTATATATAAGTGTATGTAAAGGTGCATATGCTTTATGTTGTATAAGGAATAAGACGTACAAAACTCAGGATCTATCCTGTGTCTCTGCAACTTATTTGTTAATTATACGTTGATGAGCCAGGCAATCAAAGTCTGCGCTGACCATAATTACCTTCCTCCAACATATAATGGCTCTGTACAAAAGCCTAGGACAATTTCATTTACATGGTGGGGGAATTTACAACACTGAAAAATACTCCCCCCGCCCTCCCCCCAAGGGTCTCCAAAAACAAGAGATAGTAAAAAGATTGCATAATGTTTTGTTGTTCTGAAGACTCATAAAATATTGACAGCAGATTAAAAAAAATGATTTCACTAAAAGAGTCATTTTTATGGCCAACTGGGAACTTATTTTATGTTCAAATATCCAATCAGAAGCAGGGATTTTTTTTTATTATTTGCTATATGTGGAATAGGCGTTTGAAACATCATCAGGTCTGTTGGATAAACTTAAAAAATAAACCTACATGGCTTATTTCAGAGCTGCCTATCTTGTTTGTTGTAAATACCCCGCTGAGGAACTAAAGAAAGAAACATTTAGTAAATACCATTATTATGTAATAATAATCAGTTTATATCTATCTATGTTTTTACCAGTTCTCTATTTATCTTTTATCTATCTATCTTTTATTTATCTATCTATCTATCTTTTATTTATCTATCTATCTACCTTTTATTTATCTATCTATCTACACTCTATCTATCTATCTATCTATCTATCTTTTATTTATCTATCTATCTACCTTTTATTTATCTATCTATCTACACTCTATCTATCTATCTATCTATCTATCTATCTATCTATCTATCTATCGTTTATCTATCTATCTATCTATCTTTTATATATCTATCTTTTATCTATCTATCTATCTATCTATCTATCTATCTATCTATCTATCTTGTATCTATCTATCTATCTATCTATCTTGTATCTATCTATCTACCTATCTTTTATCCATCTAGTGATCAATGACGTTATTCATCTGTCTATCTATCTTCTATACATATATGTACGAAAAGGCATATACATACAGAATTTTTATTTTTAAATCATATGCAAGAACCATTTTTATATTTTCTTCAGGAGAAAACGTATATATATGATTTTTTTTTTTAATGATTAAAAAAATGTAATGATGGTAAAAAAAACAGAATGGTTCCTGTTGAGAACACCACTAAATTGAAAACTTCATCCTGCATAATGAAAAGAAAATACGAAAATAGGCTATTTAAAGAAAAACCTTCAGAATTCATTTTTTTCAATCACGTGCACAAAAATAATTGGATTATTGGATATGGAACACAATAAGCCAATTCACCCTATCGGGCTTATGTAAAATAATACCACTCTTTAAAGTAAGCGTTGAGGAATTACTGTTTCATTTCAATGTCAAACTCTGTGATTTATTAAAATGTATGAAGTCTAAACCCATTGGAATCTTTTGATTTCTGGGTACCACTACTAGGTAATAACCACCACCTCAGTTCCTGCCTGGATTCAGACTTCTGGAACAATGTTACTTTATAGAACAAACTTTTACCCAGTTTAGAGGTCGATGACAAGATTCCCTGTGCACTGTTATTTAAGTTTTACCAAATTGGGATTATTTCAGAGTCCTTGGACAAAAAAATCATTACAAATTTAATGATTTTTATTTTTTTTTAGGTTTTTATTAGTTGCACAATTGACAACCTACGCTAGAAAGTTTATACCTCAATTTTCTTTTTTTTCTTTTTTGATGGCTATTATATTGATGGCGAAACTAGACGACTGACAGCTGTCTCCATTTTGGAAGAGGAAAATTGTTTACAGTTTTCATTAACCTCTTTCATGCCGCAGAGGCCTGAGGCATACCAAGCTAGATCTTTTTTCGTGATTGAACAAAAACAAATTATATACATTTTTATATATTTCTATATATATATATATATATATATATTTATATATATATATATATATATATATATATATATATATATATATATATATATATATATATATATATATATATATATATATAGAGAGAGAGAGAGAGAGAGAGAGAGAGAGAGAGAGAGATAGAGATATATAGATAGATATAAAAATAAAGGGATTTATCAAAGGAACGTTCCACTAGTCAGCTCGAAAAAAAAAAAAAAAAAAAAAGTTTCAACAATATATGCAAAAGTGTATGCAACAATTATTTGTTTTGCAGTTATTAAAATAATTAAGATTATTTTTTTTTGTGCTGACTAGCTTGAAAAATGTGTTATTGTGATGGGGAATGTTTGTATCACTGTCAAATTAAACATATTTTGGGTTGCTTGCATTTCTGCTCAGGCTATAAATCGTATCTATGTATTTTTACTATCAAACGCCTGCGCAGTTAAAGTTCAAACATTACAGACATTTTCCAGCATGCTGGAAATATAACCATCAACGGCATTGATTTTTGGAACGTTGTATTAGTAATCATCCTTGTGGCATGTGGCACTTAAAAACATCAGACAAGAGTCAGCATTCTAGAAGTGACTTCATTTGTAAGCATCATAAATTATATTTTGCATGGCCTATAAAACAGAGCCCTAAGAAGGGTGCAGTGGCAGTGTGTTTAAACTAGCGGATCATCTAGGAGGAGATTTACTGCCTAGGTAGATCAGATTCTGTATTCGGAAAGCCTTGGAATCTTTAGCTTTTGGCGCATTAAGGAGCTGATTTATTAAAGGATTCATTTTTACGCTGAGGCGGCGAATCTGCGGTCATTTCAAACATCCAGGGTAAATCATAAAGAAATCCCCCCAAAGATTGTAATTTTGTCATAAATGTTACATTTGGACAATTCATATATAAAAAAATGTATATTAAAAAATTGGGCACCCCTCATACGTTTAATATGTCCAGATATATATCAGAGATAAAATGTGTGTGTTTATACCATTACCTGATTGGGTAGTGTATGAGCTGTCTGTAATGGTAAATGCAGACATTGTCCAGTATGCTGGGCATTTTATATAAACCACATACATAGAATAGTCAAAAGATAGTGCCCGTTATAAATCAGAATGGAAATACTTAGCTAGGTAATCATTTGGAGAACAAGCATCTATTGTCATTCCAGCTATGCCAATGCCAGCTATGCCCAATTTCTGCCCCCTAATAAACAGCGTTCAGTTGGTATATGTCATTGATAAAGCACCCCAATTTCTGTCCCCCAATGAACAACGTTCAGTTGGTATCTGTCAATGACAAAGCACCCCAATTTCTGCCTCCTAATAAACAGCGTTCAGTTGGTATATGTCAATGACAAAGCACCCTGATTTCTGCCCCCCGATGAACAATGTTTAGTTGGTATCTGTCATGACAAAGCACCCGGATTTCTGCCCCTCGATGAACAACGTTTAGTTGGTATAGGTCAATGACAAAGCACCCCGATTTCTGCCCCCCGGTGAAGAACGTTTAGTTGGTATCTGTCAATGACAAAGCACCCCAAGTTCTGCCCCCCGATGAACAACATTCAGTTGGTATAGGTCAATGACAAAGCACCCCGATTTCTGCCCCCCGGTGAAGAACGTTTAGTTGGTATCTGTCAATGACAAAGCACCCCAAGTTCTGCCCCCCGATGAACAACATTTAGTTGGTATCTGTCAATGACAAAGCACCCCAAGTTCTGCCCCCCGATGAACAACATTTAGTTGGTATCTGTCAATGACAAAGCACCCCAAGTTCTGCCCCCCGATGAACAATGTTTAGTTGGTATCTGTCATGACAAAGCACCCCAAGTTCTGCCCCCTGATGAACAATGTTTAGTTGGTATCTGTCATGACAAAGCACCCCAAGTTCTGCCCCCTGATGAACAATGTTTAGTTGGTATCTGTCATGACAAAGCACCCCAATTCCTGCCCCCCAATGAACAAAGTTCAGTTGGTATCTATCAATGACAAAGCACCCAACCTTTACTAAACACATGTGGTTGCTTGTGTAGGCATTGTGCAATGTGAAAAGCTTGCAATCGTATTGTCTCCGGCATGCAAGTAAACCGTTATTCAGTCTACATCAGCTTCTGGAGCCTTGCCAAGTTTACTTATCTCTACTGTGATGAGACACAAAATATTTCTTAATTTGAACAATTATCCGGACATTAGACTCACACACCCCCTTACCAGAACTGACCCCTCCCCATCTCTGAGAAGCATCTCTTGGGTGCAGCCCAGATGGTCCCAAAAAGCCGGTTACGGTATGTGGGGGGGGAACCTACCTTCTTGTACCGTCACTTCGCTGTCACTGCTGCCCCCTGTCATCGGGTCCTTGTCCTCTTCCTCGTTCGGTGGCCGCAGATCTCGGGAGCCCTGCATCCCTGCGGCCGCTGCTTCCTCCAGGTCCAGGAGGTGGCTGACACTGAAGTTCTTCCTGCTGTGGGGAAGTTCTGGGGTTTCCAAAATCCGCATTGTGTTAGGGGGTCCTGACTTGTCCAGGCCAAGATCCCTATCCATACCCCTTGCCCTGGTCACTTTGCTGCTTCTTTCTCCCCCCAGCTCCCCCCTTCCTCAGATCAGACTTTTAGAAAACTTTACTTTCCTTGTTCTGCAAACTTCCGAAAAAAAAAAAAAAAACTTCCCTTCTCCTCTTTGAACTTTTCCAGTAACTTTTTCCCTGCTGCTTCTCCTTCTGCTCCTCTCTCCAACCGTCTTGAATCTGTTCTCTCCCTCAACTGACTTGACTTCCCCCTCTTTTAGTGTGTGCTATCTGCTTTTCTCCTCTTCCTCTTCTCCCCTTCCCTGTCTTCTCTCCCCCTCTAGGGCAGGGACCAACTCTCACTCACATGCACTTTCAGCCAAGTGACCAAAAAACGCCTTTTCTGACGTCTAGAAGAAAACACAACCTTTTTTTTTCTCCCTCTCTCTCTCTCTCTCTTCCCTTTTTCTTTTCTCTCTGGTTCTTGGATAAATCTTTCCACACGCCCCCTCCTTCTCTCAACGGTGACCCTTGACCCCCCTTCCCTTTTTTTTTTCTTCTCCCTAGTAGAGAAAGGAAAGGAAAATGAGATGGTCAGAGTGTTTTTCTTTCAGCTCTTCAAGATGTGTCCTAGTGGTTCAAAACGTGAGGTTAAGTGCTTCTATCAACAAGTGTCCCTAGGAAGCCGGGCTTTCCCAGCTCTAAGGGGTTACTTTGGGGATCGAAAAAATTCCTGGGCTCCGATGGATGACCCTATAATAAGATCACAACACCCAAAGGGCTTTTCAAACAAGGGTTAAATATATATTATATATATTATGTGCACTCGCGGGGTATCAGTATTTGGCGTGTTCGAATTCAGAGACTTTTTTTATCTGATTGTTGAATATTTCAAAAGTCGTGTGGAACTGTCAAACCCTTTCTAAGGCTGTGCAGTGCATTTCAATGATAGTTTCTGGACAATTATAAGTAGGGGCTATAATACATCGCAAATGTAGATCAAAGTATACTGCATGGCAAGAAAGACAATTGTACCATTGTTTTTAAAACAAAAAATTATGGTTGACGATTTGAACTACTGTAGTCGTGTCTTAGACCCCATACACACTATTAGATTTCCTGCAGATTTTTGTCTTCAGATTTACCGTATAATACGAGGTCAAACCTTAAGCGTTTCAATGTTAATGCAATCAGGCAGACCCTTGCACTACATGGTTTTGGTAAAAAATACAAATATCTGCTAGAAAATCGAATAGTGTGTATGGGGGTCTTAGGTATATAAAGACAAACCGATTTCTCATGCACACTTGCGCTTAAAAACGCCTGTTTTATAGGCGGTTTACTTTTTTTCTGCCTCTATGTTAGCCTATGGTGAAGATTTACTAAAACAAAATCTGCACCAATCAGCTTCTAACTTCAGCTTGTTCAATTAAACTTGTATACTTAGTCCACGTTCACATTAGCCTGGCTTGGCATGCAATTTGACTGATTGGCGGCTATTGCCGGCAATGGCACTGTCCGAATCAGTATGGCGCCAACTTTGCGGCACCGCACCAATTCCCAAAACTATTTTTTTGTATTACTTATGGGGACGATATGAATAGACATCTGTGCGTGGAACCACACAGATGTCTGTCAAATCGCCCCTGAAGTCGGACTGCTGAGCACTGATGAGGCGGCAGTAATATGCAGCACTGATGGGCACTGATAGGCGGCACTAATATGCAGCATTGATGAGGCGGCACTAATAGGCAGCACTGATGAGGTGCCACTAATAGGCAGCACTGATAGGCGGCACAAATAGGCAGCACTGATGGACACTAATAGGCGACACTAATATACAGCACTGATTAGGTGGCGCTAATATGCAGCACTGATGAGACGGCACTAATATGCAGCACTGATGGGCACTGATAGGTGGCACTAATATGCAGCACTGATGAGGTGGCACTAATAGGCGACACTAATATGCAGCACTGATGAGGTGGCACTAATATGCAGCACTGATGAGGCAGCACTAATATGCAGCACTGATAGGCACTGATAAGGAGCACTGATAGGTGGCACTGATGAGCACTGATGGATGGCACTGACTGGCATCACTGTTGGGCACTGATTAAGGCTGCACTGATATTCAAGGCAATTATAATCAGCACCCTGATTATCTGTGCAGACTTGCAATTGGTTTGGCATGCAATTTGATTAATTGGCAGCTATTTTCGGCAATGGCACTGTCCGAATCAGTGCGGTGCCAACTTTGCGGCACCGCACCAATTCACAAAACTAGTTCCTGTATTTCTTATGGGGGCGATTTGAATAGACATCTGTGCATGAACCCGTACAGATGTATGTCAAATCACCCGGAAGTTGGACTGCTGAGCCCTGATGAGGCGGCAGTAATATGCAGCACTGATGTGCACTGATAGGCGGCACTAATAGTCAGCACTGATGAGGTGGCACTAATAGGCAGCACTGATAGGCGGCACTAATAGGCAGCACTGATGAGGCAGCACTAATATGCAGCACTGATAGGCACTGATAGGTGGCACTAATGAGCACTGATAGGCGGCACTGATAGGTGGCACTGACTGGCATCACTGCTGGGCACTGATTGCGGCTGCACTGATATTCAAGGCAATTATAATCAGCAACCTGATTATCTTTGCAGACTTGCAATTACTTTGGTATGCAATTTGACTGATTGGTGGCTATTGCCGGCAATGGCACTGTCCAAATCAGTGCAGTGCCAACTTTGCGGCACCGCACCAATTCCCAAAACTAGGTCCTGTATTACTTATGGGGGCGATTTGAATAGACATCTGTGCATGAACCCGTACAGATGTCTGTCAAATCGCCCCCGAAGTTGGACTGCTGAGCACAGATGAGGCGGCAATAATATGCAGCACTGATGGGCACTGATAGGCAGCACTAATATGCAGCACTGATGAGGTGGTACTAATAGGCAACACTGATGAGGTGGCACTAATAGGCAGCACTAACAGGCAGCACTGATTGACACTAATAGGCGGCACTAATATGCAGCACTGATGGGCACAGATAGGCGACACTAATATGCAGCACTGATGAGGCGGCACTAATATGCAGCACTGATGAGGCGGCACTAATATGCAGCACTGATATGCGGCACTAATATGCAGCACTGATGAGGTGGCACTAATATGCAGCACTGATGAGGTGGCACTAATATGCAGCACTGATGAGGTGGCACTAATATGCAGCACTGATGAGGGAGAACTAATGTGCAGCGCTGATAGGCACTGATGAGCACTGATAGGCGGCACTGATGAGCACTGATAGGCGGCACTGACTGGCATCACTGCTAGGCACTGATTGAGGCTGCACTGATATTCAAGGCAATTATAATCAGCACCCTGATTATCTGTGCAGATCTCCCCTGCAAGGAAATGCTGCTGATCAGCTCTCCTCTCCTCACATGCTGATAACCAGCATTTCCTTGTTTACATGTGATCAAAGATCAAAGGGTTAACTGTGTTCCCAGGCAGTATTTGTGCACTGTGGGGGAGGTGCTTTTACTAGGGGAAGGCATGGATCCATGTTCCTGCTTTACAGGAACACAGGAGCAATGCCTGCTGTACTGACAGAACAGTGATCTGCCTTGTTTACATATGCGGATCGCCATTCTGTCTCTCTGTCTAATGATCAACGGGTGCCGGTGGATATTGGGTCTGCGTTATCCACAGATCAGCTCCCACTGTTTGTAATCACAGCGGTAGCGGGTCGCCAGCAGCGCGCATGTGCGCCCCAGACCCGGAAGTGTCAGATCACTGACTGGAAAGAGGCTAACATCAGGGGCGATCAAAGGGTTAACTGTGTGCATAGACAGTGCTTGTGTACTGTGGGGGGGGGGTGCTTTTACTAGGGGAAGGCATTGATCCACGTCCCTGTTTTTCCAGAAACACAGGATCCATGCCTTCCCTACTGACAGAACAGAAATCTACATTGTTTACATAGGCATAGGAATACTGCTGTTCTGCCTCTGTACTGAATGATCAGCGGGTGCCAGCGGACATCGAGTCCGCGGTACCTCCTGATCGGCTCCCGCTGTGTATAATCACAGCAAGAGCAAGCCGCCGGCAGCACTCATTCGTGCCTGCTACCCAAAAGTGCAGGATCACATGTAGCAGCCGCCCTGTAGCAGTATATCTGCTATAAGGCAGTGGGCAAAGTGGTTCGAAAGGCAGAAGGTTTTTTTACATGCAGCTCCCCCCCCCCAATACTTACCTGAGCCCCATCTTGATCCAGTGATGTGCAAAAGAGTGGCAGCTCTACCAGCTTTCTGTCTCCTCATTGGCTGAGACCCAGCAGCGGGAGCCATTGGCAGCTTGCTATGGGGGCACTCAGCGGGGGGGGGGGGGGGGGGGTGGAAGCCAGGAGCGCCAGTGGGGAACACAAGAAGAGGAGGATCGGGGCTGCTCTGTGCAAAACCACAGAGCAGGTAAGTATGTTATGTTTGTTATTTAAAAATAAAAATGTACCTACGCTCCTGGTCCCTCTTCTCTGTCCAGTGCCCCTATAGGAAGATGCTTCTCATGGGGACATTCGTGCGTGCTCACTCCTGAGCCCCTTTCCTGCGTCCATTGAAACAGACAGGGGGACTCCGCCACGCCCCCCGCTCCCTCAACACTGGCTTTGATTGACAGCACTGGGAGCAAATGGCTCCTGGTGCCCCAGCAAAGCCAGCGAGACCCTGAAGTGATGGCTGGAAAGAGCTGTAGATGTGCATGGCTCATAGCGAGCTGCTTGCGAGCACCGAAGAGGGACCAGAGAAGAGGAGAATCTGGGCTGCTCTGTGCATGTTTGTTATTTTTATTTTTGAAACAAAAATGTATTTAAATATGTATTTTTAACTCAAGAAAGTCCTTTCTATTTCTCTCAGCCTTCTCCTGCTGCTTTAATCTGACTTTCTGAGAAGAGAAGCTACCTTCTCCATGGTCGCAGTGTATGTAGGAACGCAGCCACCCTCTCTTGCTTGCTCTTGAGACATGACCACAACTAATGTGCACTGCTCGTTCCAAACAAATTAAACTGAGCGGGAAAAGGAAAGGTTTGGGAGCTCACTGAGCACTACAGAAAGGCAGAACAACACAATGGCCCAGATTCACAAAGCACTTACGCCGACGTATAACACGTTACGCCGACGTAAGTGCAAATGTGCGCCGGCGTATGTGTGGGGCAGACCCACGAACCAACATGCGCCTAAAAACAGGCTACACCCCGCCGACGTAGCTTGCACACGCTGGCGTAGGGTGGGCGCACATATGGGCTGGGTGCAGTGTCATCTTAAGAGCATTATAGGCCCCCGGGCAATACCGTGCACTGGGGCCCTGTCTACACAATTACGCACGAGAATTTACTGACAAAAATCATAACATTTACTGGCAGAACCACATTTTTTACTGCCACTGCAAAAAAAGTACCTAAAATTACAGTTTTCAGTGCCCAACAATGCAAATGTCAGTATTTAAACTATAAACATATAGCTAGTGCTATTAGAAATGTGTTTAAGTTAAACAAAAGTAAAAAAAAAAAAATGTCTTCATTGACATGAAGGTCGGGTTACTATAACCCAGCCAGCACAGAGTTTCCTCTTACATCAGAGTCTGCAGGATTCCCCCTTACAGTGAAAGGGAACTCTTATGTAAAGGGGAACGCTGCAGATCATGATCTAAGGGGGGAACTCCGATGTGGAGGGGGGCTATGGTGACCAGAGACAACCTTATATCAGAGTCCACTGCTTTCTCTTTCCCACTTACATCAGGGTCCGCAGACTGAGTTCCCCCTTGCATTGTAAGGGGGAATCCTGCAGACTCTGATGTGGGGGGTACTCTGGTGACCAGAGACCACCTTCCTTAGATTAAATACACTAAGGTAAGGGGGGTCACTAATATAGGAGGGGGAACCTTTATATCAGTGCCCCCTTAAATTTTTGCATTCACTCCCCCCTTACATCAGCAACCCCCCGCACTCGTGGAGGACCGGATCTTCTCTGTGATTTCCGCGAACTGGGCATGGGCAGTTCTAACCCGTCACTCTCCATAATTTTTTACTGGGGTTGCTGGGCAGCCGGTGGGGCCCCCCAGGCAAGCGGGGCCCCCGGGCAACTGCCCAGCATGCCCAATGGAAAAGATGGCCCTGGCTGGGTGCATGGTGCCGCTTCCATTGATTAGCCATTCAAACATGCAAATGAGGGAAATACGCCGATTCACGAACGTGCGCGTGCGCGGCGCATGCTACGCGAGATGACATGATAGGAGGAGATGAAATGATCGTGGTTCCTAGCTATTAGAAACTCACGATCTGCATCTCCTCTACTCACAGAACAGGGATGTGTGTGTTTACACACACACACGTCCCTGTTCTTCCTCTCGTGCCCGCAATCGAGCATGGCCGGCGGTCATCGTGATCGCATGTCACAAGCATCGGCACACCCACTATGCAGAAGGCGTGCGCGCGCTATCCCGCTTAAAGGAGCCGACGTACAGCTACGATGGCTCACGGGATCGTGCCGACCTGCTGCAGTATAATGACCGCGGCAGGTCGGCAAGTGGTTAAAGTGGTTATATAGTCAATGCATTCCCTGCTTTAAGGTAAAAAAAACTCTCCAATGCTTGTTCCCCCAACTTCTGTATAAGGTGTTTACTGGCAGAAAACAAAATGAAAATTGTGTCGTACTTAGCGTAATTTTCCTTTCCTGGTGCCTATCCACGGCAGCATACACGTGATAGAGTTCCGCCTCGACTCCTCCTTCAGGACTAGAGAATAGCATAAATTAGAGGCATAGCCCCTCCCCCAACATTCTCCGTAATGTAGAATACGGAGAGTGGGAGCGTATGCTGCCATGGATAGGCACCAGGAAAGGAAAATTACGATAAGTATGATTCAATTTTCAATTTTCCTGGTGCCTCCATGGCAGCATACATGTGATAAATAACTATGCTATAACAACAGAAAAAAACACAGACATAGCGGCATAAGGCGCTCTTCTCCCGAACTCTATTGTTGCAAGAGCCCCTGAAACAATACGATAATGTTTAAGGAATGTGTGTCGAGAAGACCAAGTGGAGACCCTGCATACTGTTTCCAAAGAAACATTCGCCCTTGCTTCACAAGATGCTGATACTGCTCTCATTGAATGAACATTCACCTGAGCCAGAGGTTCCAAGTTCTTCACCCTGTAAGCTTTCTGAATTAACTTGACAACCCAGGATGCCAAGGTTCTGGCGGAAGCTTCCTTTCCTCTATTCTTGCCCCATGGGATGATGAATAGTCTTTCAGCATTCCTAAATTTTGCTGTGGCTTCCAAGTAGGCCCTGAGGACTTTGGCTATATCTAACTCATGATAGGAGTTTGATTCTGAGTCCAAGAAAACTGGTAACACACATGGTTCCAAGAGATGTGCTGTTGTGGAGAGGGCCAAGTTCTACCCTGTCTGGGAAAAAGGACATGTGTTCATCCCCCACACCCAGAGAGTGAAGTTCCGAAATCCTCCTGCCGGATATGATATATGAAAGTTGTTGTTAAGGTTAGGTTCCAATTGAAATCTTTTCAACTGTCACGAACGGGTGTGTGGATAAGACTTCCAGTATTAGAGAAAGACCCCATTTTGGAAAGGAACGCCTGTTTGGAGGACGCATCTTTGTACACCTCTGAGGAATGTAACCACTAGAGGATCTTCTGCCCACCTGGTGTTAGTTGCTGCAGAGATTGCGGACACTTGTACCTTAAGGGAGCTCTGGGAGTCCCAAATCGAGACCAGTTTGAAGAAAGCTCAAAACATCAGCAGTGAAAGGGGAGACTGGATCAAACCCGTAGGATAAGAACTTGTCCCAAATCCTTACACATATTGCATTGGTTGTTGGTTTTCTGGCTTTAAGCAGGGTGGATACGACCTCTTGGGAACAGCCTAACAACTCGAACCTCCTCCTTTCAACCTCCATACATGAAGATCCAGCTTCTGTGGGTCTCAATGAGCTGGCCTGCGCTGGGTCAATAACTGCGAAAAGGGGAACATTTTGATTGGAGGATTCACACTGAGGTGCATGGCTAGTGGGAACCAAGGTCTATTCAGCCAATAAGGTAGCACTGCTAGTATTTGGACTGGTTCCCTTAGGAGCCTGAGGAGAAACTTCGAGATGAGTGGGCGAGGAGGAAAGGCGTAAGCTGTCTTGAAGTTCCAAGGACACGATAATGCGTCTACTCCCTCGGCTTGTGGGTGTTGAAGGCGGGAGAAGAACCTCCTGAGTTTGGTATTCTCCTGCCTCTGAGTTAATTTTGCCAGGTCTACCAGGTTTCTCTTGGCCAAAAGCATTACAGGTTCCACTTCCCTCAGAAGTGTTTTGCTGTGGGTGTCCCCTTGTTTCTGAAGATACGAAACTGCAGCTTTGTTGTCCAGACGCAGAAGCACCCTCTGCCCCTTGATCTGAGATGCAAAAGAGGTCAAGGTTAGAAATGCTGCCCTCATTTCTAAGATGTTGGACACTATCCCTCTGGTGGGAAAGGACCATCTTCCCTGAATCCTGAATTCTCTGCAATGGGCACCCCACCCCTGGCCACTTGCATCTGAAGTAATTGTGGTCCATTAATGGGAACCCAAATCACGGGACCTGGAGAGATTCTATGGATTCGTCCACTAGTGCAGGCTCCTGCTCATTAGCATTGTCAATTGAATTGTCTGAGATAAATGTTGCTGTCTCCATTGTGTTAGGAATCCCGTCTGGAAGTGTTCCTAGGTGCTAGTGAGACCACAGGACTAGAGGTATGCACAAGGAAATCATGCCAATAAGGCTCAGACACTGTGGAGCTGATAAATGGGACCTCCATATGGACTTGGACATTTTTTGAATGATGCCCTCTATCTTCAGTTGGGGTAAAGAGACTGTGCCCAGGTGCGTATTAAATATTGCTCCTAGGTAAACCATCTGTTGTTTTGGAACTAACTGGCTCTTTCGGCGATTCACCAACCACCCCAGCTTCGAAAACGACTGCAGAAGTATTTCTCTGTGGGCTGATTCGGTTTGTTTGATGGCAAGAGGATATCGTTCAGATAGTGGTCAATTCTTAATCCCCTCTCTTCCAGAGGGGCCAAGACAGATATCAACACTTTCATGAACACGCGAGGGGAGGTGCACAGCCCAAAGGGCAGAGTCTGGAATTTCAGGTGGACATGACCCACTGCGAACCTTGGTAGATAGTAGAATATTGAAGTTAACCAATCTCCTGGTTGTATGGTTTGGATAATTATTCGCAGAGACTCCACCCTGAAACTCTCGAAATGGATGTATCTGTTGAGTCTTTTCAAATCTATTACAGGTCTCCAGTCGCCTGTGTTCTTCTGTACCAGGAAAAGGGTGGAATAGAAACCTGTAAATCGTTCAGATAGGGGGGACAGGTACTGTTGCAGAGATTCTATGGTTTAGGACCAGTGCTTTCTGTGGGGAGGCCGGTGTCTGTGTTTCCTTGAAGGAAGTGTGAGGAGGCTAATGAGAGAAGGTCCAGAAGTGACCGTACTGGATTGTTGAAAGGACCCATGGGTCTTAAAATTTGGAGGCCCAGACTGGAAAAAAATTCTAGGGGCACCTTTGCCCCTCTGGTGTCGAAAGGACTTTGCCCCCTACTGAAGAGCGGTGAGGGACTTGTTCTTTATGGCTCCCAAAAAAGATGTCTGAGTTCCTCTCTACAATCTCCTGTTATGTTTAAAGGGGTGAGACTGCCTGAAGTCTCTGGAGTTTGATTGCTGAAATCAAGACAAATAGGCCCTTGTTCTCCGGACCTTCCTGTCCTGGGGGGGGTAAGCCAGATTTGCCCCCCCCCTGTTACTCGAGAGATTGCTTTGTCGAGTTTCTTGCCGAACAAAGATTTTCCTTCAAAGGGAATCTTGCACCAATTTTGATTTGATGCCAGGCCGGCTGTCTAAGGTTTTAGCCATAAGGCTTGTTTTGCCATAACCGATTGTAGCATTGAGTTGGCCGAACAACGGATCGTGTCAATCGCAGCTTCTCCTAAGAAATCCGCCACCAACTTAAGCTCCTCTAGAGCTTTGATTATATCGTCCTTGGGGACGTCTTGGTGCAGGGCTGTCTCAACATTTTCCGTCCACGACATGATGCCATTGGAAACAGATGTCAGAGCAATGGCTGGCCTACAAGCCGCCCCTGCAGCTTGATAGCTCCTTTTGAGGTCTAGACCAATTTGTCTATCCAGGGATCCTTGAATGACGTTCAATCCTCCATCGGCAAGGTTACGTTTTTTGCCAGACGCACTATTGCAGGCATTGAACTTAAAAACTGTGTATCCGAATCCGCCAGTGGATACAATTTGGTCAGATGGGCTAGATAAAACTTTTTGTCCTCTATGATCTCTCTGATCTCCCCCATTAATGGTAAGACAATGACAATTGTTTTCTCTCAAGGATCAGGAAATAGGTTTTTGATTTCTGAGGATGATTGGTCACCTTCATGCTGTACACAGCGCGCAGGGGGCGCGCGGGGAGCGTGCAAAGGGGAGGGTGTCTATTGACAGCCTCGCGGAAATTCTGTAGCCGTCGTTGTGGTTAAAGAACACGATATAAAGGGTTATGGGAAATAATTATTGACACTGACAAACGTACACCTACACAGGTTGCATTGGATAGACTATTGTCTTTATTCAACCTTACCTACTATGCAATTATAAAAAAAAACAATTAACGCATTGCCATGTGCATTATCTGCAGGAGAAGCCTGTACTGTCTAAGGTTTAAAGGAATTCAAGCTAGGCAATCCTACCCAGAAAAGCTTGATGTTTAATGGGACCCTGCAATGATAGAAAGAGGAGAGCTGCAATATCTGACTTTTTTTGGTGTGGGGGAATTATTCTTATACATTTACTGCTTGGTGAGTCATTGACCCAAAACAAGCATGTGCACATCATGTGTTCCTTTGAACATATTTGGCGGTACACGCATTTGGCCATATCTGTGCGATGTGAACAGTTGGCTCTTCCACTAAATATCCAGAACAAGCAGGAAACAATGGAAACAGTCGCATGGTGATAGCAGGCACATGCAAACGCAGTCACTGTGCAACAAGAGTTTTCATTCTGCGTTTTCTCTATCTGAATGTTTACCAATGTAGTGAGACATCTGTACCCCATCTGTACCCCTGACACAGCCCAATGATATGTGCCTCCCAACTGTCTGAGATGCGAAGGAAGAACCTTTTTAAGCACAATTTATTTAGCCAAGGACACAGCCGAGCCATACCATGAAGCATAAAGATTGTATCTGTAATAAATGACCAGTTAAACCCAATGGAGCTTTTTTTCGTTACCACTTTTCCATAATACTGCAATTTTAAAATGCCAATGCAAAATATACCCAGTACCCAGACTATTCTCAGGTAAAACACAGATGTTGAAAAAAATCCTACATAAGTTGTATCTTCTCTACATGTGCTGAATTTATAAGCTTGTCTCAGGCCTCGTACACATGACCGAGGAACTTGTCGTAAATGAAACATCGCTTTCTTCGATGAGTTCCTTGTCAGGCTTGTCGAGAATCTTGACAAGCTTTCTTTGCGTACACACTGTCAAGACCAAATCTCGTCGTTCTCAAACGCGGTAACGTACAACACGTACGACGGCACTATAAAGGGGAAGTTTGATTCCACTGGTGCCACCCTTCTGAGCATGTGCGAGTTTCTAAGCATACACACGAACGCGTTTCTCGTCGAAAACCAGCCCGACGAGGAAATTGAGACTCCCGACGAGGAAAAAGAGATCTTGTTCTCTTTTTTTTCTCATCGAGTTCCACGACAGTTTTCTCGATGAAAAACATACACACAACCGTTTTCCTTGGCAAAAAAGCTCTGCCACCAAGTTTCTTGATGGATTCTATCGAAAACGGTCGTGTGTACGAGGCCTAAGAGTTTAGAAAAAAGAGGGCAGAGAGAGAGCTGAAATTACACTCTGCAGAGCTCAGTAAGGAGAGGTCTGAGAGCCGATTGGAGGAAAGGTACACCCCCCTCTCCACAGGAACAGAGCTGAGGCTGTCAATCAGCTGGAGATCCCCACCCTTCAGTGGTGGCTGGTGCTCGATAATTCGGGGGAGGGGGGCCAACCGCTCTCCCCCCCCCCGGTAGGAGAAGAGACAAGTCGGTCCACCCCCCCTGGGGAAATGAATGCGGAGAATGCCCCCCCCCCCCCACGAGACGGACGGCCTCCTTACCTCCTCACTCTGATCTCCCCTGTCCAACACGGGGGGGGAGCTGCCAATTCAGTGGTGGCTGGTGGGTCAGCGGGTCTTCTCCGGCTGTGCTCTCTGCTCTCATCTTAGGCATCAATAGGATCGCCTGGCATTTTGGTGAGTCTCATAACCCGCTTCCAGATTGGCAGGGAGTAGAATTAGTGTGAGGCCCCGTACACACGACCGAACATGTCCGCTGAAACTGGTCCGACGGACCAGTTTCAGCAGACATGTTCGGTCGTGTGTACGGCCAACCGGACAATTGTCCGGCGGATCAGACAGTTTCCAGCTGACAAATGTTTCTTAGCATGCTAAGAAACATGTCCGCTGGAAGCCTGTCCGTCGGACATGTTCGGTCATCTGTACAAACTCACCGGACATGTCCGATCGGCCGGAAGCCCTTGCATGCGTCGAAGTGATTCGACGCATGCGTGGAAGCATTGACCTTCCAGGGCCGCGCACGTCGCCGCGCCATCATTGCGGCGACGGCGCGGCCACGTCACCGCGTATCGTGTCCACGCGGATTTCTGTCTGATGGTGTGTACAACCATCAGACAGAAATCCGGCAGCGGACGCAGCGGACATGTCCGCTGAAAACGGTCCGGCGGACCGTTTTCAGCAGACAGATCTGCTGTTGTGTACGAGGCCTGAGAAGTGAATATTTGTTTGCTATTGTCACACAACTGAATGGGCTCGGAGCGCAGTGCTCGGAGGACTTTTGCCCGGTGTTTTTTGGCAGTTTTCCTATGGGAAAAACTGCGATGGAATATACACACGGCTGGGATTCCCAGCCAAAGCTCCATCGCAGTTTTCCTGTTGACAAAACCGGCCGTGTGTAGGGGGAAAGACTGACCGAGCAGGTTCTCGGCTTTCCCCTCGGGAAATCCAACACGCGTGTACGAGGCATAAGTGTCCATCACAGAATTTTTTTTTCTCTATGAAGGACAGAGGGCCTAATCTACTAATGCATATGCACACACACCAGCGCATGAATCGTGTGCAGACAACCATATTGTAGCATTGCAGTTTTTACTATGTGCCCACGCACAGGCTGCAGCATACATGTATGTTTTCCTAGGGAGTGTACAGTGTAGCATGCAAACATATGCTAAGGTGGTTAAAATAAAAAATTTGATTTTTCTCTGATTCTTTTGTGTCTATTTAACCGGTGGGGATTTTACGTGCGCTTCTCTGGTGGCACCACAAAAAAATTTTTTTATTTTGTACTGCTTTACGCCCTAAGTATGTTTGTGTGCAATAGTCCTAAAGGTAACTGTAGAAAACTACTAAGAGGTAAAAAAAAAAAAGCAGATGTGCAGTGCTTGCCACATTTGGACAATTCTTTTTTTTTTATTCTCTAGTAAAAAGTTGGGAATCACATGTTGGATGTTTAATGCATACTGCAGTCCGGGACCACACCATATGCAGAGAACATCATGTGTGATTTGTAGATATAGACTCAAAGTTCACATTCAGTATGTACATATTTATATATCCACACACTCAATACCACGATGCAAGCATATCATAGCAGTTTATGCCTGCTCTTGTTCCATTTTCCTTTATTTAATTAGGTCCACAGTGTCTATTCTAGAGCTTCTGGATAAAATGAGAATCAAGATTTTTTTTGCTTAGAATAAAGATCACGATTCTCGGCGTAACATCATCTTTCACATTATACAAAAAAATTGGGCTAACTTTACAGTTTCGTTTTTTTTTTTTATTAATTGAAGTGTATTTTTTCCCAAAAAATGATTCTCTAGGGTCTCTGCTAAAACATATATATATATAATGTTTGGGGGTTCTAAGTAATTTTCAAGCAAAATATACTGATTTTAACTTTAACAAATGTCAGAAAAAAGTCTTTAAGTGGTTAAACTGACCTCATTTGCAGACTGAAGTTCATCCCTTTGATCTAAAGAACCAAATGATACAATGTTTCTTGTTATCTCTCGGCGCTGAGCAATGTTGTGATAAACTTGCCTGCACATTCGCATTCGCAGGAAAGCGGGGCACTACAGCTGATTTCCCGATCAGCTGGCGTGACGTCACTATAGCGCATGCGCACATCGTAGGAGGCATTTTTCGGCAGGAGATACCATTTCACGATTGAAAGTTATGCAAAGAGCGGAGGGACACCGTAGTTGTCAGATTGTGCCTCGCTGTTGCAGGGCAGGTTTTGTCTGTGTTGCAACTAGACACAAGCAAACCTGCCCTGCAACATAGACAAAACCCGACCTTAAGCACACTGTAAACCCACCCCGCAACAGCGAGGCACAATCTGACAACTACAGTCTCCCTCTGCTGTTTGCCTAGCCTTTAATTCTGCCTGTTAAATGGTATCTCCCGTCCAAAAATGCCTCCTATGATTTGCGCATGCGCAATGGTGATGTCACGCAAGCTGACCGGGAAATCAGCTGGAGTGGCCTTCCGTCCCGCACATGCTTGGGCACTTTTCAACGGAGGACACTATTCGATAGATCACCGGCTGCTCTTTTTTTTTTACAGCTGTGAGTGTGAAGAGAAGTTTCTGCACTTGTTACATGAATCGTGGAAATGCTGGATTAAGATCGCAAAGGTGGTTGAATCGAGATTGTGATTTTTTAACGCCTAATCGTGCAGCTCTAGTCTATTCTTATGAATCCTTTGTTCAGTGTAGCATAAGTAAAGCTCAGCAGCTCTATGAGCTCTGTGAGATTGTTACTTCATAAAAAGGCTATATATGAAGTAATAGCAGTTGTCTGTATCTTGACCTCAGTCTGATTTCTGTACCAGCTCTGCAGTCACTGATCACTTCCAACAAATCTTCAGTGTCTGGTCACCTCCACAATCTCTTGCAAGTCTCATGCAGCATATCCACAGTCTCTGTAGCAAGTCCACAGTCTCTGACAGTTTCTAAAAGCACATTCACAGTCTAATACAGTGCCATTTTAAATAATACATTTCATAGAAAATAAGGACTGAATGAGTGCAGTCCTTTGTTGATGATATGGGCTGTATTTTAAAAGTTGACCTTGACTGGTAGATCCTCTTGTAGATGAACCAAAGAACATGTACACTGAAGAAGGCTCTATATAGTCCATTTAGTCGAACTACATGTACAGGCAATGGGTACAATCTTATATTTTACTTTTCCTATGGGGCTTCCCTTTGCCAAAGTCCTTCTTAAGATTCCAGTCACCTGGCTGTTATTCTAACCCAGTGGTCTCCAAACTGTGGCCCGCGGGCCAGATGTAGCTCTTTGCTTGTCTTTATCCTGCCTTTTGAGCATTATTTCCGCTACTGGCATGATGCACTATTCCAACAACAATGGGACACTCTTCCTACCACTGACATCAATGATGAGGAACTGTTCCTATCACAAACATCAGTAATGGGCACTATTTGTCCCGCTAATACCAATGATGGAACATTGTTTACGCCAACTGACGCAAGGGCATTTTCTACTCCAATTGGCCACAGTCTGGCCCCCCTAAAGTCTGAAGGCCAGTAAAATAGTCCTTCATTTAGAAAGACTGGCGATCCCTGTGCTATTCCACTGGTTTTGGCACAGGCATGCACAGTAGGAAAGTCCGAATTCCTCATCTGTATACTTGTTCCAGGTTTGTGTGGTACCATGTAGTAGTAATGCAAGGCATAGCCAATAGAAGGCCATCAGTTCACGTGATCACTAATAGAGATTTTAACAGGGTGGCTGAGCTACTAAAAAATAAATGTAACCTGAGCCTAACAAAAAAATGCTGCACCGCATAGAATTGTGTACTATAAGTCCACACTCCTTATCAAAGGCACCAAGTAATGCCTGCTGAATCTAGAGGCCCCCGGATTATATAAAACATAGATGACAGCTCAATGCTTGACTTTACTTAGTGCTTGAAAATGCTCTTTAAGAAACTTGCTTCCATGGCACGCCGCTGAACCTTTTTTATTTTTTGAAGAATAACGTCACATTAAGTGAATGTAAATTGTAGACAGTTGAAAGGTTACTCAGAAAATTCCATCCCTGATTGCTGTAATATAGATCTTTTGGTATAGGTGCAGAGGACGCCAGAGATCAGACCGGGGAAGGGGTCTGCAGTGTTTAAGGTTTGGTGCAAGGCTTGTGCAACAGGCACTGGGCTTCAGAGGCACAATCAGATCCTAGCCGCCTAAGTGACTCCTCCACTGAGCTCCAGGTCAGGACCCTTGGGAAAACAGATCTCCTCTTAATGAGGTAATTAGGCCCCTCTCTGCAGTTACAAACGCCACGGTATGCATCCAGTGTGGAGACTTCTTAATGAAAACCAGCCCTGCACAGGGGGGAAAAAACAGGAGCCTTCAATCTTGTGTCAGACTGTGTAGGTGAAGGAATGGATGAGTTTGGCTTAGGGATCAGCTTGAATAAGTTAGATTATGATTCTTGTGATAGTCTAGCTGTGCAGGCAATTATGGCAGCGCTCTCTAATTTAATTTTACCGCCAGTTAATTCTGCTGGACATGTAGCTTGAGCAGCATCTATACTTTGACCAACCTTTGCTGTTTGTGAAGATGTGCCTCAATCAAGAAAATAAACATAAGTAATATAAATGCCTTCAACCTAAAAAAAAATAATGTAAAAGGTATACCATACCTCTAAACCTTACCGACCCTTATTTAGATGGACTGTCTCTCTTTTGGATCAAAATCCCTCTTTCCTTATTAGTTGTCCCTCTTTTGGTCTCCTGTACATTTCTCTATTTAAACAATGTATTGTATAACTATCAATAGTATTACACCACACTGAGGGCCAGATTCAGAGAGAATTCCGGCGGCGTAACGTAATGCATTTACGTTTCACCGCCGCAAGTTTTATGGGCAAGTGCTTGATTCATAAAGAACTTGCCTGTAAACTTGCGGCGGCGTAGCGTAAATCCATCCGGCGCAAGCCCACCTAATTCAAATGGGGCGTGTATCATTTAAATTAGGCGCGTTCCCGCGCCGAACGTACTGCGCATGCTCCGTTTTTAAAATTCCCGCCGTGCTTTGCGCGAAATGACGTTGCACCAACGTAATTTTTTGAACGGCGACGTGCGTTACGTCCTTTCCTATTCACGGACGACTTACGCAAAAAAAGAAAAATTTGAAATTCGACGCGGGAACGACGGCCATACTTTAACATGGCAAGTCTAAAGATAGGCCACGAAATAGCAGCTTTAACTATACGCTGGGAAAAGCCGACTAGCGACGACGTAAGAGAATGCGACGAACGCGCGTACTTTCGTGGATCGCCGTAAACAGCTAATTAGCATACCCGATGCGGAAAACGACGCAAACTCAACCCGGCGGGCGCCGAAGAATTACATCTACGATTCGAAGGCGTACAAAGCCGTACGCCTGTCGGATCGAAGCCAGAAGCCGTCATATCTTGGTTTGAGGATTCAAACTAAAGATACGACGCGGCAAATTAGAAAATACGCCGGCGTATCAGTAAATACTCCGGCGTATTTCAGCTGTGAATCTGGCCCTAAATCTTTAATTCAACCCCTAAATAGTTGTATTTGTTGCTTTGAGCTGCTATAAAAGGAAAAAATAATGGTGAAAAGGGTACTTGCGTTTTTTTTTTCCTGTAATAATTCTTCCCGATCCAGGTTATTGGGTTATGGCAGGGCTTAGTCCTTTAATTAAAAACTTTGTGCTAAAATATCTCCCTCTCTCATCTCAGATAGTTGGTACATATGGTGTACCACATTAGGGTCTACTCACACTGGTAGTTTTAACTGTACCTGGGCATGGTTCACCCCCATGGTCAGGTTCTTTTGTGTAGTATGAGTTTTCCAAACCGTGCCCAGGTTTAGTTATGTGTACCACACCAGGGACCACTTGGAATTGGTCATCTGGGGCACGGTTCACTTGAGATTTGATATGGTTCATTTCAGTGTGAGCACAAACTGTGCCTAAGCACAGAACTCTCTATAGATCACAAAGCACAGAAGAGGTATCTCTATGGACTGGCTGATAAGAGGTGATGGCATAAACAAACACGGTAAAGTAATCGTATGAAAAATACTAATTTCCAAGCGATTGTACCATAATTTAATTGTTAGTACACAGCTTTCGAGAGCCGATCACGTCAATTCATGCAAAATTATCCAATGGGATAAGCACAAACATTTTCCTTGTACGATACCAGATCGTATTCTTTTAATCAGAACAGTTGTCGTTCGAAAATACTTTCTCGTCTAGAAAAATGCACTGGAGCCTACACAAATTGCATTTTTCTCATCATGAAAAACGGTCGTGCGTATGCGGCATAAGAATGTAATGGACCCTTAAAATGCATACAGCGACTCAAGTATAGCTAAAAAAAGGTCTACGTCAATCACTTTTGTTATTATCTGGTGATCTATTAACCTCTTTTGCTTGCATGTGTGTAATGCAGGAGAGGTATACCTAAACGTACCTGATTCAAGGCATTTTTCACCTACAGAATGCCTGATGTAGGAAAGTATAGGTAGAAAACACTTTGGAGATATTAGAAATGTAATGCAAATGCTCAGTCCAACCACCCAATGAAAGCAGGACCATCGATATAACCTATCTTCATAATCGTTCATGTGAATTCAGAGAGCAAGTAGCTAACTGGTTGGACGTGAATGACCTTCTCAGTTGTTTATAACATTGCAGAGAAAAAGATGACTGGTTTGACTTGATTGATCGTCTCAATCATTCATGTAAATGCAGAGAGAGAGAGCAATGGTGACCAGTTCGACATGAATGATCTTCTCACACATTTACGTGAATGCAAAGAGACGAGATGACCAGTTGGGCATTAATGATTTTCTCAATTATTTATGTGAATGCAGGGATGGAGGAGATCAACTGTGCTGGCAGATGCAGTGGAATGATTAAAGCAAAGTTACAAGAACAATTTAAAAATGTCCCTTTTCACTTGAAAATAAAGTTCCAATAATAATAGCCTGTAAAATAATATTAATAATAAAATTTACCTGACCATCGCGCCTGACGTTAAAGGGGTTGTAAAGGTTTGTTTTTTACTTTCTAAATAGGTTCCTTCAAGCTAGTGCATTGTTGTGTTCACAGCGTCTCTCCGCAGGGATGTAGTCCCAAGGGAGGGGGGTAGCACGCTGACTAACCCCCAGCCAGAACAGCTCGGGTGATGGGGGCAAGCTTACTGAGGAGAAACAGGAAGTGAGAAATTCAGACAAAGAAAAAAAACATTTAGAAGGGAAATCGAAGGAAAAGGTAAGTGAACCAACAATGCACTAGCTTAAAGGAAGACACCTCGGTGTCCTTGGTGTCTTCATGAACACTTCCACTTGAATCCTGCACCAGGCACTCCTCCTGAAGGACTGGACCCAGGAACCCTGCACACTGCTGCCCAGGCCTCAAAATATAGATGGGCTCTCTCACCACCTACTGAGCACACCTCCCCAGGGATTGGCTAGAGTTCCCTAAATATTTAGGTTGCATGCCCCGTCCTTCCCATAATGTTTTTAGAATCCCCTAGAAAACAGGGGGAAGTAACAGAGCAGCAGCCTGTGAAACACTAAGCCGCCCTAAATAATCAACCACTGCTCCACTGATAACAGGGGAGCCAAACTAATTTACTTAGCAGCCTGCTCTACACTAGGAGGGTGCTACAGAAGATAGATAAGAGGTTACCCAGGCGAGGAGCTATGTGCAATCTGGCTGCACCGGAATACATACAATTCTGTAAGCTAAAAAGACCTTTGTACTTTATTGTGGCACTGATGTTTCCTGGCTAGCACTGCCAGTTCACTAAATTACTCCACCTTTTACTTGGAATTGTTCTTTGAGGCATATCTCCTAGTGTGTCATAACACAAACTGCATTTTTCTATCTTCGATAATCCCACTCCTACGCTTTATTACATCAGTTTATTGCAAGATTTGGTCCAGAGATCTTTTCAATGATTTGGCAGACAAGCCATGCTTTCTATGAGTCGGAAAAAATATTCACATCTGAAATTAAAGTGTATCTAAACCCAAGAACAAAAAATTAATATATTGCAGCTTACCAATCCTTAGATGTGGTGGCTGCAGTCGTTTTCTATTTTTATGGCTTTTTTTCCCTTCATTTTCAATTGGTGATCTTTCCAGTAACATACTTTCGTTACTGAGATGACATTGTCCACTCGCTGTACAGTATCTATGGAGGACACCTCCCCTTATCTTATTTCTATAACATGGGGGGGGGGGGGGGGTGTTCTGTAGTCCACAGAGAGATCTGGGAACAATGTTACCTGATGCCAGTGGAGTACAGGCAGAGAGCATGGCTAATAAGTGTTTTGTATATTGTGAATGTGTTCCATAAGTACACAATAAAACAAAAAATGGTTTATTCTACCAGAAATCCAGTGCTATCCTGTGCATTTTGCAGTACAAGCTCAAGCAGCATTGTCAGCCTTTGCCTAGTTCATTCTGTGGGCTACAGAACAGCCCCCCCCCCCATGCTTTACATGAAGAGAGGGGAAAGTGTTCTTATAGCCCTAACACATTTCCCATCCTAAGCTGAAAATGCTACTTCTCCATAGATACATCACAGTGAGAGTTGTCACCCTAGGATAGGAAATGGGTTACTGGAAAAAAGAGAAAGGGCCTAAATAAAAAAAGAGAAATAATGCAGCGATCACATCTAAGGACTGGTAAGTTGCAATTTATTTGTTTTTTGATTTAGATATACTTTAAAGGTATTTAAATATGTATGCAACACTTCTGTTTCCAAGTGAAGTATATACTATGCAGTCACCCTCGGTTTAGTTTCAAATTGCTGACTGGAGTAGACTAGCTGCAAATGAAGCCGCATATTGTGATGATGTCATTATCCTGTACATATTGCACCATCTCCACCTATGTTTATCTAAACTTTCACACATGTTCTGGTTCCTGTATGGGAATTTTAGGATTTCTGCTCTCAGTGCATGCCATCAAATGCTTTCTTAGCCAGTCATGTGTTAAAGCTCCTAGGCTCCCTATAGCACAAGAGTTATGTATGGAAGTCCCCAGGCTTCCTACAGATTCCACAAGAGTCATGCTTTGAAGTCTCCAGGCTTCCAACTGCAGACATAGGGATAATGCTTGGAAGTCCCCAGGCTTCCTACAGCAGCCACAAGAGACATGTTTAGAAGTCCCCAGGCTTCCTACAGTAGCTGCAAAAGGCATGTTTGGAAGTCCCTTGACTCTCTACAGAAGCCACAAGAGTCATATACGACAGTCCCCAGGCTTCCTACAGAAGCCACAAAAGTCAAGCTTGGAAGCCCCTAGGAGTCATATATGGAAGTCCCCAGACTCCCTACAGCAGTAACAAATGGCATGTATGGAAGTCTTCAAGCACCCTACATGAGGAGCCAAATAGAGTCATATATCAAAGTTCCCAGGCTCCCTACAGAATTCACATGAGTCACATATGGAAGTACCTGAGCTTCCTACAACAGCTACAATAGAGTAATCATCTGTGAAAGTCTCAAGGCCAGGGACGGACTGACCATTCGGGCACTCGGGCACTGCCCGAGGTCCCCATGCCACTAGGGGGCCCCATCAGGGTTGCCAGCCGCAGTAAAACCAGGGACAGTATGTAAAAATCTGTGTTTTTAACCACTTAAAGGGGTTGTAAAGACAAAAATATTTTCCTCTTAAATTAAAGTCTGACAGTAGCTGATGAAGTAAAAAGTAATGTTTTGCATTATAACTAGTTTAATACCTGTTGAAATCGAGCCGTTTTATTCACCTCCAGCACTCCTGAATCGTTATTCTCACTGACTTCCTGGTTTGCGGTGCGCATTCATTCTTGCTACATCACGACCTAATGGGAACTACAGTTCCCATTAGGCTTCGCCTCCATGCCTGTGAGGGATAAGAGAGCATCTTCACGCAAGGCTGTAGTCATAGGGAGGGGGTGAGCACATTCTGCTTTCCACCATGCAAAACGGCTCAAATGCTGGTGGAAAGCAAGAAGAGGAGAGACAGGAAATGGCATTTTCAAACCTGGATTACTGTATTTTGGAGGTCAAAAGGAAAAACAGGTAAGTGATATTTAAGTGCTCTAGCTTACAGCAATCAATTGATCTAATAAAAAACGAACCTTTAGTGTTCCTTTAAGCCCCGGACCAATATGCAGCTAAAGGACCAAAGGTGTTTTTACAATTTGGCACTGCGCTGCTTTAACTGGTAAAAAACTGGTAGAAAGCTCTATTTGTGGGAAGAAAAGGACGCAAATTTCGTTTCGGTACAACATTGCATGACCGCGCGGTTTTTTCTTATAACAAAAAGTAAAAAATATCGAATAAACTAAATTTTAGTCAAACATTTAGGCCAAAATGTATTCAGCTACATGTCTTTAGTAAAAAAAAAAAAAATCGCAATAAGCGTATATTTATTGTTTTTCGCAAAAGTTATAGCGTCTACAAACTAGGGTACATTTTCTGGAATTTACACAGCTTTTAACTAGGGCGGTGATCAAGGGGTTAAACCTTTATTGGGGGGGGGGCTACCCTGGACCTAAAGGGGCCTAAAGCTAACTGCCCTAACAATTTTTTCTGTCACAAATGACACTAAATGCAGTGATCAGAAAATAAATGATCACTGCAATGACACTGTGACAGGGGGCTGGGTGACTGGGGGGGGTTGTGTGCCTATGTGTGACTGTGTCAGTGTACTGTTAAGTGCAACTCACAGTTCTGATGTCTTCTCTCTCTACAGCGTCGGTCGAAAAGACCGCCACGAGGAGAGATGACATCACTTCCCCCTGCCTGTGTTTACACTTACACAGGCAGGGCGGGCAGAGGCGGCAGATGATTTGCTGGGAGCGATCGCGAAGGGGTGGCTAGAAACGAATAGCCGCCCCCTCATCCCGGATCGCTCCCAGACGATTACCGACCACCGCATGTACCGGGGGGGGGGGGGTCCCGATCTGACCCCTGACCCATGTCTAGGCAGGGACGTACCGGCACGTCCATCTGCCTGTACGTGCCATTCTGCCGACGTATATTTACATGTGGCGGTCGTTAAGTGGTTAAAAAAATCCCAAGATTTTAGCTGCCCCGCCTCTCCAGTACCTTTTCAGTGTGTGTGTATGTGTATTCTGTGTGAATGTATACTGTGTGTGTATATTGTGTGTCTGTGTGTGTATAATGTGTGGCCCCATAATCTATTGCCCGGGGGCCCCATAATCTCCTATTGCACGAGGACCCCATGAGTTGTCAGTCTGCCCCTGCTCCAGGCTCCCTATGGCAGTAACACAAGTCCTATATGGAAGTCCCTAGGCTGCCTATAGCAGCCACAATAGGGATATATGGAAGTTCCAAGGCTCCCTACAGCAGCCATAAGACTCAGTCTCGTACACACGACCGAGGAACTCGACGGGCGAAACACATCGTTTTCCTCGTCGAGTTCCTTGTGAGGCTGTCGAGGAACTCAGCGAGCCAATTTTCTCCATTCCCGTCGAGGAAAAAGAGAACATGCTCTCTTTTTGGCTCGACAAATTCCTCGACAGTTTCCTCGTCGAAAAATGTACACACGACCGGTTTCCTCGGCAAAAAAAAAAACCAGCAAGTTTCTTGCTGGTTTTTGCCGAGAAACTCGGTCGTGTGTACGAGGCCTCATGTTTAGAAGTCCCCGTGCTCCATATATTAGCATAGCAGGAGTGCCAACTTGTTTCAACCACTAGTTTCATCCAGTGCCCAGGTGAGGGAAAAGTTACACACCCAAAAACTATTGTTTTTTACACTTTAAGGATTACTATGATTTATTTGGTTGCAATGAGACTCACAGACGCCATGGCCAATCACCAGGCCCTGGCACTGCCACATGGGAACAGATGGAGAATGTGCATAGCGCCTATGTTTCTATTTGTTTAGAAGTTACAGAGAGGCTGGTAGCAGATTGAGCAGTGGTGGAATAAGTGAAAGGTAAGTACATGTTCTGTAAGCTCCATACACTAACGAGAACCTGCTAATTTACTCAACGCAATTCACTTTGATGTTCTCAGACATGCAATAAATGAAGGAGTATGGGCCAATTTTCTGGATACAGACAATTCATTTAACATAAAAAACCTAGACAATGGTCTATTTATAAATGTTTTGACAGAGCTTGCGCCCATAATTCAATTCACACATTGTTCCAATTCAATCCAATTAAAAAAATGTGTGAATTTTTGGAGAAAGCTGCGTGAAAACATTTATAAATAGACCCAAATGTGTTTAGTACTTTCTGAAAATGGAATGAACCTATGACCCAACAAGATCAGGTATCAGCTTTTGCATAATCTATACAAAAACAATTATCTGTACACCCCTTGCATCGCAAAATAGTCCCAATGAGCCTATGCAAATAGTGACTTCTTCAAAGCCAATATTTACACCCCCAGCATGGCAATGCCCAATTCTCCATATAGGTCACTTAGATCTGTCCATTGCAATTGGAGGGGGAGTGCTTATTCTCTACATACTACAGAAGTGGAGATATTTTAGGAGAACTCAGGATGGTGCTGAACCAACATATAATATTAAGGTGATGAGCCTAGGCTCATAGCTGCCTGTTCATACTACTGTACCAGTTTACTTTTTTTGTTTAATTATTATTATTCACTTCAGCCCCAGACCATTATGCAGGTAAATGACCTGGCCCCTTTTTGCGATTCGGCACTGCGTCGCTTTAACTGACAATTGTGCAGTCGTGCGACGTGGCTCCCAAACAAAATTGGCGTCCTTTTTTTCCCACAAATAGAGCTTTTTTTTGGTGGTATTTGATCACCTCTGCATTTTTTGTTTGCGCTAAAAACAAAAATAGAGTAACAATTTTGAAAAAAATCAATATTTTTTACTTTTTGCTATAATAAATATCCCCCAAAAATATATAAAAAAATAAAAAAAAAATCCTCAGTTTAGGCCGATACGTATTCTTCTACCTATTTTTGGTAAAAAAAAAACGCAATAAGCGTTTATTGATTGGTTTGCGCAAAAGTTATAGCGTTTACAAAATAGGGGATAGTTTTATGGCATTTTTATTGATATAATTTTTTTTACTAGTAATGGCGGCGATCAGCGATTTTTTTCATGACTGCGACATTATGGCGGACACATCGGACACTTTTGACACATTTTTGGAACCATTGTCATTTTCACAGCGAAAAGTGCTATAAAAATGCACTGATTACTGTGAAAATGACAATGGCAGTGAAGGCGTTAACCACTTGGGGGCGCTAAGGGGTTAAGTGTGCCCTAAGGGAGTGATTCTTACTGTAGGGAGGCGTGGCTGGACGCGTGACTTTACTGATCGTCGTTCCCTTTAACAGGGAACAGACGATCAGTGACAAGCCACAGAGAAGAACGGGGAAGGTTTGTTTACACTCACCTCTCCTCGTTCTTTAGCTCCTGTGACCTGATCGCGGGACACCGGCCAGCGATCGGACCGGGTCGCGAGCGTGCCACCGGCGTCGCGCGAGGCCCACGGCTGGGCACTTAAACGGTAATGTACCTGTGCGTGCTTGTGCCCAGCCGTGCCATTCTGCCGACGTTTAGGCGGTCCTCAATTGGTAATATTATTATATTAGTCACAGGTTCACTTTAACAACTCACAATCCCTTTACTATGCATTTAATAAAATAATAATAAGATAATATAGTCACGTTTCACTAATCACATAGCATTGTAACGCATTAACAATCCAGGTGTGAATTTAGGCATTTGTTAGACATGAGCATATTTTAGGACGAAATACAAAATTCACAGCTAAAATATATACTACTTGCATATAATATATTAAAGAGGTCCTCCAGGCTCCTGCAGAAAAAAGTAAGAGTCAACAGCTACAAATACTGTAGCTGCTGACTTTTAATATTAGGACACTTACCTGTCCAGACATCCAACAGTGATTTTTCAATCGAATGTTGCCACCGCCATGTCTACTAAGGGAAACTGGCAGTGAAGCCTTGTGGTCTCACAGCTGGTTCCCTACTGCGCATGCTCGAATCATCCTGCGCTTTGCGAATGGACAGGCTACAGGAGAAGGAGCAGGGGGGACGAACGTCTGGCTGAGTTTGCCGTAGCAGGTACCCGTTCCCAAATGTGGCAGTGGAGGGGGGAGGAGGCAGATAAGCAGAGTGCTAGGTTTCCACCATTCAGGTACCATAAGGCCACAATAAGGCTTGTGGATTTTATTGAATGTGGAAATTGCAAGTCGCTTTAATGGGCCAAAAAGTTCTAACATTCCTTAAACATATAGGGGCAGATCCACAAAGAAAGTACGCCGGCGTATCTATTGATACGCCGGCGTACTTTCAAAATTCCGGCGTCGTATCTTTGTTTTGAATCCTTAAAACAAGATACGACGGCATCTGGGTTAGATCGGACAGGCGTACGTCTTTGTACGCCTTTGGATCTTAGATGCAATTTTTCGGCGTCCGCTAGGTGGCGTTCCCGTCGTAATCCACGTCGAGTATGCAAATTAGCTATTTCCGACGATCCACGAACGTACGAGCGGCCGTCGCATTCTTTTACGTCGTTTCCGTTCGGCTTTTTCCGGCTTATAGTTAAAGCTGCTATCTGGTGGCGTACTCAATGTTAAGTATGGCCAACGTTCCCTCGCATAATTTTGAAAATTTTACGTCGTTTGCCTAAGTCGTTCGTGAATGGGGCTGGACGCCATTTACGTTCACGTCGAAAACAATGATGTCCTTGCGACGTCATTTGGAGCAATGCACCCTGGGAGCTTTGACGGACGGGGCATGCGCAGTTCGTTCGGCGGAGGGGGCGCGCTTCATTTAAATGAAACATGCCCCCTACTCGCCGCATTTGAATTCCGCGCCCTTACGCCGCGAGAGATACACTACGCTGCCGTAACTTACCGGGCAAATTCTTTCAGGATTCAAACCAAAGCCAAGTAAGTTACGGCGGTGTAGCGTATCTCAGATACGCTGCGCCGGTGCAGATCTTTGTGGATCTGCCCCATACAGTGTCAAGAAAAAGTATGTGAACCCACTGGAATTACCTGGTTTTCTGCAGTAATTTGCGATAAAATGTGATCTGATCCTCATTTAAATGACAATAATAGACAAACACAAACTGCTGATAACACGCAAACAACTCTAATTACTTGTGTCTTTATTGAACACACCTGTTTAAGTGGTTGTAAAGGTTCAGTTATTTTTTTTTTTTTAAATAACAAACATGTCATTCTTACCTCCACTGTGCAGTTCGTTTTGCACAGAGTGGCCCCGATCCACCTGTTCTGGGGTCCCATTGCAGCTCTCGCGGCTCCTCCCCGCAATAGATAACCCCCTCTGGGAAGCTCTCTTGCGAGGGGATTACCTTGCGGGCGCACTCCCGTGTCATACACTCGGCATCCATAGCTGCTGAGTGTATGACTCGGCCCCGCCCCTCGGCGGCCACATCATTGGATTTGATTGACAGCAGCCAGAGCCAGTGGTTGCGCTGCTATCAATCTATCCAATCAAAACCGAGACTCCATGGAGAAGAGAATGCTGGGGACGAGCAGAGCAGGTGAACTGGCTTAGGTAAGTAAAATGGGGGGGGCTGTGATTGCCAGGTGTTTTTTCACCTTAATGCATCCTATGCAAAAAACACGAACCTTTACAACCCATTTAAACATTCACAGTGCTGTAGGAAAAAGTAAGTGGAGTTAATATCTTGTAGGTGGGGTACAGCGTGTTATGGCGGTGATAACGCACACAGTCCTGGTACAATGTAAAGAACTTGTAATGAAGTAATGCAAAGACAGTTCACAATGAACACTCAAAGGTCCCAACAAATTGTAGAGAAGGTTCAGCTAAACTGACAGCACCTGTTAGGAGGGGCAGAATGCGGCCTGGTCATCTAGTTCTCAAGTGGAAGATGTCCAGAGAAGTTGGGAACCCTACGCTTTTCCTCCTCTTCAGGAACCTATCCCAGAAGCTGGTTCTGTCCCTAACAAACATTGTACCTGTCCCTACACTACCCGCTCGCAAATGTGCCTTAAATAGGCTCTGCCTGAACCTCCTTGGGCAGCAATGACTTCAAGCAAGCACATTTGGTAGCTCTGGATCAGACCTATACAATAATCTTGAGGAATTTTTGAAGATTCCTCTTTACAAAACTTTTTCAGCTCAGACACATTTGTGGGATGTCTGGAGTGAATGGTTCTACTACGGAGGTCATTCTACAGCATCTCTATGGGATTAAGGTCTGGGCTCCGACTGGGCTACACTATGAGGCACATTTTCTTTTTCTGAAGTCAGTCTGTGGTGGATTTACTTTTATTCTTTGAGTCATTGTCCAACTACACCACCCAACGTCTGCTAAGCTTCAGCTGGTGGACAGCCACCCTGATATTATCCTGTAGGGTTTTTTGGTAAACTTGGAATTAATTTTCCCCTTGATCATTGCAAGTGGCCCAGGCCCTGATGCAGCGAAACAAGCCCAAATCATGATGTTTCTTCCACCATAAAGGGATGGCGTTGGGATTATGTTTTGATGTTGGTAAGCTGTACCCTTTTTTGTGCCATACACAGTGCTAAGCATTCTTTCCAAACAATTCAACATCTGTTTCATCAGTCCACAATACATTTTCCCAGTAGCCTGCCAAAGTGCTCTTTGGCAAACTTCAGACACACAGCAATGTTTTTTTGCAGAGCTTCCTCTGTGGTGTTCTGCCATGGACACCCTGCCTGTTCAAAGACTTACCTATGCTAGACTCATGAACAAGGATATTTGTCAGTTCCAGTGATGTCTTCAAGCATTAAGCTGTTCGTGGATTCTTCTTTACCACATTGAGAATTCTGAATACACTGAACAGCAGCTGCAGCTGCTGATCGAGAAAAATTGTTTAGCAATCGGACTTCTGTCAAACAGGAGCAGCCGCACATAGATCAAAATTCAGCTGGTCCCGGCTGAATTTTGATCCATCTATAGCCAGCTTGAGAGTAAAGTCTTGTAACTCAGAAAGTACTAAAGCCACTTGATCAGCATTATTTCCAGGAAATTTGAATTTTCAGAAGGAAAGGTCAGCCTTTGGATTCTGAAAATTCTCTTAGCACTATTTTTTTTGGTAGATGCTGAGGATCCTTTCAGTATCTTATGTCTACTGGATCTACGCACCTGCTGTGCCCCCTATTATGGACTTCCACCATCCCTGCTAGACCCTTTTTTTATATTATGGAGGAAGTAAATGGAGGAGTTGGGACACACAATGGTGGGCGATGGACAGCAACAGAGTTGGGAGTTACAGGAAGGAAATCTCACTGTTGTAGCACCCAAGACACATAAAAAGCTAGGGGCCAACTCCAAGATCTACCTAAAAGCAAGCCTTACATTTGGTTGGACTGACCCTTTAAAGTTACCAGCTTTCCAAATTATATAAACTCTTTAAACAGAAAGAAGGTTCATTAGGAAAAAAAAAAAAAAAAAACCTCAACAACAAAAGAAGTCAGCAGCACTGTATGTTACTGTCAGCAGATGTTGAAAAATGTTCCTGTAAAAAACTAACAAGAACACAGTAGAAGTTAAAGAACATTATGTATTTTGTGGGCAACGGGACATTACGCTGAGCAAATGGGAACTTCATATTTATTTTGTGAGAACCAATTGTTCAGTATCATGGCAAGCCCTGAAGAAACTGTATGGACTCTCCCAGGAGGATCTGACTCTGCCGATGCCAAGTGACAACTCACCCATTCTCGAATTCCAGGAAACCCTGGGGACTAACTTGTGCTAGCAACCATCTTTTTATGAACGTCAAGGGGAGGTGGGAGTGTCAGATCAGAGAAACATACGTGACTCACATGTGTCTCTCAGCTAATTGGCTGGGAAGCTACAGATCACTAAACTACACCAGTTATTTAAGCATTGTTCCACTTTTAGGAAGGTTTCCCATAATAACTGCAGGAAAATAAAAGATATGATTTTCACCAGTGTTATTTTGAAGGGGACCTTGCTGTTTGCAGCAACTTAAAGCTCTATAGTAGTCCATCAATCCTAAATTACTAGGCCTACCTAAAAAAAGAAATGACCAAAAACTTAAAAAAAGGAAAATTGGTTAATAGCCCATTTGCCTAGGTGATATCTTCTCGCAAGGTCCCCTAGGGAAGCTTAGGATTCCAAATCTTGAGAATGTGCTCCTGCACTGTGCAAGAGGTGAACCAGCCTGTAGCTAAGGTCTAAGGTAAGTACTACCATGAGGTCCACTGTAACCTTTCCATATACAATTGTGCCGTGCTTTAAAAAATATGTGTGTTAACTTTAACCTTATTTTTGTTCTTGTACATGCACTGTATATAGATTAATGTAGGAATAGAAACAAAACTTTCTTTTACTTTTCAATAGATTGGGAAATCTCTGTCAGTTTTTTAGTGCTATCTGTGTATTTATTCAGATTTCCTGTACAGGGACAAGAAGTAAGAGGACTTGGACTAAATCTCAAATTCTAATTTAAAAAAGCATAGTATACTGTAGGTTCCTCAACCTTATTCTTTATTATGTTTTTAAGCTTATGCTCACCGTAAGGGTGGCAGTGCGTGCCGTCCTCTGAAAAGCTATCTTCGGTAGGTCATTTTTGAGGGGGTGGTAACGCAATGGCTGCCCGGCATTCAGGAGGGGATCTTACCACCTACTGAATGTCTGCTTCTTGGGGTAGGAGAGGTGTCTTTTTTTAATGTTTTAAGTACAATTTTTAAATTGAAATTCTCATGGAACTTAGTGGGCTTAATTTGGCTGGCGGTGCCTCCTCGGTAACTCTGGAGGAGCTGCGGAGATCCACCACTCAGGTGGGAGAGTCTGTCCACAGGACAACTATTAGTCGTGCACTCCAAAAATCTGGCCTTTATGGAAGAGTGGCAGAAAGAAAGTCATTGTTGAAAGAAAGCCATAAGAAGTCCAGTTTGCACTTTGTGAGAAACCATATGGAGACACAGCAAACATGTGGCAGAAGGTGTTCTGGTCAGATGAGGCCAAAATTTTACTTTTTGGCCTAAAAGCAAATTGCTAGGTATGGTGGATAAATAACACTGCACATTACCCTTAACACACCATCCCCACTGTGATACATGGTGGTGGCAGCTTTGTTATGTGGGGATGCTTTTCTTCAGCAGGGACAGGGATGATGGGAAGAGTTGATGGGAAGATGGATTGAGCTAAATGCAAGGCAATCTTAGGAAAACCTGTTGGAGCCTGCAAAAGACTTAAGGTTGGGGCAGGGGTTCACCTTCCAGCAGGACCATGACCCTAAACTTACAGCCAGAGCTACAACCAAAGCATATTCATGTGTTAGATCAAAGCATATTGATGTGTAAGAATGGCCCAGTCAAAGTTCAGACCTAAATCCAATTGAGAATCTGTGGTAGAATGGTCACAAAAATAAAACAAAGTTTCAAAATGTTGTATGTGCACTTAAGATAGATAGAAGACACCACAATAGACTTGTCTGCACCAGAGTTTTTGGAACTTTTTTTGGAACTTTAGTCCTGGTAATATACAGTTGAAGGCATTTTGTTACATCAGATTAATAAGTGATTAAAAAGTACAGTAAAACCTTGGATTGCGAGCATAATTTGCTCTGGAAACATGCCTGTAATCCAAAGCGTTTGTATATCAAAGCAAATTTTCCTATAAGAAATAATGGAAACTCAAATGATTCGTTCCACAACCATTTATTCATAAGTCCTTCAGTTTATAGTCCATATAAAAAGATTATAGCAATGTGATAAGTTGTGTAACCATAAAATGTCCCTCCACAAGGGAATTAGAAGCAAGATTCAGCAGTAGCTCCAGAATATTAAAGAGAAGAGAGGCGCCTCTAAGTGCTACACTATGGTTACATTTAATGAAGGTACAACATTTAGCAACTAACATGGATGATAATTATAGGAGGCATATCTAAGTACGCAGGGATCCAGGGTAAAGTGATCGACATAGACTGTCCTCCTCACCGCCGGCTTTTACCGCTATCAGTCTACAATCGTGACCCGTGGAAGGGACGACATGAATGGTGGTGAGGAGGATGTGCCTCTTTTAATCATCAACCATGTGAGTTTTTAAGTGTCGTACCTTCATTAAATGTAACCATTTTGCTACATGACGCTACTTGTATATCAAGACATTGCTTGTATATCAAGTCAAAATTTATTAAAACATGTTGCTTGTCTTGCGAAACGCTTTCAAACCAAGTTACTCTTAAGCCAAGGTTTTACAGTACCTGTTAATCTTGCCAGATATATGATCAGCAGATAACTAAAGCTGGCCATAGATGATCATTTTTTTTTTCCCGTTCAGCTAGTGCAGGGGTCATCAACCCCCGGTCCGCGGCCCACTACCGGGCCGTGGCCCTTCTGCAGCCAGGCCGCGGGTGTGGGCGGGCGGCATGAGAGAGCCCAGCGGCCGGCTGTAGGAAATGGAGTTCCTCGGATCGGCTTTACAATTGCGGGGAAGGTAAGAGTGAACAGGGAGTGTCTCTCACACGGACACTCCCCGTGCAGTGTGAATGGGCGTGCCCAGGCGCGGGATGGGCGGAGATTTCCCCCCAAGCCGGCGTCTACATTATCTTTAACGGCCGCTGGGCTGGCTGTAAAAAAAAAAAAATCGGGTGACGCTGCGAAAAGTCAGCAGCCGATTGGTTGGCTGGAGTGGCTGCTCCTGTGCAGGCTGCGCTGCATGGTGGGAGTTGTAGTCCGGCCGCGCTAAAGATAAGTTACTTATCAGCGCAGGCACAGCAAACTACAACTCCCACCTCCCAGGTCATGTGGCACGTCAGGGGAGGGGACGAGCAGCATCACAAAAGTCACATGTGACTTGCTGAGCTTGTGAGTTGGGGCAGGTGCTGTCTTAAGGAGAAGACAAGACGTGACAGAAAGAAATAACCCCCCCTCCCCCCGAGAAGAGGTGCAAGGACCTGGCTCTTGAATCATCACCCCCCCCCCCCCCTGAAGAGGTGCAAGAACCTTGCTCTGCACTGAGACACCCAGCCTGAAGTAAGGTGTGAGTGAAGTTACAATCCTTATGCAATACTCTCCGCCAGCCCACCCCCTCTCTGTCAGCTCCAGCAGGGTGCACTGTGCCAGCCACCCACCCAACCACTGACCCACAGCAGGAAGCCATGCCAGCCACCTGCAGCAGAGTGCACCATGCCAGCCACCCACCCACTAACCTACAGCAGGGAGCTAGGCCATCCACCTGCAGCAGGGAGCCAGGCCAGCCACCTGCAGCAGGGTGCACTGTGATAGCCACCCACCACCCTGCAGCAGGGTGCCAGCCACCCACTGACCCACAGCAGGGAGCCAGGCCAGCCACCCACAGCAGGGTGTACCGTTCATTTGTGGAGGGGGGCTACCTTCATCTGTTGAGGCCTTACCACATCTGGTGGCAGGCAGCGTGGCAAGTGACATTCCGTATCTGGTGGAAGGCGACATGGCAAGTGACATGCTCAAAGCTCCCACTGATTCTGCATTATGGTGGGTAGAACTATTTCATTTATTACTACAATGTAATAATAGAAATAATGCGCTAACAAATTGCCCGCGAAAAATCGCTTACCCCCCGCGTGCCAATTCCAACCTCCCCCCAATTGGGCCTTGGCACAATTTTCTTCCACTCAGCCGGTCCCCGATGCCAAAAAGGTTGGGGACCACTGAGCTAGTGTACCAAACGAATAAAAACAAGCAGGGTGGATGGAGGAATCCCCAAAACAACTAGGACAGGAAGTGAGTTACTGGCAGGATCACCAGGTGACAAAATAAAGGAGAATAGGCTTCGAAATGAATGCAACCACCACATCTAAGAACTGATACTCTTTAAATATTGAAATGTTGATTTAAAATATTCCTCCACCTTTGCGTAAGTCTTTAGTAATAAACACAATACAGTTCTTTAACAATAGGTATGCCATTTTATTTATTTTTATTACAAGTATCTATATAGTGCCATCAATTTATGAAGTGCTTTACATACAGTATATATTGTACATTCACATCAGTCCCTGCCCTCGTGAAGCTTACATTCCAAGGTCCCTAACTCACATTTATACATACACATACTAGGGCCAATTTAGACAGGAGCCAATTAACTTACCAGCATTTCTTTGGAGTGTAGGAGGAAACCGGAGTACCCAGAGAAAACCCATGCAGGCACAGGAAGAACATGCAAACTCCAGGCAGGTAGTGCTGTGGTTGGGATTCAAACCGATGACCCTAGTGCTGCTAGGGTCTACGTTGACATGGTGGCTGGATTTGTTTTCTTTATTCAGGCCCTTATCGCTTTTAACCTTCCTGCCCTAGGGTTCAATTACTGTATCAAGGAGCATTATTGTCACCCTAGAACAAAAAGTGTATTGTACTATGATATTTTGTTTCTATTTTTTCTGTTGTTTGGATAGACATGTGTCTTTTTTTCAACCAGACTACGTATGTAACTATATATGTAGCCTCCCATTCTTCTCTCATCCTCAACATAGGTGGAAGATGTTCTATAGTTCTAACTTCTAACACACTTTCTGATAATATTGTTATAGATAAGACTGCAGAGAACACAGGACATCAATGGATTCTGGGCAGGATCTGCTGGTATTTTCTGTAATACACAATTTCGTCAAAATACTTTCAGTGATTTATTTAGTAGACCCAAAAGGCAGAAAATTAGAAAAGTTCATTACAAATATTTACATACACTTTAAGAAATATAGATATAATTGTCTCTCTGACCACAGCCTGTTGATTGGACTATGAAGAAGCAGAAACACATAGACAAGTCATCACCTATTAGCACATGTGCATGTAGCAGACCCTGATTGGCTCCTCCTGCTTCCCCTCCCTCTGGGTGCTGCTCTGCAGGCGATCGCAGCAGGCTGATATCCTTATAGTATCAATTTGTATCAACTAGTTGCATTTGCAATACATTTAGTTATTCTTAAAAGAACGAAAAGGTGTTTTTTTAAATCTGCCCGAAGTTCAGCTTTATGCCCTGTACACACGATCGGTCAATCCGATGAGAACGGTCTGATGGATTTTTCCATCAGTTAACCGATGAAGCTGACTGATGGTCAGTCGTGCCTACACACCATCAGTTAAAAAAACGATCGTGTCAGAACGCGGTGATGTAAAACACAACGACGTGCTGAAAAATGTTCAATGCTTCCAAGCATGCGTCGACTTGATTCTGAGCATGCGTGGATTTTTAACTGATGGACGTGCCTACAAACGATCGTTTTTTTTTCTATCGGTTAGGTATCCATCGGTTAATTTTAAAACAAGTTTCACATTTTTTAACCGATGGATAAATAACCGATGGGGCCCACACACGATTGGTTTAGTCTGATGAAAACTGATCAGACCGTTCTCATCGGATTGACCGATCGTGTGTACGCGGCATTAGACTCGGTTCACAATGCCGCGACTTGGGAGACCCCAAGTCACGCGACATGTGAAATCCCATTAAGAGCTAATTAAGAACTGTCTTAATTAGCACCACTGAAGTCGTTTCGACTTTAGAAAAGGTTCCTGTACTACTTCAAGGTGACTTCAATCCGACTTGTGCCCATAGACTTTAATGGAAGTCACCTCCAAGTAAGATCCTCATCTTAATTGATGTGATTTGGATCCGACATTACAGGAAGATTACCCAGGCATTCCCTGAAGTTGCTTCAAGTCGCACTCAAGTGGCACTGAAGTTGTCTGGCAAAGTCGCACGGCAGGTTGCGGCAGTGTGAACCAAGCCTAAAGGTGACATTTGAACAGCTGAACATTGCTAACAAGGCAGCAGGGACTGAGCCAAAGAGAACGGGTGAAAATCTTTGACTATAACCAAAATCTTTCAGTAACCAAGATTTTAGAAAGGGTAGGAGAAAGATTATAGAAAACAGGGTTAATGCTGGAGTCTTCCTATAATAAACTCCTCTTTCAGCCTAAGAACAATGCCTCCTGCCTAGGTGGACTCCATTAGGGCCGCAGCTCTCTCACCCTATAAAAGCAGAGAAGGGGCGAAGGTTAGTGTTATGATTCCGCTGCAAGGACTTGCTCCAGCCATATGATGGTATGTATACACAGAGCTTCACAAAACAGACATTGCACAGTGGGGAGTCGTAACAGGAAAGCACACTATGGCAAAAGGAATTCCTGCCCAGAAGAGCTTATAAAATATCTTCAAAGTGGCTTTTAAGAGCAGCAGAGCCCATGTAGAGAATGGCTCAGCCTGTCCAGGTGACAAATGGACAGAACATTACATGGTTTTCCTTCTGAAATCCGATTCCCCACTGGAAATCTTGCTCTCTTCCGCGGGCCCAGCACATAAAATGAATTTAACAGCCAGCTTACGGCTGACAGAATCCCCAGCGCCAGAGCTTTGCATGAGGCCCGGGTCACACAAAGGCGTAAGCAGCGGCGAGGACAGCGGGCTACTGTAACCACGGTATATTATTAAAGAATTAGACGTCATCGTAAAAGGAAAATGGTAATCAATCATTTGTATAATTATCCTAATTTTGGGTGGATGGAGATTTGCAAGAAGAAAAGTTGAATACACCAGAGGTTCTAAACCTTTTGATGATTACAGACCCCCAATAGATGGACTCCTACCACCCTTCACCAGACTGTCCAAATCATCATCATCACCAGCCTTATTAGGAACCAGAACGACTTCAAATGATGTTGATTTATTTTATTTACAGGTACTACATGTGTATTGTACATTCCCTTCCATCAAGGAGCTTTCAACGTAAGGTCCCTAACTCACATACATACACATACTAGGGCCCGTTTGGACAGGATCCAGTTACCTACCAGAATGTATTTGGAGTGTACATGGAGGAAACCCATGCAGGCACAGGGCGAACATGCAAACTCCAAGCAGGTAGTGTCATGGTTCGGATTAGAATAGATGACCCCTGTGCTGCTAGGCATAAGTGCTAACCACTTAGCCACTGTGCTGGTTTGGTTTTGCTTTACATATGGATAGCCAGGTAATAACGTTATAAGAATGTTCTTATATTTATGTATATAATTGCATTCGACTAGTGAGATTTTTTATGTTGTGCTTGAGTAATCAAGGTTCAGTTACTGGCCATGTTACTTCCATGTTATCTGAAACATCACTTCAATTCCTACACTTTTGATTTCAGGTTCAATAACAAAGAGAATCCTGTTTCGGTGTTTTAATGAATTAGAGATCCAGTCACATACCTCCATCATTAGGTTCCCCTAACTCTTAGGCCGCGTACACACGATCGGTCAAAACCGATGAAAACAGACTGAAGGACCTTTTCATCAGTCCAAACCGATCGTGTGTGGGCCCCTTCGGTCAAAAAATTTAGAACTTGCTTTAAAATTGAACCGATGGACGCCTAACCAATAGGTCAAAACCGATGGTTAGTATGCAAAAGCATTGGTCAAAAACCTGCGCATGCTTAGAATCAAGTCGACACATGTTCGGAAGCATTGAACTTCTGTTTTTTTTCCGTTTTTTTCAGCACGTCGTTGTGTTTTACGTCACCGCGTTCTGACACGATCGTTTTTTTAACCGATGGTGTGTAGGCACGTCAGACCATCAGTCAGCTTCATCGGTTAACCGACCGTTCTCATCGGATGGACCGATCGTGTGTACGCGGCCTAAAAGGTGTAGATGCCCCCAGTTAGGAGCCCCTGGATTAGATGAAGCAAGTCTAGGCCAAGTCAGAGTAAAGCAGATGTCTCCCTACAGGGGAAAATGATTGAGGGTCTTGTGTCAAAAAGACTACCTGCATCATAGGATACCTGGGGCAGCATGCTCCGATTTTGCATGGTTGCTGGTAGCTAATCAGGTGGTTTGTCAGAGACATTGACCAGCACCGAGGTTCCCAGAGCTCACAAGTTTTGGGTGGCTTTCTCCACCCAAACAAGCGGTGGTACATAAATGTAGTCTGCCTTGGACATACAGGGTTTTAAGGACAGCTAAGAAAAATAAGCAACCTGGAGGTTCGGAAGTCTATTCACTGCCTGGCATCTCTGTTAAAAAAGCTGAAGGTTTTCAAGGGCGACAGCCCCACTAATCAACATGGATGTGTGGTAGCCCCTTATCTGCTTGGCACCCTAATTAAAACAGGCGATTAACAGGCGATTAGAAGGGTTTCAAGTGGGACATCCCTACCAATTAACATGGAAGTGTAGCTCCATAGCTGTTTGGAACCTTTGGTAAAACAGCTTATTAGAAGATTTTTACTCTGGACAGCGTCACCAATCTACTTGGAGGTGTCGTAGCTCCTTGGCTGCCTGGCACCTTCAATAAAATAGCTAATTAAAAAAGAGTCAAGTGGCACATCCCTACCAATCAACATGAGGGGAATTGGAAGAGGAAGAGTAAAGGTTTTCTATTTTCACAATTAAAACGCCTTTTAAATGAAACTCAATCTAAGGAAAATGGAGGCTCCCATTTCTGCCCTTCTTTTTTTAAAACACAAGTTCCCTCATTGCCATGTTAACCCAATGGCTTCCGTGTTTTCTGAGGAGCTAATGCCTTGTACACACGATCGGAATTTCCGATGGAAAAAGTCAGATGGACTTTTTCCATCGGATATTCCGATCGTGTGTAGCCCTATCAGAGTTTTTTAATTGGAAATTCCAATGAATTCCATCGGAGTTTTTCTCGGATGTAATTCCGATGTGATTTGGCCGGGCAAAAGCCCAATCGTGTGTACGCGGCATAAGACTTCAAACTGACCTTCAAAATCTATGTCAGTTCTAAATCTTCTAAGCTGGCCATAGACATTTGTTTTTTCAGCCAGTGGGCTGAACAAAAATAAATAAATGAATACATTCCTCCATCCACACAAGCAAGGTTGTATTCTGACTGTGGGACTCTCCACTGCAACCGCCATTTAAGAAGTTTTCCAACATGTCTGTTCGACAGAAGTTGATCTAACAATCGACTTCTGTTGATTGGGGTTGCCCACGCAGGTATTACATTTTATTTGGTCTCTTCTGAACAAGTCAGGTAATTAGTGTTTTCTGAGGGATATCAACAAATGCAGCCTCTGCATTTCTCCTAGTGCAGTTCCTCCATGTAATTCCAGTACCACTTTGGGTGAGGTCATAGGTAATAATTTTCTGCAGAGTCTAGTCCTAGATCCTCACTGAGAGTCTATTGGATATTTCTAAAAATGGTTAGGTTTTTTATTCCTATTGTGGCTGATTTTGCTTCCAGTTTGCCCCATTCCCATCTGTGCAAATTTTCTTATGTTGTTGCACAAGAGGGGTACCATCTTTTTCTATGATGACCTTTCCCATCTATGCAATTTTCTTCCTCCATTTTTGAAAATATTGTATGTATGTACTTTGGTGTGACTTGGTATGTTTTTGGCCTCAAAGACTTAAATACAACAAAAAAGTATGTACATGCACTTTAGATGCCTTTTAATGCGCTTTTTGCCATAGATCGCAGCAGATATCATATTGCAGGGGAGGAAATGGGAAGGTTTTTTTCTCTCCACAAATTAATATTGTAGGCAAACTCAAAGGAAGATACAAAGCCAAAACGTATGAAAACACATGAAGAATTTAAAACAAAAATCAAAAAACATGCAACCACGGTATAGTGGACCATCCCTTAGTAGGGGGTGATTAGAGGACATGTCCAGAGAATATGATATAACATACCCACGTCTGCATTACAGCTCCAGCGATCGAGAGAGGGATATAAGGAATGGAGCAGGTTCAGGGTTTGATATCAATGGTAGAGCATTTTATATTGATTCTCTTTGTACAAGGTACAGATAGGGCTCATGGAGGCCTGTGACCAAATAATTTGTGACGTTTTCAAGGGTATCTCCTCGCCTGGGGCCTGGTCCGATTTACGCAGATAGGCATGCTGTGGCCCAGAAGGGGCTAAAAGTTGGTAAGTTCATTAAATCGTACCCTTAGGGGACGGGCCTTCAAGCAGACTTTCTCAAATTCCATCATGGGGGAGAACTAGAGGCCTGTTACTAAGGACTGCGCAAAGTGTTGTTTTTGCAGGAAACTATATAAGGTCTTTCTAGGCTGACCATAGGCCTTTTGCAAATATTAAAAAGCCTGTAATGCCCTGTACACACAAGTGGAATTTCCGTCACAAAAAAGTTAGATGGTTTTTCAGACGGAATTCCGCTCAAGCTTGGCTTGCATACACACAGTCACACAAGTTCTCTGAACTTTCGAGCGTTAAGAACGCAGTGACGTACAACACTACGGCGAGAAAAAGAAGTTCAATGCTTCAAATTGATTCCGAGCATGCGTGTTTTTTTTCCCATTGGAATTCCATACAGATGGACGGATTTTCCGATAGGAACTTTTTCCGATTGAAAAATTGAGAACCTGCTCTTAAACTTTTGCTGGCAGAAATTCCGACAGCAAAAGTCTGATGGAGCATACACACAATCGGAATTTCCGATGAAAAGCTCACATCAGACTTTTGCTGGCGGAAATTCCGCTTGTGTGTACAGGGCATAACTTTCTGGTTCTAAGATCCACCGATTGACCAAAGTGAAATAGGGCCCTATCCACCCAAAAATGAGACATCTGTGAGGTCAAACTGTCCGGGACATTAGACGTGAACAAGAATGAGATTGCCAATGAGGCGGGAGAGGTAAGAGGGTACACTGATTTGGCACAATGCCATAGTGTCCGCAAAAGTGACATACAGTTGCAAGAAAAAGTATGTGAACCCTTTTGGAATGATATGGATTTCTGCACAAATTGGTCATAAAATGTGATCTGATCTTCATCTAAGTCACAACAATAGACAATCACAGTCTGCTTAAACTAATAACACACAAAGAATTAAAGGGGTTGTAAAGGTACAATTTGTTCCTAAATAGCTTCCTTTACCTCAGTGCAGTCCTCCTTCACTTACCTCATCCTTCGATTTTGCTTTAAAATGTCCTTATTTCTTCTGAAAAATCCTCACTTCCTGTTCTTCTGTCTGTAACTCCACACAGTAATGCAAGGCTTTCTCCCTGGTGTGGAGTGACGTGCTCTCCCCCTCCCTTGAACTACAGGAGAGTCAGGACGCTCTTTACGTTGCAGATAGAGAAACGAGCTGTGTGTTAGTGGGCGTCCTGACTCTCCAGTAGTCCAAGGGAGGGGGCGAGCACGACACTCCACACCAGGGAGAAAGCCTTGCATTACTGTGTGGAGTTACAGACAGAAGAACAGGAAGTGAGGATTTCTCAGAATAAATAAAGACATTTAAAAGCAAAATGGAAGGATGAGGTAAGTGAAGGAGGACTGCACTAAGGTAAAGGAAGCCATTTAGGGAAAAAAAATTGTACCTTTACAACCCCATTAAATGTTACCATGTTTTTATTGAACACACCATGTAAACATTCACAGTGCAGGTGGAAAAAGTATGTGAATCCTTGGATTTAATAACTGGTTGAACCTCCTTTGGCAGCAATAACTTCAACCAGACGTTTCCTGTAGTTGCAGGTCAGACGTGCACAACGGTCAGGAGTAATTCTTGACCATTCCTCTTTACAGAACTGTTTCAGTTCAGCAATATTCTTGGGATGTCTGGTGTGAATTGCTTTCTTGAGGTAATGCCACAGCATCTCAATCGGGCAACGCTGTATCCTGGCCTAGGCCAACAAGGCCCAGGCCTAGGGAATCCCTTTGCAGGGGGGCAGCAGCACGGAAAGTGTCCCCGCTGGCTTGTGCTATACTGTTGGTGTAACGCAAGCCGTTTCTAATTTTGACTGTCCTATCATCCTGGACTACAAACCTTTCTCACTGTGCTATGTGGCCTGGATTCTCAGAGGACTTACGACGACGCAGCGCCATGTACGCCGTCGTAAGTCCTAATCCGAGCCGTCGTATCTATGCGCCTGATTCTTAGAATCAGTTACGCATAGAGATCCATTTTGACCACTAGGTGGCACTTCCGTCGAATTCCGCGTTGAGTATGCAAATTAGCTAGATACACGAATTCCCGAACGTACGCGCGGCCGACGCAGTACAGATACGACGTTTACGTTAGGCTTTTCCCGGCGTAAAGTTGCCCCTGCTATATGAGGCGCAGCCAATGTTAATTATTAATTAAGGTTTTTTTAATGTCATTAAAAACGATCGTGTGTGGGCTCCAGAGCATTTTTCACGACGTAAAAAATGGCCATTAAAAATTTAGAACATGCTCTAATTTTTCACGTAGTTTTTAACGTTGTAGTTTTTAACGTCGTAAAAAATGGTCGTGTGTGGACTTTAACAACGTGAAAAAAACGCACATGCTCAGAAGCAAGTTATGAGACGGGAGCGCTCGTTCTGGTAAAACTAGCGTTCGTAATGGAGATAGCACATTCGTCACGCTGTAACAGACTGAAAAGCGCAAAATGTCTCTCACCAAAGTTTTACTAACACAAAATCAGCAAAAACAGCCCCAAGGGTGGCGCCATCCGAACGGAACTTCCCCTTTATAGTGCCATCGTACGTCACCGTGCATTGCTAGAGCATTTTTTTTTTTTTTTTCATTTTTTTATCCATTTTCATTTTTCATTATTGTTAAACCGCAAGGCCGGTTTAACAAAAATCGGGTTGAAAAAAAACGTTGTTTTTTCTAGACCATTAAAAATGGTCGTGTGTACGCGGCATTAGTCCTCTCCATAAAATTATCAGAAATTTGTGCTTGAAGTAGAACTATAGGCAACACTTTTTTTTTTTCATTTTGGAGTAAGGAAGGGTTATAGCCCCTGTCAATTTTTTTTTTTTACCATCCCTGTCCCATGGCAGAGATTTCCCTTCATTTCTGCCCCATAACTAAACAGGAAGTGATAGGAAAGCTATGCAAATTAAGGGAATCCATTCCCCCCACCCAGGCATTGAGAACTAGTGTCCCCACTCAAAAATTTCAGGGTGGGTCTTAAACAGAAAGGGGTGTGGCCTTGACAGGAAGGGGTTGGGTAATATTTAAATCAGGGGGTGCACAAGTTTAGTCAGGCCTAGGGCAGCACAAAACCTAAATACACCACTGCAATCGGGTTGAGGTCAGGACTCTGACTGGGCCACTCCAGAAGGCGTATTTTCTTCTGTTTAAGCCATTTTGTTGTTGATTTACTTCTATGCTTTGGGTCGTTGTCCTGTTGCAACACCCATCTTCTGTTGAGCTTCAGCTGTCTTAAGTTCTCCTGCAAAATGTCTTGATAAACTTGGGAATTCATTTTTCCTTCGATGATAGCAATTCGTCCAGGCCCTGACGCAGCAAAGCAGCCCCAAACCATGATGCCCCCACCATCATACTTCACAGTTGGGATGAGGTTTTGATGTTGGTGTGCTATGCCTCTTTTTCTCCACACATAGTGTTGTGTGTGTCTTCCAAACAACTCAACTTTGGTTTCATCTGTCCTCAGAATATTTTGCCAGTACTGCTGTGGAACATCCAGGTGCTCTTGTGCAAACTGTAAACGTGCAGCAATGTTTTTTTGGACAGCAGTGGCTTCCTCTGTGGTATCCTCCCATGAAATCCATTCTTGTTTAGTGTTTTACGTATCGTAGATTCGCTAACAGGAATGTTAGCATATGCCAGAGACTTTTGTGAGTCTTTAGCTGACACTCTAGGATTCTTCTTCACCTCATTGAGCAGTCTGCGCTGTCCTCTTGCAGTCATCTTTACAGGACGGTCACTCCTAGGGAGAGTAGCAGCAGTGCTGAACTTTCTCCATTTATAGACAAATTGTCTTACCGTGGACTGATGAACAGCAAGGCTTTTGGAGATACTTTTATAAGCCTTTCCAGCTTTATGCAAGTAAACAATTCTTAATCGTAGGTCTTCTGAGAGCTCTTTTGTGTGAGGCATCATTCACATCAGGCAATGCTTCTTGTAAAAGGCAAACCCAGAACTGGTGTGTGTTTTTATAGGGCAGGACAGCTGTAACCAACTCCAGTTGGTTGACACCTGACTCCAATTAGCTCGTGGAGATGTCATTAGTCTAGGGGTTCAAATACTTTTTCTACCTAAACTGTGAATGTTTACATGGTGTGTTTAATAAAAACACATTCTTTGTGTGTTATCAGTTTAAGCAGACTGTGATTGTCTATTGTTGTGACTTAGATGAAGATCGGATCCCATTTTATGACCAATTTGTGCAGAAATCCATATCATTCCAAAAGGGTTCACATACTTTTTCTTGCAACTGTAGGTCCCAACAGTCGTACGTTTTTAAGCGGAACATCGGTGCTCCATAGTATAGAATTTGGATGGACAGGGGCTAACCACAACTTCTCAATCTGTGTCCAGCAATTGTATGCATGACAGGCATATCAGGAAGCGAGAGGGCGTAGTTGGGTCGCTAGCAGAAGTTTTTTTAACTTAATGCATTCTATGCATTAAGATAAAAAGCCTTCTGTGTGCATCAGCACCCCTAGGCCCTACTAATACTTACCTGAGCCCCATCTCTGTCCAGCGATGTCCACAAGTGTCCCAGCCATCTGGGTCTCTTCCTCCTGATTGGCTCCCGCTGCTGTCAATCAAACTCAGTTAGCCAATCAGGGGAGATAGAGGGGGGCGAACCGCAGCTCTGTGTCTGAATGGACACACAGAACTGCAGCTCGGCTCGGGTGCCCCTATAGCAAGCTGCTTGCTGTGGTGGCACTCGACAGGAGGGCGGGGCCAGGAGCACAGAAGAGGGACCCAAGAAGAGGAGGATCCGGACTGCTCTGTGCAAATTCACTGCACAGAGGAGGTAAGTATAACATGTTTGTTATTTTTATAGAAAACAATTTGACTTTACAAACACTTTAAGCTGGGAATATTCTTTGGTTTTGTTTTGCATGCATTGTCCTTCCATGTGCTCCTTGCTGTGAAGGCCAGTTATCGGTGGAGGCAGTAGCCATTTGTTTGACACAAAGAAACCATGGCACAGACAGAAAAAGTGTGCATTCTAAAAGTGCCACAGGGTGCACCAAATTCAAGTACAAATTTATAGATAGGTACATGAATTTGGCGCAAACTGTGTCATTTTTAGAACACACGTGAGACACTTTCACAAAATCTATCTGGCCATTTTTTATGCAATAAAGATGTATGTGTTTTCCAAAAACCAGAGAAAAAAAGCTGCAAGCTGCATTTTGTTACAACTGCAACCCTCAGAAATGCACGGATCAAGGACATCTATCTCCTCTCTGTTTTTGTGCGGTTTGGTTTCTTTGCAAAGAGCAGCCAAACCAGAACAGTGGAATCTTTCTTTTAGAACTTCAGCTGTTATGTACATTCTGCAAAAGAATTGTTCCCTTAAATAGAGGACACAAAAACTGCCGATTTTCCACTGCTGATCAGTCTGTGTTGTTGATTCAACAGTTTGCTTTAATCCAGTCTTAGCTATACAGCAACCAGTGGCAGAAGTGAAAAAAAAAAAGCAATAAAAGCAAAAGAAAAGAGTATCCAGAGAAAAACATGTCCAGTTTGAGCCCCTTTGAGGATGCCCCTTTCCTCTTAAAACTCACTGTTCTTCCAGAGCTCCAGCTAAACATCTAAAGACCCCAGAGGGTTCTGAAATGCATTTCAAAGCAAAGCAGGCCAAGCGGGATGAAGAGGCCACATATGTATCAGCTAAAAAGGGACCATTATAAATGAGGCTATGCACATAATACATTACCTCTTCAACACCTTGCCAGTGCAGCCGGCACTCAGGTTTCCTGTCGGCTGTGTACAGCGTGGAATGTGTGCGCATTTGACTTTTTATCTATTAGGTTCATTTATTGAGAAAAAAAGCAGCTTGCAGTGTGGTTGCTCATTGCAACCGACCGGAAACTCAGTTCCATTGTTCTAATTGCTGTTAACTTATGAATGGTGAGATCTAGTTGCCATAGGTTACTGCACATATGTGTGCGCAGCCTATTGGATTAGGATGTGCATCCCAAAGCTCAAACACATGCTACCGATCACTCACTGTGTTCATTCAAACAGGGAAGGTGCTAGTAAATCACATATTTACTGACCCCTTCCCCACTCATTATAAAACATCCCCCTGTGTGCCCGCAGCAGCAGCTGGTGGGAGAGGAGGGAAGCTGGAAGCACAGTAGGGAGAATCTGTGCTGTACAGGGTGATTATGGTGTGCCTGGGCACACCTGGCACACCCTGTGCGCATGCCTATGTTACTGCATTTGTATAGCTTTTCATGCAGTAGAATAATTTTCTTACAGAATGTCTCCAATTTACAAGCCAAACTCAATCCACTGATTGATTGGGCAACTGTGTGGCAAATGAGGTTTAATGTTGATAAATGAAAAGTTATGCACTTAGGGGCCAAAAACATGCACACATCATACATTCTAGGAGAACAGCTAGGGGAATCAATGGTGGAGAAGGGTCTGAGTTTTCTGGTAGATCATAGACCAGGGTGATTGAAGCACAATATTTCTATTGTTACATTCTAATATATAATGCAGCAGTTCACAATAATGCAGAATCAGTGGGAGCCCTGGGTGTGTCACTTGCCACATCTCTTGCCACCAGATGCAGCATGTCACTTGCCACCGTCGCCTGTCACCTGATGCAGCTTGTTACTTGCCACCTTCACCTGCCACTGGATGTGGATTGTCACTTGCCATGTTGCCTGCCACCAAATTTGGATTGTCACTTGCCACATCACCTGCCACTAGATGTGGATTGTCACTTGCCACTTCACCTGCCACCATTTGCAGATTGCCACATCACCTGCCACCATTTGCAGATTGTCCCTGGCCACGTCACCTGTCACCTGATGCAGATTGTCACTTGCCATGTCACCTGCCACGATTTACAGATTGTCACTTGCCACGTCACCTGCCACCATTTGCAGATTTTCACTTGCCACGTCACCTGCCACCAAATGTGGATTGTCACTTGCCAACTGATGTGGACTGTCACTTGCCATGCCAGCCAGTGCCACCAAATGTGCATTTTCGCTGCATTGGTGGCAGGCTGGGAGCACTGGTCCATTTAGTGAGTGCAGGAGAGCAGAGATGTGAGGCGGGCAGTGAGAGATGATGTCATCTCTCTGCTTGCCGCCGCACATCGCTCTCACATTGAAGAGGCCCACGCTGTGAGGGTGGAAGTGCGCTGATGTCAAGGGGGCAGAGAGAGATGATGTCATCTCTGCTTGTCTGCCCATTCGCCTCTCATCCACCTCTAATGCAGCCCGCCTGCCCGCCGCAGCCATCACCCGCTGGTTAGGCAGGGACCCTGCTGCAAGTAACTCAGGGCTATGGGCCCCAGATTCAGGGCTACAGCTACAAAAGCCACCTCCTAGTGACGCCACTGATCTGCATGCACAGTGAAGGGAAGACCTTTTGAGGATGGCCTGGTGTCAATAAGGACAGCAAAAAAGCCACTTCTCTCCAGGAAAAACATCAGGGACAGACTGGTATTCTGCAAACGGTACAGGGATTGAACTGCTGAGGACTGGGGGAAAGTAATTTTCTCTGATGAATCCCCTTTCCAATTGTTTGGAACATCCGGAAAAAAACCTTGTCCGGAGAAAAAAAGGTAAACGCTACCATCAGTCCTGTGGAATGCCAACAGTAAAGCATCCTAAGACCATTCATGTGTGGGGTTTACTTCTGAGCCAAGGGAGTGGGCTCACTCAAAATGTTGCCTAAGAACACAGCCAGGAATAAAGAATGGTACAAAAACATCCTCCGAGAGCAACCATCCAAGAACAGTTTGGTGATGAACAATGCCTTTTTCAGCATGATGGAGCAACTTGCCATAAGGCAAACGTGACAACTAAGTGGCTTGGAGAACAAAACATTAAAATTTTGGGTCCATGTCCAGGAAACTTCCCAGACCTTAATCCCAGTCCTCAAAAGGCGGGTGAACAAAAAAAACACTGCAAATTCTGACAAACTTCTCACTGGTTCCGCTGCTGTGTCTTAGCCAATGAGGAGTAAGAGACCTGGGAGTGCCACTGCTCTTGTGCACATTTCTATGTAGCAGGTACTTCTCCAGACTGATCTAATCTATTAGGGGACAGCTGTCTGCTGCAGCAGCGTGGGCTTTTTTCACCCCCCCCCCCTTTCTCTTTTCACACACAGACACTTAGTACTGTTGTTTGGAAACTCCCTATTGGAGGTTGTCTGTAAACTCCCTATTGGAAGAGCCTGAGCCAATCATGAGCCAGCAGCAAAGGAATGTGGGAGAGGAGATAAAATGCCAGAGGAACTAGGCCAGGGCCTCTTTTTTGCCTGCATCTCATCAGGAGAGCATCTGCACTCTATGGCCCAGATTCAGAAACAATTTACGGCGGCGTATCTCCAGATAATTTCAAATCTGCGCCGTCGTATCTTTAGGCCGATTCTCAAAGCCAGATACGTTGAAAAAATAGGCTTCCTCCGCCGACGTAACTTGCATACGCCGGCATATAATTGTGTACAATTTTACGCTGGCCGCGAGGGGCGCTCCTGTAGATTTTCCGCGTCCAAAATGCAAATGACCTAGATACGTCGATTCAGAAACGTACGTGCGCCCGGCGCATTTTTTTACAGCGTTTACGTAAGGCATTTTCTGGCGTAAAGTTACCCCTGCTCTATGAGGCGTAGCCAATGTTAGGTATGGACGTCGGAACAGCGTTGAATCTTTCACGTTTTACGTTGTTTGCGTAAGTCGTCCGTGAATGGGGCTGGGCGTAAGTTACGTTCACGTCGAAACCAATGAGTATTTGCGGCATCATTTTGAGCATGCGCACTGGGAGACGTCCACGGACGGCGCATGCGCCGTTCGAAAGAAGCGTCATTTACGTGGGGTCACGAGTAATTACCATAAAACACGCCCACCACTTCCACATTTGAATTAGGCTGGCTAACGCCGGCCAATTTACGCTACGCCGCCGTAACTTAGGATGCAAGTGCTTTGTGAATACTGCACTTGCCTCTCTAAGTTGCGGCGGCGTAGCGTAAAGAAGATACGCTACGCCCGCACAAAGATCCGCTCATCTTTCTGAATCTGGGCCTATGTGTGTGTGGAATCGCGGCATACCAAGGGACACCCAGACTGCAACTTCAGCCCAGAGCAACAGATTGTTCATGCAGCTCCAGCCCAGAGGAACAGACTGTCCATGCTAAAGAAGGACACCCTGCAACAGCTCAAGGACTGAATATCACTGCAACACACCTGCATCTAAGATCGATCGCTCAGGGGAGCAAAATAAAATATATATACAAAGTGTACATACATTCACCACGCTAACTAAAATGCAATAGATTGCTAGCAGCCAACACCACAAAATTAGATCAATTTTGTAACACAAACTAGACAAAGAAAATAAGTGTAGCGCTAAGAAATTGAAATAGACTAAGTGAATGAGTCTTTGTAACAAGTAGAATGAAGACACCATAGGTGCTTGCACAGTCCACTAAACACAGTGGCCCAGATTCAAGAAGCACTTGCGCCCGCGCAACCATAGTTGCGCGGCGCAAGTGCTTACTTGCTCCGGTGTAACGAGTGCTCCTGATTCAGGAACCTCGTTACACCGAATGCAGCCTAGGATGTGACAAACATAAGCCTCCTTATGCCTTCACATCCCAGGCTGCATTCTTGCGTTGGCCGCTAGGGGGCGCGGCCTTTGTGATCGGCGTGTAGTATGCAAATTGCATACTACCACCGATTCACAAAAGTTGCGCGGGCCCTGCGTACGCAAGGTACGGAGTTTGCGTACGGCGCCTTTAGCATAAGGTTGCTCCTGCTAATAGCAGGCGCAGCCAATGCTAAAGTATAGCTGCGCCTCCCGCTCGCGACGTTCAAATTTCACGTCGTTTACGTAAGTGAACCGTGAATGGCGCTGGACGCCATTCACGTTCACTTACAAGCAAATGACGTCCTTGCGACGTCATTTGCCGCAATGCACGTCGGGAAAGTTTCCCGACGGAGCATGCGCTGTTCGCTCGGCGCGGGAGCGCGTCTAATTTAAATGATTCCCGCCCCCGGCGGGATCATTTACATTAGGCAGCCTTGCGCCCGGCTGCTTAGCATATTGCCCGCGCAATTTACGGAGCAAATGCTCCGTGAATCGCGGGCAAAGCGCAATATTTGCGTGGGCGCAGAGAAAAAAATTTGCTCTTTGCCCACGCAAATATTACGCGATTCTACTTGAATCTGGGCCAGTGCAAATAATGTTGAATTAAAGTCTGTGAAGAAAACCAAAACAATCCAAATGAAAGTGACTGTGTAATCAAAAATTTGATAGAAGGTCCACCACCAGGTAATAATGATGAGAGTCTTACCAGAGGGATCGGACCCAAGTAAGTATACACTTATCAGGTCGATCAAGCATATAGGGTACTGGTCTCCAGAATCCAAATCGACTCCAATGCTACACAGGTCAATGAAACTCTTTTTTTTTTTTTTTTTTTTTACAACAATTACATTTTATTACACACAAAGGTTTGCCTTCTAACGCAAAAGATCCTCCCAAAGTGATGTCATCACTGGGCGATGCCGGCCGGGGCTCCTCCTACTCACTCTGCTCTCCGATGGCAACTCTCTGAACCTCGCACTATAAATACTTGGCAGCTTTCCGTCTACATCCGGTTCCAAGGTCTTCAGATCCACTTCCGTGGCACCAAACTTTACCTTCCTCTTCAGGACAAAGTACATCCTGAAGAGAAGCGTTTGGGCAACTCCAGGATCCTCCACCATGATGGAATTGGGCAGATCTTCGGGGAAAGGGAAGCCCAGCAGGTGAAAGGTGGGCATCAGTCTGGAGAAATTCCTTTTCCTTGAAACTGCATGCCTGCTTCTTGAAAATGTCCTAAAGTCTTTTTGTAACTTATAAGCGCTGAAAATTTCCCCGATGCGATATCCTCGGCAGCAAAATTTTCTGGCTCCACAAATCTGGACAGCCTCAGCTCCTTGTTGAGCCAATCAAAGAAAATGTCTGTCATGTTGGCGATATGAGAGCGTATCCTCCCGCTGTCTCTATAGCGGCTCTCACACACACACAGCCGTCAATGAAACTCTTAAAGCACTCTTATGGAGGATATTCAGTATGGAACCATTCAATATGAAGCCAGCCAGATGATATCAATAGATACTTCCAATAATAAACATTCCAGGCAGCTGCTACTCCCACTTCGCTGTCCATCCGCTCCAGTTACCACACAGCGCCCCCGCCCGTAACGGCTCCGGCTCCGGTTCTCGCCGACTTAAGTTCTCAAAAGTGTTTCTAGGCGCGATGGAATCTGATTGGTCGCTGGGAGCTATTTGGAACATGCCCCTGGTCTGTTTTTCTTTAGCCTAGGTAAGACGCTTCTGACGTTGTTTGTTGTTCAGAAGTGGCTTGACATTTGAAGCCCATGTCCAGGATCCGCCTGTGTGTGGTGGCTCTTGATGCACAGACTCCAGTCTCAGTCCACTTGTGAAAGTCCCCAACACTTTTGAATGGCCTTTTCCTGACATCCTCCCCCGGCTGAGGTCATCCCTGCTGCTTGTGCACGTTTTTCTTCCACACTTTTCCCTTTCACATAACTTGCTATAAATGTGCTTTGATGCAGCACTTTGGGAACATCCAACTTCTTTTGCAATTACCTTTTGAGGCTTTCCCTCCTTATGGAAAGTGCCAATGATGGTTTTCTGCACAACTGTCAGGACAGCAGTCTTTCCCATGATTGTGATTCCTGCTGAACCAGACTGAGAGACCATTTAAAGGCTCAGGAACCCTTTGCAGGTGTTATGGCTTAATTAGCTGATTAGAGTGGGACACTTTGAGCCTAGAATATTGCAACTTTTCTGAGATTGTGGATTTGGGGTTTTCATGAGCTGTGAGCCATAATCATCACCATTATAACAAATTATGGCTTGAACTATCTTGCTTTTCATGTAATGAGTCTATCTCATATATTAGTTTGACCTTTAAAGTTGCATTAGTGAAATAAATGAACTTTTGCGCGATATTCAAATTTTTCGAGTTTCACCTGTACTTCCCCATTAGGTTGTAATACAGGAGTTTATTACTGCACCCACTGAACTCCAAAAGATGGGGAGTTTATTGCTGCACCCTCTGAACACCAGTGCCAGGGGGTATATTACTTCACCAACTCAACTCCATTCATGAAGGTTTATTGGGAGGTATATTGCTACACCCACTGAACATTAATGATGGGGTTTTATTGTTTATTGCATCAACACTAACAGAGTTTATTTACACTTTCTAATATTGATGGGATTTATTTTTACATCCATTAAACGCAGACAATCAAGTTTATTTTTAATGGATAGTAGTTCATCCCGATGTTATTAAACTTATATTATACATACTTTTACATTTTAATTTATTTTATAATCTGTTAACATGGGCCTAAATCTTAAAAAAATATATGCTTAGTCCATGAGAGCCCACCAACCTAGACAAACAATCAACAGATTGGACAGAAAAATGCGGCATTGCCCTAAAGTGATATTAAAGCTTTGGTTTAAAAAATAAAATAAAACATTTCATATTTACCTGCTCTGCACAATGATTTTGCACAGAGCAGCCCCGATCCTATTCTTCTCGGGTCCCCTGCTGGCGCTCCTGGCTCCTCCCCCTTGACCAGTGCCTCCAATAGCAAGTCGGTTGCTATGGGGGTACTGGTGCATGCTCGCTCCCAAGCCCCATTTTATGCGTTTATAAGACACTTAGAGCCCTGGCTCAGAAAGCCCCCCCACTCTCTCCTCATTGGCTCGCTGGCTGTGATTGACAGCAGTGGGAGCCAATGGTTCCTGCTGCTGTATCTCAGCCAATTAGGAGACAGGTCCAGTATTGTTAAATGGAGCTTTTGTAAACCTCAGCAGCCATTTAAAGCCCGCTGCACACTTAAAAACCACTGTAGTTTTCACCTACCTCTTGAATCTAGTTTATTTTTCAGAAATCCTTTTAATTTTGCAGAAATGTGTGTGAACAAAAACTCTACTTGTTACCAGGGATGCTGGAAATCTACCTTCTTTATTATTATTAAAGCGGTATTCCAGGCATTATTTTTGATTTTTTTTGCAAGCTAAAATTAACCACTTAAGGCCCGGACCATTATGCGGGTTAAGGACCTTGCCCTTTTTGCGATTCGGCACTGCGTCGTTTTAACTGACAATTGCGCGGTTGTGCGACGTCACTCCCAAACAAAATTGGCGTAATTTTTTCCCCACAAATAGAGCTTTCTTTTGGTGGTATTTGATCACCTCTGCGGTTTTTATTTTTTGCGCTATAAACAAAAATAGAGCGACAATTTTGAAAAAAATGCAATATTTTTTACTTTTTGCTATAATAAATATCCCCAAAAAAGATATAAAAAAATGTTTTTTCCTCAGTTTTTTTTTTTAAATAAAGGCAAGCTGTTAATAGGAAGGTTGAAGGTTTTTTACCTTCATGCATTCTATTCATAAAAGGTAATAAAACTTCTGTGCCCCCAAGACTCATCTGATACCCCCTCTCGATCCAGTGATGAGCACAAGAGTCTTAGCTGTCCTGGGTCTCTCTCTCCTCATTGGCTATGATTGACAGCAGTGGGAGCCAATGGGTAGAGAGAGATCCAGGACAGCAGAGACTCTTGTAAACATCACTGGATCGAGAGGGAAATCAGGTGAGTATTGGGGGGCTGTGGGGGGGCACAGAGGTTTTTTACTTTTCATGCAAAGAATGCATGAAGGTAAAAAACCTTCAGCCTTTACAGCCACTTTAATAATAAAAAGGTGGATTTCCAGAACCCCATGTAACAAGTAGAGTTTTTGTTTACACACATTTCAGCAAAATTAGAAGGATTTCAGTACAGGCATACCCCGCTTTAAGTACACTCACTTTACATACACTCGCGAGTAAGGACATACCCGCGAGTGTATGTAAAGTGCCTTACAAGTACAGTACTGTACAGACATTTTGCAGCCACAGTAGAAGGAGCTAAAGCTCCAAGAGCGCAGCCCGTCCTGTTCCAGTGTGCCCCTGACACCCCCAATACAGACCCTGAGACCTCAACTACAGCTCCTGACACCCCCCACTACAGCCCCTGACCCCCTACTACACCCTAGAAGTGAAAAAATATATTGTTTCACTTTAAGTACATTTTCGTTTTACATACATGCTCTGGTCCCATTGTGTACTTAAAAGTGGGGTATGCCTGTAAAATAAACTAGATTCAAGAGGAAGGTGAAAACTACAGTGGTTTTCAAGGGTGCAACAGGCTTTAAATGGCTCCTGAGGGTTACAAAAGCTCCATTCAACAATACTGGACCTGTCCATGTGCCAGAAAACTGTCCCTCGTTCGCGCCAATATTTTATAGAAAAGAACAAACAGTAAAAACTGTAATTAAAACATTTAAAGAAAAATAAAAAACAAACAAATAGTCATAAAAGGCAAGTAGTACATAAATACAAATTACACTAAATGAAATAAACGGCTTTAAGCCCTGGTTCACACTGGGTACGATTTGGAACGATTTGAGATGCGATTTGACATGTCAAATCGCATCTCAAATCGGCGGCAATTGTCGGCAATGGCACTGTCCTAATCTGCGATCTCAAAAAGTAGTTCCTGTACTACTTTTTGCGATTTTGGGCCGCGCTTTACATTAAATTGCGGCCGAAATCGCGGCAAAATCGCGCATTTTACCGCGATTTTGAATTCGCAGCAGTGTGAACCTAGGCTAAATAGACACCCAAAAACAACATAGCTCTTTTTCAAGCAAATTTTGCCTAATAAGCTCAGTGAGCAGAATTGAGAGTTAATGCTTTAACAAAATCAAAGTAATTTGGTGAGGAATAAACTTTGCGGAACTCACCCAGGTTATCGCTGGTAACAAGCGGCCAGTGCAGCTCACTGATTTCCAGATGCATCTTGGGAGATTGATGGCATCAAACTTCCTCCATGAAGTAATCTTTCATATAAATAATCATTCCCTAATCTCTCTGTCCTATTTCTCCTAATGGTAGTTCTAGTGAAAAGTATTCATAACCCAACAGAAAAGATCCCAAAGTAATCAGTAATTACACATTACACAATTATACAACAGTGGCAGTCAAGAGTTCTGTGTAGAGATCCTTTACCTATGGTAGACCCCCATTCTGCCATAATCCATTTTTGCTTCTTGGCGATAAGCTCCAGCTCTATCATTCAGTAAAAAGAAGGTTGTAGCTGAGCCCTGGATATCCACTGGGCTCCAGTATAGGTTGACTTGTGGATTATTGGGCCCTACTGAGAAGGTCTATGGAACGTGGACACCCCAGACACACAGAAAATAGTCTGAGGATGTATAAAGGTACTTGCAGGTACCACAGGGTGTCTACTCTTTGGTAGTATATTTCATTTGAAAATGTTTGACCTAACAGGTTTGATTAAAGTGTCATTAAACCCAAAATATGAAAAACTCTCATTACATACTATATAACAGAGTAATCATACCCACAACACCACTAAAGCATTAATTTTGTGTAGAGTGAAATATACCTGGTTATTCTTGCCTTCAGCTGTCCCTCCCATCTACTCTGTGTCCCCACTGCAGGTTGAAATTTTGTAGACCAGCTGTTGCCATCTACTGAGCATGCTCTGTTTCAGTTCCTTTCTAAGCTTTTCATCTCCTCCTTTTTCCTACCTGTGCAGCTGACATGACTATGGAGACACACATGTGTGTCTTCAACAAGAAACTTACAAAAAAAGCTTAGTTTTAATATACATCAGTATTCAATATAATAAATGTAATTGCTAATACCTGTAAAGTAAAGAAAAGGAGCCTTAAATGTCGATGCTGTCGGAACAATTGAAAGCTAATGGCAGTCTTCTCTGACTCCGCCTACACCATATTAACGTGGTTCTAAAGTCTGAAGGTTTTATACTATTATGCTTTCTGCGCATGAATGTAAAAAACCTTCTGTGTGCAACAGCCCCCCCCCCCCCCCAATACTTACTGTTGTAATATGTTGGCCGATTTATGTGGGATATTATATTATAAAGTCCAAAATTGACCAGGTCAGATTTCAGTTGACATTTGGTACCTGTTAAAATAATTACATATTACACATATCAAAAGAGGCTTGTCGATTGTCAATATGCAAAGATCCAGGATAAGTCTATTTTACACATCAAACCTGTACTCATTTGGTATCTGTAATCTAATTACACATATCAAAAGGGGTTAGTGGCCAAACAAGATTTACTACACATATCAAATGGGACAGATAATGACTCTGATGTGCTCAGGCCACATTGTTATATGTAATCTAATTACACATATCAAAAGGGGTTAGTGGATTTACTACACATATCAAATGGGACAGATAATGACTCTGGTGTGCTCAGGCCACTTTTGTTATCTGTAATCTAATTACACATATCAGGGGAAGCTTGTTAGTATGCAAGAATGCAAATTAGGGCATGGCTGGGGTCATTATCTGTCACTCTGAAAGACAGGATGTAGATCAAAGACGGCCAATCAAATTGCTCAGCCATTCAGTGGATAGGCAATATAATTCTGGAGGTCAGTCTTGTCACTCTGTATGAATATGGCACAAGTCTAGAATTAATCTAGTCAAATGGGACTTTGAATTACTCTGTTGGATTTATATTGTCTGTGGACTTTGTTCTGTATTGGAAGTAAAATAAAATGCACTCTCTGGAGAACTTGGGTATTGCTGCGGGACATAACTTATAGTCATCATACTAATACCTAAATATCAATTATCTACTGGACACTATACATTATATCACTACACTTACCTGGTCTCCCTCTCAAGCCAGCGATGTTCGAGAACATTGGCTCTTTGGGGACTCTCCCTCCTCATTGGCTGAGACAATGGCTCCCAATGCTGTCAATCACAGCCAATGAGGAGAGGGAGGGAGTGGGGCCAAGCCACGACTCCGTGTCTGAATAGACAAGCAGAGCAGCCCCTATTACAAGCTGTTTGCACTTGAGGGAGGGGCCAGGAGCACTGGTGGGGGGACCCAAGAAGAGGAGGATCAGGGCTGTCCTGTGCAAAACCATTACACAGAGCAGGTAAGTATAACCCTTATTATTACTTGAATGCACAAAAAATACACATCTGATGTTCAATAAAGATTTATAGGGATCTGTAAAACAGTTATTTTATATTTGTGATCTAATTTGTATTGCTCTTCTGAAAGAGAATTTACGAAAAAAATAAAAAATATAGTGGCATTATATATATATATATATATATATATATATATATATATATATATATATATATATATAAGAAGGCCAGTGGCCTGAATTTATGGGTGGAGCCCCGAGGGTATTTAAGCAGCCCTCTCCCCCATGCTCTTTGTCGGTTCAGTGCGCGATACCTCACGTCACTGGGCCGACTGTTCCCAGCTGACCTCATGTTTGTGAGTCTGCGCATTCAATTGCATTGGACACCCTCCCGCCATTCCCTTTTTCAGGGTACTTCTCAGCATATCCTTCTTCAATTAACTACCCATTACTTACTTGGGTATGCCCTCTTTTCTTGGCATACTGGTCAGAGGGCTCGACCATAAATATATATAATTTATGTGAATGAATTATGGAAATGAACACTTCTTTGTTTAGTATCACTTTAAGTGCTTTACAGAACCTTACTAAACGTCTGAGGTTTTTATACCTGTTTTTCAGTCTTTGTCCTGACTGCTCCTATTTTACTACACCTTTTTACCCTAGCTAAGCAAAATCCTTTGGCATCACTCAGCTGTAATTTTCTGTCACTTTTTCTTTTTTTTTATTCTTTGACTCACCATCTCCTATACGGATGTATTCCATGGAACTGCACACTGGCAAAAATCTGCCTTTAACAAGCAAGGTGACCACAAGTGAGACAAGTCTAAGAATTTGTCTTTAGGCTAAAAGATTCCTGGCGCAATAATCTACTGATGGTCTTAGGTTCATCCTCAGACACAGCCAATAAGCATAATTTGAGAATCAAGAATTAAGATATAAAAATAATTCACATTTATAATAAAGCAGACATGTCTTGCAATAATAAAATGCTTCAATTAAACCTCAACTTCACTGTAAAAAAATAAAAATAAAAAAAAATAAGTAGCCTAGCATTGCTTAAAATAAAAAAGCAACTTTCGGTGCAATGCTTAACTTCTTTATGGCACTGTCCCCTGAAGCCTCCCTCTTGCTGCAACTGTTGAACTGGGTTGATTAATTAATTTATTTTTTAACCCGCGGTGGTGCTGAATAAATAAAACAGAACAACCAAAAAGGGAGCCAAAAACATGCATGTGAAGCACACACTGAAAAGTGCACTTAAGGGTGTGCTTTGTCCACCCCACAAAGGGGTGGGACCTCTACCTGATCCCCTGAAGTGCAAAGCTCCTGACAGAGACAAAGGGTACAACATGGTCCGCCTAGCCAGAAGGCCTGGCAGACCCCTTTTCTCATGGTCAGCTGAAGCCAACCACCCAACAAGTACTAGGTCGAGGGGCTCTCCTGGAGACCTCCCAGGGTCAGAGAAGGAAGGAGCCCGAGGGCCACACATCCTCCCCCTAGATGTCAGGGCAAGCCCAAGGACTCAAAACCTCCATTCTAGTGGGGGAAAAAACACATACAAAAGTGAAAGTCTAGGTTGATCAATGCCCTGCAAAATTCAAGGGGCATTATTCAGGGGCATTATCTTTCCATTAGCCTGGGCTCATAGTGACATACCCATTACAAAGCTGATCTAGTTTAATAGCAATGTAACACTTTCACTTTACAGGAGAGGCAGTAAGCTATGTGTATTTATTTTGCCCACGCTCTCCTGCTACAATAATCTGCCCGCAGAACTCGTAAACCAGCTTTTCTCGAACTTTTACACAAGAGGAGCAAATATTCCTCCTTAAATTAATTCATCTGGGGTCAGTGGGAAGGAATGATGCTTTTTACATTGGTGGCCAGTGGGAAGAATGCCCCCTTTCCAGTGGTGGCCAGAATGTCACTCTTACAAACAGCTAAAAAAAAAAAAACATTGGCTTGACTTTGCCAAGTAGGTTTGGTTCTGGAACTATGCAGGCACCATCAAATGGTAGATCAATTATCCATAATTCAATGAACCCTTAGCAACCTGTGGAGGGACCTTAAGGATTCATGGAACCCTGGATGAGAAGAGCTGTCTTAGATTCTAGAAAAGCAAGTCAAATCCTACACAAGGCTTTGTCAATGTGTGCTCAGATGTGATAGTTGGCCACTGAAGCACTGAGTGCTGCATTGTGAAAAGGTAGAGGGAGACATACATGGAAGTGCCAGGTGTTTCCCATGCAGTCCATTAGTAGATCAGAGCATCAGGGGAGAGAGATAAGTACTGACTTCTTAAGGTACTGCTGCAACCCCCTAGTACAGTTTTTTTTTTTAGATTTACCATTAACCTTTTTCCATCGGCTGAACCTCTAAAGACGTCCTCGGCTTTGCATTCACAGCATCTCCCCACAGGGATGTAGTCCCAAAGGAGGGGGCGAGCACGCTGACTAACCCCCAGCCAGAACGGCTCGGATGATGGGGGCAAGCTTACTGAGGAGGAACAGGAAGTGAGAAATTCAGACAAAGAAAAAAAACATTTAGAAGGGAAATCGAAAGAAAAAGGTAAGTGAACTAACAATGCACTAGCTTAGAGGAACCTATTTAGAAAATAAAAAATTAACCTTTACAACCCCTTTAATTTATCCATTGCTATATGTGCTCCAACTTGGAGACTCTCAAAACGAAAGCATTAAGAGCCCTTTCACACTGGAAATGCCTATAGCGGAGCGTTAAAATAGCGGTAAAACACAGCTATTTTACAGCGATTTTACCGCGTTTTCAATTCATTTCACTGGAGGGGGCGTTTTTGGAGCGTTTTAATAGCGCTATTTTTACAGCGAAAACGCCGCAAAAACGCACCAGTGTGAAAGGGCTCTAAGACCACAGTATACAGAGGACCACTTGGCGAGGCACTGCCACTTCCGCATATACAGCATTTGCAAATGTGTGCAACTAAAACCTGTTTTAATGTTAGACAGGGTAATTTTTTTTTTGCAGGCTGGCTGGTAAAAGTGCTAGGAAATTTTTGCCCATTTGTGTTGAGTTGGCTGGTGTCAGCCAAGCCATCCATGATGCAAATTTTGGCCAATTAAGTAGGCATGCCCAACTAAAAGTCTGCATTCACACTTTCGGGTAGCTTGAAAAGTGAAGGATCAGTCCAGAACTACATGGGAGAAGCTTGTGAAGGATCTCAAGGAAGTTGGGACCACTGTCACCAAACAAACCATTAGTAATACAATACTCTGCCATGGATTGAAATCCTGCAGCCCCCGCAAGGTCCCCCTCAAGAAAGCACATATACAGGCCCATTGAACATCTAAATGATTCAGAGAAGGATTGGGAGAGAGTGCTGTGGTCAGATACGACCAAAATTGAACTCTCTGCCATTAACTTGACTCGCCATGAATGGAGGAAGAAAAATGCTGACTATGACCCTAAGAACACCATCTCCAGCCAGTCAAGCATGGAGGTAAAAACGTTATGCTTTGGGGCGGTTTTCTCTGCTGCATTAAGGGGCCAATGGATGGGGCCATGTATTGTAAAATCTTGGATGAGAACCTCCTTCCCTCAGCCAGAACACCGAAGATGGGTCATGGATGGGTCTTCCAGCATGACAATGACCCAAAACATGCCGCTAAGGCAACAAAGGAGTGGCTCAAGAAGAAGCACATTAAGGTCCAGGAGTGGCCAGACCTTATACCTAGAAAAAAAATGTATGGAGGGGGTGGAAACGTCTAGTTGCCAAGCTACAGACAAGAAATCTTAAAGCAGTAGTAAGTACAGATAATGATACAACATTTAAGCTATATGTAAATCCCTTTTTAAAATACACCTATGATAACAATTATAGACCCCTCATTTCTTTGTAAGTGGGCAAACTTACAAAATCTGCAGGAGATCAAATAATCATTTTCCCCACTGTTTAGGTAAGCCTTATCATAGACTTACTTATAGGTAAAAATCATACCTGGGAGTTTACTCCCATTTTAAGCGGTTCTAATCTAATGTGCCAATAGCAGCTTTTGGACAGATCTCCATAATTAATACACCAAAAAAGGTACATGAAAATGTGAAAGTCACATAACAGTACAGTGCAATGATAGGTCAAAATATGCACTCACTGCAAATACACTATAGTGAACTTCCCCTGTAATAAACAAGCAGGCCGGTGTCCAGCAACACCCAATCAGTGGGGTTGGAAAAGTACAGCAGATCCTGCAAAGATGGAAGGTATAGATCACTGACACACAGACATGAACTGGCAATCTGATAACATTTATGGTGTATGGAATGACTGTTGTCCAAAACAAGCTCAGGTGAGCCCAACGGCCTTATAGAACACAAGCCAGGAAAGGTGATAGCGGTTATGTGTTGCATGCAGTGTTAATTTAGTAGACTAAAACAACAAAACATTTTAGTCGACTAAATTAATACTATTTTAGTCGACTAAAATACGACTAAAATTGAGATGACCAAAATGGGACTAAAACTAAAATGGCATTTTAGTCAAAAGACTAAATGGGACTAAAACCAAATTGGCATTTTAGTCAAAAGACTGATGCCTCGAACACACGATCAGTTTTCCTGACGGTAAAACTGTGAGGAGAGCTTTAGGCCGGGAATCCTGGCCGTATGCTCCTCGCAGTTTTTCCCACGGGACATAAAAAAGAGAACCAGTTCTCTTTTTTCCCACCGGGAAAACCGGCGGACTTTTGCCCAGCGTTTTTTGGCCGTTTTCCTATGGGAAAAACTGAAATGGAGCATACACATGACCGGGATTCCTGACCAAAGCTCTCATCCGAGTTTTCCTGTCGGGGAGGGGAAAGACTGAACCAAGCAGGTTCTCAGCTTTCCCCGACGGGAACTTTTCCCGTCGGAAATCCTGCACATGGGTACAGGGCATAAGACTAAAACTAAATTGAAATTTGACTTCAAAATTAATATTGCATGTTCATACCTCAATTCCATAAATAATGACATATGAGATTTTTTACTCCAGCAATATATAATGATTTTGTAAATTATAGAGAAATGTTAACTAATGCATTACAATTTCATTACACCCATTACATTTTAGACAACTAAAATTAGTTTTTTTCCCTGTACACACAATAGGAATTTTCTATGGGCTAAAATCTGATGGAATTTTCTGTCAGAATTCCGTTCAAGCTGTCTTCCATCAGTCTAAGGCCTTGTACAGACGGGCAAACATGTACGATGAAAACGGTACACACCATCATACAGAAATCCGCGCGTACTCGATACGCAGCGACGTGCGCGGCCCTGCCAGTTCAATGCTTCCACGCATGCGTCGAAGTCATTCGACGCATGCAAGGGATGGCGGCCTCTCGGACATGTACGGTAGGTCTGTACAGACGACCGAACATGTCCGATGGGCAGGATTCCAGCGGGCATGTTTTAAAACATGTTCAGAAATATTTGCCCGCTGGAAAAAGGCCCGGCGGGCCAATGTACGCTGGAATCCTGTCCGCTCGGGCCTACACACGACCGAACATGTCTGCTGAAACTGGTCCGCGGACCAGTTTCAGCAGACATGTTCGGTCGTGCGTACGGGGCCTTACATACACACTGTCAGACTAAATTCTGACCGCCCAAAACGCGGTGACGTAAAACACTACGATAAGCCGAGAAAATTAAGTTCAATGCTTCCGAGCATGCGTCGACTTGATTCTGAGCATGCATGTTTTTTTCTCCGTTGGAGTTCCACACAGACTGGAATTTCCCATAGGATTTTTTTCCATCAGAAAAAAATAAAACATGTTCTATTTCCAAATTCAGATGGAAAAAAATCCTATGGGGCCCACACACGATAGGAATTTCTGATGAAAAAATTCCATCAGACTTTTTTCATCAGAAATTCCTATCGTGTGTACAAGGCATTTTTTTGACTAAAATGTACTGGAGATTTAGTCGACTAAATATAAACAATTTCAGAAGACTAAAATGGGACTAAAACTAAAATGCCATTTTAGTCCCAATGCAACTTTTTTCCATGGAAATTCCGCTCGTGTATACAGGGCATTGGGACTAAAATGGCATTCTAGTTTTAGTCCCATTTTAGTCTTCTGAAATGTATGTTTTAGTCGTATTTAGTCGACTAAATCTCCAGTACATTTTACATCCGCTCAAGCTTGGCTTGCATACACACGGTCACACAAAAGTTCTCTGAACTTTCAAGCGTTAAGAACGCGGTGACGTACAACACTACGACGAGGCGAGAAAAAGAAGTTCAATGTTTCCGAGCATGTGTCGAATTTATTCAGGGCATGCGTTTTTTTTTTTTTCCCCGTTGGAATTCCATACAGACAAACAGATTTTCTGATAGGAATTCTTTCCGTCTGAAAAATTGAGAACCTGCTGTCAAACTTTTGCTGGCGGAAATTCCGACAGCAAAAGTCTGATGGAGCATACACACGGTTGGAATTTCCAATGAAAAGCTCACGTCAAACTTTTCCTGGCGGAAATTCTGCTTGTGTGTATGAGGCATTAGACTAAAACTAAATCGAAATTTGCTGCATGGGACTAAAAAACATGTATTTGAGGCAGAACTGCACTTTAGTCACTCTGATGAGACACGCTGTGCCTCCCGCCTCAGCGATGTATGTTTAGGTTGCAACATAGATGCCATTAGAGCTCATAAATGACTGGTACATGGTAACAAATAATTGGAATTTGTGTTGGTCTTGCAGCCAGGAGGACTATTCTCATTCCGGAGACAGGGCCTCAGACTAAAAAACATGGCAGGCCTTGTGAATTTGCTGGCCTTCTGAGCATTGCGTCTTAAGTGATTGTATTTATTTACATCTGTAAGTGAATGCATAACTGTCTCCATAACCGCACAATTCTACCAGTAAGTGGTGGCTCAGTTTCACCAGACAGACCCACACTGCTTGTTTGTTATGTATGGGGTGCAGCCAACACGGGACACAAACAGACAAAACTTCAAATCACGGAATTTGGAATGGAACACAAACTTAGAGCTGCCCTATGGCAACTGTGGCCGGTGGCAGACGTAGTGGAAAATTCAGAGACAAGAATACGCTGACCCTCAAGAAGACGTCAGAAAGAGCTGTATCCTAGATGATCCGGGAAGGATTCTGGAAAACAATGAGTTTATTTTCTGCAAACTGGGCTCATAAAAATATTATAAATACTACATAATAGGAGACTTTATTCATTTAAAGAGCATATCACTGGCAAATGGCTAAATACACAGGAAAATATAAATACCTAAACTGTCTTGCCAGAGAATTTGTAATTCTTTCCAGCTATACACACCCCTGCCAGACAGCATAGCCAGGAGGGTGACACCGCACACTCAGATACAGTTAGAATTGTTCACACCAGGAGCATCAAACTGCATTAAGAAGCATTGATCAACGTAGGCTCAACACAAGGGCACAAAGAACACAATTGTTTTCTATGTTCTGTTCACACCATACATGTGCAGTAATGTAGGTTGTATGTCTGTGAGCACGCAATGATTTTTCCCACATTTCAGTGCACCACAGTTGCTGTGCAAAGAGTAACATTTTGATGTAGGTAGGTGCTAAAAGAGAGTATAGATTTGGGTCTTTCTGCCTAATAGGAGGATCGTTAGGCAAATTTAGAATGCTCTCAGCCTACCAGGGAGCAGGATCTATTAGTGAGGTCTGCTCATGGTGCTCAGGTGCAGCTCAACTTGTCTGAATGTTTCACAATGGTCCAATAGAGAGGGATATTAGACAGGGGTGGAAACCTGAGTGAAGACACAGGATATTGGAAGAGCAAAGTGGCTCGTATGCTGGGTGACTGTATAAATGCCAAGGGCACATGTGCCACATGTGCTCTTGGGCCTTCAGCTGGAGAGCGGGGTCCTGGAGGGAGGGGGCTGCTGCCCCATCTCTGTAGAAGTTGCCATGCAGCCTTGAGTAGTTGACATAAGGGCCTGAAAGCCAGAAAAGAGGTGAACCCAGAGGTCCTGCAGAGCTGACTGGAAAGGAGACACCAGAAAGGATCTGTTTCTGCCTACTGTGAGTACAGATCTATATCGCAGGCAATGCTGTATCCTGGCCAAGGCCAACAAGGCCCAGGCCTAGGGCAGCACTTTGCAGGGGGGCAACACGGAAAAAATCCCCGCTGGCTTACGCTACTGTGGGGCGGGCGCCGCTTCTAATTTTGACTGCCCTATCATCCTGGACCACAAACCTTCCTCACTGTGCTATATATTTTCTGCTGCACCATTGGCATGGTGTTATCTTCTTAGTTCTCTCCATGAAATTATCCAAAATTTGTGCTTAACCACTTGCCGACCGCGATTGCAGTCGGCAAAGGCAGATTAGGGGGATCCCTTTGTAAACAAGGCATTCCCCTATTCTGCATACTGACACTGTCACTGATGACCGTTCCCCGTGATCGGGAACAGTCATCAGTGACGTGTCACGTGTAGCCACACCCCCTAACAGTAAGAATCACTCCCTAGTACTGACCCCTGCAGCGCCATCTAGTGGTTAACCCCTTCACTGCCAGTGTCATTTTTACAGTAATCAGTGCATTTTTATAGCACTGATCGCTGTAAAAATTACAATGGTCACAAAAATGTGTCAAAAGTGTCCGATGTGTCCGCCATAAAGTCACAGTCAGAATAAATGATCGCTGCCATTACTAGTAAAAAAAAAATAATAAAAATGCCATAAAACTATCCCCTATTTTGTAGCTGCTATAACTCTTGCGCAAACCGATCAATAAACGCTTATTGCGTTTTTTTTAACCAAAATTATGTAGAAGAATACGTATCGGCCTAAACTGAGGAAAAAAATGTTTTCGTATATATTTTTGGGGATATTTATTATAGCAAAAAAGTAAAAAATATAGAATTTTTTTGCAAATTGCCGCTCTATTTTGGTTTATAGTGCAATAAATAAAAACCGCAAAGGTGATCAAATACCACCAAAAGAAAGCTCTATTTGTGGGAAAAAAAGGACGTCAATTTTGTTTGGGAGTCACGTCGCACAACCGTGCAATTGTCAGTTAAAGGAACGCAGTGCCGAATAGCAAAAAGTGGCCTGGTCTTTGACCAGCAAAATGGTCCGGGCTTAAGTGGTTAAAGTAGAACTATTGGCAAAACGTTTTTGCATTTTGGATAGAGAAAGGGAGGGTTATAGCCCCTGTCAGTTTATTTTTTCCATCCCTGTCCCATTGCGGAGATTTCCCTTCACTTCCTGCCCCATAGCCAAACAGGAAGTGAGAGAAAATCTATGAAAAAAAAAGGGAATCCATTGCCCCCCCCCCCTCCCCAGGCCCTCAAAACTAGTGCCCCTACTGGAAAATGTTAGTGCCGGTCTTAAACAGAAAGGGGTGTGGTCTTGACAGAAAGGGGTGGGTCATATCTAAATTATGGGGTGCACGAGTTTAGTCAGGCCTAGGGCAGCACAAAACCTAAATACACTACTGGTCGCGGGGCCTGTCCTTTGAGGGCCACCCCTTCAGCTAGAATAATCAGTGGACAGCTGTCAGTCAAGGTGATGCTAGAAAGTGTCCTGAAGATAAAGTGGTTGCATCAAATCTGCTGCCAGAGAGAGCAAGAAGACTTAATTCTTCCATACATGTGGCAGTATGGTAAAAGCAGTGTGTATGCTTACACAAGTATTCTGGTGAGGCCAAGTGAGAGACTTCTCCTTATCTTAGGGTGACCAGACATCCCCAGTTTCAGGGGACAGTCCCCTGATTGAGGACACTGTCCCCGGACCAAGTCTGTCCCTGGTTTTGTCCCCAGATTGGATTTAATAGGGGGCAGGGGCAATTTCAAAGAAAGTCAGTGCAGAATTAAAATAAAAAAAATAGAATTACACACCCCTGCTCTGCCGTGCCTACTAGCATAGGGGGGTAGTATTTTTTCCATTATCTGTGCCCCTTTCTGATGATCATGTGCTGATCGGAGCAGAGGGAATATTTCTTCAGTTTCGGGCGCATGCCCATTCAGCTCCGCTCACATGTTATTCTGCCTTGGCTCAAATCCTGGCCAGCCACCTGCTTATCTCCTTGCCTTCCCTGGCGGAGTGATCTTCCTCCGCTCCCCACCCAGTAGTAGCCGGGGCCCGAAGAGTAAGACTTGAGAGGCTGTGAGGCGGGCGGCGACGGGCAAAGAGTCGCTGATTGTTGCCATTACTAGTAAAGAAAAAATATGTCCCCAGATTTCATTTTAAAAATCTGGTCACCTTACCTTATCTACTGTGAATAGTTCAGTTGGAGTATCCCACTATTCCCTTCTCCCATCCAAGTGCCATAATAAATATATAACAAAAACATACCCTGGACTGTTTATTGAGTGCTGAGTAGTTAGAACTCATGGCAGGTTTGTATTGCCATCTGTGTCTTGATTAGGGAGATATACTCTCATAATTTGTCCTGGTGGCCAGAAAGTGAGGAAGAAATAAAGATTTTCACCAGAACAGGAATAAGGAGGGAGCTCTTCCAATGGGGACACCAGTTCTGGTGACAACTGCCTAAAGGTGCATTTCTCTTACTTGACGAACGTTCCTTTTCTACAGAAAAATAAGTTAAGTAAAAATAATGGTGAACAGATGGGAAAAAAACTGACGGTTTCACCATTCCCTACTCCACCCAAAATGTATAAAAATGTTTTTTTTTTTTTTTTTATATACTTAAAGAAGAATTAGAGGCATGGTATATTTTTTTTTACATAGTTACCAATATAACTATGTATTGTTTATACTATATCTGTCTGACCCCCCCTTGAAGTTGGAAATCACTGAAGCAGATGATGCCACTCCAGTGATCCCATACATAGTTACATAGTTAGTCTGGTTGAAAAAAGTCCATCCCGTTAAACCCACAGAGGCAAAAAACAAAACACAGCCCTCCATATACACAATCCATTACCCACAGTTGATCCAGAGGAATGCAAAAAAATAATAAACCCAACAAAGCATGATCCAGTTTCCTCCAGTGGAAAAAAAACAAACAAATTCTTCCTGATTCTCCAAGAGGCAATCGGATATTCCCTGGATCAACTTTACCTATAAATATTATCTAGCTATATTTTGCCCATTTAGAAAATAATCCAGGCATTTAAAAAAAAATATCTACTTACCTGTCCAGAATCAGTTCTTGAGGGAGTCTATTCCACAATTTCACAGCTCTTACTGTGAAAAAGCCTTCCGTATTTGGAGGTTATATCTATTTTCCTCCAGACATAAAGAGTGCCCCCTTGTCCTCTATGATGATCTTAAAGTGAACAACACCAAGTTCAGGTTCACTATATGACCCACTTATATATTTGTACATGTTGCTCATATCCCCCCGTAATCTCCTCTTCTCAAGAGTGAATAAATTCAGTTCCTCTAATCTTTCCTCATAGCTGAGCTCCTCCATGCCTCCTATCAGTTCGGTTGCCCTTCTCTGCACTTTCTCCAGTTCCCAAATATCCTTTTTGTGAACTGGTGCCCAAAACTGAACTGCATATTCCAGATGAGGTCTTACTAATTATTTCATACCATACCTCTCTTTAATACAAGAAATCACTTTGCTTGTTTTGGCCTTGCATGTTATTATTAAGCTTATGATCTACCACTAGCTTGTTGGTCCCGTACTGAGAGACTGCTTTCCTGCACTGTGAACACAGGAGGTCAGCTACTTGGCATTGGTACCATTCAGAGAACACTTTTTGCTAGATTTAGGTACCTGTGTGTATCTTTGCGGCGGCGTAGCGTATCGTATTTACGCTACCGTAAGTCAGAGAGGCAAGTGCTGTATTCACAAAGCACTTGCCTCCTAAGTTACGGCGGCGTAGCGTAAATGGGGCCGGCGTAAGCGCGCCTAATTCAAATGAGAATGAGGGGGGGTGTTTTATGTAAATTACTCGTGACCCGACGTGATTGACGTTTTTTACGAACGGCGCATGCGCCGTCCGTGTACATATCCCAGTGTGCATTGCTCCAAAGTACGCCGCAAGGACGTATTGGTTTCGACGTGAACGTAAATTACGTCCAGCCCCATTCACGGATGACTTACGCAAACAACGTAAACATTTCAAATTTTGACGCGGGAACGACAACCATACTTAACATTGACTAGGCCAGCTATTTGTTAGACTAACTTTACGTCGGAAAAAGCCATACGTAAACAACGTAAAAAAAATGCGCCGAGCGCATGTACGTTCGTGAATCGGCGTATCTAGTCATTTACATATTCTACGCCGAACTCAACGGAAGCACCACCTAGCGGCCAGCGGAAAAATTGCACCCTAAGATACGATGGCGTAGGAGACTTACGCCGCTCGTATCTTAGCCTAATTTAAGCGTATCTGGTTTCCAGAATACGCTTAAATTTAGGACGGTGTAGATTCAGAGTGACGTCAGCGTATCTACTGAGGTGGGGTGGTGATGTCATGCTGAATTCCAGGTAGGGCAATTTTTACCTAGTTACATTGATCCAGTTTGGACCAATGTAAGTGTGTATGTGCCATACCTGGCTGATCCCCATGGAAGCTGGAAATCATTGTAGTAGGCACTGTTTCTACAGTGATCTCAACTAGCTTTGATGAGTGGCTTCCATGCTGCTTACTGTACACAAAAGATGACTTGCTTGGCACAGGCCCCATTAAGGGCACATCAAGGAATGCAAAGTGTTCTCTGATTGGACAAGGTGAAAAAGCCAGGCATTATGGTCACCATCTAAACCTCGTTTTTAAAAAAAAAAAAAGATTTGCATTGATTGAGAAAATGCAACTTGTTCCCTGAATGTTGCCCGCTGTTGAGTAAATGGTCTTCTATGTTCACAATGCATCATGGGAGCCAAAGGCTAGTGGAGATCTTTAGAGTAGCGCTGTCTACTACAGTAATTTCCAGCTACAGGTATGATACATACATGCTTGCATTGATCCTAGTTGGACCAAGAAAACTATACATTGCCATGCCTGGAATTCATCCTACCGTTTGGCTCTGTCTCTATTGTCTATAATATCACATGTTCTCTTTAAGAAAATCATTCCTGTCTGGACCTAGTCATTGGAAAAGAAAAGACTTCTGGCTGGGATTACAGAGAGCCCCAAAACACACAACACTGACCTCACTCCACTTATACATCATGATATCAAATGTACTTGGGGGTCTTAACAAGCACTATTTACAGCCTGAGCACTTGAGCCTGGCTGGTATCATACATCAAACGGCCTAATCCTTGTACAGCCGGCGTACTGCTCAAGCACACGGCGGTGAATACCCAGGCCTCACTTATAATGAGGGGGATAAAATACAAGTATACAGATCAGTTCCCCTGGGACCCCCATCAATTCTCTGCTAGTCAAATTATCTGGGAAGAACTATTATGTTACCGACACCATCAGAATTAACATTGCTTGACAGCTTGTTCGCCCGATGCCTAGAGCAATGGCACAAAGTTTCTACCTTCTCCACTATGCTTCCTCAACCCCTAGTGACCGGCTACTGACTATCTGTTGGTTAAGACTATTTTCTCACATGGGATTATTTAATAAGAGCAAAGATAACATGCAAAAGGCTCAAATCACAAAGCTGTAATACAAGGATAAGGATCTTTATTTTAGACATGTGACTGTAATTTTCAAATCTCATTGGACTCCACTGAAAATAACCGTCACTTTTTTTAAAACAAGCATCCTTATCCTGCTGTGTTATCATTGTGAATTGAGCCAAAAGTGTGGTAACCCATAGTTACCCATAGTAAGCAATCAAATTTTGGGATGCTGTAGCCAACTTCCCTTCGTACATCCAGTAGCTCACACAAGTGAGTACACCCCTCACATTTTTGTAAATATTTTATTATATCTTTTCATGTGACAACACTGAAGAAATTACACTTTGTAACAATGTAAAGTAGTGAGAGCCGGTTCACACAGGGGCGGCACAACTTTGGGGGCGACTCGGCAAGGCGATCTCAAGACAACTTCAGAGGCGACTTGCAAAATGACTTCTGTATTGAAGTCAATGCAAGTCGTCCCCAAAGTCGTACAAGAACCTTTTTCTAAGTCGCTCTTATTAGAACGGTTCCATTGAACAGAGTGGAGCGCGTCGCCTGACGAGTCGCCCCAGTGTGAACCGGCTCTGAGTGTACAGCTTGTATAACAGTGTAAATTTGCTGTCCCCTCAAAATAACTCAACACACAGCCATTAACCACTTGCCCCCCAAGGACGTCATATGACATCCTCGACTTTGTGCAGTGATATCTGAATGATGCCTGCAGCTACAGGCATCATTCAGATATCACCGTCTTCTGCCGGCAAATATGTGCACGATAAGAATGATTATAGCGGCAGTTCCACCACTTGATTGTTTTTATAGGCAGCGGAAGGGGATGTCCCCCCCCCCGCCGCGGAGGGGGGGGACCGGAGAACGAGATTTCCGGTGACCTTATGGTCAGCAGTCATCTCTATGTTCGTTGGAGACCCGGGGCGCGACTTTCTGACGTCACTCCCGGGTACCCAGAAGTAAACAAAGCCGCAATCGCGGCTGTCGGGATGAGATCGTGATTTTTTTTCACGATCTCATGCTTTCAAGCCTGGAGGAGAGATTTGGGTTTTTATTGACCCCACATCTCTCTATAAAGAGGACCTGTCACAGTAATTCCTGTTTACATTCCTTATAATAGGAATAAAAGTGATCACATTTTTTTTTTTTTAAAGTGTAAAACTAAAAAAAAAGTAAAATAAAAATAAAATATATATTTTTTTTTAAACGCCCCTGTCCCCGGCATCTCACGCTCAGAAGTGAACACGCATGTAAGTCCCACCCACATATGTAAACGCCTTTCAAACCCCACATTACTCGAAATTAGTATCCTGTAAAAACATTTAAAGCGTTGCCTATGGAGATTTTTAGGTACCGAAGTTTGGTGCCATTCCATGAGTGTGCACAATTTTAAAGCGGGACATGTTAGGTAACTATTTACTCGGCGTAACATCATCTTTCACATTATACAAAAAAAATGGGCTAATTTTACTGTTTGGTTATTTTTTAAAACATGAAGCCGTTTTTTTTCCCCAAAAAAGGCATTTAAAAAATTATTGCGCAAATACAATGCAAGACAAAAAGTTGCAATGACCGCCATTTTATTCCCCAGGGTGTCTGCTAAAAAAAAATATATAATGTTTGGGGGTTCTGATTAATTTTCTAGCAGAGAAGTGCCAGAATAGGCCCGGTGGACAAGTGGTTAATGTCTAAACCGCTGGCAACAAAAGTGAGTACACCCCTAAGTGAAAATGTCCAAATTGGGCCTAAAGTGTCAATATTTTGTGCGCCCATCATTATTTTCCAGCACTGTCTTAACCCACTTGGGCATGGAGTTCACCAGAGCTTTAGGCCTCGTACAGACGAGCAGACATGTCCAATGAAAACGGTCTGCGGACCGTTTTCATCGGACATGTCTGCTGGGTGAATTTGGTCTGATGTGTGTACACACCATCAGACCAAATTCCCCGCGGACAGAGAACGCGGTGACGCAGATGACACCGACGTTCTCTGACGCGGAAGGTCTATGCTTCCACGCATGCGTCAAATCAATTCGACGCATGCGCGGGATTTCGGGCCGCTGGTTATACGTCATAACCAGCGGACATGTCCGATGAGTCATACTGACCATCGGACATGTCCGGCGGACATGGTTCCAGCGGACAAGTTTCTTAGCATGCTAAGAAACTTTTGTCCGCTGGAAACCTGTCCGCTCGGCCAGGAATCCGGTCCGCTAGGCCCTACACACGGTCGGACATGTCTGCGGAAACTGGTCCGCGGACCAGTTTCAGCAGACATGTTCGGTCGTGTGTACGAGGCCTTACAGGTTGCCACTGGAGTCCTCTTCCACTCCTCCATGATGACATCACTGAGCTGGTGGATGTTAGAGACCTTGCACTCCTCCACCTTCCGTTTGAGGATGCCCCTCAATAGGGTTTAGGTCTGCCCATAGAGGGTTCAAATATCGTCCGGTTCAGCAGGGATTCGAACCATCTATGGCCGGCTTTACAGAAAGCTGAAGAGATAATTGGTGTGATGCTGCTGGCTCTGCCAAGTGATGTTTGCTCTGGAACACTGAAGCCACCATCACATGGGAGGTCAATCAGCCACAGCTCACGGAACCCCTAGCAACATCTGGAGGAACTGGTAGGCTACCATATTTGTGTTAGGCCCCGTACACACGAGAGGATTTATCCGCAGATACGGTCCAGCGGACCGTTTCCACGGATATATCCTCTCAAAGATTTCCGCTGATTTCGATGGGATGGAGTGTACACACCATCGCATTGAAATCCGCGCGAAAAAACTCTGCCGATGACGTGCGCGACGCTGTCATATAAGGAATTCCACGCATGCGTCAAATCATTACGACGCGTGCGGGGAATCCCTTTGGACGAATGGATCCGGTAAGTCTGTACAGACGAGCGGATCCATCCGTTGGAATGGATTCCAGCAGATGGATTTGTTGTGCAGCACAGCAAATATCCGATCTGCTGGAATCCATCCCAGAGGAGATTTCTCCGCGGAAACAGATCCGCTGGCGTGTACACACCATAGGATCTATCCGCAGAAACCCATTTGCTGGGATTTATCTGCGGATGGATTCTATCGTGTGTACGGGGCCTTAGACTCTATGTTTGTAAAACGTATATTTGCTTTTTTCAGAGCTTATTAATGAAGTAGAGAATTAGTGCTAAGAACAAAGTGCAACGTGCATTAGGGTACAGTGACCAATCAGAAATAGACTGTTATGGTTTCTGATGAGTTTTAGATCATCATTACTGTTTTTTAACCGTGTCATTAAATAAGCCCATAAAAAATTAAAGGCTTATTCCAGCCAAAATGTATATATTAGTGTATGTTATTTCTGTTGTATGGTGCATAAGGGGAGTTTAGCTCATTGACATTATTTTTCTTCCTGATGTATACTGATTTTTGACGTTTAAGTGTATCTGAACCCAAGAACAAAATTGAAATATATTGTATCCTTAGATGTGGTTAGTTTTCTATTTTCAGACTTTTCACCCTTATGCCCCGTACACACCATCACTTTACGTGATGAAAAAAAACAACATTTTCTGTGAAGTAAAAAATTACGTTTTTGAAACTTCAATTTTCAAAGACGAAGTTGCATACACACCATCGTTTTTCTCACAATGTTCTAGCAAAGTGAGGTTACGTTCACCACGTTTTTCCATTGAAGCTTGCTTCATAAGTAGCTTCTGGGAATGCGCGGATGAAAAAACGTTGTTTTAAACGACGTTTTTGCTACACACGGTCAATTTCTGTGAAGTAAAAGTTGACGTTTTGAAAAACGACACATAAAATTGAAGCATGCTTCAATTTTTTTTGGTCGTTTTTTAGAAGACATAAAACAACGTTTTCCCCCACACACGGTCAATTAAAGTGACGTTTTTAAAAACGTCATTTTTTTTCATCACATAAAGTGATGGTGTGTACGCGGCATTATATTCACCTGGTGATCCTGCCAGTAACACACTTCCTCTCCTACGATGACAATGCTCTTTCATGGTCACTCTAGGACAGAAAGTGCAGAAAGAACTACTCCCCTTCTCCTGATAATAACATAGGTGTAGTGTGTTCTTTACTTAAAGTGGTTATACATGCAAAAGAAAGAATAAATAAATCCTCCTACATAAGTTGTACCAGTGTATCTGAAACCCTCTTTTCTCTACAGCAGTTCAAAAATCTTGCTTTAGCAGTCAGAAAAAAGGAGGTGGAAATCTGAAGTTACACTCTGCAGAGCTCAGTGAGGAGACCTCTAAGGCCCCGTACACACGGTCGGTTTGGTCCGATGAGAATGAACCGAAGTTCATTTTCATCGGACCAAACCGACCGTGTGTATAGGCTATCGGTCTGGTTTCCTTCGGTCCAATATTTCTAAACATGCTTCAAAACCGAACCGATGGACCACTGCCCCATCGGACCAAACCGATGGTTAGTACAGAAAAGCATCGGTTCAAAACCAGCGCATGCTCAGAATCAAGTCGACGCATGCTTGGAAGCATTGAACTTCGTTTTTTTCAGCACGCCGTGTGTTTTACGTCACTGTGTTCTGACCCGATCGGATTTTGAACTGATGGTGTGTACACACATCAGGCCGTACGGCCACTTCAGAGGTGAACCGATGAAAATGGTCCGTCGGACCAGTCACATCGTTTTTTTCGGACCGTGTGTACGGGGCCTAAGACAAAGATGTCAAACATGACTTATGCTGATAGCAAAGGAATGAGGTAGCAGACAGAAATGACACTTAGTGCTCTGGATTGAGCTGCACGTTTGAAAATGACTTGCTAAGCTATTGCAAGACTTGCCAGGCTTCACAAGTTTGTTGCACAATTGCATTGCATGACTCCAGATCAACTTTCTTTGCAAAAAATCTGCAAATCATCTGGTTCAGTTATATTGTGAAATAGTCCTCCCACCACAGGGGTCACTGTGACTGAATTTCCATGCTGTAGACTTGAAGCGCTCTTGCGGTAGACTTACCACTTCAACTTTGCTCTTGTTAGAGACTTGCCATACAAATTTGCTACAAATTGGAAAAGTGTCAACTGGAACTTATGTTTCAAGTGCTCTGCAAGTGCACAACTTGCCAGTGAAAATGTGCAGCAAGCTAACAGACTTACAATTCAACACAATTCCACACTGCCACAAATTTGTGGAAAGTTATCCTTGCTATCTGGGTCACTACGCACTTTAATGCATTCTCTGTATTAGTGTAAACAACCTTTCAAAAGCTTCTTCCCCCAACCGCCTTAGACACTTATGCCGCATGCAGACGATCGGACATTCCGACAACAAAACCGTGGATTTTTTTCCGACGGATGTTGGCTCAAACTTGTCTTGCATACACGGTCGCACAAATGTTGTCGGAAATTCTGATCTCCAAGAATGTGGTCACCTACAACAGCACCATTAAAGGGAAGTTCAATACCAGTTGTGTTAGTAGAAGTTTGGTGAGAGACGATTGTGCCATCTCCATTACGAACGCCATGTCAGGGACGTACTGCCCACTCCCGTAGGCGCGTGCCTATGCGCATACCACGGACTTTGCCGGTGAGCGAATCACGGCCTTTGCACACGCCTGTGCGCATGCGCACGCTTAGACGCACCTTTGGCGCCCAACAGCCTATAAAAGACGCTCTAGGAATGCTGCACCTTGCGGCCTGATCTGCGTCTGTTCCTTGTGATTCTGTTCCTGTGTATGACCCGGCTTCCTGACCTCGCTTCTATCTCCAGTCCTGACTTCAGCTTGTTTGACTCTGCTCTGTTCTCTGCCTGATTACCTGTTGCCAAGACCCAGCCTGGACTGACTATTCTCCTGCCTGTCGTTAATGCTGTTACCCTGATGTGTATGACCTGGTTTGTCTGACTCTGCTGACCTGCACCAGTTGTCCTGCTGATCTGCATCCACGGCTCTGCTGATCTGCATCCACGGCTCTGCTGACCTGCATCCACGGCTCTGCTGACCTGCATCCACGGCTCTGCTGACCTGCATCCCCTGCTTTCTGCCCAGCGGTTCCAGCTTCCTCTTGGCTCCTCTACACTAACAGCAAGGACCACAACAGGCACCTTTACCTCACCGTGCTCTTACCACCACTGTCTCCATTCCAGTGGTCTCCGAGCCGGAGTTGTACGGGAAGTCTCCCTCCACGCATGAGGCTCACACCTAGGTACGTAACACGCTAGTTTTACCAGACTGAGCGCCTCCGTCTCGTACTTGATTCAGGGAATGCGTGGAATTTTGTGTGTCGGAATAGGCTACACACCATCGGGATTTACGAGAACGGATTTTGTTGTCGGAAAATTTGAGAACCAGCTCTCAAATTTTTGTTGTCGGAAATTCCGACAGAGAATGTCCGATGGAGCTTACACACGGTCGGAATTTCCAACCAAATGCTCCCATCGAACATTTGTTTCAGGAAATTCCGTGCGTGTGTATGCAGAATAAATCCTAGTACACACTAGCAGCTTTTTTTCAACCCAATGGGCTCGGGAAGGAGATTTTGTACTAACAATCTGATGTTAGTACATTGATCTCCCCCTTTGAGCTATTGTGTTCTGACAGGTAGGGGGACCCCCCATGCCAGAACTCCCTGGTCAGCACTCTCAGCCGTTGGCTGAGACTGCTAAATTGGATGCTGATGCTGACAGACATTTGGCCGCCTTCTATTTAACCGGCTGCCATACACACGGGCCTTTACCTGAACCCAATCTCAATCCAGCTCTGTGCCCATCTGCACCAGTTCTTCTCCCCTCTCTCTCTTCTCACAGGAAACTTTGTAGCAGGGGGAGCCATTGTCAGCCGACAGTCAAATCCTAGAAGGAGGGAGCTGGGGGTGGGGTGTGGCCGAGCCTTGCTATGTGTATCTATGTACGCAAACAGCCCAGCTCCAGATTGAGCCTGCACGAGTGACCCTTGCTATGGCGGGCACTCAGAGAAGAGGAGAAGCCAAAATCAGCAGCAGGGGACCCCAGAAGAGGTTATTCGTGGGCCACTCTGTGCTAAACAATTGCACGGAGCAGGGAGTAGAACATGTTTATTATTTTCAGGAAAAAAATAAGCTTTACAAAAACTGAACAGAACTGGAAACAATGTAACTGATAAGAGCCATATCAGGCAAATAGCACAGGAAGTTATCAGCTCCCGATATTTCTGGCAGAATCCACAGGTAATTTTGTATTTATTAAACAGAAAAAAAAAAGCTTTTAAAAGATATATTAAACTACGCCTTATCAAATATGTGTTTGGCTATCAATAGTATTGTCAGAAGCTGAAGAGAAGAGAAAGGGGAAACTTTTTAGGGTTTGACACACTTTTTGGGTTTTTACTACATTTCGATACACCACTCTGGAGATTTCCTCTAATTTTGGATTCATTAACAGTAAAAAGCTAACACAATTTATAACCTATATAGTAATGAAAAAGAATCAGCACAACCACCAACTCAACCCTCCTACTAAAGTGCTTGAATGAATGTGCCTTATAACCCAGGCATAAATTGCTGCTAACACTTCTTTACTGTGTTTAATAAAACCACCACATAAGTCTACTAAAAAATATTTAAAATAAGTACAGCACAACAACAGGTATATAAATCAATAAACAGGTCTAAATAAAAAAAAAATGTGCAACATTAAAGTGTACCACATTATCACATGCATGTAAAAACTGCTTGTTGATCGGATAACGATCCACAGGACTTGTGATCAGACACACCATATATTATTGTGAACAAAATTTTACAAATATCGAAAAAGTTCCATATAAATAGTGAAATCCACTGTGTAATGTAGTGACATTTCCTATATCTTCACCATGCTTCTGGAGACCCACCATATTCAGATGCAATGTCTTCTCACCTCAAATATCTGAGCCCACTACAGAGTCAAATGCGCCTTAGACCGATTCTGCCTATAGAAGGTGCAGCAAGGACTCCTTTTCTTCCCATCCAGGGGTAAGACTGCTACCTTGCCCTCTTCACTCCTCATCATCAGCAAAATATACCATAAAACAAAGTGGCCTACTGAAGAAGTCTAATCTGAGGGCGTAACGTGTATGGGTGGGAGGAGCCGAAGCCTGTGACATCACGTAGTTACTACCATTATCAGGGTGGTCAGCTGATGATTTTATATGCATGTTATGCAGATTTTCTTGTGAGTGTTTTTAGTCCTTATTGGTTTATAATAAATGTGTAAAAACAGAGAGCACTATGTTTTTTTCGCTTTGTTTTATAGTATATTATGCTGATGACTAAGGAGTGAGGAGGGAAAGGTAGCTATGCCCCTGGATGGGAAGAAAAGGAGTACTTGCTGTACCTCCTATAGGAGGAATCGGTCTAAGGTACACGGATCATGAGGTGCAGAGGTATTTCCCCCAAATGGGTAAGGGTGGTAGACGCTGGAGCAAATTGTGTCATGCTTTATTGGGGGGGGGGGGGTACCTTCCTCTGGATCAACTGTGGATGTTGGATAGTGTATATAATTTTCTATTTGAGTGTGTTGGTTTTCTTTTTTTTCCCCTCTGTTGGTTGAACTTGGTTGATTGTGTCTTTTTGTTCAGTCAGATAAACTACGTAACTATGTATTTTAGAAAACTGAGAAATGTTCTAACCTTTGCTCCTCTTCTCTATCCTAAATCAAAGAAAAGTTTTGTTTGATGTTTCCCTTTAAAAGGGAACTTGTTTTAGACTGTTTATCACATTTTTTGTACTTTTTGTAGCTCCAGCTCTCTTCCTTAGCTTTTTAAGCCTACCCTATCCTTTAAGAACCTAACCTCCTAGCATTACACTAGGCACACATACAGACGGGTGATGTCCTTGTGAACTTTGGGCTGAATATGAAGTTGTCCTGATTTGACATTTTAAAACACTGGGAGGGAAGGCTTCAAGGGTAGGTATATGCCAACTCACCTATGAAATCATGACTTAGCTGGGCAGTCGCTAGTGAAGCCGGATCAGGAATCAAATAAAAACAATGAAAACACAGACTGCTGACTGTCTGTATTCTACAAATATTTATTTTAGGCTAAGGATCCATCTTCTCTTCCAACATAATAGCCGTGCATAAACACAGAACAAAGCCTTTTCTTCTAAGTCTCTAAAGACGCTAATTATGTTGGCCCAACAAACGTTCCGCAATTACAATCAGTCCATTCTTTACAAGATCCGTTGAGCGAGCGCTGAGCGGGGTTTGGGTCAGATGGCATTAAACCCTGAGGGCTGTGACATATAATTGGGCATATGAAGTCAGACGCTGATTTGTGTTGAGATGCTGATTTGAAACAGAGATATGTATCTGCATTACAGATAAGCCAATGTTGCAGCTTCCAACAGTCATGAGCCATGGCGTCATGGATCCCAACAATCTACCGCTGATGATTAATACTGCATGCATGCAGAAACTTGGCCGGGAAGAACTCATGTATTTATGCTTCCAAACTAAAAAGTCTATTGCCCATCTTACTGTCTTTGATGCACTGGCCAAATTAAAGGAGCAGCTCCTGGTAAATAGATAGAAGCACCAATCATTTTTTTTTTATTTACAGTTATGTGTGTGTGTGTATATATATATATATATATATATATATATATATATATATATATATATATATATATGTATACACGTATTTATTTTTTATTTGCATATACTGTATTTATATTTTTTGGTGTGTTTGTATATATATATATATATATATATATATATATATATATATATATATATATATATATATATATATATATATAGTGCAAATCAGTTGTGCCCTTAAAGCGTAACGCCACTTATGTTGAGAAATAAAATTGCTCCCCCTGGGTGATCTATGCACATTGCGAGGATTTTAACAAACTTTGTTGCAGATTCTGACACTCTGGGTTCAGACATCCTTGTTTCACTGTAGAGTAATAATCAGAAAACTCAGCGAATTTAGGTTCTATGAATATTTTACACTTCCTTGAGAGATAATGTAAAAGATCCTAGCCATCCTATAAAGCTATCATAAGAAAGGAGAGCACGTCTAAAAGTGATAATATAGGAGCCCTTTTTATCAGTAATGCAATAAAGTCCACGTTGCAGATCTGATGTTCTTTGTCGGCTTGTTGTAGCTTGTTTAATGTAATCCGATTAGTTGTATTGGAAACAGTAAATCTCTTGTAATGAAGAAGGCTAAAGATGTCTAAGCACAGTGATCAAATAAATGCAGTATTCCTGGAGTAAACTGTGCAAAGTGTCTCAATGCAACTGTGACAAAGAATGGGTAAAGGTTGAGCGATTTGTCCTCTCACCAGCGACCAGGTCGCTCAGATGTTTTCCGGACAGGAGCTTGTGTAGCGACACTCATGCAGCGGATCCGCTGTCTCGATCTCCCGATCTTGACACACACTGACAGGCACGCGACCAGTGTGGTGCTTTAAAGATGTTCGACAGCAAACAGCAGAGCTAGGCCTCGCAGGTTGGAAGGTGGTACTCCGCGTGGTAGGCTGCAATCTCTCTCTCCCTGTTGCACAGATAGGTCCATCTTGCATCAGGCCCGGAAGGAAGAGAGCTCCACGTGGGCTATTGCTTCTTTTATAGCTACTCCCAGAAATCTCCCGATGGCAGCATAGATCCCTGGGATATGTAGTCCTGGCACATAATTGTGCAAAGCAATTATCTGACGTCCCTCAATCCTTTTGTTTTGCACACAAATATGATGTCACCTGATACACTGATCAATAGAGGGACAGGCGATGCTTGGAAACGCTGAATGGTTCAGTGCTTTAAACTTGTAGTTCATATTGCTATACACATCAAGAGAGTGACATTTTTGCCCATTTTTTCTTGCAAAATAGCTGAAGCTCTGTCAGATTGGAAGTGTCTGTGAACAGCAATTTTCAAGTCTTGCCACAGATTGCAATAGTCTGCAAGTCTTTTGCAGACTCTAACAGGTTTTCTTCTAAGATTGCCCTGTATTTGGCTCCCTCTTCCCATCAACTCTGATTTCCCTGTCCCTGCTGAAGAAAAGCATCCTTACAACATGATGCTGCTACCACCATATTTCACGGTGGGGATGGTGTGTTCAGGGTGATGTGCAGTGTTAGTTTTCCACCACACGTAGTGTAAACTTTTGTCTTTCTCCACACATTGCATAACCTTGGGTTATTCTGAAGAAATCACGGTTTGTTCCTCTGTGCCCCTGTTCTGAGTGAGTCTAATTGGAGTGGCTTCATAATAATAATCAACCAGCTGCTGCAGCTGCAGGGGTCTAATGAGGAAAACTTTAGGGTCTGCATCTCTTTAGATGTGATTTCCTATTGGGAGTATCTTACCAAAAATGAAATTTTTGTTGTAGGGAATGCCAAAAATCTGACTTGTATCTTAGTGCAGACTTCTGGGAAAACCAGTAACCAATCACGTCACATATTTCTGGGGGGAGTTCTGTACACATTTTGCAGCCATATTGCGTTTTACAGAAAATTACAAATGCTGCAGAGTGAAAAGGAAATTACAATATGACTTGTGTCGCAATTGTATATGCAATATTTTTTTTTTACACACACACACACACACAATAACTAAAACCTCATATAAGCTTTAACATGGTTTTACATTTTTATATAGTTTTTTTTATATATATATATGTTTTTATATTTAATATAAATTTAAAAAGTTATTTTCATTATTTTTACATTAGCAGCATTTTATAAATAACTGGTGATCCTTCCATGAAGGTCCACATTGAGGGACTTCCTGTTATAGAGTGACAACCTTTTTTTTCGTGTCAGAAAACGGTAGAAAGCGTTAAAATATAATCGTTTCCCACACTTGATGTTGTTGTAATACCCTTTACAAAAACTTAGGGGAACAGTCTGTAAAATGTAAAAAAAAGAGTTTTAACCCTTTTACACAAAAAATGTTTTTTTTTTGCCCGCGTCTCCCTGGAAATTTCATGTTTTGGAACCCTCAGTATACAGATGGCAATAAAAACCTGACAGAGGCTCTCAGCCTTTCCTGCTCTATCCAATCAAGAAGAAAGTTTAGACTAGAATTGGGCAACACAATCATTTTTACCCAGCCCAGCAAGGACAGCAATAAAATACAACAGAGGTTCTAATGCTGCGTACACACGACCGTTTTTCATGACGTGAAAAATGCAATTTTTTTAAACCGATCGTGTGTGGGCTCCAGAGCATTTTTCTAAACGTGAAAAATGGGCATTAAAAATGTATTTATTTATTTTTTCACGTCGTCGTTTTTCACGCCGTGAAAAACGGTCGTGCGTAGGCTGTAACGACGGGGAAAAAACGTGCATGCTCAGAAGCAAGTTATGAGACGGGAGCGCTCGTTCTGGTAAAACTAGCGTTTGCAATGGAGATAGCACATTCGTCACGCTGTAACAGACTGAAAAGCGCAAATCATCTCTCACCAAACTTTAAATAACACGAAATCAACAAAAGCAGCCCAAAGGGTGGCTCCATCCGAATGGAACTTACCCTTTATAGTGCCGTCTTACGTGTTGTACGTCACCGCGCTTTGCTCCAGCATTTTTTTTTCACGATCGTGTGTATGCAAGGCAGGCTTGACAAGAATCACGTCGAGAAAAACGTTGTTTTTTCCATGACATTAAAAAAGCTTGTGTGTACGCGGCATAACCCTTCCCAACTTACTAGTCTCGATGGACACACAGTAAGTGAATATTAGACTGGACAGAGGTGCTAATCACTCAGTCTAAAAGAAAGGGCTGGACCCTTTCAAGAAAGATTTAGGCAACATTTAAAATATACCCGTGAACTGCTAATACAATCTATTGCACGTGAGATAAAGTAAAACAAGTCCACTTACTTTTATTTTGAACTTTATTAGAGCTACTGCATCCAGATACTATATCACTCCTGCAGGACTGCAGCATCTTGTCACATGATTCTGGACTGTTGATCATTCCTCTGGAGAGGACAGTCACCTGCACAGGATTACTTAAAATTTTAGTGTGCATAGTACAGACTTTATTCATCATTCCAGATGTTTTATTGTTCCCTACTAATTTGTGGTATTTGTAAATGTTTATTATTGCTTGATCACTGATTACTTCATGGCATATGTTGGTTACTTTGTTTTCCAGACAACTATTTTCACTTTATCCACCAATAAATAAAAGACACTAAAAATATTCTTATCTGGCTCCAGGCAAAGGGCAATTGTCCACTCAAACCTAATTTAGCCAATCGCAAATTAGCTTTTAATTACTGTGATTATACTAAACGTCTGAAAACTGGTGAGTTGTAGAAACACCTAGATCGAAGGTTTAAGGGCTCGTTCACACCAGTCTATATTCTAAAACGCATGGTGTATGTTGTGTAGGGGCAATAAGGTTGCATTATTACAACACAATGCATGGTTTATTTTTTTTCAACTTTATTAGTCCCACCTACAGCCAGCCCCTTCTGGCTATTTAACCACTTCCATACCGGGCACGTATACACCTTCCCGCCCAGACCAATTTGTAGCTTTCAGTGCTGTTGCACTTTGAATGACAATTGCGCGGTCATGCTACACTGTACCCAAACTACATTTTTATAATTTTGTACCCACAAATAGATATTTCTTTTGGTGGTATTTGATCACCTCTGGGATATTTATTTTCTGCCCAAAAAAATTAAAAATGACCGAAAATTTAGAAAAAAAAAATATTTTTTTGTTTCTGTTATAAAACATTATAAATAAGTATGTTTTCTCTTTCACTGATGGTACTGCACTGACGGGCACTGATAAGGCGGCACTGATGGGCACCGATGAGGTGGCACTGATGTGGTGGCATTGATGGGCACTAATATGCGGCACTGATGGGTGGCATGGATGGGCACTGATAGGCGGCACGGATGGGCTTGGATAGGCGGCACGGATGGGCACAGATAGGTGGCACAGATAGGCAGCACGGACGGGCACGGGTAGGCGGCACGGACGGGCACGGATAGGCGGCACAGACGGGCATGGATAGGCGGCACGGATGGGCACTGATAGGCGGCACGGATGGGCACTATTGTATGTGTTGTACTAATGGATGCCAAAACAATGCCTGCCAATCAGTGATGCCCATTGTGGGCACTGATTGGCATCCATTGCGGCACTGATTGGCATCCATTTTGTGTGTCCTCCTCATCCCTGGTGGTCTATGGTGGCATCCTTTTTTTTTTTTTTACACTGGTGGTCTATATGGCCATCCCTGGTGGTCCAGTGGGCATCCTCGGGGGGGCTGTGCTGATGATCGATCAGCACAAACCCCCCCCCCCTGTCACAGGAGCAGCCGATCGGCTCTCCTCTACTCGCGTCTGACAGACGCGAGTGAGGAAAAGCCGATTACCGGCCTTTCCTATTTACATCGTGATCAGCCTTGATTGGACACGGCTGATCACGTGGTAAAGAGCCTCCGTGAGAGACTCTTTACCTTGATCGGTGTTGCGGGGTGTCAGACTGACACCCTGCAACAACGATCGCCGCGATGCACGCCCCTGGGGGCGCGCAGCGGCTCAGAATCCTGAGGACGTCATATGACATCCAGTCAGGATTCTACAACCACTTTGCCGACGTAAATATGTCATTGGCGGGCGGCAAGTGGTTAAACTGCCTTGTTCATTCCTTTTCTGCCTTTGCTTAGTCAAACATATCTGGAGACTCTCTGCCGTTTTCCTGTTGAAGACTTGCATGGCTGACATTCCTTCTGATTCCTGATCCTGTTCTGCTGTCTCTGACTACGCTGATCTCTGGTTTCCTGATTTACTGGCTTGTCTGACTACCCGCTTTGGCTTCCAAACCCTGGCTGTGTTTTGACTACGTTTACTGTTCTGTACCATTTTTACCATTATATTAAAAGGTGCGATTTCTACTGCATTTTCTGGCTCAGTCTGATTCATAGTTCCTAACAAGGGGGCACAGCAATACTTCTTATACAGATAGTATCATGCCAAATTTACAACGCATTTCGAGACTCTCCCTTCTTCAGGGTAATTCCGATGGAAGATGGCAAATGTAAAGACTATACATTATATATATATATATACACACACACACACACACAAACTCTGTATAGTGTAGTAGATATACTTATTAAGTTATGAAGTAAGCAAGGACTAGAAAACCTACCAGCTCCCGATTGTCAGTAGTTGGCTGTGAGCTGATGGTTATGGCTCCATCATAGTTCTGGAGGTACGGATTGAGCATGCCCAAGAACAACACAGAAACGCAGATATGTGACAGCTGGGCATTAATACCCATCCTCTGTACCCCTATTCGGGTGCCTCTATTACTCAATTGGTGGCTTAGGTTGGCCATAGACAGGCAGATGAGAATGACAGACAGGGAAACGTTGGCCTTGCCATAAACCCGGCTGGGACCTCTGCAGTTCCAAAAAAGTACTACAACTGCGTATAGCTACCCATATATTTGAATGAGTGAAAGTGGTTACATGTCCCTATTTGCATAAAGTAGAGCATGTGCACGGATGTACCCTAGGTGCGTCTGGTATATACGTATGTGCCAATGCGTTAATTTACGCAAATAGCTGCATATAGCCGCCTGCACAAATTCATGTCCATGGGCAGCTGTATGCAGCTCCAGGACACCAGAGATAGGTAGTATGTTTACGTTGCGTAGGCAAATGTGCTCATGTGCGTGTCGCCTTAGAGCACTGTACCCTTATATAATTATTATCCTGCCAGGGTTATTTTAGATAAAGTGGGTCATTTCCAAACTATAACAACCTATCATAACCAATTAGATCTTCTTTTTTTTTTAACAGTAAAAAACAGTCAGATCTTAGTTGACTGAAGTCAGATCAGAAAGAAAGCTTCTTTTTTCATTGGTTCACATCGCATTGCTTAGTGGGTTTAACATATGTAAAAACAAGTTAAGCTCTTCAGTCAGAGATGAGCTAGCCCTGTGATGCGCCACGTTTCTAATTCCATATGCCACCCCTGCCAAGGAGACCCCAACCCCTATCCTCCTTGTCTGACATGTCTCTTCTTCCCCTCTTCCTGGAATGTCTCTCTCTGTCGATATCCTGATACCTTCCCTCCCTCCCCAGCAGCGAAACAGGAAAAAGTACAAGGAAGAAGAAAAAAAAAATATCAAAGTCACACATATTGATTCCAGATGTTGTGCTCGCTGCACCCCCCACCCCCCTTCCTTGCAATTTAATTAAATTCCCCCAGACAGCCAGGAGGAATTTTTTTTAATGATCAAATTTCCCTGGCTCCACTCCTAAAGTGCCCCCTCTCCCCGCCCTTCTGATAAATGGCCAACTACATTCTTCCTGAAATCACCAAAGCCAAAGACCAGGGAGGGCAGCTCCATCCCAGAATCCTCTCTAACAAAAGTTCTGGAGTCTGACAGCATCGTTTTTTCCCAGCAGACACTATTCCCTGTACCATTAACCATTTCACCCCTCTCGTTAAAGCGTTTCCATCGGAAAGCAGAATCCGTGGTCTGAGTCACTATCCTGTCACCAGAAAACTATTCCAAAAAAAAAAGACAGACGGAGACCGCGCGTTTTTTTTATTTATTTAATGCTTCGCATGGATGACCCAGGCCCAAACGCCGCACGGGACGTCACTTCCTTAGGTCTGCGCTTTGAAGTCGCAAGAGCTTGTTAAATGCTCAGCAGGCAAGACCTCCGCTCACCTGGATAAGTCGTTAGAAAGGAGTTTTAAGCAATCAAAAATAACGAACAAGATCATTAGAACCTTGACACGTATAACACTTACACGTTCCTAAATTGCCTAAGGTTCACTGAAGGGTCAGACGCGCAATCCGATGGCAGATAGAAAACACCTGACCGTAATGGTCTAGAACGTATAATTAACGCTTGCGCCGCCAGGCTGAGATGGCTTTGAATACATTTCGGAAAAACAACTTAGAAGCGGTGTCACTGTCTTATTTGTCAGCGAGAAACCTAATCCCTTCCCTAATAGCAGCACACGGTAGACATTACACAAGCCTGACATCACCAGCGTTTTTATTTGAATTTAAAATATCGGCTGAGGGGGTAGTGACAACGGGCATTTGTTGAAAGGCCGGGGAGGTGGAATAGCTTATGTTTTGCTGGTCAGGTACAACTCCCGGCATGCTCTGGTGGAGCAAACTTTTTCGAGAGGCCACCGCGTCTTGCCGATCCTTGTTCTCTCGGCAGGTCATAAACAAATCTTTCCGATCTTCAGAGCCTCGCATAAAACTCCCAACCCCCCCCCCCCCACTCCCAATCTGGCGCCTTCGCCCTCTCTGCTCAGAAATGACTTTGTGGGTTACAGAATTTAGTCGTTTATACTCTTTCAACAATTAATCATCAAGTTGTTATTTGCTGAGGCAGGGGGAAGTAGCTTCAGCTTCTTAGACCTGGCCTGAGCGTGAGGTAAAAAATTGTAAAATCTTTCATTCGGTCTTTACTGGAGAGGGGGGGGGGGGTCTCTCTCGTTTTGCCCAGGAGTTGGCTCTGTCAGACATGCAGACATGTGACTGACCCCCTGGGACTGGAAACAAAAAAAAAAAAATCATATCACACCTCGATTTCTAAGCAGAACTCAGACGTTCCCTCTCTACCATTTCCGCTGCTGTCTCCTCATTTCCATTTCATGGGATAGTGCCGGCTGGACAAGCCATCTCCGCCTGAGATTATATGAGGTTACAATGAATTACTGGGGTTTTTTGCAATCACCAGAACCCCCGCCACACTCTGTATAAACCTTGTAGAATGTTCTTACAACCAGCTGACGAGGATGGAAAGCTGTCAGAGTGAGGTCTTGCCATTCTACAGAGACGGGCAGAGGCACTCAACACACATTTGAGAAGCATTACTGTAGATTTAAATGACTGGTTGCCAAGTCAGTGCCAAACAGGTTTTAATGTAACTTGCGGTTAAAAAACAAAACTGCACTCTGGCACTTTTACATGTGCGTCTTGAACAGCGATCGGCAGTGGGTTGCTCATCAAAGAGCATTGTAGGCGATACTGCTGCCTTCTGAAAGTTTGTATTGGAATACTATATTGCCCCTTCACTTGAATATGTTGTATTCAGCGGCGGTACGGCAAAGAATCGCTGCCATGGCATGTGTACACCCCTATCTGGCTTCCTTTGCAACTTAAAGCAAAACAATACTCACCTCAGATCCAGTGATCTCCACATCTTTGGGCTCTTGGCTTCCAGGTTTCGATCACCGGCTGCTGTCATTAGCTGGGCAGGGATGATGTGAGTACAATCAGATTCGGCATTGCCGAATTTGTACAGTGAGCTGCGTGTGAGGTTCACTGCTGTGTCTGAGGTTTAGGTTGGTTTCTTTTGAGTTACAGAGTAGGTCTAGGGCTAGAATTATTGCTCTCGCTCTAACGATGGCGGTGATACCTCACTTGTGCGATTTGAACACCGTTTTCATATGCGGGCGCTACTCACATATGCGTTTGCTTCTGATTGCTAGCTCTTCGGGACTGGGCGCGTTAAAAAAAAAAAAGTGTTTTTTTTATTTTAATTTATTTTATTTATTTTTACACTGTTTTAAAAAAAAAAAAAATGGGTCACTTTTATTCCTATTACAAGGAATGTAAACATCCCTTGTAATAGAAAAAAGCATGACAGGTCCTCTTAAATATGAGATCTGGCGTCAAAAAGACCTCAGATCTCATATTTAGACTAAAATGCAATAATAAAAAAAAAATTGTCATTTAAAAAAATGACAACAAAGAAATGTGCCTTTAAGAAGCATGGGCGGAAGTGACGTTTTGACGTCACTTCCACCTGCTATGCTATGGAGACGGGTGGGGGCCATCTTGCCCTCATTCGTATCCACACATAGCAGCGTGAAGGACCCAATCGCCTCTGCCACTGCCGACGTATCTGGTAAGAGGCAGAGGGCGGGGGCCCTCTCCCGCTGCCGATAACGGTGATCTTGCGGCGAATCCGCCGCAGAGACCACCGTTATCGTTTACAGGACCGGCCACGAAAAAGATGAATATCTCAGTTGTGGCAGCAGCTGCTGCCGTTACCAAGATATTCATCTTTAAAGTGATGACATATATGTACGTGAGCTGGTCCTTAAGTGGTTAAATGATATCTTTTTATGTTACAGACAAAAACAGACTTTTGAGAACACCCAATATCCCTAGTGCTAAATGTTCAGAGTGTTCTTGTTGCCATGGGCCATGTCTGCGTAAACAGTCTGGTGTCAACTGTAGTTAACATCTGGTAACAGGCCCCACACTATGTGCGGGCAAAATGTCTCTTATTCAGTTATCACTATTTATTCAATCAGCCTCTCCTACCACCATACCTCCCAACTTTCTGAGATGGGAATGAGGGACACCTATCAGCAATGGAATTTACAAATGCAGCAATTTAGAAATCAGATGGAAGGTTTAGCACTGGGAAACACTTTTTGATAGATAAAAAGTGCATTTTATATACATCTATATAGATCAGACAAAAATGAGGGACAAATGAGGAGAATAAGGGACAGAGGGACATTGCTCGAAATCAGGGACAGTTGGGAGGTATGCCTACCACCCATCAAAACAAATAAACCCCCCTTCACCTCTCTACAGCCAATCAGGGGGGGGGGCTCACTTTCTTAGATGGCACATGGGGGGGGGGGGGCTATTTATACCTATAAGCTCATTCACCTAGGCTGGGGCACATCATCTTCTGTTTAACTTACCCCTGCTGCTGTGTATTGTATAGGGGCAGTACAATGATTTGCTCCTACCCTTTTTTCGAACTTTATTGAAATTTCACAAAGTTACATTTAGTTCACAGTATGTAAACACATATGGTTCAGTGAGTTGTGCTGTGTAAGGCTTTTTGCACACAGGCGTCTCAGCCCATGCAATGTAAATTCCAGCGGTTTTCCCTCACCCGTAGGCTATACGAGTGTTTACACCTGAATACAGCCATGCACAGCCATTCAGGTCTATGGTGGCTGTATGCAGCACCTTGGATTTTCAGATGGGGAAATGCACTGGAACTTACATTAAACAGGATCAGACAGCGTGTGCAAGAGGCCTTAAAGCTGAACTACTTTGTAAAATTTGCTGACATACCATGAGTTAAGTCCATTGAGGTACATGCCACCTCATGGACTTATCTCTATTATTTACATCTGACAGTTTTACGGAGATCCAGCAGTGCAGCTGTCACTACACTCCCAGAACTCAGACACAACAGCTCTGCCTGCCCCTCTCCTCTGCTGTCCATTCACAGAAGGCTTTGTATTTTGTGAATGAGTTTGCTTAGTACGAAGCACTCTGTGATGGGTCAGGAGAAGGGAAGGGTGGCTGCGACTCAGGAGTTGAAACCAGAAGGCCCAGTGTCAGAGTGCCGGAGTCATTGCGACAGATACTGTAGGCTCCTGGCACTCAGAAAACAGTGTAAACTGAAAATTAAGAGAAGTCCATGAGGTGGCATGCACCCCCTTGGACTTAACCCCTAGTAAACCCACAGCCCTACCGCCTGCTTTTACCAATACACGAACCCCCCCCCCCCCCCACAGCTCTGTGTGTGAATGAACTACAACTCCTGGCATCCTTTGTGGCTGTCTCCTTGTAGTTCTCAATGAACTACCGCAGCGCTGTGGAGCACCGTAGTAGTTCATTGCTACTTCCCGTCAGATTGTATCTTCCTGCCTGTACGGGATATACGGGTACACAGATACACAGACAGGTCTTCAAAAGATCTGCCATGCTTTACAGGCGCCAAAAATAATAATAATAATAAATGCACATTTCAGCCCCCACAGTGCACAACAAGTCCCAGCAAAACAGGGCTGCCATATCTCAGCCCCCACCGTGCACTACAAGTCCCAGCAAAACGGGGCTGCCAAATTTCAGCCCCCACAGTGCACTACAAGTCCCAGCAAAAATGGGGCACTACAAGTCCCAGCAAAAATGGGGCACTACAAGTCCCAGCAAAAACGGGGCACTACAAGTCCTCCAAACACAAAACAATGAGACTGCACAGCCTTCCACCCCCTCCCATACACTCACTCCTTGGCTGCCATACACTCAGGCTCCACACTCTCCCCTTACAATGGTGTCCTCCTACCTGAGTCTGGGCTGGATGTCACGCTGCATGGTGAAGCAGTGGGCGGGAAGTCTGAAGAAGACACATCCAGGCTCCCAGACCCCGGCACAGCACGCAAGGCTGCAGATAACTCTGCACTGGTCAGGCACCTCAGAGGCCGGGAGGAGGCCGCGGAAGTCGGGAGGAGGGAGGACAGGTGGGGGGATGTTTTTGTGCAGGGGGGCGCCCTAGGCCTGGGCCTTGTCGGCCTAGGCCAAAATACAGCCCTGCAAAGGGGGGTAGCTGGAACTTGCAGTCCTCCCTGAACAAACCAAGCATGGATTCTGCCAAGAATGGACTATTGCCTAAGCAGGTATGCTGGGGCAGCCACAAGCCTGAAGTTAGGGACTTAGGGGTGTTAGGGAAAAGACTGCACTTTATTTCAGACTGTTGGCTGTGTATGTCATCATGTTGATTTATTCAAGTAAAGCATTTAAAATGTTATTCTAGCATGGTCTGAAGTTACTAAAGGGATGTAATGAAAGTAACGGGCACAGTTCGGGTCACAAAACACATTGGGGTAGGAGGAAAGTGGTACAAGCGTTAATACAATGTGAAGATAAAGTGGTTACCAAGGGTAATAAAGGTTTCTCTAGTGGCCTGTCATAAGCATGCACACGTGGCAGGTGAAATAGGCTCTTGCAGCAAAGGAGATGTTGTTGGCACTCTTTCTGCAGCGATCGGTCTCCCATAGCAACGGGAGCAGATCTGCACCACGAGGCACCTGTACACAGGTACAGAAGAGGAAGAGTTAAGTAATGTACATGCATAGAGTCCACGCACCCCATATCGTTACTGGGAATGGGATAGCGGAGATATGCTGGACAGGTGGAGAGGGCAAGGGCTCTGCATGCGTGTCCCTTCTAATTGCAAGTAACTGTGGTGATATTTCGTACATAGAGTTTACTCACGTCAGTCATCTGTTCCAGAAAAGGTACCCCATGCGTAATGCAGTGACCTAATCTAAAGTGCCTAGCGTAGCCCAGAAAAACCCACCAGGGTTAGGCCTCTCCCTTGGCTGGCGCCCAACGTGGAGGGGAACATGGAGGAGATCAAAGTACAAAATCATCTATTCCACATTGTATTTCAATTATTTCTAGTCTACTTCGATTAATCTGAACGATCATGAAGTTTGAAAACTTACCTTGTCAAGATCCCTCCAATTTAACTTCCTTGAATTCTGTGTCCTGTGGATAGATACTGCCGTGTCACATATTTCACAGAGCCTGCCTTCTGATCTACAGAGGTGGTGAGAGGAGCAGTTTCATGAGGTGGAGTCAGTACAAGAATCACTGCTTTCAGACAGCCAGGTACCATAGGAGATGTAGTCATTACAAAAGTAAAAGTGGAAAAAGTTGACCAGCAGACAGGCAGAACTCACAATATGAAAGGAGATTTTTCAGTTTATATTGGATTGTTCAAAATAACTATTGTTCGTATTGTTAAAACAAGGAACTGTATGCTGTGACCCAGTGGCGGCTGGTGCACAAACAAACTGAGATCTGTAAGCCTGCTGGCTGCTGTTGCTATGCACATGAGGGGTTTCCACCATCCCTGTGCTTCGTTCCCAGGTCTGTACATCTGCTATGCCATTTTAGAGGGATTTCCACCTTCCTTGTGCTTAGTTCCTGGGTCTATACATCTGCTGTGCCATTTTAGAGGGGTTTCCACCATCCCTGTGCTTAGTTCCCAGGTCTGTACACCTGCATTGCCATTATGATGGGTTTCTAGCATCCCTGAGCTTAGTTCCTGGGTCTGGACACTTGCTGTGCCATTATGAGGGGTTAATTTTGTTTATTGAAAAAATCTTACAAACAACAACTTATATACAATAAAACCATAATAAATAAAACATATTTACAAAATAATTGAATAGGACCATACAGAAAAACAAAAACAATAGAAAAACATAAGAACATAATAAACGGTGCAAACCAAATTGCGCACAACATAATCCCTACGGGAAAGGGAGACTAGAGAACATCACCATGCATGTCGCCTTTTATATACCATGAGTGGGAACTGCCATTAAGGTGGCTGAGGCAGCCATTTCCTAGCCTGGCTCCTCCCTCTCCCTGAAGAACCAGCGCGCTTCGTGGCACCCTGGCACTCATCATCCATAGAGGATGCTGAACTAAATGAGTCCCATTCATCATCATTATCATCATCATCAGACAGCACCTTAAATGTATTCGCCAAAGGCAAAACCTCAGGACTTAAGGTAACTGTACCTCCTTTTTTTCCCTTCCTTTTGCCTCTCCTCCTTTTATCCTCCAACCACTCCATATCATCCTTGGACAACCCGGAGTCAGCAGCCTCCCCACACCTATGCTCCCCTTCACCCCCCTCCACCCCATACTCCCTTCCCTTGTCCACCACCAGGCCAGCCTCTTCACCATCCTCCCCACTCCTCTGCACCCCACGATCCTTAACAGGAACCCTGCAGCGTCGGGGGAGGGGGACTGGCACCGCACCTGATGCACCAGCCTCAGCACCTCTTGCTGCCTCTGCAATTTTAGAAGACACAGATTCTGCAACTGACACCTTACCTACAGACTGGGAAGACACTGACACACTGGGTATTGGCATAGACTGGGGCACCACAGACTGGGGAAGCGGAGACACGGACAAATTGGGTGTTGGCACAGACTGGGGGGATACTGACACATTGGCAATTGGCACAGACTGGGGAGACACGGACACATTGGGTGTTGGCACAGACTCGGACGGACTCACAGGCCCTCCAGCTGCTGAGCTGTGGGCATCCTCCATGTCCAGGCGGAAGAACTCTCTCATGAGCTCAGGCTTGTTGTGCATTGCCTCAGGACACTGACTGTAAGGATGTCCCACCGTATTGCACAGATTGCACCTTATGAGGTTACAATCCTTCGCCAGATGTCCTATACCCTGGCACAGAGAGCACTTCATCACTGGACAGGAGGATGCAAGGTGACTTGTCTCCACACTTATTGCAGAGCTTTGGCTGGCCTGGATAGAAGATGGTCAGCCTGTCCCTCCCCAGGAAAGCTGAGGATGGCAGATGCTGGACGACATTATCAATGATCTTTAGTTTTAACTGTACAGACCATCCCCCCGTCCATATTCCCCGGTCATCCAGAATCTTCTTTATGGGGCTCAGGACGTCTCCATACCTTCTCAACCATATACATAGATCCCCCTGTGGTATGGACTCATTGCGGACCAGAATTGTGACCACTTTAATGAGTGGCTGGCGGGAGACAAGCTTGGGCATGAGCCCCTTCCAGTCCGGCAGGCCCCTACACACACACTCATACTTCTCCCAAAATATGTCCAAAGACTCCGGGCGGAGAAAGGACAAATCATACTCATAGGAACCTGCCGGACTGATCAGGGCGAAGATATCCGCAGGTGTGAACCCCATCTGTAGAATCTTATCCACCACCGCCCTCCTATGTGGGGGGATTCCACCGCCTTCCCACCTCAGCTGCACAACATTCCTCCTTTTGAACATGGAGGGAGGCAAAACATTCCCATGCTCCTTCCCCGCTTGTTCCCCCTTCCCAGATCCTGCAGCAGCAACACCAGCATAGGATTTCCTTCCACCCCCAGTACTTGCAGACTTGTCCTTAGATACATTTAAACCTGCCGGCAAAGCGTCTGATTCAGCTGGGATTGTATTAGCAGAGGCAGGACCCACCCCCTCCCCCCGCTCTGTACACACAGCTCCAGTCCCGTCCAATGCAGACTTCTGCAGAGTTGTGGCACCACTGCACCCAGCATCTCCTTCATTATTCACAGGTACAGCCGCTGTGCCTGGTCCAGGCAAAGTCACTGTATTGTCCATGGACCTCTCCGTAAACTGGCAGTTTTTATCAGGTATACGCTGTACATTGTCTATGGGCTGACTGCCTGCAGCACTACAACCCTCAGCAAGCTTATTGTCATTAATAAAGTTCCCACCACCTTCCTGCACACACACTGTACCTGCTTGCTGGGTTGTCACCTGTGCGACTTTATGGCTGGGATCAGAGCTTCCCTCAGCTGCCGCAGACTCCATGGTGGATCTTGCTCTCTCCACAGGACTAGAAACGGTGTCCATCTTGACATCACCATCTGGGGAAGCCGCACCTGGAGGGGATTCCAGCTTGGTTATGAAATCCGGCATGGCAGGACCTTCACCCTCCTGAGACATTCCACATTGCTGGGGTGTGAAGGGGGCATAGGGCTCAGCGGATGTCCGAGGTGTTGAACAGGTGGGCTCATCCTCCGGGCCCACCTTCTCACTCACCGCCGACCCTGCCTGTACCTGCATCTCCTCGCTGGTCTTCCCATCCTCCATGCATGAAGCGGCTCCTCTTCTCATGCGATTAAATCGCTCCTCATTCCTATATTTTTCTTTAAATATTCCGCTCTTCTCCTTCAGAGAATACAGCAAATCCTTCTGCCTCCTCACAGCTTGTTCCAGGTCCTTCAGCTCAGGCCTCAGAGCTGGTCTTTTCTTGCTGTACATTTTCGCACAAATCTGCTTTTTCTTTCTGAACTCGGCCATCAAAACTATCAACTTCTCCTCTTCCTTCTCAATCTGCTTCAGCTTGCTGACAGTCCTCTGTCTAAAGACTGACATGGACTCATCTCGCCTTTGGCTAGGCCCAGATTCTTCCACAGGCCTATCCAGGGGGGCCCCGCCCGGCTCCTCCCCAGAATCCAGCATCCCTCCTGGGGAAGAGAAGTCACTCCAGCCCCTGGTCTCTGGAGCACAGGAGCTAGCAACCACACCCTCACTGACAAGGAGTGGAATGGCAGTTTCCCACCATCCTGTGCTGAGTTCCCAGGTCTGGACACCTGCTGTGCCATAAGGGATTTCCACCATGCCTGTGCTTAGTTTCCAGATCTGGACACCTACCGTGCCATTATGAGGGCTTCCCAGTGATGCAGCCAGCAGCAACAAACAGGGACAGGGAGCCAGTCAGGGACAGCGTGACTGGCCGCTCCTGGTGCCCAGTCTGAAGTCCACCAGCTAACACAGTCAGAGTGTCAGACATGTCTATGAACTAAGCCCAAGCAACCACTCTTCCCTTCCTGTGTCTAGCAGCAACCAGCAGTTGTTTCAGCAGTGAGTGCCCAGTTTGAAGCCCACCCCGGGCTAACCCACCACATCTTCCTATCCCATATCGAAGGCGCAAGTGATTCAATCATGCAGCCACCGGTGCTTACCGGTCCGGCCAAAACATGGAGAGGAGGCACCGCTCAAGACTTGCGTTCCATCCAGTGCCATGGCTTAACCAGAAGTGACGCCCACGCCAATCAAACCCCACAGGCAGAAATATTCTAGAGTGGGCGAGTTTTCAGGTCGCATTGCTTTGCGCCACGAGGAATCCCCAAAGAAAGCCAAAGAAAGCCTATGAAGCGTGTCAGCCGCAAGGACGTCATGCTTCCAATAGACAGCTATGTGTCCGGCAACCCGTACACACTTAAAGGGACACTTATTTTATGAGTAGCTTGGGGAGGGGGGGCGGCGGCCCTACGTCCCTTATGGACGGGCCGCCACTGCAGTGTGACCATAGATTTCCTTGAGTGTCGGTTCACACTATGCAGTGCAAGGACCGCATGCAATTTTGAACAGGAATGTTCAAATCACATGTGATTCTTCAGCAGTACAATTTGAGCCATTAATCGCACCGAATCCACATAAAAACTATGCAGGACCCTTTTTTTGACCGCACCAGAACAGGATCGCAAATGTTAGTGAGAGCAATAATTCTAATGCCAGACCTCTTGTGTAACTCTAAACTCCTAACTTGTAAAGCAGGGGTCTTAAATTGGCAACCCTCCAGCTGTTGCAATACTACAAGTCCCATAAGGCATTGCAAGGCTGACGGTTACAAGCATGACTCCCACAGGCAGAGGCATGATGGGGCTTGTAGTTTTGAACAGCTGGAGGTCTGCCGTGTTTGAGACCCCTGCTGTAAAGGCTGTATCACCTATTGAGATTTTGTTTTTAGGTACCGTCGTTTGGCACCATTCCATTGGCGTGTGCAAATTTTAAAAGCCTGACATGTTTGGTATCTATTTACTTGGCGTAACTTCATGTTCTATATTTTACCATTATATTTTGTGTTTCTTTATTTTTTTCTGAGAAATTTGCATTTGCAAAACCGTTGCGCGAATATCGTGTGACATAAAACTTTGCACCCACCCTTTTTTTCTCTAGGGCCTCTGCTTAAAAAATATATAATGGTTTGGGAGTTCTAAGTAATTTTCTAGAAAAACATGCTGATTAAAGAAATGTCAGAATTGGCCTGGGGGTCAAGTGGTTAAGGAGGTCAGTGATGGCAGGCCTTGATCATTTAGGTTGTAAGCCCCCATTGATTCCTCTTGTATTGTAACTGCCTCCATTTTGTAAATCGCTGCACAAACGGTTGGCGCTATATAAATCCTATATAATAAAAACATTCTCTCAGCACAGCTTTACTGTAAGGATTTCTATTGGGGAACGTTCGTATATCCAAAGCCTGCAACTGACTTTGGCAGACATTCCCTGCTTGAGGGCCAGGTAGGATTTTTGTGGTTTTTACCTTCAAACATGCTTACACTTATTGAAAATAGTACTATCCCTGAGTTGCAGATGTCTTATCTCAGCATTTGTTAAGAAAAGTGCATAGCAACTGCACTGAGCCACCGAGAACTCCCCCTAGTGGCTAACCTGCAAATCTCCATATGTAATACAAAAAGTATGGAAGAGCAAGCTCCTAAAAAAATATTGCCTAAAAAAGGACTTCAAGGTAAACCCTGCAATTAGAAGTCAACGTATACGCTCACTGAGAATACACACTACTTTCCCTTTAATGGAAGGCATGCTGAACTCTTGACTAGAGCAGTTAGATGTCTGTAAATGTTTTCCTGAGTTGACTAATTAGCCATGCACCTAATTTCCGCCTCTCTCAGATTCTTTGCGTTGCCCGTCCAATCCTAATTTAGAGGCGGCTGTTAACACCTTACTGGTGCTGCTAGTAATGACCTATACAGTTTCACGAAATCTCTCTGTATTGATGCTGGCTTAGGGCAGCGCGGTAACAGATTAGGCAATCAGCACAAGTATGCCTTTATTTAAAATATAGTTCCGTAAAAAGCTTGGCAACATTTTAATAACAATTTCCAGGGAGATTTTGGTGAGTCAGTGCAGCTCAACTCCAGCAAACAACTAAACACATGTGAAATGCTTATATGTGAACTGTCTTACCTGCCAAAATATTTCTAATTCTATTCAGCCACTCTTGCGTTCTCGGCACCCCTGCCAGACAGCATGACAAGGCTGGTGACCTCACTTTTCTCCCCAGCAGTTAAGCAATACAGCTTGGTCAACAGGCCACCCTCAGTGGCCAATGAGGGGACAACAACATCACCAGGAAGGCGGTCTGTCGGTCATGTGCAAAGCAACAAGGCCCTCCATTTGCTCAAATTGCTGCCACTCCCTCTCCCAGTCTAAGCAAGGAGCCAAGACTCATACTAGCCTTATGTTGTTAAAGTGGGAGTAAACTCCCTTGTAAGATTGTTACCTATAGGTATTCCTTTGCTGGCCATACACTGTACGAAAAATCGGGTAACCCATTTTTGAAAAACGAACGTTCGGCCGTGAGCGCAAACGATAGTGCCATCATGTAATGACCAATAAATCCTTCAGTGGACATAAATAAAAAAATATATATTTTTACCTTTTTTTACATATACCTAGTGCAGACAGTTCCGATGGGAAACACATTAACCTTTCATTTAATCGTTCGTTCAGCAGAAAATTTCCAAACTTGTCCTTCGTTTTTTCAGCTTAAAAAAGTCCCAACGATTATCGATTTTGTGCCCATTAACTGTTCGAAAAACGAATGAACTGTCTAAACGACCAAATTTATCTATATTCTATATCTAATTCGGTCGTTTAGACAGTTCGTTCATTTTTCGAACAGTAGAGCCAGTTCACACTGGGGCGGCACGACTTCGGGGGCGACTCGGCAAGGCGTCCTGAGACGACTTCAGAGGCGACTTGCAAAATGACTTCTGTATAGAAGTCAATGCAAGTCGCCCCCGAAGTCGTACAAGAACCTTTTTCTAAGTCGGAGCGACTTGCGTCGCTCCTATTAGAACAGTTCTATTGAATAGAATGGGACGCCACTTGTCAGGCGGCTAAGTCGCCTGACGAGTCTCCCCAGTGTGAACCGGGTCTCAATGGGCACAAAATCGATAATCGTTGGGACGTTTTTTGAGCCAAAGCATGTATACTAGCACAATATAACTTACACTGCCCGGGGCCCAATGTTTTTTTTGTTTATTTTTTATGCAGTTTAAAATACATTTAATTATTTATTTGATGAATATTTAACAGTATTAATGGTGTTTTTCTATATCTGATTGTTTTTCTGGATTCATTTTAGTAAGCACCATACTACATCCAAGGGTCGCATAAAACTGGTAAGTTTATAACCTCTTTGAGACATTATTGCTGTCTGTCACCCCAAGAGGAGATTTTATTTCATTCCTGTGACACCAGGGCAACAAGTTAGTGGAATTGACTGTCTCCAGGATAGTAAGGCACAGACAGTATGAAATGCAGCTGTTTAGTGATTAGATAATTTAAAGTGGTTGTAAACCTAGGAAAAAAAAAAACTTGCAGGACATAGGCATGATGTGCTAGTATGCATCGCATACTAGCACATTATGAAATACTCACCTTGGAACAAAGCCCTCTCAGCGGCACCTGGTCACCGCTGAGAGGGCTGACATCTTCTCCTGTCCTCTCTTCCGGGATCACATGTGCACGGGAGCCCTCGGTTCTAGCAAAAAGCTCGAAGGTTTTGGCATGTATACGCCGCTGACTTGAGGGGCTGCATGCAGGGTGAATATCTCCTAAACCGTGGAGGTAAAAATCACAAAGCGGGGTTTACAACTTTTTTGTAATTTGAAAGGGCAATCAATGAAGTGCAATACCGGCTTTCAAATAGTTGCTGCTGGTGGATACAATGTAAAATTTCCATGGGGATATCTCGCCACTGGAACAATAGGACTGTTTCAGACAACTATCAGAGATGAAAGTACCACACCAGGAAATAATTGTCCAGATATATATTTATTACAATTTGAATTAGGTTAAAGGATGGAGGCAACGCGTTTCAGGGACTAAAAAAAATGCCCCCTTCATAAGGACTCATTTAAGCACAAGCCAAAGAAGCTGTGTAAATTCTTTGGTGGGTAAAAGCTGCCTGCTGCGAATCCAAATACTCTGTCCAAATATCACATCAAATTCCCATACGAATAGGATCATCCTGGGGTTGTAGTACCAACCTCCCTCCTTTCCCAGATTAGACACCTGCATAACTGTGTATATGTTTTTGCAGTTCAGGCCAGAGCATTATTATTACATAAAAATAGAAGGTTTGTCGTGATCGGACAAGAACGTTGTATGGAAATGTCTACCAACAATATCTAATCACATGCTTAAAGGGTTAGTTCGCCTTTACCAAAAAACGCCTTATGCAGATAAGGGACATCTTTAGATAAAAACAAACTGTGCAGCGCTGACTAAAAGTTGAACAATGCCCTTGCTATTGATGTAGGCCATTTACATATCTCCCAAAGCCTGACTGGAATACTTCCAAGACATTGCTAAGTGAGGCCTAGTCATTACTGCTCACCTCCATCACAGGAGTAAGCTCTCAAACATCAAGGTCAGAGCTACTGCATCAGGATAAAAAACGATCGTGTGAGGTGGTTAGAATCAGAGAAAAAGCTCACTCCTGTGATGGTGAAGATGAACAGTAAAAACTAGGCCTCACTTCTCAACATCCCTAGGAGTATTCCAGTCAGGCATCATGAGGTAAATAAATGGCCTATACCTATAGCAAGGGCAAAATTCTGCTTTAGTCAAAGTTGCACAATTATTTTTTTTATCTACAGATGCCCCTTAAGGCTGCATTCACACCTGAACGCGGCGTATTGTACCGCGATCTGCCGCAACAAATTGCCGCATTTTGTCCAGCGATTTACAGCGTTTTTAGCCTACAATACGCCGAAACATTGTCGGCTATGCCGAACGCCGCCTGAAAAAAAGGGTCCGGGACTTGTTTTGAGCTTCAGGCGTACGGCGTTTCGGCGTTCGGCGTGGAGATGTGAACCATCTCCATAGCCGACAATGTTAAATCACCCCTCCAGCGTATTGCAGGCTGCAATAGCGTCGGGCGTAAAAACGCCTAGGTGTGAATGGAGCCTAAAGGGTTAGTTCATCTTTACCAAAAAACTGCAGATAATGGCTGTCTAGGCTACTTACATACCTCATGAAACCTGACTAGAACACTCCCAGGTAGGGTGACCACATTTCCAAACTGCCATTTAGGGCTACCCCCCCCCCCCCCCCCCCCCCCTGCGTTGTGTGCATTTCAAAATGCACTCCCATAGCGATCTGTAGTGGGTGTCAACTTAACCTCTTTACACTTTGCCTCATGGCACACACAATCCAAAAACTCCTGATCGCTTGCAGCGATCGCAAGCTTTCGCTTAGACGCCGGTAACTGTGAAGGGGGTGCTCAGGGAGTGCGCTCTCGGCACAGCGCTACTGATCGCAATTCATTCAAATATGTGACCTCTCTGTGCCAAGGCCCAGGCACACAGAAGCCGCATATTTGCGTGTGGCCGGTGACAAGGGGTTAATGACTACCCAAAAGCAGGTAGCAAATGCAGTGTTTGCCTGCACCAGAATGTATGATCAGCAGTACCATGCGATCCAGTTGCTGTGCGTTTTGTAAAGTAGCGCATGCACAGCTCTTGGTGCAGACCGATGGGTTTCAGCCCATTCAAATGAAAGGGCTGAAATCGCACAGAACCTGGAAGGCACGTGAATCGCAAAGGAACGCAGAGCATGTTCCTATGTGATTTGTGGTGTGAACCAGTCCTGAGTCTTGGAGCACATTGCTGAAAAAAGGTCAGGCACTTGGCTCCACTAACTTGCCTGACAGGGGGGCACTGGCACCTGGAGAAATTGCCCTGAATGTCTAGCAAAGTTTCCAGATGGTACAATTGTCCCCTCAATAGCAGACAGCTTGTCTTTGAAGATGGGGAAGGGGGCAAGTTGTCAAAGAAGAATACTGGCAGTGATTTTGGGGATAAGAGCATCCTGTATGTGCTAGGGGGGCACACTTTGGGAGGGGAGAGAAATTGTGCTGGAAGGGGGGGGGGGACGGTTGAATAAAAAACTATTTCTCTCCCCTCCTAAAGTGCCCCCCTAGCACATACAGCATGCTCTTATCTCCCAAAATCCCTGCAAGTGACAACTTGCCCCCTGTCTCTGTGTCTCCTTCTCCTGCAAGTGCCAAGCATTAAGATTTTGTGTACTAACCTCGGATCAGCATGTCTGTCCTCCTGAGTGCTGTGTGTCCATTCTCCTCCCCCTCCTTCCCTCCTGTGACATCCAAGCCAAGGAGAGGGGGGGCTTCAGTCTGTGTGTTAGTGTGAGGTGGGCAGGGCAGGGCAGGAAGGGGGAGGAAGTGAGAGGGAGAGATGCCTCTCAGCTGTGGGAACAGAAACACCCCACAAAAGCAGCAAGCCAGTGACTGGAGCAGAGGTGACAGAACCAGCAGTGACTCGCTAGCGCGGAGGAGGAGGAAGAAGTGAAATCCTCATTTGCTTTCAACGTGGGCAGTGACGTCACTGGTTGCCAGACGCCAAGCGGCTATAGCAACCAGTGATCAGGAGTAGGTGGAGCCAGAGCCAGAAAAATGGCGGCTCGGTCCTCCCCTGTTCCCACTGTATTGTCCCGCAATGAAGGTGTCTGGGACCAGGGACAAATATGTACATTACGGGACGATCCCGGGTAGACCGGGACATGTGGTCACCCTACTCCCAGGACATTGCTAAGTGAGGCCTAGTCATTACTGCTCACCTCCTCTATCACAGTAGTATGCTCTCAAATGCTGAACTCAGAGCTACTGCATCAGAGGAGAGAGCATGTGAGGGGGCTTTGAATCCAAGAAAAAGCTAACTGTGGGGTTGAACAGTAATGACTAGCACTTCACAATGTCCTAGAAACGTCCTAGGATTTTTCCAGTCAGGCTTCATGAGGTAAGTAAATGGCCTAAAGCAAGGGCACTATTCAACTTTATTCAGAGACACACAGACTGGGGTAGATTCACATACAAATAGATCAGCGCAGCGTATGTGAGATACGCTACGCCGCTGTAACTTACATTAGGCCGGTTCAAATCCCCAAAGAATTTGTGCCGTAAGTTACGGCGGCGTAGTGTATCTCAAGCGGCGTAAGGGCGCGGAATTCAAATCGGCGATTAGGGGGCGTGTTTCATTTAAATGAAGCGCGTCCCCGCGCCGAATGAACTGTGCATGTGCCGTCCCGAAATTTCCCGCTGTGCATTGCGCTAAATGACATTGCAAGGACGTCATTTTTTTTAACATAGACATGACTTACGTACATTCCGATTCACGGGCGACTTACGCAAAAAAAAAAAAATTCAAATTAAACGCGGGAACGACGGCCATACTTAACATGGCAAGTCTAACTATACGCGACGAAATAGCAGCTTTAACTATACGCCGAAAAAAGCCGGCTACAGACGCCGTAAAAAAATGCGCCGGCCACTCGTACGTTCGTGGATCGTCGGAAATAGCTAATTTGCAAACCCTGACGCGGAAAACGACGTGAACGCCACCAAGCGGACGCCGAAGTATTGCATCTTAGATCCGAAGGCGTACGAAGACGTACACCTGTCGGATCTAACCCAGAAGCCGTCGTATCTTGTTTTGAGGATTCAAACCAAAGATACGACGCGGGTAATTTGAAAGTACGCCGGCGTATCAGTAGATACACCGGCGTACTCGCTCTGTGGATCTGGCCCTTTGTCTTTATTTATAGAGGTGCCTTACCTGCATTGGCAGTTTTTTGGGAAAGGTGAACTAACCCTTTAAGTATATTTGATGTTCTTGTTTCATCTGACACAAGCTAATTATACAAGTTTTTCTGCAGATGAACAAGAAATACTACTCAACAGGAGAGATTCCCCTGTCAACACTGTCTGGGGGGCAATCTGTGGTTGCAGAAAATAAATTTGCACTGTCAATGGCCAGCCTTAGTAGGGAAGGTACACCCATGTCTGAGATGGACCCAGCGTATCATTATCCAAAGCTTTTAATCATGCCCATCTTCAAAACCCCAAGACCTCTGCCTGCTATGATAGCACCAGCTCCCCCCTCCTCCTCCTCCTCCTTCTATCGCAAGAGCATTTGACTTGGTATGGGAGGAGAAAAGAAAAAACAAGTGAGGGAAAGAACCAACAAACCCAGAAGGCATTGAGGGGAGGGCTGGTACAAGCTTGTCCAATGATGTCACTGATCCTATAGGCCAGGGCTCGACAAATGCCGGGCGCCAGGTCGCCATGGCGACTAGAAATGGTGTCCTGGCGACTTGGCTTGGAAGGTGGGCAAAAAAAATAAAAATAAATTTTTTGTGAGCTGGCGCCATCTGGTGGTGAGCCGTTGGTATTACAAGTTATTACCACCAGATGTGTGAGCTGGTGCCATCTGGTGATGGCCGTTGGTATTACAAGTTAAGCATTACAAGTTAAACAGCAATTCTAATGTCATTTTTCACTATTTTTCACTGCCATTTTCTTCCCTCTAATTAGAACCCCCAAACATTATATATATTTTTTATCCTAACACCCTAGAGAATAAAATGGCGATCGTTGCAATACTTTCTGTCATGCCGTATTTGCGCAGCGGTCCTACAAGCGCACTTTTTTGGGAAATAATTACACTTTTTTTAATTAAAAAATAAGACAACAGTAAAGTTATCCCCATTTTTTTAAAGATTATGAAAGATAATGTTACGTCGAGTAAATTCATACCCAACATGTCACGCTTCAAAATTGCGTCCGCTCGTGGAATGCCGACAAACTTTTAACCCTTTAAAATCTTCATAGGCGACATTTTAAAAAAATCTACAGGTTGCATGTTTTGAGTTACAGAGGGGGTCTAGGGCTAGAATTATTGCTCTCGCTCTACCAATCGCGGCAATACCTCACATGTGTGGTTTGAACACCGTTTACATATGCGGGCGCTGCTCATGTATGTGGTCGCTTCTGCGCGCAAGCTTGGCGGGACGGGGTGCGTTTTCTGGCTCCTAACTTTTTTAGCTGGCTCCTAGATTCCAAGCAAATTTGTCAAACCCTGCTATAGGCAACATCTCCCCAGACCACTAGAGCCACACCCTGCTCCACCAATTTTCTTTTAAAACCCTGCACTAACTACAGCCTAGATTTGCAAACCCAGTCACGTAGGCCTTTCACTTATCCTACACATACAACTCCTGGCCTAATTCTTTATTGTGATAGGGGTGAGCTTCTTTTGGGGACAGGATTGGGGTGAATGAATCTCTGATGTAAACTGCACAATGAAACCTCCAGGTTTATGGGTACCGGTTATTTTGTAAATCAGCCTTCACCAGAGATCCCTGGAATTACCACTCATTACCTAAAAGAAAATTGTCTTGAAGAGCACAGTGCCAGTTTGAATCTGTTTGTACAGGCCTAAAGCCAGGCCGTGAAGGAGATGACCTTTTTGTGGAAGGGTCCACAGCCTGATAAGGAATTGGCGCTACACATAAACAAATCTCTGTGTTCTCAGAGATATCACATTGCTGTACCGTCAATAAACGGCAGAGGAGATGTCAATACTTTGTACCCATGTAAATACTTTCACATTGAAATTTTACTGGGGAAGGGGGTGCACTGTATTCTGCAATAGACATTCAAAGATGGTTGGATATGAAGGTAAAATCCAATCTCGCTTTTTTTTACAGACTTGTACATTTTCGGATGCCTTTGTTGATGACTGTGAAAGGACAGTGTTGCCATTCCCTTCCAGCACTATTTTATCACGGGATCAAAAAGAAGATTGATGTAATTATCTAATGGTATCAGTTATTATCTCTTCCTGAGATAAGTTGGTAGGGTGTGTAAGCTGGTGCCAATAAATTTGGGATCATCAGTCAATCAATTCAATCCTTTGTTGATTAAAGGTGTCTATGAATAGTGAATATATATAAGTGCAGTGCCTGGTTTAGACAACCACATTGTGTATTGGATGCAGAGCAACCAATAAAAAATCAGGGTTAAAGTTGGCCATAGACAAATCAAAATTTGACCAGTTCAGAAGGAACCAAACTAATTTCAATCTGTGAGTGGTCATCCCCATTTGACAGAAGCCAGATCTACTTCTGTAGAACGGATATGCTGGAAAACCTTTATTAATCACTGGCTGCTTATCAGTGTATCCTAACAGCAGAGAGCTACCACCTGACTAGCCTCCGATTGGATCTGCCTGAACGGAATTAAATGGATCCCCTTCCGTTTTTTTAGTTTTTTTTCAGTGAACCAGATCAGAACCAGAGATAGGCATGTGTAAACAGACACAAGCGTGAATAGACCATTTGAAAAACTGACAGGTGGACTTAATTAAACCCACCATGTTATAGGGGCCTAGTAGTTAAAGTGCTAGAGATCTTGTTTGAGGGCAAGAAGATTTTGTGGTCTCTAAGGCCTTGTACACACAAACGAACGTGTCTGCTGAAACTGGTCCGCAGACCAGTTTCAGCGGACAGATCCGACCGTGTGTACAGCCTAGCAGACAGGTTTCCAGCAGACAAAAGTTTTAACGCATGCTTTAAAACGTATCTGCTGGAAACCCGTCCGTCCGACATGTCCGCTGGTTAGTACGCTTAACCAGCGGAACGAAATCTCCCGCATGCGACGAATGGATTCGACGCATGCGTGGAAGCATTTTACTTCCGAGTTTGCGGACGTGGCGGCGTCAACGTCACCGCGCTGTCTGTCCGCTGGGATTTTGGTTTGATGGTGTGTACAACCATCAGACCAAATTCTCAGAGCGGACATGTCCGATGAAAATGGTCCGCGGACCGTTTTCATTCTAAGAAGCCTATGCATAACGCATCACATGATAACAGAAGGCTTACATAGTAATCATACAGAAACAAACGCAGATTGGTAAGGACAATGCCACATCTTAATTAAATAGCTCTATTTAACATATACCAAAACACCACCTGAACACCACCAAAACACCTTGAGTCTAGGAAGTAGCCTTAAAAATATACCTTTTGTCTTAAAAATAGCAGTGTACTTCCTGGTAAGTTACCTAGGCACTCCTGTGCCTACGGCCTTGTAGCTTTATATGTGTAGTGTGAGATCTAAGGCACCTGACTGAGAGTATGAGGAAATTTGGTGTATGCTGCTTATTATTCACTGTGGGGTAATTTCTTACTGCAAATTTAATGTGTCACAGTTTAGGTTTCTAGCACCCTTTTGTGCTAGGAGTGAAATACCTTTTTTTTGTGAGAATAGGTACATTTCCATGCTTGGCTGGAAGCCAGGCCTGGGTGTTTTTGATGATCAGGGTTGGGAGTGGCTCAGAGCAGTGCTGGGTGACTCACAGGTGGTGTCACTGGGACCTCCCACTTCATTCCAGAACTTTCTGGTACTTTCTGGAAAGAGAGGTGGCGAGGGGCGGTGGAGCCACCTGGGGTATTCTAAGGAGCCCTGACCAATCCCCAACTTGCTTCTTAAATACCCAGGGTCAGTGGAGGAGTTGATCGGGTGGAATAGTGTAGATGTAGGCCCAGATTCTCAAAAGAGATACGACAGCGCATCTCCAGATACGCCGTCGTATCTATGCGACTGATTCTTAGAATCAGTTACGCATAGATATTCATTAGATCCGACAGGCGTAAGTCTCTTACGTCATCGGATCTTAGATGCAATTTTTTTTTTGCCCGCTAGGTGGCGTTTCCGTCGATTTCCCAGTCGAGTATGCAAATTAGCTAGATACGCGAATTCCCGAACGTACGCGCGGCCGACGCACTAAAGTTACGACGTTTACGTTAGGCTTTTCCCGGCGTAAAGTTGCCCCTGGGTCTATGAGGCGCAGCCAATGTTAAGTATGGCCGTCGTTCCCGCGTCGAAAATTAAAAAATTTACGTTGTTTGCGTAAGTCGTCCGTGAATGGGGCTGGACGTCATTTACGTTCTTGTCGAAACCAATGACGTCCTTGCGACGTCATTTGGAGCAATGCACACTGGGATATTTGACAGACGGCGCATGCGCAGTTCGTTCGGCGCGGGGACGCGCTTCATTTAAATGAAACACGCCCCCTACCCGCCAAATTTGAATTCCGCCAGGTGATTTACGCTACGCCGCCGCAACTTTACAGGCAAGTGTTTTGTGAATAAAGCACTTGCCTGAAAAACTTGCGGCGGTGTAACGTAAATGAGATACGTTACGCCCGCACATTTTTGCGCCCATCTACGTGAATCTGGGCCGTAGTGTTTAGCTGTCGGGGCCTTTGAGGGAGTTCCACAGTCTGGGAGGGGGGGGTGACTCAGGGCCTGGGCTCAGGTGCAGACGAGGCCCTCTAAAAAAACAATGAGGTGTCCTGGCCAGGAGGCACAGGAGGAGCAAAAGAGGACAGCGGATGAACACTGCTGGGCAAGTCTCCAGGAGTTCCACAGAGGCAGCCAAGAGGGCTGGCGAGTGTTCACACTGTCAGGAGGACTGGGAGGCACGCCTGAGAGGACTGGGATGTAGCAGTCTGGGAAGGGTGCAGAGCCAGTCTGGAGGATGGTGGTGGCATGGGAAGTGGAAAGGGGCAGCTGCAGCCAGGAGGGCTGGCAGTGCCTGAAGAGGTGGTAATGGGAGCAGTAGCCACAGGGACAGCTAACACTGGGACTTTTCTATTTCGCTACACCATAGGGGGCCCTTGGTCCCTGCCTGTAAAGGGCATTGGCTTTGGGCCTGGCCATACCTCCCAACTTTTTGATATGGGAATGAGGGACACCTATCAGCAAAAGCATGCAGGCATAGCCCCTTGCCACGCCCCCTTAAAGGAGAATTGTACACAAAAAACAAAATTGATTAAACCCACAAGTGCTTTTTTAACCACTACTATTCCTTTATATTGGCTTTTGGAATTTACAAATGCAGCAATTTAGAAATCAGATGACAGGTTTAGCACTGAGAAACAATTTTTGATAAATAAAAAGTGCATTTTATATACATCAGACCAAAATGAGGAGGAATGGTGGACAGAGGGACATTGCTCCAAATCAGGGACAGTCCCTCAAAATCAGGGACAGTTGGGAGCTATGGCTGAGCAAGTGTGAGGCCTACAGTCCTAGCTAGTCTGGAGAGTGAAACAAAGGAAGCGATGTGCATAAAGAGTGAGGAGTGATGCTCTGAATGAAAGAAAACAATGTGCAGGAGGAGAAGAGGTGAATGTATATACTGTGTTGTATATACGGTAGTAGTTCCAATGTTAATGGTTTAAATTACCTGGTCATCTCATAAGTCCCTATCCCTTTCCAAGTTCAATCCCCTCACTAAAACATAAAAAAAGTGCAAGGACTGTTTCAGGTCTCTGAGTGAGTGAAAAGTTGTGCCGGGCGGGGCAGGGTGACAGACGGACCACAATACTCAGCAGCTCCTACAGGGGTACTGCTACATTTGGGGGTTCTTTGCGGGACCATCTGTTCACAGATAACCTGCCAGCAGTTGCCCCTAGCAACCGGAGTTGACCAACCCGGGGAACTGCACCTTGTTCCACCAATTGAGGAATTTAACCTTTGGGGAGGGACTGATGTTCTCTACCTGCATTTAGTACTACAGTATCAAGTGCCATTACCCATAGCAACCAGCAGGAGCCATTTGCCAAACGATTGCTGCCTGCTTAACCAGTTGCCCCAACCGCGGCTGGTATTGGCACTTGTGCTTTTTTCTGAAATTCAGTGACTTTCTACCATGTGCTGTCACCCGTGGCAACCACGGCGGGCGACCGCGGCCATGGATTACAAATATGTCCAGCGATCTGCTAATGTTGGACATTCTGAACTTATGCTTCAAATTCTTGCCTGGAAGTGTCTACTGTTGCCCTGGACTGTGCTAGAAATGTTCCCTTCAGTGAGGCATGGGCTACAAACTTTATTGTTGCTATCGGCAACCAACCACAATCAGTGCTGAGCGACATGCCTGGACAAGTCCTGCTAGTTTCAGCATGCCTGCAAACTTTCGTCTAACAAAGGGTTACAGCAGCATGGGGGAGGGGCCTGCCTATCAGTTTCACAGACACCAGCCTGTCTGGAAGCGAGGGGGATTTGCCCTTGGATTGATTGATGGGATGGAGCGACTGTGCCCGCTGTGTCCAGAATGCCGGATACCGACCGCGTTGGTCAGTGCCTGGATCCGGTACGGTCATTGTGGCAAACCGCTCACCTGGCTTGCATCCAGCCAGCAGGGGCCACAATACTACGATGTGGACCTGCACTCAGGACTGTGTCACGTGCAGCCGTGGATATCCCAGGAAGGTCGGAGCGGGCCTGGGGTCATCCCCAAAATGCGGAGTGGAGTTTGAGCCTGGTGACTCCCCTGCGAAAGTCAGTGACATATGAGAAGAGGAGCCTGCCGTGGCCTGCGGCCTGGTTGGGGACCTAGTAACTGTAAGTACTACCCAGCAGGAACCAGAAGTAGTCCCCGAAATGCCGGTCGCCCTTGTGTCCCTTGCTAACCCCATCTGAAAGGAGCCATTTTTAGAAGGGGGTGAGCCCTCGGGTAAGCAAGAGGGGGTATAGGAGGACAGGGACATAGATTGGGGTTCTCCCAGATTGCAAGCCGAGTTTGAATCCCCGGAGAAGCTAGCGGAGTGGTCATCTCACAGTAGTAGCTCTGAGGAGGAATGGGAGACAGGAGGTTCCCAGGTCCTGGAGGTTCAGTCTGAGGGAGGAGATGTATCAGAGACAGCTATGGGAACTGAAGATGCTGCAGGCAACTCTCGCTTCTCCTCTCGGCCAATCGTGCTCCTCCCATTTTGTGATTGGCTGGGAGGAGAAGCAAGAAGACAATAGCGAATATTAATTTGCTATTGTAACGGGAGGGCCCAGGGAACACAGAAGCTCTTAGAAAGTATGAGCCAGAAAATAATGGACTTGCAGAATACAGTGATGAAAATAAGTATTTGAACACCCTGCTATTTTGCAAGTTCTCCCACTTGGAAATCATGGAGGGGTCTGAAATTGTTATCGTAGGTGCATGTCCACTGTGAGAGACATAATCAAAAAAAAAAATCCAGAAATCACAATGTATGATTTTTTTAAACTATTTATTTGTATGATACAGCTGCAAATAAGTATTTGAACACCTGAGAAAATCAATGTTAATATTTGGTACAGTAGCCTTTGTTTGCAATTACAGAGGTCAAACGTTTCTTGTAGTTTTTCACCAGGTTTGCACACACTGGAGGAGGGATTTTGGCCCACTTCTCCACACCGATCTTCTTTAGATCAGTCAGGTTTCTGGGCTGTCGCTGAGAAACACGGAGTTTGAGCTCCCTCCAAAGATTCTCTATTGGGTTTAGGTCTGGAGACTGGCTAGGCCAAGCCAGAACCTTGATATGCTTCTTACAGAGCCACTCCTTGGTTATCCTGGCTGTGTGCTTCGGGTCATTGTCATGTTGGAAGACCCAGCCTCGACCCATCTTCAAAGCTCTAACTGAGGGAAGGAGGTTGTTGCCCAAAATCTCGCAATACATGGCCCCGGTCATCCTCTCCTTAATACAGTGCAGTCGCCCTGTCCCATGTGCAGAAAAACACCCCCAAAGCATGATGCTACCACCCCCATGCTTCACAGTAGGGATGGTGTTCTTGGGATGGTACTCATCATTCTTCTTCCTCCAAACACGGTTAGTGGAATTATGACCAAAAAGTTCTATTTTGGTCTCATCTGACCACATGACTTTCTCCCATGACTCCTCTGGGTCATCCAAATGGTCATTGGCAAACTTAAGACGGGCCTTGACATGTGCTGGTTTAAGCAGGGGAACCTTCCGTGCCATGCATGATTTCAAACCATGATGTCTTAGTGTATTACCAACAGTAACCTTGGAAACGGTGGTCCCAGCTCTTTTCAGGTCATTGACCAGCTCCTCCCGTGTAGTCCTGGGCTGATTTCTCACCTTTCTTAGGATCATTGAGACCCCACGAGGTGAGATTTTGCATGGAGCCCCAGTCCGAGGGAGATTGACAGTCATGTTTAGCTTCTTCCATTTTCTAATGATTGCTCCAACAGTGGACCTTTTTTCACCAAGCTGCTTGGCAATTTCCCCGTAGCCCTTTCCAGCCTTGTGGAGGTGTACAATTTTGTCTCTAGTGTCTTTGGACAGCTCTTTGGTCTTGGCCATGTTAGTAGTTGGATTCTTACTGATTGTATGGGGTGGACAGGTGTCTTTATGCAGCTAATGACCTCAAACAGGTGCATCTAATTTAGGATAATAAATGGAGTGGAGGTGGACATTTTAAAGGCAGACTAACAGGTCTTTGAGGGTCAGAATTCTAGCTGATAGACAGGTGTTCAAATACTTATTTGCAGCTTTATCATACAAATAAATAGTTAAAAAATCATAAATTGTGATTTCTGGATTTTTTTTTTTTGATTATGTCTCTCACAGTGGACATGCACCTACGATGACAATTTCAGACCCCTCCATGATTTCCAAGTGGGAGAACTTGCAAAATAGCAGGGTGTTCAAATACTTATTTTCCTCACTGTATGTCTTGGACTGCTTTAACATGGGTCTGTAATTCACAATATATTCCAGGATATCTGTAAAGAACCATTTACTGGTTGTTGATTCTGAACTCAACGGGTAAATTGAAAGAGGGACTCATTCATAATGTGGGAACACATACTGTTAGATGCTAATGCCATCAACTGCAGCCCACCTGTCTGTTGTGATGTAAATGAATCTAGGTCAGACGTCTGAGTCATCAGCTGTAGTTAATTAGCTCATGTAAATTAGGTCAGGCCCTGGAGTCAGGATGTGTGCTAAAAGATGTATTGAGGATGATGTGTATTAGGGGGGGGGGGCTCGTTAGGTACCATTGTGTGATGTTGTGGGTGGATCCAGGCCATATCTCCTGTGGGATCCTAAATTGTATATAAGAGCCTGTATTTCTCATTAAAGGCATTCCCTGTTTTGAACCTCATACAGAGCTGTGTCTCGTATTATTCCTATGGGTCGCGTTCACCTGACTGTGGAGTGTTGGTAGCTGCCTTGTGTTCGGGAATGGAATATCCTAAACGGCGTTAACCCCTGTCCCATTTGGGGTGCCATTACAGCTATTGTCACACAACTGGGTGGGCTCAGGGCACAGTGCTCTGTGCCCCAATCCCAGCCTTTTTTAAACCCAATTAGAGCCTCAGGCTCTAATCGCGTGCTTAAAAACAAAAACCCCACTGGAGCCCATGTGTCCGGCGCCCTGCATGTAGATTATGGGTCAGGTACATAGATTAGGTTAGCAGCGCACCTGCTCCCTGTATGGAGCGGACTCCACTGTACAGACTCCTCTTCAGATTTCCTCTTGCACACACTTTGTTCCTTTCTTGCACAACTTCTGCTGATTCACTTCTGATGAAACTGACAGACTCCTTGTCAGTTCAGTAACAAACCTTTACAGGTAGGAACTCATGGTCCCCTAAAATAGCACATGTGGAATGAAACAGTTTGTAACCTTACCTTCTGCTTCCTCTTTGACCACTGATCCCAGCACCACTTCTTCATGCAATGCTAGCCCACCTGGCTGCAGCTGCTTCTTTCACCAGCCCTCTTGGCCACCTCCACACCAGCCCACCCAGCTGACTCTCTGGAAATCTCTCAGGGAAAAGGTACTGTAGAAGACTTAAGCCCACTGCTGTCTTTAAGGGAGACTGGCTACATGTGGCAGTCTCCCCCCTTTGCCAGTCCCCACCCGTGTTGAATTACTCACTCTGTCCTCCCTTTGCTCCCATGCCTCCAGAAAAGCCTCCTCCCTTTGTGTTTTTAGCTGGAACATTCCAGCACTCGAACCCCGGCACAAGGCAGGACATCACCGTCAGACTTGGGGGTAGCCTTCAGGGCCACCGACAGCCTCCTCAACACTATATCTCCAGCCTTCCACACGACTGCCCCTGCTGGCATGACTCATCAATATTTAAAGGTTCCCTGCCAGGCCCACTCCCGGGCTGACAAGGAGGGGCTGCTCCGCATACTTGCAGGTCCCTGGAATATTGGCCAGGGACCTTCAAGTATGCAGAGCAGCCCCTCCTAGTCTCCACCCACTATCTTCCAGAATGTTCTCCAACACCCTGGAAACATGGGGAAGCACCAGAGAGCTGCTGGGATGAATCATCCAGCCCTGAACTCTAATAACCCTGACTCAATTGCATACTCACAAATTTACCTCATGAGTCAGGGTATGGTTTGCCTGCTCTACTTCTAGTACAGGGTGCTAAAATTGGACTGACTGTCCAACCACACTCTCATCTGGAAATGTTATTTATTTTTCTTTCCGGCCACTCACACCTGCAGAACTTGCTAATGCTGCTGATCTTCTACGAAACTCCCTTCCACGTGCCGACAGACTTTTCAATCTTTAAAAGCAGGACTTAATTGTATCTGAGCACCACAAACTGAAAATGCTATTTAATAAAAACTTGTTATATTGACAATAAACCCACTCACCCACCGACCCATATCTCCATGCTTTATTTTGTTTAGAAATCACTTTGAAAAACATATTTCCTGGAATCCATCTGCCCTTAGTTCAGTCATGCAGGCAGGATGGTGTAGTGAGAAAGCCCCTTCCCCAGATGAAAGAAAATCAATTGCCTATGAAGACTCCTGGAATGTATATCATTTTGGCCTAGGCCAAAAACCAGGAAACAACCGAAGAAATATAAAAAAAAGGAGGTTAAAACAAGTAAATATATTATACCTTCCTATATATTTACTAAGGCTAGTAACATAAGCATTAAAATAGTTAATGTTGATTGAGAGAGTTTAGTTCCACTTTAATTCTTTACATTAAAACTGTGTTCCTAAACCATAGGCAGACATGTAAATTAGGTTCCTAATATTGCCTATATGTAAGCGCACATATATTTAGGAGCACTGTAGGGCTCATCAGCCTCCCAAGGCCAGAGATTTCTAGTATGCAAAAAGCAACTTGACATGCTGAAGTAACACTTGGCCCTTACTGACCTCACTACTGGTTCATTGCAATGCCAGACAGTCAAACTGATCAATCATAAGAAAGGGATTATAGAGCTCTTCAGGCTTCAGGACTTCTGGCGAGCTCTACAAGGCATGAAAACATACATTCTGGCAACATTAGATGTGTGCTTTTCTTTTAGGTGTGTCTAAAACCTATATCCCCTAGATTTCATTGTAATGAACAAAAACTCATCTTTTCAGAAAGGCATTTCAGTTTGAAAACTCTCTCACCCTACAGGACATTACCTACATTTTTTCCATAATCACACTGTTGTCCTAAAACACAATGATTAAGGGTAATCTCGCTTCATTCTTTATCTAGCCATTCTCCCTTTAGATTTTTGTAAGCTCTTTGTTTAACGACCTCAATACAGGGCACTTTCACCCCCTTCCTGCTCAGGCCATTTTTCAGCTTTCAGCGCTGTCACACTTTGAATGACAATTGCGCAGTCATGCAACACTGTACCCAAATACATTTTTTCCCCACAAATAGAGCTTTCTTTTGGTGGTATTTGATCACCTCTGCGTTTTTATTTTTTGCGCTATAAACAAAAGAAGAGCGACAAAAAAGCAATATTTTTTACTTTTTGCTATACTAAATATCCCCCAAAAATATATAAAAATATATTTTTTTCCTCAGTTTTGGCCGATACGTATTCTACATATTTTTGGTAAAAAAAAAAACGCAATAAGCGAATATTGATTGGCTTGCGCAAAAGTTATAGCGGCTACAAAATAGGGGATAGATTTATAGCATTTTTTTTTTTTTACTAGTAATGGCAGTGATCAGTTTTTATCGTGACTGCGACATTATGGTGGACACATCGGACATTTCTGACACTATTTTGGGACCATTCACATTTATACAACGAACAGTGCTATAAATATGCACTGATTACTGTGTAAATGTGACTGGCAGGAAAGGGGTTAACACTAGGGGGCGATCAAGGGGTTAAATGTGTACCCTAGTGAGTGATTCTAACTGTAGGGGGAGGGGACTGACTGGGGGAGGTGACACACAGAGATCCACGGTCCTGCTCAGTTACTGGGCAATCACGGGTGCCTGGCGGACATCGCGGCCACCGGGAATTCGCATCGGGTTCCCAGGCGAGTGCGTGCCCCCTAGTGGCTCGGGAAGGCAAGGACATCATATGACGACCTCCCATAACGAGAGGCTTATCGTCCCGCCGTCATTTGAGGGTGGATGGTAAGCTAGTGGTTAAAGACATGAAATATGAATAAAGTATATCCATCTATAGTGTGTACTTGTCTCAATAAGGAGAACTAAGGCCCCTTTCACACCAGTGACATGATCAGGTATGCCTTTCTGTTTTTCAGTTGGACCCAATCGGCCCACTCATTGTTTTCTATGGAGCGGCGGATGTCAGCAGACATATAGAAGAGGTTTAAATCAGGTGTGAGAAGACGACACTGTGCCCGGTGATCTTTGACTTCTCCCATGTTGTTCAGGTAGATCTCCACCTCTTTAATGTTGCCTACCGCTGTTTTAGGGAATGTCTTTTTAGGATTTATTGCTGAAGAACTTTAACAGGAGTGAGGTTTAGGGTCACAAGATAATCCAAAAACAATTATTGATCACAGTATCAGGACGGACTTTTTTCTAATCATCCCAAGAGCAGCTTTTCTAGGGGTAGCAGGGTATGGCTAGGATGTTGACTGCCCTGCAACAGCAGTCCATAAAGCAACCTCTGGCAACTGGTTCCCCTGTGGCACTTGACCAACTATCAGTCCTAGTGAAGTCTTTACTTTACTTTGTCCTAAGTCCGACTCCTAGGAGCTGTCCACCACCCAGCATCCTCAGGCACATCCTCTGTGAAAGAAATAATGATCCCTCTTTCAGTCCAGGACTCAGAGACAGTGTCTTTCAGCAAGGGTACTTGTTGGCAAATCATTTCCAGCCCCCAGCCCAACAACTGCTGAGACCCAAGCAGCAATTTCTTGGCTTTCTGGCTACCTCCCAGGGGCAACAGCCCCTCAGGAGATTGGAACCCTTCCTGATGTGGACACAACAATCTGCTCAGGCTTCCTCCCCCAGCTACTTTCTGGATGCCTCCTCCCAGGGATTGACCAGGGCATTATAAATATTCAGCTGATCATTTGAATCCCCTTTCCTATGCTCTGGAAGCTTCTTCCAAAGGCAGGGGGAAGCAATCAAACCCTCAGCTTAGGAATCCTGATCATACCCAACCAATCAACAACCACTCCACTCACTACAGTGAAGCCAAAAACTAAACTTACTTAGCAGCCTAACAAGGAGTGTGCTACACCAGTAATCTGTTTCCCTTACTCTGCTCTCTAATGCCGTCAGTGTGTTCGATGTCAGCACATGTGCAAACACCAGAGACTGATTGGCTCATATTTCTGTCCTTCCCTCTCCCAGTCTGAATACTGCTGTGCAGGGGGTTACAGGATTCTGATACCAAAAATGGTTCAGGTAGTTATGCTTGCTATATGCAGAAATGCATATGGATAAGTGAAGGCAAGCCCAATACTGACCTCACTAGAGTGGGATCACTAGAGATTGCTTTACTGGAGTATTGCTTTACTCTTGAGAATATTCCAAAAGTCTAGATTTGGATATGAAAAGCTCTAGCTAATTTGGGCCAAGAGGGACAAAACAAACAAAACATGTTGCTGGTAAGCTTAGATCAACATATGAAATGTGTGCTTACATTTACATCCTAGGATTACTGACAAGTATAAGTGAACCTCCGCCATGTTGATGGGGATAAGGGCTTCTTCCCCCCACAATCCTGGGCTGTGGTTCTGAGGGTCTGTGGGTGGGGACTTATCAGAATTTGGCCCCCAGATGCCACCCCCAATGTACATGAGTCCCCCCTACCCATTCACCGTAAAAGTGAATAAAGACAGTACAATAAAGGCTGAAGCGCTGGTGGTGTTGTTTTTTTCACGATTTATTTTTTATTTTTTACTGGCAACTCTTTTTTTACATTCAGCTATGATAGGAAACCATGATAAATGGACTGTAGCGTGTTTCTGCAAACTGCAAAACGCACAAGAAAATGCATAGGTGTGAACGTAAGGTTAAACCGCACACTGCCTGGCTATTGCGGCATCCGAATCTGTGGATTGATTTTGGAAATTGTAGCGCCAACATATGAATTCACGATCTGTAAAAACTGAGCAGTTAAGATGTGCGTGTGCCCGTGCGACCCATCCATGACAAAGGATGCCCGTGAGGACAAAAGATGCCTGTACTTTTCAGCTGGCACAGAAGACAACGGAGCCTGCAAAAGATCCATTCAGTCTACATCCGGCTGACAGGCTCCCCGTGACTTTCCTGTTTTTGCGACCCTTTTTCTATTTTGTTTTCTTTTGAAAGCCCAAACTCAGTGAACCCCCTCCTCCTCCCTCATTTTTTTGGCTGAGGACCATTCCAAAGAGTGGCGAGAAGCGTCAAAGATGTGGATCTCCTGAGCTGCGTGCTCAGCATATGTTACAGGAAAGAACTATTTTCGGCGTTCGCTCTTGAAAGAGAAGTGGAGCCTCTCTCCCTAGGGGAGGCGATAAGAATGCAGGAGGCCTGATACACAAGCCTTCCACTTCAAATGCTCAGGGACTGCGCTGCCGAGCACGCTTCAGATGGGCGATGGGTGAATTATTGCTCATTAAAATGAAAGAGATGCAGATTTTCTGAACGCTGCAGTGATCTATGCCACCGAGACACGTTGTTCAGCAGATGGCCTCCCTGAACATGGCCCTTGGGTATACATTATAGATTGGAGTGGGAACAGTGTTAGGCAATATTATCCTACAATGTGCATTTACTGCTCAACATGTTATACAGACAACATGGGCTTTGTCTGGGTTCCAGAAACACACTTACTTTTCAAATAAATCAGGATTTATCACATGTATGCATTGACTTCATAAGGCAGAGTGTAGTGATTGTTTATAAAGAGGAGCAACTCAAAGTAACCAATCAGAAATGTTCTCCTAACTGATCCTTTGACAGTGGACTGAAATCTGACTGGCTGCTATGGATTATTGTATTACATTATTTTGTTTCTTGTAGCCTTAAAGCACAACACCAGTTTAGAACCAATGGCAAAAAGTTAGTAGCCCAGCAAGTGAAAAAATAAAAACCTTCCGGTCCAATATTTACCCCTATCCAGTGCAGTTCCCCAAGTACCTCCTGATCCAGGTGTCCTGCACTAGTCCTTCAACCCACTTTCTGTGAGCCTAGGCTGTCATTGACACACCATCATGGGGGGGCATCTAGGGTAGCCTGATGCTGTCAGACCCATCCTGTGAGAAGGGGGCAGGGCCAAGCCATGCTATGTGGGTCTATGGACACACAGAACCCCTTTAGCAAGTGGCTTGTTATGGGGGCACTTGGAGAAGAGGAAGAGCCTAGAGTGCCGGCAGGGGACCACAGAAAAGGAAGTTCCGTGCCACTTTGTGCTCTTGTACAATACAGAGCAGGTAAGTATAACATGTTTTTTTTTTTTTTATTATTAAAATAACAAACACATAAGGCTTTACAATCACTTTAAGCTGTTCTACAGCGTTCTAGACATGTTTTATGGTCTTTTTCTGAAGTGACATGAAGGGACATACATAAAAATCAGTACTAATCAGTACTCCCTATAACCACTTCACTATATCCTCAGTTATTGTGGTCATCTTGAAAAGCTCCAGTCCAGGTGTGTCCTCTGCTCACTTGTTGAAATAAGTGTTAAAAAAAAAACTTTAAAATAATAAAGTTTTGGCTGGAGTTCTACTTGAATTGCAAAGATGTTTAATGGATTTTCAAGAATGTTATTCCAGATCTGTATCACTTGGACAGTCATTTCTATAAAAAATTTAAGAATGGTATTAACATCCCTGCCAATCCTAAACCAGATGACGACTAAGGACAAATCAGACAACCTAACAATAGACTAGAGTCTCATCTGTGCTAAACACTGGCCTAGTGATGAGGTTGAAATAATGGCCTTTTACATTATTAATACATTTTATTGAGTTTTCAACACGTTTAAACATTCTGTAGAAATAAAGACTTTCTATATTTGTGTTTATGACAAGTATGAAAAGGTTTAACCATGGATCAAATTTCTGACTGCCTCTTAATAATTTTGTTAATCCTAAAAATCTCCACACTAATACCGGGTCTGTAATGTGGCTAGATCCTCGTGGATGTTGACCCAACAAATTCTGCGCATTCTTGTAGGTTGAAAAGGGTATCAAGTTAATGGAGTAGGGTATTGCATTGGTGGGGTAGGGTATTGCTTTGGTGGAGTAGGGTATTGCTTTGGTGGGGTAGGGTATTGCATTGGTGGAGTAGGGTATTGCTTTGGTGGGGTAGGGTATTGCATTGGTGGAGTAGGGTATTACTTTGGTGGAGTAGGGTATTGCGTTGGTGAAGTAGGGTCTTGTGTTCTTGGAGTTGTCCAAGTCTGGGGCTGCACCAAGAAAATAACTACTAACAGAGTGGGGAGATAGTTTTTCCTGCTCTTCTAGTCACTGGTTTTAGGTGTACAGATTCAAAGTGGGCAAACTGTCTTTTATCTGTTCTGCTTCAACCCTATAATATAAAGTCTTGTTAGAGTAAGGCTATCCAGGAAATTGGGGTGGGAGGTGGCAATGGCAGATGACTGAACTAAGGAAGCAAGAGTAGACATCCTGGCCTTATATGTCTTGTACTTCAGGTTCCAAAAGCATAACTTCATTAATGGATGATGGATAGTGTTCTGAAATCACTGCAATCTGCAATCTTCAGCGAGCTTGACACAAAGGAACAGAATTCTAGTCTTCACTACTCTATGGTCCAATTCTCCCTACAAAAGATCAAATATTCTCTGCAGGGGTCTGGTTAATGGATAACACTGTACTGGGAGATTGAGCAAACAACTATTGATTAATTGTTATACAAGTGACTTGTTGTGGTGACAAATCTGATTTGGCGTTAGGTCAGGGCTCGACAAATCCCGGTCGCCATGGCGACTAGAAATAGTGTCCTGGCGACTTGGCTTGGCTTTTTTTTTGTGAGCTGGCGCCATCTGGTGGTGAGCCGTTGGTATTACAAGTTATTACCACCAGATGTGAGCTGGCGCCATCTGGTGGTGGCCGTTGGTATTACAAGTTAAGCATTACAAGTTAAACAGCAATTCTAATGTCATTTTTCACTATTTTCACTGCCATCTTCTTCCCTCTAATTAGAACCCCCAAACATTATATATATTTTTTATCCTAACATCCTAGAGAATAAAATGGCGATCATTGCAATACTTTCTGTCACGCCGTATTTGCGCAGCGGTTTTACAAGCGCACTTTTTTGGGAAAGAATTACACTTTTTTTAATAAAAAAATAAGACAACGGTAAAGTTATCTCCATTTTTTTTTAATATTATGATAGATAATGTTACGCCGAGTAAATTCATACCCAACATGTCACGCTTCAAAATTGCGTCCGCTCATGGATTGCCGACAAACTTTTACCCTTTATAATCTTCATAGGCGACGTTTAAAAAAATCTACAGGTTGCATGTTTTGAGTTACAGAGGAGGACTAGGGCTAGAATTATTGCTCTCGCTCTACCAATCGCGGCGATACCTCACATGCGTGGTTTGAACACCGTTTACATATGCGGGCACTGCTCACATATGTGTTCGCTTCTGCGCGCAAGCTCCTCGGAACGGGGTGCGTTTTCTGGCTCCTAACTTTTTTAGCTGGCTCCTAGATTCCAAGCAAATTTGTCAAACCCTGCGTTAGGTCATGCATCTTGTGAAAGCTAACCTAACCATCTATCCTCGATCTTCACAATCTGCAAGTTCTGCTAGATCTTTACGCCCGGTTCTGGCATGTGCTCCCGTGTTTATTAGTTACATAGTTAGGCCCCTTTCACAAGTGCGGACCGTATATCCATGTTTCCTCCATCCGTTTTCGGATGAAATACGGACATACATGTATCCCTATGGGATAGCGGGTGTCAGCGGGTGAACATCCGCTAACACCCGATCTCATCGGTCCCCGCTATGGTCCAATTCTGCAGACAGAGGAAAATCCTATTTCTACATCCGTCTGCGGATCGGATGAACACGGATAGACGGTCCGTGTTCATCTGATCCCCCCTATAGAGGAGAGTGGAGATGTGCAGGGACCGCCCTGTCATCTGCCGGCTCAATGGATCCTCACAGGATCTGTACGTGTGAAAGGGGCCTTAGTCAAGTTCAAAAAGATGCAAATCCGTTTAGTCAAACCAACAGATAATATAAAAAAATAAATAGAAATCCTTCATATAAACTAGGGGTCTCCAAACTTTCTGAACAAAGGGCCAGTTTACTGTCCTTCAGACAATAAGGGGTTAGGACTGTGGCTGGTGGAAGTAGAAAATGCCCTGCAATCAATGGGAGTAAAGAATATCTCATCATTGGTATTAGTGGGAGGAATAGTTTTCCATTGTTGGTAGGTAGTAGGGGAAGAAATAGTATCCCCATCATTGTGTCATTGGAAGGAATAGTGTCCCATTGTTGGTATCAGGGGAAGGAATAGTGCCCCATCATTGGTGTCAGTGGGAAGGAATAGTACCCCATCATCATTGGTGTCAGTGGGAAGACTAGGGCCCTGCAGTTGGTGTCAGTGGGAGAAATAGTGTCCCGGCTGCCCCTTGACCATGAAAGGGCGGAGCTGCAATGGATCCTGAGTCCATTGCCTGATGCCTGCCGGATTGGGAAGAAAGTGAGTGCCAGCCCGTGCAGTCTCCCTGTGTGCCTGGAAAGGAGGATCGGCAGTGGTATATAGAGGAATTGATCGTCCATATTCCTCCTGCAACCGCTTAATGCCTGTAGGAGGGAGAGGAGGAGAGTCAGGCATTCAGCGGCTGCAGGAGGAATATGGAAAGATCAATTCCTCTATATGCAGCTGCCCCTGCCGCTCCTCCTATCCAACTTCTTTGCTGCCCCCTCATGCTCTTCAGCCCCCCGGTGCTCTTCAGCTCCCCCTGTGCTCCCTGCTTTTCCCTCCAGTGCTCTCCAGTTACTTACAGTGCTATCCAGTCCCCCCCCCCCAGGTGCTCTCTGGCTCCCCCAGTGATCTTCAGCTTTCCCAGTGCTCTCCACCCCCCGTGCTCTCCGTCTCCCCCAGTGCTCTCCCCAAGTGCTCTCCGCCCCTCCATCTCTAACCATCTCCTGTATCATGTCTGCAGTCTCTGACCATCTCTTGTATCATGTCTGCAGTCTCTGACCATCTCCTGTAGCATGTGCTCAGTCTCTGACCATCTCCTGTATCATGTCTGCAGTCTCTGACCATCTCCTGTATCATTTCCTCAGTCTCTGACCATCTCTTATATCATGTCAACGGACACATACCAGAAATAGGAATTCTTCAAAGTGACTGTATGTAAACTCACTGCAAATTATATTTCCATTTCAATAAGTTTAAAAGGCTAAAAATAAAACCTATGTGGCTCACGGGCCAAAGTTAAAATGGCTATAAATAATAAAAAAGAGCGTTTAAAAAATATAAAAATGAAGGAACGCTATCATTGTTTAAATGTTACAAAGAATATAACAGAATATGTAAAAAGGAAATCAAGGATGCAAAAATTCATAACGAACGACAGATTGCAAACGATAGTAAGACAAATGATCCACAATGGCTCAAAATTGATATGATCCAGAAATATTTAGACAGAATAAAGGTGGATAAAGCACCTGGATCAGATGGCATCCACCCACGGATCCTAAAAGAATTGAGCTCTGTAATTTCAAAGCCATTGTTTCTAATATTTAGGGGCTCATTAATGACTGGGATGGTACCACTGGATTGGCACAGGGCCCATGTGGTTCCTATATTGAAAAAGGATCAAAGTCTTTACCAAGTAACTATAGACCTGTTAGTTTAACTTCTATATTCAGCGAGAGTTTAACTTCTATATTCAGAGAGTTTAATAAAAGACTACACAGACAAATTCTTGCTGGAAAAAAAATATTTTAAGCAACAGACAGCATTATTTTAATGAAAGACAAAAGTTGTCAAACAAACCAGTTTCCTTTTTATGAGGCGGTAACCGATAAGTAAAACCTTGAACAGAGGGGTGGCTGTGGGTGTGGTATGCCTGAATTTTGACACAGTTCCCCACACATGACTAATAGGAAAGGTAAAGTCTACAGGCTTGGAAAGATCAATTTGTAAATGAATAGAAAACTGACTAAAAGACAGAATTCAGAGAGTAGTGGTTAATGACTCTTAGGCCTCGTACAGACGGGCAAACATGTACGATGAAAACTGTCCGCCGGACCGTTTTCAGCGTACATGTCTGCCCGGAGATTTCTGTATGATGGCTGTACACACCATCATACAGAAATCCGCGCGTACTCGATACGCGGCGACGAGGCCGCGCCGTCGCCGCGACGATGACGCGGCGACGTGCGCGGCCCTGGCAGTTCAATGCTTCCACGCATGCGTCTAAGTCATTCGACGCATGCGAGGGATAGCGGCCGCTCGAACATGTACGGTAGGTCTGTACAGACGACCGAACATGTCCGACGGACAGGATTCCAGCGGGCATGTTTCTAAACATGTTTAGAAATATTTGCCCGCTCGAAAAAGGCCCGGCGGGCAAATGTATGCTGGAATCCTGTCCGCTCGGCTGTACAGACGACCGAACATGTCTGCTGAAACTGGTCCGCGGACCAGTTTCAGCAGACATGTTCGGTCATCTGTACGGGGCCTTACTCTGAATAGTCTATGGTTATCAGTGGTGTACACCAAGGTTCAGTGTTGGGACCCTTACTTTTTAATACCTTTATAAATGATATTAGGTCTGGGATCAAAAGTAACATTTCTGTCTTTGCAGATGACACCAAGCTATGCAATGGAATAACGTCCTTACAGGATGTCTCCAATTTACAAACCGACCTCAATGGACTGTTTAATTAAGCAACTAGTGCCTCGTTTCCACTGAGCGGATCGGTTCGGGTCGCTTAGAATGGAACGGGTTAGAATGGTCCGGTCTATTTTGCAGAGCATTTCCACTGCAAATCGGACCATCCGGGACCATGCAAGGTTTAGAAAAAAAGCCTAGCACATCCACCAATCAGTGAGATGTATTTGTAGGTCCGCCCTAATGGAACCGTTCCATTCTCTATGGCCCCACATCTGAAGCAGGACCCAGAATGGTCCGGTACGGTTCGCTTTTATGGCATGCTTTTATAATGGAACCGTACCGAACCGATCCGCTCAGTGGAAACGAGGCATAAGTGGTAAATGAGGTTTAATGTTGATAAATGTAAAGTTATGCACTTGAAGGCTAAGAATATGCATGCATCATACATGCTAGGGGGAGTACAACTGGGGGAATCAAATGTGAAGAAAGATTTGGGGGTTTTGGTAAATCATGAGCTTAATAATAATATGCAACACCAAGCTGAGTTTTCCAAAGCGAGCAAAGTCCTTTCTTGTATTAAGAGAGATATAGGCCCAGATTCACAAAGCACTTACGCCGACGTATAACAAGTTACGCCGCCGTAAGTGTAAATGTGCACCGTCGTATCTGTGCGCCAGACCCACAAACAGATATGCGCCTAAAACCAGGCTACACCCCGCCGACGTAGCTTGCTTGCGCCAGCGTAGGGTTGGCTCACATTTAGGCTGGGTGCATGGTGCCGCTCCCATTGATTAGCCATTCAAACATGCAAATGAGGGAAATACGGCGATTCAAGGAACCTGCGTGCACCCGACGCAGGCTACGCGAGGTGCGTGTAAGTTGTACGTCCGGCGTAAAGTTATTCCCCATAAAGGAGGCGCAACCCAGCAGCAGACATGCAAAGGTCTGCACCAGGGAACACAAGCCGGCGTATTTTACATTGGACGTGTGTCTGGCTGGGCGTAGATTACGTTCACGCCGTACGCAGTGATCCGGCGTAGTTTAGGCAGTTGTTCCAACGTGGTTGTGAGCAGGCGCAGGGGGATGCGTCCACGTCACAGTGCATGCGCAGTTCGTGATACGTATCTGTCTGGCGCTCGGCCCATCATTTGCATGGGGTCATGCCTCATTTGCATGGGTCACGCCCACTTTCACCTACGTCGGCCTGCGCCTTCGAAACCTACGCCACGCTGACGCAGCGTTGGAAGCAATAGCTTGCTGAATGCAATGCTTGCCTCTCCGCGCTACGTTGGCGTACGGCGTTTGCGCTACAGCGGCGTAATGTGCGCCCACACTCTGTGAATCTGGGCCATAGACTCCAGAGAGAGAGATATAATTTTGCTCCTGTACAAATCATTAGTAAGACCTCATCTGGAATAAGAAGTTCAGTTTTTGGCACCAGTTCTCAAAAAGGATATCGGGGAACTGGAGAAAGTGCAGAGAAGAGAAACCAAACTCATAAAAGGCATGGAGGAGCTCAGCTATGAGGAAAGATTAGAGGAACTGAATCTATTCTCTCTTGAGAGAACTTAAGAGGAGATTAAGTGTGCATTCACACCCCAGACATTACATTAAAGCCGCAAGCAGTTTTAAATTACTTTTTTCTTATAGTAATCTCATTTTGTGCAGGGACAGTTCTAAACACGTGCCACTTCACCAGCATACTATAGACACCCAGCAGGTACGATATTTAAAGGAATTTTTCATTTTTTTTTTTTTTACTTTAAGCATCATTAAAATCACTGCTCCAGAAAAAACGAGTGTTTTTAAAACTTTTTTTCCATTGATACATGTTCCCTGGGGCAAGACCCGGGTTCTTAAAGACGTTTTACGACAATAACTTGCATATTAGGCTTTAAAATGAGCACTTTTGAATTTGAACGTTTAAGTCCCATAGATGTCAATGGGGTTCTAAATGTTTGCGCAAACGGTCGGTCCGTTCGAAGGTTCTGGTGCGAACTGAACGGGGGGGTGTTCGGCTCATCCCTAATGCTAACTATCGTAAACCTTTCCGGGTGTACATCGATGCAAGTCTCCAAGGATTGGGGGTTGTGCTGGCTCAAGAACAAGATGGAACGGAGCGTGTGATGGCCTATGCAAGTCGAAATGTATGCCCTACCGAACGTAACCCAACCAACTATAGTTCGTTTAAACTCAAGTTGTTAGCGGTATTCTGGGCCGTCACCGAAAAGTTTGCTGAGTACTTAGTAAGTGGTCACGTGGACATATACAGTATACTGACAACAATCCTCTTGCCTACCTAGAGACTGCTAAACTGGGGGCCTTGGAGCAACGTTGGGTGGCACGACTGGCCCAGTTCAACTATTCCATTCACTACAAGCCAGGACTCTCCAAAGGTAATGCTGATGCTTTCTCCCAAATTTCCTCTCGACGGGCCTCATGATGATCTAGATCAGGGCTCGACAAATCCCGGGCGCCAGGTCGCCATGGCGACTAGAAATGGTGTCCTGGCGACTTGGCTTGGAAGGTGGGCTGGCGCCATCTGGTGGTGAGCCGTTGGTATTACAAGTTATTACCACCAGATGTGTGAGCTGGCGCCATCTGGTGGTGGCCGTTGGTATTACAAGTTAAGCATTACAAGTTAAACCGCAATTCTAATGTCATTTTTCACCATTTTTCACTGCCATCTTCTTCCCTCTAATTAGAACCCCCAAACATTATATATATTTTTATCCTAACACCCTAGAGAATAAAATGGCGATCGTTGCAATACTTTCTGTCACGCCGTATTTGCGCAGCGGTCTTACAAGCGCACTTTTTTGGGGAAAAATTACACTTTTTTTAATTAAAAAATAAGACAACAGTAAAGTTATCCCCATTTTTTTTAATATTATGAAAGATAATGTTACGCCGAGTAAATTCATACCCAACATGTCACGCTTCAAAATTGCGTCCGCTCGTGGAATGTCGACAAACTTTTACCCTTTAAAATCTTCATAGGCGACGTTTAAAAAAATCTACAGGTTGCATGTTTTGAGTTACAGAGGAGGACTAGGGCTAGAATTATTACTCTCGCTCTACCAATCGCGGCGATACCTCACATGTGTGGTTTGAACACCGTTTACATATGCGGGCGCTGCTCACGTATGTGTTCGCTTCTGCGCGCAAGCTCGTCGGGACAGTGTGTGTTTTCTGGCTCCTAACTTTTTTAGCTGGCTCCTAGATTCCAAGCAAATTTGTCAAACCCTGATCTAGATCAACAACTCGAAGAGGATGAGGTTGTTCCCTCCAGGATCCACCATCAAGAGCAACTGGCTTCAATGGCTCTGCAAGTTACGCCAAGAGGGCCAGAGATTCATACTTCTCGAGAGTGGCTGCAACTCCAGTGGAAAGACCCTGACATTGATCAACTCATGAGATATTGGGACAGGAATCGGAAACCAGATTCTCGGGAGCGAAGGAGGCTCTTGCCGTCAGTGGAAAGTGCCTATAGTGCTGACAAATACAACTACCGCTTACATCAGAAGTGACTGTGCTGTGTATCTGTGACTCCATGCTTGGAGTGAAACTACTTGCTTTACTGCTGTAAATACTCTTTCTACTACATCTCTCCGGTAATGAACATTGCCTGGTTTATAAAGTCAGTACATGTGATTCCCTCTGTGAAGCCGCTACACCCTATCCCCGCTTACAAACACATTGCTAAAAGTATTAGCTATCTGTAAAAGGGGGGTGACTGCAAGGGGCACAGTGATATGGTATGCCCCTGGATAGGCGGTTCTTTTCGATTCTGTCTTATTGGCATTTGGGACATGAAAGCTGGATTCATGCCTTTTTACTTGCGATGTTGCCTACTAATGCCTCGTACACACGTCTGAAATTTCCGAGGGGAAAAGTTCCCGTCGGAAAGCCGAGAACCTGCTTTGCTCGGTTCAGTCTTTCCCCTACACGCGGCCGGTTTTCCCGACAGGAAAACTGCGATGGAGTTTTGACCAGGAACCCCGGCCATGTGTATGCTCCATCGCAGTTTATCCCATAGGAAAACTGCCAAAAAAAACGCCAGATTTACCGGCGGGAAAAAAGAGAACTGGTTCTCTTTTTTTTGTCCTGCAGTTTTTGGACAGTTTTCCCTGGCGGAAAAACTGCGAGGAGCATACACACGGCCGGAATTCCCGGCCAAAAGCTCTCCTGACAGTTTTCCTGTCTGGAAAACTGATAGTGTGTATGAGGCTAAAGCTGTATATGTGAAACCCATTCTTAATGGCACACCAGTGCACACGTACAAAAAAAAAAATGAATCTGTGCTATAGCGTACCACAACACACAGATGAGAATGCTCTGTGCATAGTAAGCTGTGCTACAAAAAATTGTGAAGGTGCATTAGATGGTCCATTCAAGGTGAATTGGGCTGCCTTGGATAGAAAAAGGTCATGGACTGCCGCACTCCTTAAAACTGTGTCTTTATTATACAAATAAAATCCAAAAAACAACCAAAGCGATGCAGTCAAAATGAAGTGAACAAAAGGAAAAAGGTGGCTGACATGTTTCACATCATGTGATGCTTACTCGTAGCTTATTGGGCTGCCTTACCGTCATGCATGAAAATGCATGCATTAACATGAGCGTGTCAGTGCATGCAATGCTGTGGGTTGGCCCTAAAACATTTCAAATGCCGCAACACTTGTTTACTAACTACAAATACAGTAAGCATTTGAGTTAAATTCAATATAATAAAATTCATTGTAATCAAGTAGAGATCCTAAATTGATAAATATTTTACAATGTTCTGATATTTATAGACGTTACAAATTCTCTTTCCACATATTAGGCTGATAAACCCCAGTTCCAAAATCCGCCTTTAGCTTAGCAGCTGTTCTAAATGAGCAAGTAGAATTAATGGTAACAAAAAAAAAAAGAAGAAAAGTCTATTAGCACAGTAGATGAAACCACTAGGACGAATTATACAAAAAGACAAACAAAATGCTTCCAAAATAACTTTCACTGCTATCCTGGGAGCCTATCGTGGCCTATCCCTGTACAATGCTGCATTTAATTAGCGCAAATTGTAGTCATGTGACTTCTCTCGTTAAATATACTGTCAGGCTGTCAATGTTCTGTAAAAATCCAGAACTTGCTTCATCTTATGGGATGGCACAACAGCTGAACGCTGATGCCCTCTACAGGTAGTCAGAACACTTTACACCACCCATAACATACTGCGCAGTGCGAGTTTATATAGGCAATTTGTGAAAATTTGTGTCTATTGCCAAAATTATATAGAATTATAGCATATTTATTCTTTCATTGCTACATCTTTTTGATTAAAAAATATAATTGTAATTTTGTATGCCCCCCACCAAAAAAAAAAAAAAAAACTCACCACACTCTTGCTTTTTATTTATTACAGGTACTTATGTAGCGCCATCAATTTATGCAGTACTATACATACAAATTGTACATTCACATCGGTCCCTGCCCTCAATGATCTTACAATCTAGAGTCCCTAAATCATATTCATACATACACATACTTGCGCCAATTTAGGCAGGAGCCAGTTAACCTATCAGCATGTCTTAGGAGGGTGGGAGGAAACTGGAGTACACTGAGAAAACCCTCACAGGCACAGGGAGAACATGCAAACTCCATGCAGGTAGTGCCATGATTGGGATTTGAACCAACAACCCAAGTACTGCTAGGCAGAAATGCTAACCAGCAAACCAAGTGATGCTTGGTGGAAGTGCTAACCACTTAGCCACTGTGCTGCACACGGGTAGAGAAAATGAGTGTCATAGCCCTGCCCTATAAGGGGGCATCACCACTGCACCCTTCATTTAGTGTTTTAATCAGGTCAGCACCACTCTCTGCCTCAGCAGAATACTGGCCCAGACCAGAGAAGATGTGAAGGGGTAGAAGACCCTGAACATCACGTGACTGACCAGAAGTAATCTAAAAGGTAAGTATTAAAAAAACTAAGCAAAACATACACTGTGGGGGCAATTGAAAGTTAGCAGGCTGGGTCTAAAGCTGGGCTTTAATGTAAATCTTGCACAAATAAAAATGACTATAGACCCAAGCTCACCTCCAGTAAAAACTTGTTTTGTCTGAATAGAGGATCTGTATAAAGCGTAAAAGGGTAAAACTGACCGTGACCTGAGTGAATTTTGGTCTGTTCCTGATAATTGATCCTAACAGAAAATTTGAAGGAGTTGGATAGAACATTGTCAGCCAAAATATGCCTATATTTAATCAGGCAAGTTTAAACAGTCAGATAAGCTCTGTCCCAGCTGGGTGGGTAGGAGTTATTACATTTCCTGGATTCTTCTCTGGATCCAGCCATCTAAACCTGTGGTATATAATTATGGGACAGTGGTCCAGTGATGGTGTTCCATTTGGGGACAGAAAGTTTGGGGTGTTCCGATCAAGGGGATAGATAGCTGTAACCGGGGTCCATAAGGGAAAGAGTATAATACTCACAAGGAGCAGAAGAAGGTGAACTTTCACCATTGGGATGTAAAGCCTGCTGAACCTGTGGTTCACCCCGAAGACACCACCACTGGAGCATATTTCTGAATGACTTAGTGCCTATGAAGGGCTGTAATTGCTTGGACATCATCTTTTCAGGTATTATGGGGCAGCACAGGCCTGTAGCTAGGAGTAGGGAGGTAGGAATACTACTCCTACTACTTTGGAATGTTCGTTTTGCAATTTTTCCTAGGTAAAATATGGAAATGTTGTCCTTGCCTTGTCTGAAGTTACAAAAGAGGTGTATCGCAAGTAACCAGCACACTCATAGTTTAGCAAGTGAGTCTTAACACATTGGGGTACGAAGACATTGGTGTAGAGTGTAGTACAATGAAGACACAAGTGGTTACCTAAGGTAACAGAAGTATTACAGCAGCTTGTCAAAAGCATGTACCTGGTATAGGTGGAAGGGCTTCTAGCAGTGAGGGAGATATTGTTGGCACTCTTTCCACCAGTAGTCTGTCTCCCAGAGCAACGGGAGTGTATTCACGCCACAGAGGTTCAAGAATTAACTTACATGCACTGTGGGGCCTACTCCACGACTGTGTAGTAGTAACGGAAAACACTGGACAGGTGGATGAGGACAAAGCTCAGAATGCCTCTCCTAAATGCAGATTACAGAGAAGGTGTACACCGTCATGGGGAACTGAGAGTTAACTGGAGAACAGTTGCAGCGCAAGTGTACATGGTGTACGTTCATCTTTAAAAGTAGAGGTCTGCCTTAAGAGTGAGTATTCCCCCACGGCACCCTCAGCCTTGTCCCAGGGCAAAAAAGGTACCCCATGTGCAGTAAAATTACTCAGTACAAGGTGCCCAGCGTAGCCCAGAAGATCTCACTCCGGGAGTGGGCCTCTGGTTTGACCCTTGCTTGGCACCCAACAAGGAGGGAAACATGGAGGACGTGGCACCCAACAAGGAGGGAAACATGGAGGACGTGGCACCCAACAAGGAGGGAAACGTGGAGGACGTGGCACCCAACAAGGAGGGAAACATGGAGGACGTGGCACCCAACAAGGGGGAAACATGGAGGACGTGCCACCCAAAAAGGGGGGGAAACATGGAGGACGTGGCACCCAACAAGGAGGGAAACATGGGGGACGTGACAAACAACCACCCACCTACCCTTACGCACTATTCTGACATTCAGAAATACAATAGCTGGCAGGAGAGATTTGTCCATCCATGCTACTTAGAGTGGATGGAGGAACCGGTTAGATTTATTTTATTCAGCGCACCGGCTGCATGAAATAAATCTATCGATGTATGACCAGCTTTAGATTTTCTATCCGATTTTTATTGCTGTTTGTTATTTCCTTCTGGGAACATATACACTCACCACTAGATATGACCTCAGGCTTGTTTGGATCCTAGTCGGAACCCACCTAAACAAGCCCAGCCTGGCTGTCGCTGCACTGGGCCAAGCATAAGCAGCCAAGACATTCCACTTTACTCTCTTGTTTACAGTATGTGCAGCTGAGGGGCAGGAAATGCCATGGCCACAGATGATTGGCCCAGTACAGGTGACAGCTTCCTGGCAGGGCTTAGGTGGGTTTGGACTACTAGGGTCATAACACGCCTGAGGTCATTCCTACTCACAACCTTTAGGGCAGGAAGTGCAGAGAAATTTCTCCAACAGAGACATAGATTAAAAAAAAAAAGGGATATTTAGGAAAGTGCGGACAAATTACAACTTCAGACAAGGTTTTTTTTCCTGCCAATGCCTTCCTGACCAGGTAATGGGGTTTACTCAATTTCTGGCACAGGGGTCTCTGGTGCAGAAAGGGACAAAAAATATTCCTTTCCTGAAATTTGAACTCTTTCTCAAGACTCAAAACATATTGGATGGAGTTAGGCTTTAAAAGTGGGCTAAAAAAAAAAGATTCTGTGCATCCATTGTGTAATAGGGACCCCTCATTTGTCAGAGAAGCAGCTGCTTGGTAGAGTTCTAGATACAGGGGAATCGGAGGATGTGTTGTTTCTTTATCTCCTAAAGAAAATACTTTAGCTTTCTCTAACCGCCTTCATTCTATCAATCCTAGGTGTAATCATTTAATTGTTGCTGTCCAGTAGCAGGTCTGGGGGTTTGGAAGGGCCTAGGCTAGTAGTTGCAGAGAAGCAGTCAGATATCTTATTATTAAATTACATTGAGATACCACTCCAGTGAAAACTGTGAATAAAATCCCTGATTTGGGGTTTTAGGCAGATCCTAATGGGAGTGTTGATTGCCACTTAAACCACTTAAAGGGGTTGTAAAGACAAAAATATTTTCCTCTTAAATTAAAGTCTGACAGTAGCTGATAAAGTAAAAAGTAATGTTTTGCATTATAACTAGTTTGATACCTGTTGAAATCAAGCTGTTTTATTCACCTCCGTCACTCCTGAATCATTATTCTCACTGACTTCCTGGTTTGCGGTGCGCATTAATTCTTGCTACATCACGGCCTAATGGGAACTACAGTTCCCATTAGGCTTAGCCTCCATGCCTGTGAGGGATAAGAGAGCATCTTCACGCAGGGCTGTAGTCATAGGGAGGGGGTGAGCACATTCTGCTTTCCACCATGCAAAACGGCTCAGATGCTGGTGGAAAGCAAGAAGAGGAGTGACAGGAAATGGCATTTTCAAACCTGGATTACTGTATTTTGGAGGTCAAAAGGAAAAACGAGGTAAGTGATATTTAAATGCTCTAGCTTACAGCAATCAATTGATCTAATAAAAAACTAACCTTTAGTGTTCCTTTAAGCCCCGGACCATATTGCTGGTCAATGACCAGGCCACTTTTTGCGATTCGGCACTGTGTCGCTTTAACTGACAATTGCGCGGTCGTGCGACGTGGCTCCCAAACAAAATTGGCGTCCTTTTTCCCCACAAATAGAGCTTTCTTTTGGTGGTATATGATCACCTCTGCGGTTTTTAGTTTTTGCGCTATAAACAAAAATAGAGCGACAATTTTGAAAAAAAATTATATTATTTACTTTTTGCTATAATAAATATCCCCCAAAAATATATAAAAAAAAAATGTTTCCTCAGTTTAGGCCGATACGTATTCTTCTACATATTTTTCGTAAAAAAAAATTGCAATAAGCGTTTATTGATTGGTTTGCGCAAAAGTTATAGCGTTTACAAAATTGGGGATAGTTTTATGGCATTTTTATAATTTTTTTTTTTTTTACTAGTAATGGCGGCGATCAGCGATTTTTATTGGTACTGCGACATTATGGCAGACACTTCGGACACTTTTGACACATTTTTGGGACCATTGGCATTTTTATAGCGATCAGTGCTATAAAAATGCATTGATTATTATAAAAATTACACTGGCAGGGAAGGGGTTAACACTAGGGGGCGAGAAAGCGGTTAATTATGTTCCCTGGGTGTGTTAGTCTGGCAAATCTGTAATGCAAGCAGGGTAAAACTGTGCTGGGGGGCAGAGGGGTATTTTCCCCCTGAGCCTGTCCTAATAAAGATACGTGGGCTGGTGGCTTAAAGCGGAGATACCATACCATTCAAAACATCATTTAGAGGGGGGATCAACAGTGGGTTATCTGGTTGTATCTGCCCCGAAGGTTCCCATTCCTAAGTACACACACCCAAATTTCAATGAACCCATGAAATCTGACAACAGCTGACTGTAAAATAAATGAACTTTCTGAGTCTGGTTTAGTTACAAAGCTCATTAAATAGAATTGTTTTTAGGTCTATTGTTCCACAGTGTCATTTCCATTTTGAGTGATCACATGGATGCAGTTCCAGCTTGTGAAACCTTCAATAGTGTATTTCTCTTTGTTCTTCATTACACAACAGAGGTATCATCCAAAGAACGGTGAATGAGGGTTACGAGGATACAGCTTTCGCCATTTTACTACATATGCAATTCATTGGTTTGTTTCCTGAATGCTATGTAAACCAAATTCGTTACTATGAGCTTCCTTGGCCAACCGCTGTGACTACGGTCTAAAACGTTGACCGTTTCTTTGTGTTTCCTTTAAAAGAGCTGGAACACCACATCTTGCAACCTCAATCTGCTTTGAAATCTTTGCTGGGAGAAAGACCTGGCTGATGCAATAGAACTACCTTGTGTCTTTGCGGTACAACCAGTGCCGGCCCAAGACATTGTGCTGCCTGGGACCAAGAATGAAATGCTGCCCCCCCCCAAAAAAAATCACGTCATGGCTCTATACATGTATAAAGAGGACCTGTCATGGCTCTATTCATGTGATAAAGACAAAATTGCTTAAGGAAAGCAACCAATGGTCGGACTTTATAGGCAACACAGACAGGAATAGCAAAAAATATATAATTTTATTACAAAGTAGTTACATAAAACAACATTAAAAAGAAAACCATACAAGATGTCAGGTATGTATGTTGCCTATAAATGTTCCCTATGCGTCTACGCGTTTCGCCATGAGGCTTCTTCAGGACAGACAAGAGAGGAAAATAGTCAAAGTCATCCGAACCACATAGGCATAGATATATCCTGTACACAGGCTGTCTCCCGGGGGCAAACGCTGCTATCCAATCTGCCATAATGAGTAATTACATTGTACCGGGGACACGGACGGGGCGGTATTAGGATCATAAGAATTTGTGGGTAGAGTAGGAGGGAGCGGCAATGCAGAGGGCTGTAGAGGCGGAGTTCCGATCGGAGCCGAGAGCTAGGGGGAACAGATTCCGAAGGGCAACCATTCTCGGCACAACAGGTTCCTCAGAGGGAGCGGCGCCTGCCTTTCTCACTCGCAGACTGCTCCCCTCAGGCTGTGAGTGTCCTCACAGGCAGCGGAGTGGGCTGTCTGGCGGGCGGCAGAATGCTGCCCCCCTAAAAGTGCTGCCTGGTACCCATGGTACCACCCGGTCCCATCATAGGGCCAGCCCTGGGTACAACACACAAAAGTTGCTCACAGGGGAGCCGACTGCAACGGCATGATCTCCTTACTGCAGGGTGCTCGCCCAATCACAGCTGAAACAGTAATGAAAGGAAACTCTGGATAGCTAAACACCAAACTGAGATCCAAATACCTTTATTCACATAAAACCATGAAGAACATGAAGTACAAGCAAGGGAGGACCGGTTTACATGTTTCGCACACTAATTGCGCTTTATCAAAGCCCCTTTGATAAAGCACAATTAGTAGCGCTCTTCGTGTTCTTCATGGTTTTATGCGAATAAAGGTATTTGGATCTGTTTGTTGTGCAGCCTTCCGGACTTCCCTTTCATTACCTTGTGTCTTGTTGATGTCCTTAGTCTTGTCATGGTGTATGAACGGTGACATGAAACTGTCTTCCACAACCTCACCTTAGTAGTAGAGTTTGGCTGTTCTCACCCAGTTTTAAGCCTCCTATGCAGTTGATTCTGTTTCAGCTAATGATTATGTTTTAACCTACATATGACATTGATGATATACCTGCTTGGTATAATTGGTTATTCATACACCTGACTCTAATCCTACAAGATCCCTGACTTTGTGCAAGTGTACAAAGTAGGCAAGTGTAAGAATTGATGCTGGTTCGAAGCCAAAGAGTAGTCACACCAAATATTGATTTGATTTCGATTTTTCTTCTGTTCGCTAACTTTGGAAATTAAAAAAAGAAACAATGAAAAGATACATTTTTGAAAGCATTCTTACATTACAGCATAATTTCACACCTGTTTAAATTTTTTGAACAGTACCATATATGTACACCGCAATCTGCTGCCTTTGAAGCTTAAAGGGGTTATAAAGGTTTTTAAGCTAGTGCATTGTTGGTTCACTTACCTTTTCCTTCCATTTCCCTTCTAAATGTTTTTTTTCTTTGTTTTCTTTGTCTGAATTTCTCACTTCCTGTTCCTCCTCAGTAAGCTGTTCAGTAAGCTGTTCTGGCTGACTAACCACCGCTCGGATGATGGTGGCAAGTTTACTGAGGAGAAACAGGAAGTGAGAAATTCAGACAAAGAAAGAAAACATTTAGAAGGAAAATCGAAGGAAAAGGTAAGTGAACCAACAATGCACTAGCTTAAAGGAACTTATTTAAAAAATAAAAAACAAACCTTAACAACCCCTTTAACCACTTCCATACCGGGCACTTACGCCCCTTCCTGCCCAAGCCAATTTTCAGCTTTCAGCACTGTCGCACTTTGAATGACAATTGCGCGGTCGTGCTACACTGTACCCAAACAATTTTTTTATCATTTTGTTCCCACAAATAGAGCTTTCTTTTGGTGGTATTTGATCACCTCTGCGGTTTTTATTTTTTGCGCTATAAACAAAAGAAGAGTGACAATTTAAAAAAAAAAAACACTATTTTTTACTTTTTTATTTAATAAATATCACAATTTTTAAAAAAAAATAAAAAATTTCCCTCAGTTTAGGCCGATACGTATTCTTCTACATATTTTTGGTAAAAAAAATCGCAATGATCATATATTGATTGGTTTGCGCAAAAGTTATAGCGTTTACAAAATAGCTGATAGATTTATGGCATTTTTATTTTATTAATTTTTTTACTAGTATTGGCGGCGATTTGCGATTTTTTTACTGTCACCGTGACATTGCGGCGAACACATCGGACACTTTTGACACGCTTTTGGCGCCATTCACATTTATACAGCGATTAATGCGATAAAAATGCACTAATTACTGTATAAATGTGACTGGCATTCAAGGGGTTAACACTAGGGGGTGAGGGAGGGGTTAATATGTATACCTGTATTGTGTTCTAACTGTGGGGGAAGGGGGGTGACTGGGGGAGGTGACCGATCTATGTCCCTATGTACAAGGGACACAGATCGGTCTCCTCTCTCCCCTGACAGGACGTGGAGCTCTGTGTTTACACACAGAGCTCCACGTCCCTGCTCTGTCGTTACCGATCGCGGGTACCTGGCGGACATCGCGACCGCCAGGCACGCGCATCGGCATCTCGGGGACGCGCCGGGCGCGCGCTCGCGTGCCCCCCAGTGGCCGCAGGAATACAGGACGTCATATGACGTCCTGTTGAATATTCAGAGTCACCGTGGAGCCGTCATTTGACGATGGCCCGGTACTCTAGTGGTTAAAGTGGTTGTAAAGTCAGAAGTTTTTTTAATCTTAATGCATTCTATGCATTAGGAGAAAAAGCCTTCTGTGTGCAGCAACCCCCCTAATACTTACCCGAGTCCCATCGATTTATCCAGCGATGTTGCAGGAGTGTCTCAGCTGCCCGGGACTCCACTCCTCATTGGCTGAAACAGCAGCATAGCACCATTGGCTCCCACTGCTGTCAATCAAAGTCAGTCAGCCAATGAGGAGAGAAAGGAGGTGAGGCCAGACCACAGTTCGGTGTCTGAATGTACACAGGAAGCTGTGGCTCGGGTGCCCCTGTGTTGTCATTTTCTGCTCCCTATCGCAGAATGCTACGAAGTGCTGTTGGGGCCAACTGCGCATGCGCGATGCGTTCCAGAAGATTTACGACACTACCCACCAGTGAACCCATCAGAATATGTCACGGAAGTAACAAACCATAGATGGAGCAGGGGGGGGGGAGAGAGAGAGAGCATTACTTGACCTATATACATACATATACAAAATAAAAAATGTAGTGATAATTAATATCAAATCCAACAAATGTAATCTAGTCTGGCGGTAAAACAGCATTTTGTTTATTTTAAAATACATACTGTGACAGAGCAAAAACACAATAAAAGTATACTGGAACAACCATACTGTTTTGTATATGTATGTATGTATATAGGGCAAGTAATGCTCTCCCCCCCCCCCCGCTCCGTCTATGGTTTGTCACTTCCGTGACATATTCTGATGGGTTCACTGGTGGGTAGTGTCGTAAATCTTCTGGAACGCATCGCACTTGCGGTTGGAACGCATTGCGCATGCGCAGTTGGCCGCAACGTCACTTCCGTAGCATTCTGCGATAGGGAGCAGAATATGACAACACACCCCCATAGCAAGCTGGACTGCTCTGTGCAAAACAACTGCACAGGGCAGGTAAGTATAATAACATGTTATGTGTACCTCCAAAAAACAAGACATTACAATCACCTTAATGAAGAGCAGTTAGGGGAGGTAAAAACAAGGATCAACCACCTGTTTTTACCACCCCCAGCGTCAGGGGTAAACAAGATCTTAAACTGACAGCACTGTTCAAAGAAATAGAGCTTTGATTTGATTGGAGTGCTGTCCTTCTCTCTCCTAGTGACCACTGCTGTGCAGGAGATTGCAGGAGGCTGATATGAAAGCAGATTCAGATACTTCTGCTTGCTGTATATATGAATACATTTAAAGCGGAACTATACTCACCTTCAATCTAGCGATTTGCCATCCCTGAACTCCCCATCAGCCCATTACATTTTTGGGCAGCCGACTTTTAGGTCTTGATCATCTGTCATTGGTCGGGCCAAGATGACATCATTCTCAGTTCCTTCAACTTCGGCAGTTTTAATGCAGACGAGACAAAGCATGTCTTCTACTGTATTAAATATTCTGCCTGTCCACCAATTTTCATCCCTAGCCTAAGGAATTTGTAATGAATGCTTTGCTGGAAATATTTTTATATTCTTCTGGAGTTAACTTCAAGGTGATCAAACTATCATGAATATATAACATACACATAAATAAAAACGATTGAAAATCAGAAATCCAAATTAAAACGAGGGTTCACATGACCCATTGCACTTCTCGGCTTGGTTCACATCTATGCGTTTTTTTATTGCTTTTCACAGAAACGCACTACAGTCCATTTAACATGGTTTCCTATGGGACACATTTACATCTATGCTTTTTTCAGCCGCTGCATTTTTGGAAAGTTATGCCGCGTACACACGACCGTTTTTCATGACGAGAAAAATGCCATTTTTTTAATTGGTCATTAAAAACGATCGTGTGTGGGCTCCAGAGCATTTTTCTCAATGTGAAAAATGGGCATTAAAAATTTAGAACATGCTCTAATTTTTCTCGTCGTTTTTCACGCCGTGAAAAACGGTTGTGTGTAGGCTTTAACGACGGCAAAAAAACATGCATGCTCAGAAGCAAGTTATGAGACGGGAGCGCTCGTTCGGGTAAAACTAGCGTTTGTAATGGAGATAGCACATTCGTCATGCTGTAACAGACTGAAAAGCGCGAATCGTCTCTCACCAAACTTTTACTAACACAAAATTAGCAAAAGCAGCCCAAAGGGTGGCGCCATCCGAATGGAACTTCCCCTTCATAGTACCATCGTACGTGTTGTACGTCACCGCGCTTTGCTCGATCATTTTTTTTCACTATCTTGTGTATGCAACGCAAGCTTGACAAGAATCACGTAGAGAAAAACGTATTTTTTTTCCATGACATTAAAAATGGTTGTGTGTACGCGGCATTAGGGATTTTTTTTTAAAAGCAAAAGGGTGTGTTTTTGGCTCAAAGGAGAAGCTGCAGAAAAGCATCTAGTGTGTTTTTGCCACGATTTGCATCTGCCCATCAACAAATTGTCCAAAATATAAAAAAACAAAAAGCTAAAAAAAAATGCAAAACACAAAAGCATAAAAAAAGCTTTAAAAAACGAGTGTGCAAAAACACAAAACGCACTGCAAAAAGCACTGCAGAAACAGATCAAAAGCAAACTGCATAAGTGTGAACCGAGACTTCGTCCTTGCCGCAGTTCAGCAGTTGATAGTGGCATCTATACAAATATCAGAAAAATGCAGTTTAACTCCAGCAGTGTCTATTACAGTCAACAATGTCTCCTAAACTTTGTCTGTTTTTTTTTAGCGCTGAGCGTTTTTTCTCTGTACAATGTGCCATTATAGAACAAACATAGTTTCACATAAACACATTTTTCTTCCGTCTGGAGACGTGTGGGTCCCATATGTAGTTCATTGTTTTCTTTTTTTTTCTTTTTCGTCTTTTCTGAACTGTGGCCGATCTGGAAGTTTCGTATTGTTTTGAGTTTTGTTTGCACCCCATTAATACACCGTTTAACTTATCCATATTTGTATTTCTAATCAATTTCCCATGTTAGTTTTGGATTTTTTTTTCCCCCATTTAATTAAGCTCAGGCTTACTTTTGAAATTGTCATAGCGTAAAAGAAACAAAAGATCTAAGGGCATGATCCCCGCCCTCCCCCGCACCGCCGCTAATCCACTGCCGCCTTGCCACGGACATCCTGAAGCGTACAGCCGAATGGGCTATTATTTAATCATTTTAGTTAAACTTGTCATTTTGTACTTTAAAAAGGTTAATCAAAACACAGGGTGACACGGGGTCGTGCTTAGTTATGTGACCTATTTTGCTACTAATACGCGTTGCCCCTGGGCATTCTCTGCCCATTCTGCGAGATGCTTCAACGTCTGCAATCTATTACCCAGTGTGCCGCGGGAGTGCTTGCAAAGGAAAATTCAGGGCACAGTTTGTAAACTTCTGAGGGCTGACAGACAGACATACTGAAGAAAGTTCACAGAGTCCGTAAATATCCATATCGAGTTACTACACCGTTCCCATTCCCTTTTTCCGCCCTTTGACAGATATTTAAAGTAATGGTAAACTTAAAAAATGTATATAAAAGTGCTACTAATATTCCTAAAAAATGTGTGCACATGCCCAAATACTGAGAAATTTAAATATTTTAGGGTAAGTGCTTCTGAGTTGTCATTGTAGCTACTAGTATAGGCTAAAGAAGGCTTAAAGGATCGCTATAACCCAAAGCCTAAAAAAATAAAAAATTACTTAGTGTGAAAGATGTAATAAATAATAGTACAATAGAAAACAACTCATCACACCTGTATGTATATATATATATATATATATATATATATATACACACACACATGCATATGTATGTATGTGTGTATATATATATATATATATATATATATATATATATATATATATATACACACACACACACTGCTACAATGTAAAGTAGCCACCATTATTTCCCAGCACTGCCTTAACCCTCTTGGGCATGGAGTTCACCAGAGCTTCACAGGTTGCCACTGGAGTCCTCTTCCACTCCTCCATGACGATATCACAGAGCTGGTGGATGTTAGAGACCCTGCGCTCCTCCACCTTCCCATTTGAGGATGCCCCACAGATGCTCAATAGGGTTTAGGTCTGGAAACATGCTTGGCTTCTTTAGCAAGGCAATAGTTGTCTTGGAGGTGTGTGCTGGGGTGGTTGTCGTGTTGGAATACTGCCCTGCGGGCGGCCCAGTCTCTGAAGGGAGGGGATCATTCTGTGCATCAGTATGTCACAATACATGTTGGCATTCATGGTTCCCTCAATTAACTGTAGCCCCCCAGTGCCAGAAACACTCATGCAGCCCCAGACCACTCCCACCACCATGCTTGATTGTAGGCAAGACAAACTTATCTTTGTACTTCTCACCTTGTTGCCTCCACACACGCTTGACACCATCTGAACCAAATAAGCTTATCTTGGTGTCATTAGACCACAGGACATGGTTCCAGTAATCCATGTCATTAGTCTGCTTGTCTTCAGCAAACTGTTTGCAGGATTTTTTGTGCATCATCTTTAGAAGAGGCTTCCTTCTGCTATGACAGCCATGCAGAGCAATTTAATGCAGTGTGCAGCCTATGGTCTGAGCACTGATGGGCTGACCCCCCCCCCCCAACCCCTTCAACCTCTGCAGCAATGCTGGCAGCAGTCTTACGTCTATTTCCCAAAGACAACCTCTGGATAGTACTCTAAGCATGTGCATTCAACTTCTTTGGTCGACCATGGCGAAGCCTGTTCTGAGTGGAACCTGTTCTGGTAAACTGCTGTATGGTCTTGGCCACCGTACTGAAGCTCAGTTTCAGGGTCTTGGCAATCTTCTTATAGCCTAGGCCATCTTTATGTAGCGCAACAATTATTTTGAACTTCCAAGTGACCAGTATGTGAGAGTGAGAGCGATAACACCAAATCTAACAAACCTGCCCCCATTCACACCCGAGACCTTGTAACACTAATAAGTCACATGACACCAGGGAGGGAAAATGGCTAATTGGGCCCGATTTGGACATTTCCACGTAGGGCTACTCACTTTTGTTGCCAGTGGTTTGGACATTAATTGCTGTGTGTTAAGTTATTTTGAGGAGACAGCAAATTTACACTGTAAAGCCTTGTACACATGGTACGAAAATCAGAAGGGGATTGTCGTTTGACAGCCTGTTGTCTGAAGTTCTTACCGTTAGTACGCTCCTTTTAACAATTGTTTTCTATTTTCCGGCTAACAAAAGTTGGATGACAGGCTAGTAAATTTCTAGTAAAATAGTCAAACGACAGCTCCACGTCCAACCTTTGTGGTACTAAGTAATTTGTATAGAATGTGTTAATGATATCAAGAAAAACAGTAAAATAGATCCCCTGCAGCCAGCAACAATAGACCCCCAGCAACAATAGATCCCCCCAGCAATAATGAATACTTCCAGCAACAATAGACTCGCCTGCAAAAAATAGATTACCTCCAGCAACAATGAATCCCCCAACAGCTATCATCAACAGACCCTGCAGCACACCCCAACACCCCTTGACATTACATACAATCAGTAGAGGTGCCGGAACTGCGTTCCCCCTCGTTCCCGCTGGAAAAAAGCCCTATATATATATATATATATATATATATGGAACGGGGTATGTTTGTTGGAGTTATTTCCTCTCTTCACCCCCTTATATATTTCATATCTCTGATTTAAACTCCCCCACCTTTATTTCTGTTTGTTGCATCCGTTATTGGTAGCTATGGGTGCTTTATGGTCTCTCTATACAACGTATTAGTGCTGTACCTTAATCGTGTAGCACTACCCCCGTAGGAGCTGCTGGTTAGTTTTGGGCCTGCACGTTACCTCAACATTCATTGCCTAGGGGAAGAAAGTCTAGAAGAATTCCAATGTCCACACAAGATGTAAAACCTCCAACTGTCAGGTTTTATTATTTTGCTGAAAAACTTGTGAAGAAGGTAGAAGGATGAAGGGGAAGGGAAAGTTCAGGTACACGGTACAGATTACTGGGGGAAAAACCCCTAAACTCCAAAGTCATTCACCACTCCCTCCTGAGGGGGTATTGCTCACCCGGATAGGCCCCTCTCACCTGGCCTAGCAGCCGGAATGATGCACAAACCAGTTCGAAATCAGTCTCTGACACAGACTGCTAGAGAACGAATTGAACAGTCTGGAATCCTCTGCCACAGGATGTATCACCCGAACTTCCAGCCTTACAGTTAAGGAGCCTTTAAACCAAACCGGTGGACTTTAGGGCAATTTGAAATGTGGATCCCTCCTTAATAAGGTCACTAGGCCTATCCCGAGACTACAGCCTTCCGCTTGGTCTCCTCCAGGCAAGGTCCTCCCCTGGTTTCCTTCATTAAGTGTAGCTTCCTTCATTCAGATGGACAGCTTGGGATCCCCCTTGATTCCTAGGCCCCAGTCAGCATAACTGGGCCTACTAGTAGAGATGCAGCCTCGGGCCAATGTGGTCCCGGGGCAGGAAATCACACGACACATACCTTGCGCCAGGAGGGCCACGAGGCGAAGGCCCCAAAATATGGCATCTGCCCCTTAAGTATCCCCTCCCGGCATGCACAGCGGGGCACCACTCCCACTGGGCTGCTCCTGAGGAAAGAAACTTAATGACGAATGGCTTGCCCTTGTTCCAACACTGGCCTGTGGGGGTATCGCCACCTACAGGCAACAGTGGGAAAATGCTAGCAGGCATAGCCACTGCCAGGACAGAGGCTAATTTAGAACAAATCACACAGTCTGAGCCATCTTATCGCCTCAGACACCCACTAAATTCAACATAGCGCCCAGTCATTTAGGAGCAGGGCGCTACATTCAGCATGTGGTTATAGGCATCTTTACTCTATTTGTGCAAGAATTGGCAATATATGTAGGACATCTCTATTATGTTATTATTTTTAGATCTCTGGTCCTGGGTATCGAGCCCCTCCGTATAAGTGCCATACATTTGGGGTTGACCACATCTAGTTACCCCCCTCCCCCTCCTTTTTGTCCTTCCTCCTTGTTAGAGGTTAAACTCCCGATCGCATCCCAAGGGGGTTAGCTTGCGGGCTCGCTCCCTGTCATACACGCTGCGTCCATAGACACAGTGTGTATGACTCGGTCCCGCCCCCCGGTGGCTGCGTCATTGGATGTGATTGACAGCAGCGCAAGCCAATGGCTGCGCTTCTATTAATCTATCCAATCGACAGCCATACTGTGTGGAGAAGAGAACGCCGGGGACACGCACAGTAGGTGAACGGGCTTAGGTAAGTAAATGGGGGGGCTGGGGGGGCCGTCATTGCCAGGTGTTTTTTCACCTTAATGCATAGGGTGCATTAAGGTGAAAAAGCATAAACCATTACAACCCCTTTAAGATTTAGAGCTGCAGGAAAATATCTGGCTGCCTACCCCTTCTTTATGAGACCCTTAATATTTGTCCAGAGCCTTATTGATTAAGTAAAAGTTTTGATCAGCATGTTTCATAATTCGAATGTGAATTCCAAATTGCTTTCATACCATTAGGCTTCATTCACAAAAATGTTACTGCTTTTATTACATTCTAGAAGAAAAGTTCCTGCGTAAAGACCAGTAAAACACTTGTGTGTAGATGCATTGAAACACATAAAGACGCAAATGCGTCTGTGATAATAATAGCGATAATTTTATTTACGCGCTTGCAAACGCATTAGCGTGTAAAGTGCATGTTCTTAGACACAGATTTTTGGATTGTGTGTTACGGCTCTGAATGCAGTGCATGTTTACTCACCTGTGTGAATGGCTCCATTAAAAACAGTGCAGCTGTGTTCAGATCTTCAATTAAAAAACACTTGTATATGCGTTTTTTTTTTTTTTACAGCTGTGTGAATGAAGCCTTAGAGACTGATGCCGCGTACACACGATCAGAATTTCCGACAACAAAACCGTGGATTTTTTTCCAACGGAATTTTGTCTCAAACTTGTGTTGCATACACACGGTCACACAAATGTTGTCGAAAATTCCGAACATCAAGAACGCGGTGACGTAAAACACTACGATGAGCTTAGAAAAATGAAGTTCAATGATTCCAAGCATGCGTAGGATTTTTTGTCTGTCGGGATTGCATACAGACGATCGGAATTTCCGACAAGAACTTTTGCCATTGGAAAATTTGAGAACCAGCGCTCAAATTTTTACTGTCGGAAATTACGACAGAAAAAGTCTGATGGGGCCTACACACGGTCGGAGTTTCCAACCAAAAGCTCACATCGAACATTTCTTGTCGGAAATTCCGACCGTGTGTACACAGCATAAGTATATGTGGCCCCAAGTATAACACATTTGATCCTCCTACAAAGTAATCCTGCTCAGTTGAATTTAAATGGACAGGAAGTGAACTTTGTGTTATGGAATATTGATCGCACCTATAACACACTTGTAAATTGTTAGCTAACATAAATATCTTCTGGTGTTGTGAAAATCTCCTGATACTGTTGCATTTAAATATCCTCATTTAAATATGCTCATTTTTTCCCCCACATTTTTGGGACCACTGACATTTATACAGCGATGAGTGCTGTAAAAATGCATTGATTACTGTATAAATGGCAGGGGGGGTTCACACTAGGGGGCAATCAAGGGGTTAACTGTGTTCCCTGAGAGGTGTTTCTAACTTGATGGGGATGTGACTAATTACTTAGTAGGAACACACGATCTGTCTCTCCTCTCCTGACAGAATGGGGATTTGTGTGTTTACTTGACTCCCAAGAGCCTGTCCACACACTGCATGTAGGGTAAGGATTTGTGGGAGATGTACAGTGAGGAAAATAAGTATTTGAACACCCTGCTATTTTGCAAGTTCTCCCACTTGGAAATCATGGAGGGGTCTGAAATTGTTATCGTAGGTGCATGTCCACTGTGAGAGACATAATCAAAACAAAAAATCCAGAAATCACAATGTATGATTTTTTTAACTATTTATTTGTATGATACAGCTGCAAATAAGTATTTGAACACCTGAGAAAAACAATGTTAATATTTGGTACAGTAGCCTTTGTTTGCAATTACAGAGGTCAAACGTTTCTTGTAGTTTTTCACCAGGTTTGCACAGACTGGAGGAGGGATTTTGGCCCACTCCTCCACACAGATCTTCTCTAGATCAGTCAGGTTTCTGGGCTGTCGCTGAGAAACACAGAGTTTGAGCTCCCTCCAAAGATTCTCTATTGGGTTTAGGTCTGGAGACTGGCTAGGCCACGCCAGAACCTTGATATGCTTCTTACAGAGCCACTCCTTGGTTATCCTGGCTGTGTGCTTCGGGTCATTGTCATGTTGGAAGACCCAGCCTCGACCCATCTTCAAAGCTCTAACTGAGGGAAGGAGGTTGTTGCCCAAAATCTCGCAATACATGGCCCCGGTCATCCTCTCCTTAATACAGTGCAGTCACCCTGTCCCATGTGCAGAAAAACACCCCCAAAGCATGATGCTACCACCCCCATGCTTCACAGTAGGGATGGTGTTCTTGGGATGGTACTCATCATTCTTCTTCCTCCAAACACGGTTAGTGGAATTATGACCAAAAAGTTCTATTTTGGTCTCATCTGACCACATGACTTTCTCCCATGACTCCTCTGGATCATCCAAATGGTCATTGGCAAACTTAAGACAGGGCTTGACATGTGCTGGTTTAAGCAGGGGAACCTTCAGTGCCATGCATGATTTCAAACCATGACGTCTTAGTGTATTACCAACAGTAACCTTGGAAACGGTGGTCCCAGCTCTTTTCAGGTCATTGACCAGCTCCTCCAGTGTAGTCCTGGGCTGATTTCTCACCTTTCTTAGGATCATAGAGACCCCACGAGGTGAGATTTTGCATGGAGCCCCAGTCCGAGGGAGATTGACAGTCATGTTTAGCTTCTTCCATTTTCTAATGATTGCTCCAACAGTGGACCTTTTTTCACCAAGCTGCTTGGCAATTTCCCCGTAGCCCTTTCCAGCCTTGTGGAGGTGTACAATTTTGTCTCTAGTGTCTTTGGACAGCTCTTTGGTCTTGGCCATGTTAGTAGTTGGATTCTTACTGATTGTATGGGGTGGACAGGTGTCTTTATGCAGCTAATGACCTCAAACAGGTGCATCTAATTTAGGATAATAAATGGAGTGGAGGTGGACATTTTAAAGGCAGACTAACAGGTCTTTGAGGGTCAGAATTCTAGCTGATAGACAGGTGTTCAAATACTTATTTGCAGCTGTATCATACAAATAAATAGTTAAAAAATCATAAATTGTGATTTCTGGATTTTTTTTTTTGATTATGTCTCTCACAGTGGACATGCACCTACGATGACAATTTCAGACCCCTCCATGATTTCCAAGTGGGAGAACTTGCAAAATAGCAGGGTGTTCAAATACTTATTTTCCTCACTGTAGTTCTGGAGCATGTGGCTACATCAATAGACACTGACGTAGAGCACCCTTCTAATCCCTACTTCCATCAGCTGCCACTAGAAGAACTTAATTAGCACTACTGAAGTTCCCTCTGACTTTAGAAAAGGTTCTTGTACTACTCCAAGGTGACTTCTATCCGACTTGTGCCCATAGACTTTAATGGAACACTTCATATTTTTGATATGTGCCTGGTGTACCATATACTTGTATAAGGAAGTATCTTGTTCTCTGTTATGTAAAATTACTGGTGTTTCTGTAAGTCTCTCTGCTTTCCTATTAAAAACTGACCCCACTAAGCAGGCGAAAATAAACGTGGTCAGTTCTCTAGCTATGCTGAGAACTCAGTATACTCTCCTCCAATGATCAGACTTGTTCTGACACACCGTCGTTGCACAGCCATTCACTAGGAAGCTTAGTCTGCTGCTTCTTCTCCTCCCCCCAGCTCATGCAGCTGAGAACAGAGGGAATGTGATCACTTAATCAAAGGGTGATCACATAAAAAAGGGAAAAAATGGATTTATAAATAAATACAAATTATATCTATACAAAAATGTTTTGCCTTTCATTTCTATTTTAAACTGAATGGGTTGTTTTGCAAGACAATTGTTTACAATCACTTTAAGGGACTAAACCAGGGATAATGCTCCACTCGAGGCTCTAATCCCACAGCTCTCACCGATGGCAGGAGCAGTTTTTCTACAGTTGTAGACTCCTAGAATCGACTCTACAGCAACTCCAAAAGAAAAAATCACTGTATTAAAGGAGTTGTAAACTCAGAAGGTTTTTTGATCTTAATACATTCTATACATTAACCCCTTAAGGACCACCTCACGCCAATATACATCGGGAGAATGGCACGGCTGGGCACAATCACGTATAGGTACATTTCCCTTTAAGTGCCCAGCCGTGGGTCGCGCACACGCACCGGCGCGCTCGCGACCCGTTCCCGAGCTCTGTGACCGCGCCCGTAGACCCGAACGCCGCCGGTGCCCCACGATCGGGTCACAGAGCGGAAGAATGGGTAGAGGTAAGTGTAAACAAACCTCTCCCGTGCTTCCTAGTGAGCCTGTCACTGATCGTCTGTTCCCTGTCATAGGGAACGACAATCAGTGACGTCACATGCCCAGCCACACCCCCCTACTGTAAGAATCACCCACTAGGGCACGGTTAACCCTTACAGCGCCCCCTAGAGGTTAACCCCTTCACTGCCAGTGTCATTTTCACAGTAACAGTGCATTTTTATAGCACTGATCGCTGTAAAAATGATAATGGTCCCAAAATAGTGTCCGATGTGTCCGCCATAATGTCGCAGTCACGATAAAAAAATCGCTGATCGCCGCCATTACTAGTAAAAAAAAAATATTAATAAAAATGCCATAAAACTATCCCCTATTTTGTAGACACTATAACTTTTGCGCAAACCAATCAATAATTGCTTATTGCAATTTTTTTTTACCAAAAATATGTAGAAGAATAAGTATCGGCCTAAACTGAGTAAAACTATTTTTTTTATATATTTTTTGGGGATATTTACTATAGCAAAAAGTAAGAAATATTTAGCTGCTAAATGGTCCAGGGGCTTAAGTGGTTAAGATAAAAAAACCTTCTGTGTGTAGCAGCCTCCCAGCACTCTCCTAAATACTTACCTGAGCCCCCTTTCTCTCCAGCGATGTCCATGAATGTCTAAGCCATATGGGACACTCCTCCTGAGTGGCTGAGACACAGCAGCGGCACCATTGGCCAGTCAGCCAATCAGAGGAGAGAGTGGGTGGGGCTCCGTGTCTGAATGGACTCGGCTCGGGTGCTCCCATAGAAATCTGCTGACTGTGGGGGCACTCCATAGGAGGGAGGGGCTATGAGCAGCAAAAGGGACCTGAAAAGAGAAGATCCGGCCTGCTCTGTGCAAAACCAACTGCACAGAGGAGGTAAGTATGACATGTTTGATTTTTGTTTTTTAATCACTTAACCACTTGACAACTGGGCACTTTTTTTTTTTTTTTTTTTTTTTTCCCCACAAAAGTTTCATATTAGCAGGTTATTTCTCGCACACAGCATATTCATACCACAAAATACACCCCAAAACACATTCTGCTATTCCTCCCGAGTATGGCGATACCACATGTGTGAGACTTTTACACAGCGTGGCCACATACAGAGGCCCGACATGCAGGGAGCACCATCAGGCGTTCTGGAGCACCCAGACCAGTTCTGACATTTCTCTCCTACATGTAAAAATCATCATTTATTTGCTAGAAAATTACATAGAACCCCAAAACATTATATATGCTTTTTTAGCAAAGACCCTAGAGAATACAATGGCGGTCGTTGCAACTTTTTATCGCGCATGGTATTTGCACAGCAATTTTTCGAACGCATTTTTTTGGGAAATAAAACAGTTTTGTGCTTTTTAAAAAAAAAAACATTAAAGTTAGCCCAATGTTTTTGCATAATATGAAAGATGAAGTTACGCCGAGTAAATAGATACCCAACATGTCACCCTTCAATATTGCACACGCTTGTGGAATGGCGCCAAACTTCGCTACTTAAAAATCCCCATAGGCGACGTTTTAAATGTTTTTACTGGTTACATGTTTTTAGTTACAGAGGAGGTCTGGGGCCAAAATGATTGCTCTCGCTCTAACGTTCGCAGCGATACCCCACATGTGTGGTTTGAACACCGTTTTCATATGTGGGCGGGACTTACGTACACATTCGCTTCTGTATACGAGCACGCGGGAACAGGGGCGCTTTAAATATTTATTTTTTATTTTTATTGTTCATTTTACTTTATTTATTTTAGTTTGACACGTTTTTCCCCAAAAATAAATGTTTTGATCACTTTTATTCCAATTACAAGGAATGGAAACATCCCTTGTAATAGGAATATAGCATGACAGGTCCTCTTTACAGTGAGATGTGGGGTCAATAAGACCCCACATCTCACCTCTAGGCTGGGAAGCCTGAAAAAAAACAAAAAAAAAAAAATGATCCTGGCTTCGATCGCAGCGGTGAGTCAGAAGAAGCACCGGAGGGCGAAGGGAGTGGGGACGTCCACTTTTGCCTCCCGTAAGAACGATCAAGAGGCGGAACAGCCGCCATGATCGTTCTTATGGTATAGAGAATCGCCGGCTGAAAAAAATGATATCTGAATGATGCCTGTAGCTGCAGGCATCATTTAGATATCCCTGCACAAAGTCAAGGACCTCATATGACGTGGGCGGGAAGTGGTTAAAACACATTTTTTTCCCCAGAGTATTTTCTGGGTATTGCAGAGTATTGGCCGGGGTATTGCAAAGTATTGGCCGGGGTATTGCAAAGTATTGGCCGGGGTATTGCAAAGTATTGGCCGGGGTATTGCAAAGTATTGGCCGGGGTATTGCAAAGTATTGGTGCGGGGGTATTGCAGAGTATTGTGTGGGGGGTATTGCAGAGTATTGTGTGGGGGGTATTGCAGAGTATTGTGTGGGGGGTATTGCAGAGTATTGTGTGGGGGGTATTGCAGAGTATGGTGCGGAGGGTATTGCAGAGTATGGTGCGGGGGTATTGCAGAGTATTGTGCGGGAGGTATTGCAGAGTATTGTGCGGGGGGTATTGCAAAGTATTGTGTGGGGGGTATTGCAGAGTATTGCGCGGGGGGTATTGCGCGGGGGGTATTGCAGAGTATTGCGCGGGGGGTATTGCAGAGTATTGCGCGGGGGGTATTGCAGAGTATTGCGCGGGGGGTATTGCAGAGTATTGCGCGGGGGGTATTTCAGAGTATTGTGCGGGGGTACTGCAGAGTATTGCGCAAGGGGTACTGCAGAGTACTGGCAGGGGGTACTGCAGAGTATTGCGCGGGGGCATTGCAGAGTATTGCGCGGGGGCATTGCAGAGTATGGCGCGGGGGCATTGCAGAGTATGGCGCGGGGGCATTGCAGAGTATGGCACGGGGTTTTTGCAGAGTATGGCGCGGGGTATTTGCATAGTATGGCGCGGGGTTTTTGCAGAGTATGGCGCGGGGTTTTTGCAGAGTATCGCGCGGGGGGTATTGCAGATTATCGCGCGGGGGGTATTGCAGATTATCGCGCGGGGGGTATTGCAGATTATCGCGCGGGGGGTATTGCAGATTATCGCGCAGGGGGTATTGCAGAGTAATTGCGCAGGGAAGGCAGAGTATTGCAGGGGTTAATGCAGAGTATTGCACAGGGAAGGCAGAGTATTGCAGGGGTTAATGCAGAGTATTGCACAGGGAAGGAAGAGTATTGCAGGGGTTAATGCAGAGTATTGCACAGGGAAGCCAGAGTATTGCAGGGGTTAATGCAGAGTATTGCACAGGGAAGCCAGAGTATTGCAGGGGTTAATGCAGAGTATTGCACAGGGAAGCCAGAGTATTGCAGGGGTTAATGCAGGGATGGCTGAGCAGGGATGGATGGATCTGTGACTGCAATAGTCACAGATCCATCCACAGCGCTGCTGACACCCCGCGCTCCCCCCTCTCACACTGTATCGATCGGTACAGCGAGAGGATAGAGGAACCGGCGTCATCAAATGACGCCGGTTTGTTTACCTGTGATCGCGCCGTCATTGGACGGCGCGATCACATGGTAAAAGACCGCGGTTGTCGGTCAATTACCGAGATCTGTGTAGCGCCGGGTCTCATAGACCCGGCGCGCACAGAATTTTCAGTGTGCGCGCCCGAGGCGGCGCGCATTACTGCTTCTGGTGGGCGCCGTTAAATAACGGCGACCCCCAGTTAAGCAACCACCTTGCCGCCGTTATATGACGGCGGCTGGTGGTTAAGTGGTTAAGGACCAGACCAATATGCTGCTAAATGACCCAAGGGGTTTTTACAATTCGGCACTGCGTCGCTTTAACAGACAATTGCACGGTCGTGCGACGTGGCTCCCAAACAAAATTGGCGTCCTTTTTTCCCCACAAACAGAGCTTTCTTTTGGTGGTATTTGATCACCTCTGCTGTTTTTATTTTTTGCGCTATAAACAAAAATAGAGCGACAATTTTGAAAAAAATTCAATATTTTTTACTTTTTGCTTCAATAAATATCCCCCAAAAACATATATAAAAAAAAAATTTCCTCAGTTTAGGCCGATACGTATTCTTCTACCTATTTTTGGTAAAAAAAAAATCGCAATAAGCGTTTATCGATTGGTTTGCGCAAAATTTATAGCGTTTACAAAATAGGGGATAGTTTTATAATTTTTTTTTTTTTTTTACTACTAATGTCGGCGATCAGTGATTTTTTTCATGACTGCGACATTATGGCGGACACTTCGGACAATTTTGACACATTTTTGGGACCATTGTCATTTTCACAGCAAAAAATGCATTTAAATTGCATTGTTTATTGTGAAAATGACAGTTGCAGTTTGGGAGTTAACCACAGGGGGCGCTGTAGGAGTTAGGGTTCACCTAGTGTGTGTTTACAACTGTAGGGGGGTGTGGCTGTATGTCTGATGTCATCGATCGAGTCTTCCTATAAAAGGGATGACACGATCGATGCGCCGCCACAGTGAAGCACAGGGAAGCCGTGTTTACATACGGCTCTCCCCGTTCTTCAGCTCCGGGGAGCGATCGAGACGGGGCGGCTAGAAACGAGCCGCGCCGTCGTCCTGGATCGCTCCCCGCGGGAATCCGACCGCCGCATGTAGCGGAGGGGGTTCCCGATCGGACCCCCGACCCACGTCTAGGCAGGGACGTACAGGTACGCCAATGTGCCTGTACGTGCCATTCTGCCGACGTACATATACATGCGGCGGTCTGGAAGTGGTACTTCTGCTTCTAAATGCTCCTGTCTCTAAATGTCGGTAAACACCAATGTGGGCATGTACACACAGACTAACAGAGGAGCATTAAGGCAGAAAAAAAGTCAAACGTCTATAAAAGTGGCGTTTTTGATGCCCTGTGCGCATGATGCTGTGTTTGCTGCCATGCTGACTACTCTGCAATAAAAAAAAATGTTGTCTGAATGCCTTTTATTCCAAGTGTGCATGAGCAACCTAAAGGACCCATTCACTCCAAAGCCGGATTAATATGCGCCAATGTGTGGTTTAGGGCCCTTTCATACTGCTCTGTTGAAAAAATGAATATACTTTTTCCTGCATTCTTGATGCATTTTTTGGTGCATTTTCTGGTTGCCTGACTCGGATCATGCACCTGTCAAACATGGATATGTGACTCATTTCAAAGGGAGCCCCCTCTTGATCCAGCGATGTGCATGAGAGCATTGGCTCACCAGGGACTATCCTTCCTTACTGGCTGAGACAGCAGCGGGAACCACAGCCAATGAAGGGAGGGAGGGGGCTGTTCTGTGTCTGAATGGACATAGAGTAGCAGCCCAGGAGCACGCCCGCTTAGGTGCCCCTATTGCAAGCTGCTTGCTCTGGGGGCACTTGAAGGGAGGGAGGGGCCAGGAGCGCTGGCAGGGGACCAGAGAAGAGAAGGATCGGTGTTGCTTTGTGCAAAACCACTGCACAGAGCTGATAAGAATGACATGTTTTTTTTTTTTTTTCATTTTCCCTTGAATATCACTCTAACTATTTTTAATCATTATGCTGCAGGCATTAGTAAATAGATAGGAAGGCATACTGTATTATATGTACAGTAAAACCTTGGTTTGAGAGTAACTTGGTTTGAGAGCATTTTGCAAGACAAGCAACATTTTTTAATACGTTTTTGACTTGATATACAAGCCATGTCTTGATATACAAGTAGTGTCATGTCACAGCTGAGTATAAAAGAGAAGAGAGGCACCACTAAGTGTAGCGATATGGTTCCATTTAATGAAGGTAGAACATTTAGTAACATATTGCTACACTTATAGGCGCCTTCCTTCTCTTTTATACTCTGTAGCTCCTGCTGGATCTTGCTTCTAATCCCCTTGTGGAGGCTTCCATTTGTGAATAGACATTTTATGGTTACACAACCTATCACATTGCTATAATATTTTTACATAGACTATAAACTGAAAGACCTATGAATAAATGGTTGTGGAATGAATAATCTGAGTTTCCATTATTCTTATGGGGAAATTTGCTTTGATATACAAGTCCTGTGGATTACAAGCATGGTTCTGGAACAAATTATTGTTGCAATCCAAGGTTTTACTGTACTTGTGTTAAATTTTTTTATGTACATTTCTTTAGTTGTTTCTTAGTTTCTGGTCTAGGCCAAAATGATGTCATACATCACTGGAATGTTCATGGGCATTTTTTTCTGTCATATGGAGGGGGGGCTTTTTCAGCTAACCACACCCTTCTGACTGCATGCATGAGCGAAGGGCAGATGGATTACAGGAAGTAAATGCCACATGAATCATCTGCCCTTACTCAAGATGGCTGCGGCTAGAAATGCTCGAGAGGTGTTTTTCAAAGTGACTTCCCAACAAAATTAGAGACATGGGGGTGGGGGGGGGGGTTGTTTTGAATAGTGTTTTTAGTTTATGGTGCTCAGACACAGTTGGGCTCCACTTTAAAATGGTTCGTTAGCCTCGTACACACGGCCGGTTCTCCCGGCAGGAAAACTGCCAGGGGAGCTTTTGGCTGGGAAAACCAGCCATGTGTATGCCTCCTTGCGGTTTTCCCGTCAGGAAAACAGCCGGGAATCCCAGTGGAAAATAGAGAACCTGCTCTCTATTTTCCTATCGGGATTCCTGGCATTTTTTTTTCCCGCTAGATACTACTTACCTATGGGAAACACTTTGAGGCAGTGCCGATGGAGCATACACACGGCCGGGATTCCCGGCCAAAGCTCCATGGCAGTTTTCCTGCCGGGTTCTCGACTTTCCCCTCGGTTTTCTCGCCGGACTTTTACCGTCGAGAAAACCGAGCATGTGTACAGGGATTAACAGTTTTTTTAGCTTAATGCATTAAGGTTAAAAACTCCCAAACATCTGCTCCCCAAACACTTACCTGAGTCCTGTCAGCTATTCAGCATTGTCCTGGCTGCAGCTCTTCTCCCTTCACCTCCTGGTCTTATAGAAGACTCTGAGAGTAGCGAGACCTATAAGCTCCTACTTCAGTCAGTCAAATTCCATGATGAGGAAGCAGCGCTGTGTGTGTCTATGTCTATAAACGCACACAACCCGGCTCGGGAGTGCACCTGCAAGGGTGCCTGCACAGCACATGGCTTTCTGTGGCGGCACCCACGGAAAGAAAGAGCGGACATTGCTGGCTGGGGACTCCTGAAGAGGAGGTAAGGGACTGTTCTGTGTAATACATTGCACAGGCAGGTAATTATAACCTATTTTTTATTTCAATAGGGGAAAAAAATAAGGCTTTAACCACTTTGCTACCAGATAATTTTTTTCCAGTTTTGCACACTTACCAATATGCACATTTTAGGCCATGATATTAGTTAAAGTGGAACTTTGGTCATTTTTTCAACTTTCCATCTATTAAATCTCCTGCCCTTGTTGTTTTAACTTTGGATAGTAAAACATTTTTTTCTGCCAGTAAATACCTTATACAGCCCACTTCCTGTTTCTTGTCTGGTCATTAGCCTAGGCTTATGACATCATGCACAGCTCTAAAGTTTGCCAGGAAGGGATGGGGGGGGTGAGTCATAAGAGGGCCAATCAGAGCTACAGAGCTGGAGGTGTGCCTCTTTGTAAATCCAGGAAGTGAACAGGCAGCAGCTTCAGCTGCCCACAGTTAAAATGGTTGTAGCCAGACTCAGTGGAGGGAGATTTCTGCAGCATATTTGGCAAGTACAGAATTACAGTATATATACAATATGCAAAGTAGTTGGAGGGAAGCTTCAGAATGGCAAAGATGTTTTTATTATAAATTATGTGAGCAGACTGCAGTTCTTATTTAACCACCAAAACGGTATATATTTTCTGAAAGCAAAGATCCTGGTGAATAAAATAGTGATAGTATAGTTATCTTTTATGTCAGATGATATTATCACTCATATTTTCAATAAAAGATACACTAAAGTAAATTTTTGTGCATACGAACAAAAAATATTACAGATTTTGTTGGTAAAAAAAAATATATATATATATATATATATATATATATATATATATATATATATATATATATATATATATATAAAGATGAAGTTGGGACGAGTAAATAGATACCTAAATATGCCAGGACTTAAAATTGCACAAACAAATAAAAACAAATTTTGGGAGTAACTAAATTAATTCATTAATTTTTCGGACAAAAAATAAATTCCGAAATTAAATTATTTCAGTGTGCACATGCCTAAAAACATGACCTGTCGGGGCGCCTTGAGGACTGGCGTGGAGAAAAAATGCTGTAATGACTGGTGGTTTTTGCTGAGATATTAGGGGCCTATTAGAAAGTCAGTGACAGCTGAACCCAGAAGTGGAATAACACACGTCACTTCTTTGTTCATCAGTGAGGAGATCAGTGAATTGATGTTCTTTGGTCTCCCTGTGTTCCACTCGCCGATACCTACCATGCCGGACCTGGGCCAGGGATATATGGGCGGGAGGGGATAGCCCTTAGTAGACAAGTGGGTAAAGTAAACTTGGGTCGCGGTAGTGCTGCGATCCCTTCCTGTTGCCACATGGACCTGGCCACTGATCACTTCTAAGACAGATGGGAATCAGCAGACATTTTAAAAATTAACCTGAGCTTCCAGTTTGGTATATCCACGTAGATTCCCTGCCTGATCAACACCAAGACATGCAGAATTTCTTTCTATTTTCTTACAATGTTAGCATGCCTTAGTGCACTTTTTTGGGAAAAAAATCACAAAAGCAGTATTATTTCGATGTTTGACAAGCACACACAAAGTAGGACTGCAATACTGATTTAGTATGATCTAGTTTAGGGATCACATCTGATACGTACACATACAACCACATGTGCCATTCAAGTGCCTGGCCTTGCTCATTTACCTTAGGAAATCTGCCCCATTATCTATATTTTTATTATTATATAATGAAAAGAGTTCAAGATTCTGACAGGCTGCTTTAAAAAAAAATGACTCACTAACACTTCCCAGACCAACAGACCTGTGTTCACTTCAAATGACTGTTAAGGTAAAAAAGACAAAAGTAATTTTATTTTTTTCCCCCCATTTGCCCTTTACCCAATTGGCGATTTAAAGGCAACTCTCGCTGCAGAACATCTAACTAATGACGCAGATCGCATTGAATATTTTTAGAATGTCATAAGACCATAAAGAAGGTGATTATCAATCCATAAAACATCTTATAGGTGTCCAAAACAGAATTCTCTTGACCCAATGTGCTGCCCTTTGAAGAGCAATTACTTTATGGATATGTATTTTTTTTTTGTATACGATTGTAAATCATATGAAGATAATTTAAATTACGGTACTAGTTAAACTCCTACATTTTCTAATGTTATAAAGGCATCTATGAACCGTCAGCACTATATAAATACTTGCAATAAAAAAAACGCAACTCTACTTTTATTTTTAGCAGCGCTGATTTCTTGTTTTGATCTCCATTTAAAAAAAAATCGTAACTCAACTTCATATTTCATGTAAATTTGTGAAAACAGTAGTTCAATTTTATAGAAGCCATATATATATATATATATATATATATATATATATATATATATATATATATATATATATATATATATATATAATTATTTTTTGCTACAGCTCCCCCCCCCCCCCCCCATCACCACCGCTAACAAAAAGCAGAAGAATGCATCAAGCAATCATATACAGTAAATCACCTTAAATAAAACCTTACAGAGTGTCAAAATACTGTCACAACTGCTGAGGTAAGGCATTTTTCAGTAATCCTAGAGTACCACGACACACTCTTCCCTTAAATTACTGACACACGTGAATTACACGGATTCTGTGGTTGATTAAATGCAGTTAAGTCCTGCCTGAATTTAAATAACCGCAGAACATGTATAATTTAGATATGTCAGTAATTAAAAAGACAAGTTGGCAAGCATGACATGCTGAAAAATTGCTATTAACACCAAGACAGTGTTTTTAACTTCCCTGTAATATATAGAGTACACAGTATAATACAATATAAATATTATATAAATATTATATATATATATATATATATATATATATATATATATATATATATAAATAAATAAATAAAACATACTTTTTCATGCTTTCTATTTAAATCATTTAGATTACAATATGTTTTGGGCAGGGTTGTCATTACTAGAGTTTCATGTATTGTATGCATTAGAGTAATGTTCCATATAGCACTGTAAAACATGTCAACACTATACAAATCAGTAATAATAAAATAACAGTTATAAATTTGAATTTTGTTTTTACCTTTTTGTAAGCATACTTAAAAATTTCGATTTTGCTTTCTTACAATACAATTATTTTACCAGTTCAATTCTAAAGCTATAATCTTAACAATAGTTAAATCTCCAATAAGTATCAAGAGCACATAACGGCTGCTATTATGACAGCTAACACACACACACACCCACATATATATATATATATATATATATATATATAAATAATATGTATTTTTTTATTTATTTTTCCACACTGCTTTTTTTTTCACTCAACAAGGAGAAATTAAAAAGTAAAATGTTTGCATTGGTCTTGCTTCATATTTGAAAGAATCAACTCTGTATTTGTAGGACATAAGCCAGTGTTGTTTGTGAGTTTTAAGACATTCATATCATGTTTTATTAATTCATATTTGTAATAACTAGCATCAGCACTAAAAAAAATGTTTTTTTAAAAATGCAGCTTCTAATAACTCTCTCCATGAAATTATGGCAAGCATTTGCACTTAACTTGCGTTGAAATTCTGTTCATGATTTAAATAATGGCAGAAAAGGCTACTTACAACTAAAGTGGTTCAAAGTATTAAAAATTACATACTTACTGCATTCAAATGAATACAGACAGCATATTTTATTTTTTATTTAATGATATTTTTGCTTCCATAAACAGAACAACTATAAGTCTTTGAAAGATGCTTTCCTTTAATCAAATTCTGCTTACATTTTTGTTGTCAAGGAATGACGTGTGTTATTATGGCTGGTGTATGTCACTTTCAATTAGCGCAAGTGCAATTTTTTCCTGTCAAGATTTCAGATAAAGTACAAATGTTGTTCCGAAGCAACAACATTAGAATGTGGACAAACGGCCTTTCATTTTTTTGGTCGACTGGAAAATGAAGTTGGGTTCTACTGGTTTACTTTCCCGGTCTCAGGTTTCCATGCAATTCCACCTTAGTTGCTTTATATTAAACAGAAATAACTGCTTGTGAAGGTTCATTCTTACGACTGCTAGCAACGGTAATTAGAATCTCTTAAGAGAAAATGAAGACCAAAAAGCTTCTAGTTAAAAAAATCAAATATAAAACATTGCCTTAAGTACATAGCTATATATATATATATATATATATATATATAGCATTCTGAAAATTAAAAAATGAACACAACAAAAACAAAAAAACAATGAATGTATCATTTTTTTATTTCTATTAGAAAATAGTATTTTTCTTTTAAACCCTTTTCTGGATCACAGTACTGCTCCTGTAGTCTCTTTGCATCCACTTCCTCGCTACATGCACTCCAACAGTGGCTGCATGTCATAGCTTAGGGGGGTTTCTGATGAAGACAATCATGGCCGCAATGAGCTGTGACAAGGCTGCTTATTGTCTGTACTGAAAATGCATGTAACAGATTGGCAACACAAGAGAGTAATTAGGAAACAAGCACAGAGCATTGTCCACCTATAACAGGAAGTGTCTGAACGAGAAATTTTATGGCAGGGTTACTAGGCACTATTTTAACCTCTTGCTGACTTATTTATATTTGTTTGCAAGTAGGGTGGGCTCTAACACCTACACCCACACACATATGCTTCCATAGTGACCGAGCATTTATCGACAACTACTTGTCATTAGCTATGATCAAGAGGTAGAGAAATAGAGTTATCGCTCCAGATAGATGTGTTGAATTGATCAATGTCCTCTCAGAGAATCACAGGTGCCGGCAATGCACAAGGCAAAAATAGAAAGAATGTATGGACAGCCACACTCCAGAAAAAACTGTTTGGTTGCCTTTATTGGTAAAAAACAATAAGCACTAGCTAATAGTGCGAAACGCGTCAGCTGCATCCCCCATTTTGCTGTGAATTGTGGTGTTTATTGTTGTTTACCAATAAAGGCAACCGAAAAGGTTTTTCTGGAGTATGATCAAGAGGTGATGGGAGGGGCCCCCCGACAACAATCCCCAATGTTATATACTGTATGCTTATAAACTTAAGGGGAAATTCCACTGCTCTTAAAAATGATATGCAATTGCTACACAATCCTTTTTAGTAATTAAATCATTTAGTGCTAATAACAACAACAAAAAACTTTCTAGTTCTGCTTTTCCTCCCACATGGAACAAACAAGCTGAGCAGGTTAGTCGGCACCTTCTTTTAGCAATGACTCCGACCTTTCTGAGGACAGCTGAGAAATGTAAACATATCTGCATATTCTGGGTCTACCTTAGAAATTCTTCCAACCCACTTCCACACAGGAGACTGCCAAAGCACCTAAACAGGTGCCTTTTAATTGCTGTTCCTACTTTTAGGTGCTTAGGGGTTTCTGGACCATCAAACCACCATATGCATTTAGGTTAGGACTGGGACAAGAACTAAGCCGACACTTCAATAGCAAATCCCTTTTACTATGTTTAAAAGCATATTATACTGTACTGACAGCTAAATAATTGTCTGAAGGTTCTGATTGCTTAGAAACCTGGTAGTACTTTGGGACGAAGGGTGAAATTAGAGTCTTAACACAACTTCAGCCAAGACCCTTATTTTTTTAGTTTTTGGTAGACTGAAGAAGGGTTAGAATTTGGTTAAGTATTTGATGCTAACTGTATCCCTGTTGGTAAGAGTGCAGTTGGGTTTTTTCAGTCTATTTTCTTCTTACAATGTATAAGGTCAGCCCAGTCAATGAAAACCTATATATGTTTTGAACAACTTTATGTATGGAAAGTGTACCTGTAATATAATTTCTAGTGATTATCGCCTGTACCAATGGAAATATCTATCATAGTCTTATATGTAAAACCAACAATTATGACATTTAGCATAGGTTAAGACAAAATAAATAATTTCTTTAGATCTCTCAGAATAATTCACTCCACAAAATAATTGAGCTCAAGAAAATGGTTTATATAATTAGCAGCCGCTTTGTGGCAATTCGCTCCTCAACCTATGGTTATTCTTCTAAGGGTCATGGAGGCAACAAGCTCAGGAAACCTGCAGGTCTGTGTCTTAGATTGACTCAAACTCTTCCCGACAAATTCCAGGCCATATAGCATGTTCTCTTTCTCCCTGGGTCTCCACCAACTTGGACGTGCCTGAAACAGTTCTAGTGGAGACCTCCCATATTCTATCTGTATGAAATATCCAAAGCACCTAAAGACGGTCTTTTGAAGCTAAAATAGCAGAGACTCTACTACACCAAACTCCTGGGTTACTGAGCTTCTCATCAACACATGCAATGTAGGCAAAAGAGGAACCTCATTTACGACCCTTGTACAACCTGGCCCCCCACCCCCTTGGTGCGCTTTAAAAACATGGGCTACATATATAATGAATTAAGCAAACATAACCAGCTGTGTTTCACAGACCTCTTAAATACTCTTAACCAGAATCCAAGTACTGAAAAATGTTACACTCAGCTGCTTTGCTTATCTACCACCTCTTGATACCATCGTATCTTTATTGAGCAATTTGTATTAAGTGGGTCGCTACACAGATAACAAGCTTGATACCATGCTGCATTTATTAGCACCATCCTTCCCCCATCTGCTGAGCAGTGCCTATTTGGACCAGATGGGAGTTATTATCCTAAATACTGTATTAAGCACAGCATAGTTGGTGGTGTTTTTTACTGCCTTCACTGATGAAGCCTGCTTGGACTCCAGCCAGTTTGCTATTTTATTTTATATTTAATAAAATTTCATATGAGTGAAGCAGAAATACATTTTTTTGGAATCGGACAAGGTATTTAATAAATCCTTCTGTTTTTCCTGTTCCCAACACAGCTAGATTGTAAGCAGAACAAAGGCAGAGCTTCTGGAATAGGCACTGTTAATGTTCTCAAGGCCCACCACGCAAGCCTAAAAAACAAAATTAAAATTGTATTAGGATTACAGAGCCAGGTAGAACAAAATTAAAGTAATTCTGTATTGCTTGCCGCAAACACAAGCTAAGGTTAAAGCTGAAAAGAAGGTACCACATCATGTTACTCCCCCCCCCCCAGTGCAATACCAGAGCCCCCCCCCCCAAAAAAAACTGGGGAATCAATTATAAAGCAGCAGTATGGGCTCAATGGCTTCCGTGGCTTCAGGACTCTGATACAAAAATGACCACGTTGGAGTAAACAAAGTTGTTGGAAACGTGATAATAAATAACTTTTGCTATGGGGAAAAGCAGCAGTCTTCACCCCACTCCCCCATGTGGAAGTGTTCATTGCTAAAGCAACCTGAGCCCCAAGCATTGTCACGTGGCAGTAGGGCTAACTGTATAGTAGACATATCCTTTATATGTTGACCATTTCTTACACCTTCCTAATCCTCCACTTCTCCAAGACTACTACTGCCTGACCTGCTGGGCACCACAAAGCCTCTCCAAAATCCTCTCAGCATGCTTTGCTTCCTTCATGTGTGTGCTCTGCAACCTCCATTCATTTCTTTACAAAAGAAGTTGGGAAAAAAGATATACAGCCTTTTAGTAAGAATGAATGGAGATTGAGATGCACATGTGGGAAACAAGCAAAGTCTGGCAAGGCAAAGGCAGCTGAAGGGGGTGCACGAGTGGACAGGGGTTGCAATTGTATGAGGTGTTGCAGTGGTCGAAAGGGGAGGAAGAGGGATGCAGGAGGTGCAGATGGGAGTGGTAGTAGAAAATATGTGTAGGAGGGCAGAAGTGAGCAGTGGTATATGAGAGGTGCAGAGATTTTCAGCGGTTGACAAGGAGCTGCAGAGTTGAGCAGTGGACAGTGTGTGCAGGGGATGATCAGTGGACAAGGGGGTGCAGTGGATAAGAGTGCTTGCATGTGGGGAATTACATGCTGTCAGTGCTATATTTCTCATTAGCTGTGCATTAGCATGATAATACTGCTTGCTTGTGTGGGTTAGCGCCCCTCATGGTCAGAAGCAAAACTACTGCACCAGCCCCACACTGGAACAATAAAGTTTTTTCATTCCCAAGTGACACATGTCCCAGCACTGGCTACAGAGGTATTTCAAGTGAAATAGCACAGAACACTGCTTTTCCTCCACCAGCTCTTCTACACACACTACACAGGACACTTTAGCCAGAATATAGGGAAGGAAGCTGCTGTAAACTTTGCCAGGCCGCAAACACCCATGGACCAGGCCCAGTCCCTAAGAGGGTTCTGTTCGCAGCAGGCTTTAATGTAGGAACACAGACAATTAGAAGTATAGACCATGCAACCACCAGTCCCCCGTACTGACAGAACCTACGTCACCGGCCACAATTTTCTCCTCTCCCAAACTGGCTGCTCCTCACTCCCTTTTCTTCTTGCTTTTCATCACTTTTGCTTCATTCTTTATCTCTATTTACTGTAGGAGCACTCCTTCATTCTCTGTTCAGTTACTAAATACTAACGCTATTTACTTCAATAAAATTACATAAATATATAGTTACATCCCCACATTACAGTTTTCCATTTGTCCCATGGGCAAGGCTACAGATTACCAATCATGCCGGTGTTGCTTCTCATATACTAGGCTGGACTTGGGCTATGCTGTTGTGTTCGAACTTCCGACTCTTAATAGTTTCTAAATGGGGGTAACATGGCTTCAACTATACAATTTGGTTCAGGGTCCTGACATAGGGTAACGACACATAGGTGCAACCCCACATATTTTCATGTATGGTCCTTTTGACTCCCATGACCAGTAACCAACCACTACTGGCCCAACCCCCTCTAGCTTTATCCCTCCCTACGGACAGCACCATGGGCCATATGGCAGACACACCACAGCATATTATCCCTAGAGTCACCAAAAATTACTTCAAAAGTAAAGATCAGCAGGAACATGTTAGGCGCCTGCTTATAATGGGTTGCAGGATTGAGTGGTAGAAAAGGGAGTGCTTTGGTGAACAGTAAATGAGGGGTGGAAAGGGGGTGCAAAAGGAGCTGGTAAACCATGGGTGCACAGGCAAGCAGTGGGCATGGGATGCAGAGGGTAATGGTGGACTGTAGCTATGTGGGTGAGGTACTTGGTAGAGAAGGGAGGATATTTGCTTGAGGAGAGAGGAGGGGGTGGAGGTTCTGCTTTAAGGTTCCATTCACAACTAAGCATTAAATGTGCACAGAATCGCATGTCTTTTTTGTGTGCTTTTCCATGGTACATGCATAGGACAGCCTATTCTTTTCAATTGGCTGCTCTATGCACAACAAAAGTGTCAGAGTAGCTCTTCAATTGACATATTCAACTAAAGAGCACATGCAGTTGCTAAAACCTGGGATCGAACCAGGGACCTTTAGTCTAAGGCTCTTCCACCTGAGCTGTTTCAGCTCGTTAACACCCACTAAGGATACAGTATGTAAGAATGTAAGGTTTATGATGATGATAATGTGCTGCATGACTACCAATGGAGGTGATGGATCTCCAATACTAAAGTTATAGACATGGTCGGGCCTGGTCCAATAGCGTGTGGGGAAGGGCTGAGAGGCGTTGGGCGCTGGCGGAGGAAGGTTAGGGGGTGCAGGATTCTTCTCTCCATCCTGCCAGGCGCTGTCTTCTGGCCTCACCCCCGCTGAGGAGCTGCTGGAGGCATTGGAGGGCCGCGGGGGGAGACAGGAGCATTATGACTGTTGTGAGCGCTGAGCTGGGACAGCTTTTGTAGGGGCTCCAAGCTGACACTTCTGCTTTGAGAGGAAGAGGCTACAGAACCACCAGCTGTACCTGAGAGGATCTATGCCATACTGAGAGATTCCCATCGTCTGTGACATTGCTGCCTATATGAAAAGGATTTGGAGTCACATCACATCACCCATTATACCCGTAAGGGAAGGCTGTTCTTGACCCTTTCTATTGTGGGGTCCATGCTGTGAGGTGAGCGGCCATTTGATCTATATTGGTGGAGGTGTTTCACGAAGATCTCTGCATGTTCCATTATTTGCACTGAAGATCCCACGGAGGGTGTTTTATTGCTTATACTATGGACTTGTCCTTTTAGCGCTGCACCATCTGTTTTATATAGACATGAATGTGACTGTTTTTGCCTGCAGTGGATGCACAGGTTTTGTGCATCCGCTTGCAGGCAGTCGCATTCATATCTATTGGGATGCAGTGGCAGCATGGATGCAGCTGTTGGTCCCAAAATTGGGAACAATGACGGTGTTTGTCCAGGCACTGCATCCCAATAGGTCTGTTTTTGCCTGCACAGGATGCACAGGTGTTTTGTCGAATTGGAAGCAATGGCTGTGTCAGCATACAGGCAGTCCCGTTCATGTCTGTTGGGACGTATCGGCTGCAAGGACACAGCTGCCGATCCCAGTTTTGACATCTGTGCAGGAGTAGGTGCACCCAACCAAACCCAAACGCACCTGCACCCGCACAGATGTTGAATTGGAAACGACGACTGAGTCTGGTCAGCCAGACACTTCTTGAGTTGTTTTTTGTTGCTTTTTTGTTTGTCTAATGGTTTGAAATTGCAGCCCTGTGGCTACAGCTTTTGACTGCTCGGTGTCGGTAGCTGTCCGTGGATGCTTGGTGTGGGTAGTTGTCCACGGTTGCCTGGTGTCGGTAGTTGTCCATTGTTACTCGGTGTGGGTAGTTGTCCATGGTTGATAGGTGTCGTTAGCTGTCCGTGGTTGCTTGGTGTTGGTAGTTGTCAATGGTTGCTCAGTGTGGGTAGTTGTCCATGGTTGCTCAGTGTGGGTAGTTGTCCATGGTTGCTCGGTGTGGGTAGTTGTCCATGGTTGCTCGGTGTGGGTAGTTGTCCATGGTTGCTCAGTGTGGGTAGTTGTCCATGGTTGCTCAGTGTGGGTAGTTGTCCATGGTTGCTCGGTGTGGGTAGTTGTCCATGGTTGCTCGGTGTGGGTAGTTGTCCATGGTTGCTCGGTGTGGGTAGTTGTCCATGGTTGCTCGGTGTGGGTAGTTGTCCATGGTTGCTCGGTGTGGGTAGTTGTCCATGGTTGCTCGGTGTGGGTAGTTGTCCATTGTGGCTTGGTGTCGGTAGTTGGCCATAATTTCTCAGTGTTGGTAGTTGTCCATGGTTGCTATGGGTTGGTAGTTGTCCATGGTTGCTCAGAGTTGCCAGTTGTCCATGGTTAAATAACTAATATAGTGCAGCACTAATGAACAATATTTTCCTCTTTATATATAATCATCAAGTGCTTTAGATGAAAACCAAAATTCATACAACAGAAAAAGTCTATACATATATGTGTTAATTCACCACTGTGCTCTTCAATCCCTAATCCTCTTGCCAAGATAGAGTGCACGCCAACACCAGGTGAAAAACCTGCTCACCTCACATCCGAATAAACAGGCTTCTCTTTACAAATCCTGCAATTCCCCTTGGGCTGATCACCTTTCTTCCCTCCTGGGATATGGCACTCCTCAATATCAATCTTTCTCAGACGAATCACATGTAACAAAAAAGCAACTACATAGTGCTCTCTGTTTCAACCATTTATTAAAAAGCCCCTTGATAAAAATCAGGGACGTACAGTCAGGGGAGGCAGAGCCTCCCCTGGCATTAACAACATAAAAAAATGAAATAACAAGCTTCGAAGGTCATAGCGACCTATGGTTTACGGGGCTCCGTGCGCAGCCTGTCAGAAGCTACATACAGTGCGGCCAGTTTAAATACAAGCTGTCTCACACTGTTTGCAGCAGACTGAGAGGTTGAGCTCACAATGCCTCTCCTCACTTCTTGTCAGAGGCACTGAGCTCAATGGACAGCTTGGAGCCTTGGACCAATGGTAAAGCACCATTGGTCCAAGCTGTCCAATAAAAATGCTGCAGTGGAGGCTCTCCTCTCACTGCAGTGTTAAAGAAGGGACATGTGTCTAAAAGACACATGCTCCCTTCCAGCCCAGCCCTCTTAACTACAAGGAATAAAACATGGATTTATGGGTGTAAGGTTTACCCACAATCCCATGTTTTTCTCACACAGTTAAAGAGGAAGTAAACTTCCCCTGCTGACATTTACCTATACATAAGCCTATAATAAGGCTTACCTATAGGTAGTGAAAATATCTCCTAAATGTGTACCGTTAAGGAGATATTTACATTACATGCAGCCAGTAACATCACTGGTGCATACGCTCTGAAGGAACGGCCACGGGTGCCGTTCCTTCAGTGCCCCGTGCTGTTCACGGTGGCTCCCGCGTGCACGCTCGGGAGAGCCGGAGCCCACAAACTCAGAAGAAACTCCGGGGAAAATGTCAGCTGTCTCAGTGGTGTGTGGGCGCTGCTGCAACAGCTTCGTTATAAGTATTTAATAATGAACTAGTATGCGATGTGTACTAGGTCATTATGCCTTTGTCTTACAGGGTATGTTGCGCTGATTGTATCTAACACATAAGTTGTCCATGGTTGCTCGGTGTTGGTTGCTGTCCATGGTTGCTCAGTTTCAGTAGTTGGCCATAGTTGCTCGGTTTCAGTGGTAGTTCATGTTTGCTTAGTTTTGATAGTTGGTCATGGTTGCTTGGTTTCATTAGTTGTCTGTGGTTGCTTGGTGTTCGTAGTTGGCCATGGTTGTCCATTGACTGCAGCTTCTTCTTGTTGTCAATGAAATGTGGTTTCTTCCCTGGCTCTATCAGGATTTTTTTTAACATATGCACTTTGTTTATTCCTCCACATTCATTCGTAGTATTGTTACCTCTCGGTTGCTGGTGGATGGAACCAGTGCAGTTTTCTCACCTTCAGTGGTGGATGAGATGTCGGCACTTTGTTGGTCCTCCACAGTTATAGATGGTGCTGTTGCCTCGCTGTCACTGGTGAATGGAACCAGTACAGTTTTCTCACCCTCAGCAGTGGACGAAGTGACTGCACTTTGCTGGCCTTCCACAGTCATAGACCTGTTGTCTGTGTGTTTTCCTTGGTCATTGGGACATTGGGCAACCAATCAGATCTGGGTATCCCCCCTGCATACCTGATACATGTCTCCTGCAATTCAACTGCTATGTGAAGGTGTGGTTAGAGACTATATTTGGATGATTTTTTTTTTAATTCCCTACAGATCCTTGTGCAGCGCTACCCCCTCAGGAGCCGCTGGTTGTTTTGGGATCGGCGATCAGGTTACCTTCAATCGTTGTCTAGGGTGATTGTAGTGGGTAGAGCAGTAAACGAATGTCCAATCAGCAGATAAGATTTTCTGAATGCTTTATTGTCTCGGCCCAACACGACCAACATCAACATGAGATAGGACAGAAAAGGTTGATGAAGTAAGAGAACCTTGCAGTATCAGGCTTGGATAAGAGACGAGCAATCCTGCTCTCAGTGGTAGTAGATACAATTCATCGCCACTCTAGCCAGAGTGGGTGAAGTGCCCCCGGACAGACTCCTGCCACGAGCCTGGCAGCCGAAGTGTCACTTTAAGGTTGCTGGGAGGAACAGGCCTCTGCCACAGGCCTGGCCTTAGTGGGGCCTCTGCCACAGGCCTAGAACTTGGATGAGCGGAATAGTTGAGCTAATCTTCCCAGTAAATTGTGCTTTGGGGTCACCGACTGACAGTACTAAAATTATCTGTCAGTATTCGGTCACCCAGATCCCCGATGGTTCGTTCAAGCTTCTCAGACAACCTGCCTCTTGGTTCTCCTTGAGCCAATCCCCCACCGCACAGCATGCAGCTTGGGAACCCAGTAAGTCACTGGGGCCCCTGGTAGCATCAGTTGCTCCAGGCCATGAGGGCCCAGAGTCAGGAACTCCGTGTTGTGCGCGACCCCAGGCCAGGTGGGCCATAGTGGTGGGGCCCGCGATGTGCGCACACCCTAAAGGTGGGTGCTGCACCTGGAATCAGGAACCCGCGAAGAACCCAGAACAACGACCTCCGCCACAGAAATACTCCTCCCCAGCATGCCCCGTGAGGGAAAACTCCTCTAATTGGCTGCTAGGGAAAAGCGTCTCCGCCTGGACCTCTCTGGCGCCACCTGCCACCCAGGGATGGTGTCTCATCCCTAGAACACAGTCTAGCACACAGAACAATCCAGATTTGGCGACAGCCAAATTTGACATAATTCAGAATGAGAGCAAACTATCTCTCTCATTCTCCCACTAACTTTAGCGTAACGCCTTTACTGAAAGTAAGGGGGCGCTACACTTGCATTATAATTGATTCCTACATACCCTTGGCATGTCTTTGTCTGGTGCTGACACCCACAATCCTGGGGTGGCAGCAGTTTCTAATGTAAGTGCTTTTACTATGTACATTTGTATCTTTTAACAATATTGCCAAAAATACTACACTATTGTGATTATTACTCGCTCATGGTGAGTTATTAGCCCTAGTAGGAGTTCATCTGAAGGTGCCATTGAATGCAGATTATTGAAGATCATTGAACGCACTCCAGAGACAGTTTATAAGTGTCACGTTTCTGCTGTTGTAATAGCAGCCCTTTGATCTGGCGAGTGATGATTTCACAAGGCGTTGGTGGCTGGTTCTTTGAGCACTATGGAAGAGTGAATATACACTGGATGATGGTGGATGGTTGTTACAACTCTCACTTTTCTTATAGATAGGTAAGTATATATAGTTTTTGTGGTAAAAGGGTTAAACACACAACTCCTTGTGTACAAACAGAGTAAAACTTGGGGGGAGGAAGTCAGTGGAGAGTGTATATATGGCCTGTGGGAAGACAGACACAGTATTTAATTTTGGGGGTCCCATCTGTAGACATGGCAGTGTGTCTCAGCACTCATGAACACAGGGTGACCTCTGGCTATTTGAGGTTCCCCCGGCCATCATATTGTGATCTGAAGCTTCTGTTTCGCGATCTTACCCCAAACACCACAAACATGGTGCATTGGCCTGCACCAGATCACAGGGTGCCGCAGTACCATGTGGTTTGGTGCGGTGCATTTTTGAACAGTAGTGCATGCAGTACTTTTTGTGTGATCTGGTGTGATTCGTGGCTCATTCAAATGTTTGGGCGGCAAAATCGCCCGAGCTGAATCGCACAGCAAAGCAGACTGCCTTCCTGTGTAATTCCAGTGTGAGCCGGCCCCAAGGCCTCCCAAAACTCAAAATAGAACATATACAACTCCAATAAAAACTGTGCGAGTATAGATTTGGATCAGGCATTTCTCTACGCATTTCACTCCTTGTTCCCTTAGCACTGGGGTTCTGTAGGGTAACAACAACATGGAAGTCATTAAGAAACACAATGAGATGGTATAATACAACCACAGGATAAAGTGTGAGAATAGACGATGTAACTTCTTCAGGTAGCTTCCCAGGGTGAGCTGGGTGAACATCACAGAGCCAACATGGACCTAAAAAATAGGAATTGTTTAACCACTAGAGTACCGGGCCATCGTCAAATGACGGCTCCACGGTGACTCTGAATATTCAACAGGACGTCAATTGACGTCCTGTATTCCTGCGGCCACTGGGGGGCGCGCGCGCGCCCGGCGTGTCCCCGAGATGCCGATGTGCGTGCTGGCGGTCGCGATGTCCGCCAGGTACCCGCGATCGGTAACGACAGAGCAGGGACGAGAGGAGACCGATCTGTGTCCCTTGTACATAGGGACATAGATCGGTCACCTCCCCCAGTCACCCCCCTTTCCCCACAGTTAGAACACAATACAGGTATACATATTAACCCCTCCCTCACCCCCTAGTGTTAACCCCTTGAATGCCAGTCACATTTATACAGTAATTAGTGCATATTTATCGCATTAATCGCTGTATAAATGTGAATGGTGCCAAAAACATGTCAAAAGTGTCCGATGTGTTCGCCGCAATGTCACGGTGACAGTAAAAAAATCGCAAATCGCCGCCAATACTAGAAAAAAAATTTATAAAATAAAAATGCCATAAATCTATCAGCTTTTTTGTAAACGCTATAACTTTTGCGCAAACCAATCAATATATGATCATTGCGATTTTTTTTACCAAAAATATGTAGAAGAATACGTATCGGCCTAAACTGAGGAAAAAAAAAACTTTAAAAAAAATTGTGATATTTATTAAATAAAAAAGTAAAAAATAGTGTTTTTTTTTTTAATTGTCACTCTTCTTTTGTTTATAGCGCAAAAAATAAAAACCGCAGAGGTGATCAAATACCACCAAAATAGAGCTCTATTTGTGGGAACAAAATGATAAAAAAATTGTTTGGGTACAGTGTAGCACGACCGCGCAATTGTCATTCAAAGTGCGACAGTGCTGAAAGCTGAAAATTGGCTTGGGCAGGAAGGGGCGTAAGTGCCCGGTATGGAAGTGGTTAACATGTGACTATGGAGGCCTACATTATGTATACTACTGAACTCCCACCCCAACTACTGACCCCCCCACAGACTAATCCCCCCCAACTACTGACTCATCTCACCAGACTGACACCCCCCACCCCAACTACTGACCCCCACTCCAAACTACTGACCCCCTACTGTATAAAGAATAAAATGATAGTTCTCCTTTTAGCGAATACTTACAAGAATTCTGTGTGTTTCAGCAATGCTCTAGGTCTAGAAAATGCAAAATGGCAAAGTAAAAATATTGTGCTTTTTATTCAGTACTAGCCATAGTTTGTACTTGATATTAGAAACATGTGGACTGCCATTGCTGAACTCCCTTTGAATATGGCGGTTGCCCAACTGTCTCTGGTTTTACTTTGAGTCACTGACCTGAAACTAGCAATTTGAATAATATCACAAAATGAAAGGTAGATTACTGTGTGTTTTTCAATGAGCACTTAATTTGAGCTATTATTGTTTCAGCGCTTACAACAAAAAGATACATGGCAGAGGGATACTCCTTTCCCCGTATTAGGTGCCAACCATGCTGCTTTAAATGTCCTGCTAAAAGTACAGTCATCCTTTAACTTTGGATCCGGTTGCCAAACTGTCATATAAAATAATTAAGAGTTGAAACTAATGGAGTGTACAGTATGGATTAACCTCCTCATTGCCCTATATCTTGGGAACACCACTGTTTAAAGGTAGGCGTCTTAAGTTGATTCCTTCATGTTATGAAGGTAGTTTAAGGTTTGGCTCATACAGAAAGTATCAGAGGTTTACTATAAAACTAGTCCAAAGTATAAACCACCTTTTTGCCCATAAACTGACCCACATGTGCAAGCCCCCTTCCTATGTAGGGATGAGTGTACCGGGTAAAGTTTGGCTCGCAGGTGATCCAATGAAATGCTGCAAACCCTGTACGCTGAACTCTATTGGAGTCTATGGGAGCAGAACTTTGCTACATTTTCTGGATATGTTTAAGGCTAATTTGAAAGCAATTTTAGAAAAAAAAAAAAAAAGTGCATGGGGAGCTGATCACTGTCATGAGGGGATACATACCAATGCAAATATATTTGAGGGAGGGTACAGGGTCTTCATGTTACTTATAGGGAAACATAAAAAAAAAAAATGCTTTTGGAATGCATGTGAATTTTTGAAACAGTATGTAGTCCTTAAAAAGTGACATTTAAAAATGAAAAAAATAGCATGGGTTTCCCCTAAAATTCAAACCAGACCAGCTTGGGGCGTCATACACATTGACCATATGTGATCTATATACAGTAAAACCTTGGTTTGAGAGTAACTTGTTTTGAGAGTGTTTTGCAAGACAAGCAAAATGTTTTAATACATTTTTCCTTGATATACAAGCTTTCTTGATATAAGAGTAGCGTCGTGTCACAACTGAGTATAAAAAATAAGAGAGGAGACTCTAAAGCCCTGTACACACGATAGGTTAACCAGAGGACAACGGTCTGAAGGACCGTTGTCTTAGGTTAACTGATGAAGCTGACTGATGGTCCGTCACACCTACACACCATAGGTTAAATAACCGATCGTGTCAGAAGGCGGTGACGTAAAACACAACGACGTGCTGAATAAAACGAAGTTCAATGCTTCCAAGCATGCGTCGACTTGACTCTGAGCATGTGTGGGTTTTTTAACCGATGGTCGTGCCTACTAACGATCGGTTTTGACCTATCGGTTAGGAATCCATAGGTTAATTTTAAAGCAAGTAGGCTTTTTTTTCACCTATGGTTAACTAACCTATGGGGCCCACACACGATCGGTTTTAACCGATGAAAACGGTCCTTTAGACCGTTGTCCTCTGGTTAACCTATCGTGTGTACGAGGCCTAAGTGTAGCAATATGGTAAGATTTAATGAAGGTACAACATTTAGCAACTTATTGCTTCACTTAGAGGTGCCTCTCTTCTCTTTTATACCCTGTAAAAAAAAAAAATCTTTAATATACTAGTGTGCCAAATTAACAATGAATCATGATGCATGTTCCTGGATTCCCAAATACTGGAGCTAATATGTTATTGGACAACCATGGAGGAGCGATTTTATGTGTTAGATTCTTTAGAAGGAGAAAGTGTGAAAAGTAGGGTACATTCTAGCCGGTCTGTGCTTTGGGGGTAACCACATGAGTAGGTCTATTGGGTAGGGATCGTTGGCTGCCACTTTCGAATGAACCCGTCTTGCTTGTATAGGAATCCAAATTTTTCCTCTTTTCTTCTCAGGCCCCCCTGCTTGACCAGATCTACTTATGTTATGCTGCAATACCCCCCAAAAATAAAACATCTATATATTTTTTTTTTTTCATGCTTTTTTTATTGCTCCCGCACCCCTAATCCATTGTTATTAATTCAAGAGCTCTCCCATTCTATCATCATTATTCTGTGCCTGCCTGGCTGATTCAAAATGCTAATACTGCATATTTTTATATAAAAACAAAAAAAGGTCATAATTTGCTCCAATGCCCCTAGCAAAACACTTTTTCCATTAGAATATTTATATTTAGACATATTTATAGATGTGTGTTCAGGTCAGAAAGGGGTGAAATGTGTGTGGCAAATCAATAGCAGCATTTTTCCTCTGGTTTTTACAAGAAATAAAAAAAGGAGCATATAAAAGCTCATAGTACAAACCTTTGCATTACACCACATACAGTATAATCAGGCATTGGCAAAGTGTGACATTCGCTGGTATACAGGAATTTAAGTAATTTGCTTATGTCTTCTGATTGACATTAAAGCCCAATTAATGTCTTACGTACACCTTTGCTATCGAGAGAATTGCTGTGTTTGTATTAGTTGTTACTTTAACAAATTTTCCTTTGAAAATGTTGTCACCTTTTTCTCTTGGAAATAAGCTTCCTGGGGGTTTTTGTCTGACCAGGTCTGTTAGATAATAGAATGCATTGGGCAGTGTGGTCAGACTCCGGCGCATACTGGACATGGGATCCATATTAAAATGGTTAGAGTTATCAAGACCAAATTAGACTACCTCACCATTACCAAGGTTGCCAGTTGTTACCCCTAACCTTTGTGCTTACACTGGAACCACATTTCTGGTTGGTTAGATCTAACCTAGTCATATTGGATATTATTGAAGAATTTTGATATCACTAAATTGTGGTAGATGTTGACCTGGTTTCTTTATCACCCACCCATGTACCTCTCTCTTGAACATCTTATCCTTCAGACTGTGAATGAATGTAGTAACCTTAACCGTCCAATAAACCTTCCGGAAGCAAAGATTTTATTCCACAATAATCATTTAGTAATTAAACCCCTCTTTCCATTTAGATAGGCACGTTATAAAATTAAAATGCCTGGGAACATTTATTATGTAAAATCTAAACCAACTCTGCCATGACAATTTTGTCCCCTTACTAACTTTATTGAAAGCAGACTTAAACATATGGAAGAAATTAAATCTGCTCTGGTTGGTAGATGCAATGCTCTGAAAATGACCAAACTCACACATATCTTATACCTCCTTCAAGATCCTCATAGAAAAATGTATGTTCTTTTTTAACCAAATCTGACCCACACGTTCTCTTATATCTGGTTTTAAACCGAATATTTCATACTTATCTGCTCTGTGCAATGGTTTTGCACAGAGAAGCCCCGATTCTCCTTCTCTGATGCCCCCAGTTGGCACTCCTATCCCCTCCCCCACGATGAGTGCCCAACCATAGCAAACTGCTTGCTATGGGGGCACTCTTGAAGGCTTGCTCCTGAGCCAGCTCTTTGTGTCCATAGACAACATAGAGTATGGGTCGGCTCCATACCTCGCTCCCTCGTCACTGGTTGTGATTCACAGCAGTGTGATTGTTGGCTTCCCCTGCTGTCTAAGCCAATAAGGAAGAATAGAGTGAAGAGAGCCTCTGCTCTTGTGCACAGCACTTGATCAAGATGGGCTCAGGTAAGTATTAGGGGGGGGACTGCATGTAGAAGGTTTACAACCACTATAAACTGGTTGACCGGTGTTGTCATCGCCAGGCAAAGCAATTGGTCGGGATGGAGAGAAGCAACTCCCACTGGAAACGTTTAAGCCCTGTACACACGATCGGTTTGTCCAATGAAAAACATAGAACATGTTTTAAATTTTTACTATGGATAAAAAAAAAAAACGATAGAAAAATCCGATAGTCTGTATGGAACTCCATCGGTCAAAAATTCATGCATGCTCAGAATCAAGTCGACACATGCTTAGAAGCATTTAACTTCATTTTTTTCGGCTCGTCGTAGTGTTGTACGTCACCACGTTTGGACACAATCGCATTTTTGACTGATGGTGTGTAGGCAAGACTGATGAAAGTCAGCTTCATCGGATATCCAATGAAAAAATCCATCGGATTAGATTGCATCAGATATCCGATCGTGTGTACAGGGCTTTAGACCTACCCTGGCTAACTGCTCCCCTCCCCGGTGAAACATCATTCTACTGTAGGGTTAACCATCCATCCTCCACATCTCAGATTTGGGGAGCCCTGACTGTCCCAGAGTTCTCCTAAAGTTGACAAGTTTTAATTTCTATTATAATGGAAAGTTAAGTGCCATGGACTTGGAGCTCCTTATAGCTTCCTCACTTTTTGACCTCTGTCCCACACCTGCCTGACCTCCATTGGCCTTCACCCCTCCTTGAAAACATCTGTAGATTGGCAATCCCAGTGAGATACATTATATCTCTACTATACAAATAACCACTAGACAACTTCATCTCACATATATTATTAATTGGAAATCAGCACGGTTAATGAAATGTACACCTTATTCAACTGCTATTTCTGTTTTCACAATAATCCTCCATTGCAAAAACAATTTAGGAACAGGGATATAACAATTTGCCCGTACTGGTATACATTACCCACTATTCTACAAATTCAACAGTCATATCCCCAAAGTCTTTTGGTGTTGTGTGAAAAAGCCCTGGAACAATGTCCCACATTTTTGGAAGTGAGATTGAGTCAGAGTTAGGTAGGGTTTCTGGTAATTCCTTGGAGATGAAACAGCTACATATCTTCTTAAACTTAATGACCTCCCAAACTCCATTTACAAATTTTCCATCACATTTGCTTAGTGCAACGAGGGCCTGCATACCCACTCTGTGGAAACAAACCTTCCCACCTCTAGTATCTCTATGACTAGAGAAGGAAAAATTCAGATCCACATGGTCCATCTGGTCTCCACTAGCTTGGCCCATTACAAGCGTTTTTAAGACTCCCTATTCAGGTACTAGCCCATACCTCCCAACTTTTTGAGATGGGAATGAGGGACACCTATCAGCAAGGAGTATGCAGGCATAGGACACACCCCTTGCCATGCCCACTAAAGGAGCATTGTAGAAAAAAACAAGATTGGTTAAACCCACAAGTGCTTTTTTTTACCACTGCTATTCCTTTATATTCGCTTTTAGAATTTACAAACGCAGCATCTTAGCAATCAGATGAAAGTTTTAGCACTGGGAAACACTTTTTGAGAGATAAACAGTACATTTTATATACAACTTTATAGATCAGACCAAAATGAGGGACAAATGAGGAGACAGAGGGACATTGCTCCAAATCAGGGACAGTTGGGAGGTATGCTAGCCTACCTACACTTGTTTTCTATGTGTCCTTGTGTTGAGCCTGCATGTATCAATGATGGACAATGTAGCTCAATGCACCTGGTATGGAAGGGCCCCAGGAGGTCATGCTGCATTCAAAGAAATACCAAGCAGGTCAAATATAGCCTCTGAGCTACATAGTTAGTCAGGTTGAAAAAAGACAAGTCCATCAAGTTCAACCATAAAGATCTGTTATCTACTCTATTCTATTAGAGTCAATGGGAATCTGCTAAACCTGCATTTGATGCCCACTACAAATGCATGTCAAATGCAGGAAAAATGTCTATATACTTAACACAGCCATGACATTCATTTCTCTCATATGGAATGACCCACAACCTCCCACCATAAGGCTCTGATTCAATAGAGTAGAAGAGCCAGAAGAAGTAGAAGAACCAGATGGAGGACCTTTTGCTCAAAATAAACGATGAGAGCTGTATTACAAAACCTGGATCCATTCAAACATGTGTATCTATTCTGAGGAGGGAAAGGCTCTCTCTTCGAGACGAGCCCTAGCGAACAACGAGTATCTGTCTTAGCTGCCCTCCTTTCGCACCAGTGCTATTTTTTGTAATATCCCACCTTTGACCCTTTTAAGCCCCCCCCTTTCGCTGCCCCCCACTTACCTCAGCCCTCCCCCTATTGCACCACCCCCCTAATTGAAATTAACAGGCAGTGGCCTACTCTGCTACAGCCATGTTTATGAAGTCGAGATGTGAAACCTTTTTGACTACTCCACGATTAGAAACAGAGATCAGAAAGCGGTTATTCCTTCGGTGCCTTGGTTTATGTGTACTTTGTTGCACAGGGTCATTCAACGCATATGTATCTGGTTCCCATTGGGGGCTCTGTTCACCTTTTACAGTGCCTTGAAAAAGTATTCATACCCCTTGAAATTTTCCACATTTTGTCATGTTACAACCAAAAACATAAATGTATTTTATGTGATAGACCAACACAAAGTAGCACATAATTGAAGATTTTTTTTTTTTTACGAATAAATATGTGAAAAGTGTGGGTTGCTTTTGTATTCAGCCTCCTTTATTCTGATACCCCTAACTAAAATCTAGTGGAACCAATTGCCTTCAGAAGTCACCTAATTAGTAAAAAGAGTCCATCTGTGTGTAATTTAATCTCAGTATAAATACAGCTGTTCTGTGAAGCCCTTACAAGTTTGTTAGAGAACCTTAGTGAACAAACAGCATCAGGAAGGCCAAGGAACACACCAGACAGGTCAAAGATAACGTTGTGGAGAAGTTTAAAGCAGGGTTTGGTTAAAAAAAAATATCCCAAGATTTGAACATCTCACAGAGCTCTGTTCAATACATCATCTGAAAATGGAAAGATTATGGTACAAGTACAAACCTACCAAGGCATGGCTGTCCACCTAAACTGACAGGCCGGGCAAGGAGATCATTAGAGAAGCAGCCAAGAGGCCCATGGTAACTCTGAAGGAGCTGCAGAGATCCACAGCTCAGGTGGGAAAGTCCACAGGACAACTATTAGTCATGCACTCCACAAATCTGTCCTTTATGGAAGAGTGGCAAGAAGAAAGCCATTGTTAAAAGAAAGCCATAAGAAGTCCCATTTGCAGTTTGTGAAAAGCCATGTGGGGGACACAGCAAACATGTGGAAGAAGGTGCTCAGATAGGGTTACCACCTGTCCAGGATTCACCCGGACAGTTTGGAATCATGGGTCCGGGTTTCAGACTGTCTGAGACCCGGACACATTATTTAGACTGGACTATGGCTTCCCAACATGGTTACTGGCTGTAGTTGTCCAAGCTGAGAGTGCCTGTTACACTCTTTCACACTACCCAAAGCCAACACTAACAAACCCACCCCCCCAAACACACACAGATGGGAGAGGAGAGAGGGCTCGATCTGCACCTCTTCCCCCCCCACCCCTCGTTATCTGCCCACACTCCAATCCCCAGAAATTTTAAGTCTAGCAGATACATCTGGATGGAAGGTGCTGACTGTCAAGGGATAAATCTCCTCCCTTCTCTATCCTGCCTCTGAGTGGGTACACTAAGGTAAATCAGGGTTCTCAGAGCACCCCTTACATCAGAGGCCACAGTGTTCCCCCTTACATCAGAGTCTTCTCCGTACATCAGAGTTCCCCATTAGATCAGTGTTCCCAGAGCATCCCTTATGTTAGAGTCCCCAGAGTCCTCCCTTACAGTGAAAGGGAACTTTGTGGATTCAGATGTTAAAGGGGAACTCTGATGTAAAGGGGGACTCTTGTTATCAACTTCATTTGATTAGAAATGTTATTTAATAGCAAAATATATGTACAGTTTATGCTATAAAAAAAAAATTGTCGTGCGCGCTAAAGTGTTCAGGTTTAACCTGAAGAAAAGGTGGCAATCCTATGCTCAGATCAGATGAGACCAAAATCTTAGCGTTTTGCTTTTAGGCCAAAAAGTATGTGTGGTGGAAAACTAATACTGCACATGTGAAACGTGGTGGGGGCAGCATCATGTGGGGATGCTTTTCTTCAGCAGGTACAGGGAAGCTGGTCAAAGTTGATGGGAAGATGGATGTAGCCAAATACAGGGCAATCTTAGAAGAAAACCTGTTAAGAGTCTGCAAAAGACTTGAGATTGGGGCGGAGGTTCACCTTCCAGCAGGACAACGACCCTAAACATACAGCCAGAGCTACATTGGAATGGTTTAGATCAAAGCATATTCATGTGTTAGAATGGCCCAGTCAAAGTCCAGACCTAAATCCAATTAAGAATATGTGGCAAGACTTGAAAATTGCTGTTTAAAGGCGCTCTCCATCCAATCTGATTGTCGCGACCAGGCGTCAGGCTTGAAGGCCAATTGCAATTGCAGTTGCAGAACAGGTATACAGGCAGTCACTTCTGGCAGATAACACAGGCTCCCCTGAGGTGCGGAATCTAAGTACTAGCTGGTTTTCCCCAGAGCTCCTAAAGGTGGAGATGGATTTAGCTGCAAACTAGTACCAGGTCGCAGTCCTCAAGTTTGCCCCACCAGGGAGTGAGCAAGCCAGGGTCCAATAGCGGATAAGCAGACAAGAAGGAAACCGCAGCGTGGTCAGGAAACAAGCCAAGAGATCAATCATGAGTGGTTGCAGGTTGGGATCAGGCAGAAGAGTAGTCAAAGAACAGGCCGAGGGTCAAACACGAGTGGTTGCAGGTTGGGATCAGGCAGTTGAGTAGTCCAGGAACAGGCAAAGGGTCAAACACAGGTGGATGCAGGTTGGGATCAGGCAGTAGAGAAGTCCAGGAACAGGCCAAGGGTCAAACACAGGTGGATGCAGGTTGGGATCAGGCAGAAGAGTAGTCAAAGAACAGGCCAAGGGTCAAACACGAGTGGTTGCAGATTGGGATCAGGCAGTTGAGTAGTCCAGGAACAGGCAAAGGGTCAAACACAGGTGGATGCATGTTGGGATCAGGCAATAGAGAAGTCCAGGAACAGGCCGAAGGTCAAACACAGGCGGTTGCAGATACAAATGGCAGCAGCACAGACAAAATGGAAGGCACAATAACCTGGCAAAGAGGAAGTGCTGAGACAAGGCTTATATAGGAAGTTCATGGGAGGAGCAAGGGGTTCAAGGTTCAAGGCAATCAAGACACCAAGCAGAGTAGTCTAATGGATCAGAGGTTTATCTAGCAGATCAGGCAGGGAACTGTCCAGCATCCCAGATAGCTCAGTGAGAAAAGACAATGCCAGACACAGGAGAGGTCCCAGGTTCAAGCCCAGGTCCTGACACTGATAGAACTTGAGCTATTTTGCAAAGAAGAATGGGCAAAAACTTCACTCTCTATATGTGCAAGGGGGTGGAATACAAATACACACCACACTTTTCACATATTTATTTTATTTTATTTTATTTTATTTTTGGAAAATGTCAAGGGGTATGAATACTTTTTCAAGGCACTGTATATATATATATCGGTTGGGTTGTATTGTTTCCTGACAATGACTTGTATGTATCAGATTGTATGGTTTATGTTGCCGTTATTTATACAACATGTTGGATGCTACATTTCCTAAATAAAGAATTTGCTCTTTATAACCTAATAGACTTTTGGAATTGTTTCCTGTATTATCTAAATCTTAAGAAAATGGAATACACATTTAAAAATGAACTAAAAAATGAATTCATCATTCAATGTATTTGTTTAAATGTGATCAGTGCAAGTACCCAAAGAGGAACTGCAGTCTGCTCACATAAAACATCTTTGCCGTTCTGAAGCTTCCCTCCAATCACTTTGCATATTATTTTACAGTGAGGAAAATAAGTATTTGAACACCCTGCTATTTTGCAAGTTCTCCCACTTGGAAATCATGGAGGGGTCTGAAATTGTCATCGTAGGTGCATGTCCACTGTGAGAGACATAATCAAAAAAAAAAATCCAGAAATCACAATGTATGATTTTTTTAACTATTTATTTGTATGATACAGCTGCAAATAAGTATTTGAACACCTGAGAAAATCAATGTTAATATTTGGTACAGTAGCCTTTGTTTGCAATTACAGAGGTCAAACGTTTCTTGTAGTTTTTCACCAAGTTTGCACACACTGGAGGAGGGATTTTGGCCCACTCCTCCACACAGATCTTCTCTAGATCAGTCAGGTTTCTGGGCTGTCGCTGAGAAACACAGAGTTTGAGCTCCCTCCAAAGATTCTCTATTGGGTTTAGGTCTGGAGACTGGCTAGGCCACGCCAGAACCTTGATATGCTTCTTACAGAGCCACTCCTTGGTTATCCTGGCTGTGTGCTTCGGGTCATTGTCATGTTGGAAGACCCAGCCTCGACCCATCTTCAAAGCTCTAACTGAGGGAAGGAGGTTGTTGCCCAAAATCTTGCAATACATGGCCCCGGTCATCCTCTCCTTAATACAGTGCAGTCGCCCTGTCCCATGTGCAGAAAAACACCCCCAAAGCATGATGCTACCACCCCCATGCTTCACAGTAGGGATGGTGTTCTTGGGATGGTACTCATCATTCTTCTTCCTCCAAACACGGTTAGTGGAATTATGACCAAAAAGTTCTATTTTGGTCTCATCTGACCACATGACTTTCTCCCATGACTCCTCTGGATCATCCAAATGGTCATTGGCAAACTAAAGACGGGCCTTGACATGTGCTGGTTTAAGCAGGGGAACCTTCCGTGCCATGCATGATTTCAAACCATGACGTCTTAGTGTATTACCAACAGTAACCTTGGAAACGGTGGTCCCAGCTCTTTTCAGGTCATTGACCAGCTCCTCCAGTGTAGTCCTGGGCTGATTTCTCACCTTTCTTAGGATCATTGAGACCCCACGAGGTGAGATTTTGCATGGAGCCCCAGTCCGAGGGAGATTGACAGTCATGTTTAGCTTCTTCCATTTTCTAATGATTGCTCCAACAGTGGACCTTTTTCCACCAAGCTGCTTGGCAATTTCCCCGTAGCCCTTTCCAGCCTTGTGGAGGTGTACAATTTTGTCTCTAGTGTCTTTGGACAGCTCTTTGGTCTTGGCCATGTTAGTAGTTGGATTCTTACTGATTGTATGGGGTGGACAGGTGTCTTTATGCAGCTAATGACCTCAAACAGGTGCATCTAATTTAGGATAATAAATGGAGTGGAGGTGGACATTTTAAAGGCAGACTAACAGGTCTTTGAGGGTCAGAATTCTAGCTGATAGACAGGTGTTCAAATACTTATTTGCAGCTGTATCATACAAATAAATAGTTAAAAAATCATAAATTGTGATTTCTGGAATTTTTTTTTTTGATTATGTCTCTCACAGTGGACATGCACCTACGATGACAATTTCAGACCCCTCCATGATTTCCAAGTGGGAGAACTTGCAAAATAGCAGGGTGTTCAAATACTTATTTTCCTCACTGTATATATACTGTGATTCTGTACTTGCCAAATATGCTGCAGAAATCTCCCTCCAATAAGTCTGGCTGCAGCCATTTTAACTGTGGGCAGCTGAAGCTTCTGCCTGTTCACTTCCTGGATTTACACAGAGGCACACCTCCAGCTCTACAGCTCTCATTGGCCCACTTATGACTCATCCCCCCTCCCTTCCTGGCAAACTCTCACAAGAGTGAGAGAGAGCTGTGCACGATGCTTTTATTTCCCAGACAAGAAACAGGAAGTGGGCTGTATAAGGTGTTTACTGGCAGATTTTTTTTTTTTTACTATCCAAAGTTAAAACAACAAGAGCAGGAGATTTAATAGATGGAAAGATGAAAAATTACTGAAGGTCCGCTTTAAATTTTCAGGGTGGGACCACCAGAGAGGGAAGTGTTACAGCTTTTTCTTCAATCTAGACTTAATGGGCCGGATTCACAAAGAGTTACGTCGGCGTATCAGTAGATACGCCAACGTAACTCCGAATCTAAGCCCGTCGTATGTTTAAGTGTATGCTCAAACTGAGATACACTTAAACATGCCTAAGATACGACGGCCTGCGCCGTCGTATCTTAGGGTGCAATATTTACGCTGGCAGCAAGGTGGCGCTTCCATTGAGTTTGGCGTAGAATATGCAAATCAGTCGTTACGCCGATTCATGAACGTACGCTTGCCCGTCGCAGTAAAGATACGCCGTTTCCGTAAGAGATACGCTGCGTAAAGATAAACATGCCCCCTAGGTGGCGTATCCAATGTTAAGTATGGCCGTCGTTCCCGCGTCGCAATTTGAAAATTTTACGTTGTTTGCGTAACTCGTCCGTGAATGGGGCTGGACGCCATTTACCTCCACGTCAAAGCCAAAGACGTCCTTGCCACGTCATTTAGAGCAATGCACGCCGGGATATTTTAGGGACGGCGCATGCGCAGTTCGTTCGTCGTGGGGACGCGCTTCATTTAAATGAAACACGCCCCCTCCCCGCCGAATTTGAATTCCGCCGGGTGATTTACGCCGCGCAAGACACCAAAACTGTAAGTACTAAAATGTTTTTTTTTTACAGGAATGCGGGTCCACTTTAGGGGTGCGCGCTATACGCTGGAGCGCGCAATACCCCGATAAATGCGGTATATTTATTTCCTGTCCAAATGAGCATAAAGTTGGGAAATCCCAAGATGTACGCAGTGAGGGCACAGAGAGCATTACAACACCCAAGGCAGAGCTTCTAACCCTTCCTCGCATTATTCAAAACCTGGAGAAATGTTGGCTGACATTTGGGCTTTGATTCAAGTCATTAGAAAGCCAAAACTGATTTGTTTTGTATGGAGTGAGGATGGAGTGAGGTCTTAACATCCATGTCAGGTTTTTATTGCTAGATAGAAGCAAAAATGCTAATTAATTTGCGCCACAAAAATGTGATAAATAAATGGAGTCAATTAAGCTGCGGTCACTGTGATCACAGAACAGTGTGTAATATATATATATATTTATTTAGTGCTGGATGTCTGTACATTACAGTATATATTATTATATCTATTTTATTAGTGGGTGGGTGGTGGAACCAAGGGACGGTGCTCGAAGGTGGGTAAGGGCAAAGACAAGGGGCGACTCGGAAAGGGGGAGTTCCTGCGCTTATTCTCTGAGGAAAAAAGCCCTCTATTTTCTCTTATATTAGTGTATATTACTATTATCATCTCTTATATTAGTATATATTGTTATATCTCTTATATTAGTATATATTATTATCTCTTATGTTAGTATATATTATTATCTCTTATATTAGTATATATTATTATCTCTTATATTAGTATATATTATTATCTCTTATATTAGTATATATTGTTATATCTCTTTTATTAGTATATATTATTATCTCTTAGCTCCTGTCTGTACCATGCATACGGTTGTCAATCTCTCTATTGCCATCTGCTGCCTGTAGTGTATATTGCAAGCGTCTCTACGCTCCCGCCTGTGTCATTCTTTCGGCTGATGGCTCTCCACTGACATCTCGCGGCCTTGCTCTATATTGCACTTATCGCTGCTTTTTCGACGGTGTACTGCAAAGAGCGCGTTCCCTATACTGCCACCTGCCGCCCGTAGTGTATAACGCAGGTGGTTATGTACGTGCTCAGAGTGCCGTCTCTGTACTGCCCTCTGCTGTTTATTACAACGCCTCCCCACCACGTGTTCAGCCTGTATCTGTCTGCTGCCACCTGCTGAGCATTCTGCATATCGCATTTCGACCAAGTCAATGATGCGGCTGATAACCTAGCCACGCCCCCTGCCTAGGTCGCTTTCCGGTTCCGGTTGTGGGAGCCCCGGGGCTGCAGGTGAGACGGGCTCTGCTATCGAGGGATGTACAGCAGGCTGGGAGGAATATAATGAATGGGTCCATGCCTGTGCTGGAGGTGGCCGGCTGTCACATGGTGGGGGAGGGAATTTAGGAGACTATCGTCCTGGGGTGACGATAGTCTCCTAAAGTCTAGCAGATACATCTGGATGGAAGGTGCTGACTGTCAAGGGATAAATCTCCTCCCTTCTCTATCCTGCCTCTGAGTGGGTACACTAAGGTAAATCAGGGTTCTCAGAGCACCCCTTACATCAGAGGCCACAGTGTTCCCCCTTACATCAGAGTCTTCTCCGTACATCAGAGTTCCCCATTAGATCAGTGTTCCCAGAGCATCCCTTATGTTAGAGTCCCCAGAGTCCTCCCTTACAGTGAAAGGGAACTTTGTGGATTCAGATGTTAAAGGGGAACTCTGATGTAAAGGGGGACTCTTGTTATCAACTTCATTTGATTAGAAATGTTATTTAATAGCAAAATATATGTACAGTTTATGCTATAAAAAAAAAATTGTCGTGCGCGCTAAAGTGTTCAGGTTTAACCTGAAGAAAAGGTGGCAATCCTATGCTCAGATCAGATGAGACCAAAATCTTAGCGTTTTGCTTTTAGGCCAAAAAGTATGTGTGGTGGAAAACTAATACTGCACATGTGAAACGTGGTGGGGGCAGCATCATGTGGGGATGCTTTTCTTCAGCAGGTACAGGGAAGCTGGTCAAAGTTGATGGGAAGATGGATGTAGCCAAATACAGGGCAATCTTAGAAGAAAACCTGTTAAGAGTCTGCAAAAGACTTGAGATTGGGGCGGAGGTTCACCTTCCAGCAGGACAACGACCCTAAACATACAGCCAGAGCTACATTGGAATGGTTTAGATCAAAGCATATTCATGTGTTAGAATGGCCCAGTCAAAGTCCAGACCTAAATCCAATTAAGAATATGTGGCAAGACTTGAAAATTGCTGTTTAAAGGCGCTCTCCATCCAATCTGATTGTCGCGACCAGGCGTCAGGCTTGAAGGCCAATTGCAATTGCAGTTGCAGAACAGGTATACAGGCAGTCACTTCTGGCAGATAACACAGGCTCCCCTGAGGTGCGGAATCTAAGTACTAGCTGGTTTTCCCCAGAGCTCCTAAAGGTGGAGATGGATTTAGCTGCAAACTAGTACCAGGTCGCAGTCCTCAAGTTTGCCCCACCAGGGAGTGAGCAAGCCAGGGTCCAATAGCGGATAAGCAGACAAGAAGGAAACCGCAGCGTGGTCAGGAAACAAGCCAAGAGATCAATCATGAGTGGTTGCAGGTTGGGATCAGGCAGAAGAGTAGTCAAAGAACAGGCCGAGGGTCAAACACGAGTGGTTGCAGGTTGGGATCAGGCAGTTGAGTAGTCCAGGAACAGGCAAAGGGTCAAACACAGGTGGATGCAGGTTGGGATCAGGCAGTAGAGAAGTCCAGGAACAGGCCAAGGGTCAAACACAGGTGGATGCAGGTTGGGATCAGGCAGAAGAGTAGTCAAAGAACAGGCCAAGGGTCAAACACGAGTGGTTGCAGATTGGGATCAGGCAGTTGAGTAGTCCAGGAACAGGCAAAGGGTCAAACACAGGTGGATGCATGTTGGGATCAGGCAATAGAGAAGTCCAGGAACAGGCCGAAGGTCAAACACAGGCGGTTGCAGATACAAATGGCAGCAGCACAGACAAAATGGAAGGCACAATAACCTGGCAAAGAGGAAGTGCTGAGACAAGGCTTATATAGGAAGTTCATGGGAGGAGCAAGGGGTTCAAGGTTCAAGGCAATCAAGACACCAAGCAGAGTAGTCTAATGGATCAGAGGTTTATCTAGCAGATCAGGCAGGGAACTGTCCAGCATCCCAGATAGCTCAGTGAGAAAAGACAATGCCAGACACAGGAGAGGTCCCAGGTTCAAGCCCAGGTCCTGACACTGATAGAACTTGAGCTATTTTGCAAAGAAGAATGGGCAAAAACTTCACTCTCTATATGTGCAAGGGGGTGGAATACAAATACACACCACACTTTTCACATATTTATTTTATTTTATTTTATTTTATTTTTGGAAAATGTCAAGGGGTATGAATACTTTTTCAAGGCACTGTATATATATATATCGGTTGGGTTGTATTGTTTCCTGACAATGACTTGTATGTATCAGATTGTATGGTTTATGTTGCCGTTATTTATACAACATGTTGGATGCTACATTTCCTAAATAAAGAATTTGCTCTTTATAACCTAATAGACTTTTGGAATTGTTTCCTGTATTATCTAAATCTTAAGAAAATGGAATACACATTTAAAAATGAACTAAAAATGAATTCATCATTCAATGTATTTGTTTAAATGTGATCAGTGCAAGTACCCAAAGAGGAACTGCAGTCTGCTCACATAAAACATCTTTGCCGTTCTGAAGCTTCCCTCCAATCACTTTGCATATTATTTTATATATACTGTGATTCTGTACTTGCCAAATATGCTGCAGAAATCTCCCTCCAATAAGTCTGGCTGCAGCCATTTTAACTGTGGGCAGCTGAAGCTTCTGCCTGTTCACTTCCTGGATTTACACAGAGGCACACCTCCAGCTCTACAGCTCTCATTGGCCCACTTATGACTCATCCCCCCTCCCTTCCTGGCAAACTCTCACAAGAGTGAGAGAGAGCTGTGCACGATGCTTTTATTTCCCAGACAAGAAACAGGAAGTGGGCTGTATAAGGTATTTACTGGCAGATTTTTTTTTTTTTACTATCCAAAGTTAAAACAACAAGAGCAGGAGATTTAATAGATGGAAAGATGAAAAATTACTGAAGGTCCGCTTTAAATTTTCAGGGTGGGACCACCAGAGAGGGAAGTGTTACAGCTTTTTCTTCAATCTAGACTTAATGGGCCGGATTCACAAAGAGTTACGTCGGCGTATCAGTAGATACGCCAACGTAACTCCGAATCTAAGCCCGTCGTATGTTTAAGTGTATGCTCAAACTGAGATACACTTAAACATGCCTAAGATACGACGGCCTGCGCCGTCGTATCTTAGGGTGCAATATTTACGCTGGCAGCAAGGTGGCGCTTCCATTGAGTTTGGCGTAGAATATGCAAATGAGTCGTTACGCCGATTCATGAACGTACGCTTGCCCGTCGCAGTAAAGATACGCCGTTTCCGTAAGAGATACGCTGCGTAAAGATAAACATGCCCCCTAGGTGGCGTATCCAATGTTAAGTATGGCCGTCGTTCCCGCGTCGCAATTTGAAAATTTTACGTTGTTTGCGTAACTCGTCCGTGAATGGGGCTGGACGCCATTTACCTCCACGTCAAAGCCAAAGACGTCCTTGCCACGTCATTTAGAGCAATGCACGCCGGGATATTTTAGGGACGGCGCATGCGCAGTTCGTTCGTCGTGGGGACGCGCTTCATTTAAATGAAACACGCCCCCTCCCCGCCGAATTTGAATTCCGCCGGGTGATTTACGCCGCGCAAGACACCAAAACTGTAAGTACTAAAATGTTTTTTTTTACAGGAATGCGGGTCCACTTTAGGGGTGCGCGCTATACGCTGGAGCGCGCAATACCCCGATAAATGCGGTATATTTATTTCCTGTCCAAATGAGCATAAAGTTGGGAAATCCCAAGATGTACGCAGTGAGGGCACAGAGAGCATTACAACACCCAAGGCAGAGCTTCTAACCCTTCCTCGCATTATTCAAAACCTGGAGAAATGTTGGCTGACATTTGGGCTTTGATTCAAGTCATTAGAAAGCCAAAACTGATTTGTTTTGTATGGAGTGAGGATGGAGTGAGGTCTTAACATCCATGTCAGGTTTTTATTGCTAGATAGAAGCAAAAATGCTAATTAATTTGCGCCACAAAAATGTGATAAATAAATGGAGTCAATTAAGCTGCGGTCACTGTGATCACAGAACAGTGTGTAATATATATATATATTTATTTAGTGCTGGATGTCTGTACATTACAGTATATATTATTATATCTATTTTATTAGTGGGTGGGTGGTGGAACCAAGGGACGGTGCTCGAAGGTGGGTAAGGGCAAAGACAAGGGGCGACTCGGAAAGGGGGAGTTCCTGCGCTTATTCTCTGAGGAAAAAAGCCCTCTATTTTCTCTTATATTAGTGTATATTACTATTATCATCTCTTATATTAGTATATATTGTTATATCTCTTATATTAGTATATATTATTATCTCTTATGTTAGTATATATTATTATCTCTTATATTAGTATATATTATTATCTCTTATATTAGTATATATTATTATCTCTTATATTAGTATATATTGTTATATCTCTTTTATTAGTATATATTATTATCTCTTAGCTCCTGTCTGTACCATGCATACGGTTGTCAATCTCTCTATTGCCATCTGCTGCCTGTAGTGTATATTGCAAGCGTCTCTACGCTCCCGCCTGTGTCATTCTTTCGGCTGATGGCTCTCCACTGACATCTCGCGGCCTTGCTCTATATTGCACTTATCGCTGCTTTTTCGACGGTGTACTGCAAAGAGCGCGTTCCCTATACTGCCACCTGCCGCCCGTAGTGTATAACGCAGGTGGTTATGTACGTGCTCAGAGTGCCGTCTCTGTACTGCCCTCTGCTGTTTATTACAACGCCTCCCCACCACGTGTTCAGCCTGTATCTGTCTGCTGCCACCTGCTGAGCATTCTGCATATCGCATTTCGACCAAGTCAATGATGCGGCTGATAACCTAGCCACGCCCCCTGCCTAGGTCGCTTTCCGGTTCCGGTTGTGGGAGCCCCGGGGCTGCAGGTGAGACGGGCTCTGCTATCGAGGGATGTACAGCAGGCTGGGAGGAATATAATGAATGGGTCCATGCCTGTGCTGGAGGTGGCCGGCTGTCACATGGTGGGGGAGGGAATTTAGGAGACTATCGTCCTGGGGTGATGACGTCATCAGTCAGGGGAACCCGGGGTGTCGTCTCCTGGGGGGAGGGGCTCTTCTCATGACCACCCCTCCCTATACATCACATGGACTGTGCTCAGTACATAGAATGTATTATTATACAGCTCACATTACTGGTACGCCCCCTATAGGTTGCAGAGACAGCCCTCCCTGGTCACCTTCAGTGGGCAGTGCCACCGCTAAACACACCCCGATGAGGCCATGTGATGAGGGTGACCTCTCACCTCCCAGAAAAGTCACCCACCGCAGATCAGAGACATTGAGTCTAAGGGCCCTTTCACACGTGCGGACTGTATGTCCCTTTTTCATCCATCCGTCCGTGTTCATCCGATCCCCCCCATAGGGATGGGCAGGTGTTGCGTGCCATTCATTTCTGCTGGCACATACATGGCAACTGTGTCCTCATTAGGGCTCAACCGATTATCGGCATGGCCAATATTCTCATACTCTGACCACGGTGTCAGGGCTCAGCAGTCCTTGTATATCGTGGTCAGTGCACAGAGGGGAGAGGACACAGAGCAGGGCTCCACCCCCCGCTGACGGAGGCACATACTCTGACCACGGTATCAGGGCTCAGCAGTCCTGATATATCGTGGTCAGTGCACAGAGGGGAGGGCATAAACTGGTATTATCAGCCAGGTACTTCAGGTGATACGGGCGGTGGGGGCAAAGCACTGTACTGTATAACATGCTTTAAAGAAATAAGATAAGCTAGTCTAAAGGAGTGTTTCCCAACTCCAGTCCTCAAGGTGCACCAACAGGTCATGTTTTCAGGATTTCCCTCAGATGAAACGGCTGTGATAATTACTAAGGCAGTGAAACTGATCAAACACTTATGTAAAATAATGGAAAGCCTGAAAACATGACCTGTTGGTGCGCCTTGATGACTGGAGTTGAGAAACACTGATTTAAAGTGTACCTGTCCACTCATCACAGTGAAGGCGGACATGGCTGATTGCTAACTCAGGTCTTTGTTTATAACCACCAATTTGTATTCTGCTTTGGACAGAGTGAAAACGCCAAGCTCCCAGAATGCCTTTCCTCCACGGCTTCCGGAGGATAATCTTCGAATACCAGCCACTGGTAGATGAGCTGCTTGGTGCGGTGGGCATACAGGACCCGGATCAGGCAGAAGAGGCACCAGACACTGCCAGGTACACAACACACTGCAGTATAATAAAGAAGAACTAATGACAAATGTTTAAAAACATTCTTTACTTCCATTATATATTCATGACAAATCATATTATGTTTAAAAAAAAAAAAAAAAAAAATGTTTTTGAATATCTTTCCTACAGTTCCCTGCACAGTGGGCACCAGGCTAGAAGTGGAAGGTTATTCACCATAAGATAATCTGACAGTCTATACTTATAAAATAAGCTTGGCTGTGTTTAAAAATGTAATGTACAGAAATCTACAAGTTAGGGCTCTTTCACAAGGGCGGTCTGCCTGATGGACTCCGCTTTGCTCAGTGGGGGATCGATCTGTTGGTCCCCGCTGAGCAGGCAGATGACAGGTTAGTGTCCGCTCACTGTGCTGAAATTGACCTGTCAGAGCCCCGCTCTCCTCTATGGGGCGGTCGGATGAAAACCGAGTGCCGGTCCATTTTCATCCGATCCGCCAGACGAATGGAAAATAGGGTCTCCATCCGTCTGGATTTCACGGACAGTATCAGATATCAGCGGATGTCAGTGGACATGTCACCGCTGACATCTGCATCTCCATAGAGGTGAATGGGGGTGTCAGATCAGGTCCACCTGAAAAACTGACAGGCGGACCTGATTGGCTATGTCCTTTCCCTGTACTTTGACCACAATATATCAGGGCTGCTGATCCCTGACACCATTGTCAGCGTACATGCCTCCATTAGCCACAGCCCTGCTCTATGTCCTTTGTGTCCTCTCCTCCATCCTCTCACCTCTCTGACTGTCTGCGACCATACCCCCCCCGCTCCTGCTGCTCTCATACTTCACATGTGATATCATAAATATGCTTATCTGTACTGATAACACAGCGTCTTCCTGCGATCATGTGACTCCTCTGCTCTCTCTCCTCTCCGTCTGACGTCAGCGGCAGTGCTCGGTCCCACCCACTGGAACTGTCAGCCGGGCAGAGGAGAGGAGGCAACTGATCGCAGGAAGACGGTGTGTTATCAGTACAGATAAGCATATTTATGATATCACAGACACAGGGGAATTTATTGTTGTAATACAGAGGGGATGGGAGCTTTTTATACAAGTGGCTTAACAACCACTTTAAAGAGAGTTGGTAATAAGGGGTTAATAAGTGGGGGGGGAAGGTACCCAGAGAAGAAAAATGGTCACATGACTTCAATAGCAACCAGGCTTTCCTGCAGTCATGCAATTATGCAGGGAACATTCTGATGGATACTCCACATTGTGCTCTACGTTTTACAAATGATGTGTAAAATGCAGGTGCATTGTGGAGTAAACACTGCTGTGTCCTGTTGATAGCTGTATATACTCCCCTGTTGTACATCAAGCTTTAAAATTGCTATACACATTACCGAGGGCCGGCTGAGGAGAACCAAGATGGCGGCGCAGGACACAGCCTGTCACACCCAATCAGCAGCTCACTGCAGGACAGCACTGGATCTGCTGGGCAGGTATGTTTTTTTGAAGAGAACCCCACATAACAGATGTGATGAGCGGAGAAAAAGCCAGTAACAAGTGACGTTCCTCTTTACATTGTTAGTTAGCATGCCAGTATGAAATCCATCACAAAATGTACACTGCTTTTTGTATATCACATTTTTTTTTTGTTCTGATTGCCCTCAGTTACCTGGTCGGACACAATGACAAGTTTCTAGCTTTGAATGAACTTCTGGAGAGGCACTCTGACTCGGCCTATTACAAGGATGGGATAAGTTACTCTCTGCTAAAGGTGGCTGAACTGGGACTGGTCCCCGCTGCTGAAATCCTCCTGCAATACGGGGCTGATCTTAGCTTTGAGGGTAAGTATTCACCCCCCGAAGGCATGTATGTGTGAGAAATAAATATATTTAAAGTGCTTCTAAAGGCTTTTGAGTATTGGGGGGCTGCTGAACACAGAAGATGTTTTACGTTTATGCATTCTGTGTTCAGCAGCCTCCTCTTGATCCAGCGATGTGCAGAGAGTCTCGGCTATCCCCGGACTCCCTCTCCTTATTGGCTGAGACAGTTATTCATGTTTACAGAGACAATTTAAACTGGCAGGATATATTGGGATTCTGGTACAGCTCTCAGGGGATAGCAGCAGAAAGAAAACCTAAAAGTCTATATTTGCAGCCTTGCATGATATGCACAGATATAATCTTATCTCCACTTCAGCCCCATATGGATACAGAGGATAACAAAGCTGCCGTGTAGAGTTTAGTGCAATGTTAAAGGATAAGTTCATCTTTGTATAAAAAAAATAATAAATGTACATCTTTATGCAGGTAAAAAAATGTTCATTTAAGATTTTATATTTACTAGAAGCCTGCAAAGCATTGTACCTGCCATCAGCAGATGGCGGGTGCAATGCTGGTCTTTTGCAGACTGTTAGTTTACCTCTGATACAAGCAAGCAGTTTCAGAATGACAGGAAGCATTAATGAACTACCTAGAGCAATCACCGGCACCCAGGTAGTTCATTGAGAACTACAAACAGACAGTTGCATAGGTTGTCTGTACTTTTGTAGTTCACAGAACGTGAATGCGGGGAGAAGATGCCGCACTTGCTGTCCCAAGGGGGAATTGTAGGGTGGGGGGGTTTCTGCAACAGTAACCTGTTAGAAATGACACCTTGAATATGGGTGTAATATCTTACAAAAGTTGAACTTCTCCATTAAATATCACTTTACCTGCACAGGTATTATTATACAGGATTTATATAGCGCCAACAGTTTGCGCAGCGCTTTACAATGTAGGGAGACACAACACCAACAGTACAATTCAAAACAAGAGGGTTAGAGGAGCCCTGCTCCGGCGAGCGTACAATCTAAGAGGGAGGGGCTGGTGAAACAAATGGTAGGGACTGCGAGGGAAGAACTGATGAGGGAAGTAGAAGATTTGGTTGTTAGCTGGAGGCAGGATAGGCCACCTTGAAGACATGAGTTTTTAGGGATGGCCTAAAAGTGGACAGAGTAGGAGGTAGCTGGACAGTTTGGGGTAGTGAGTTCCAGAGGATGGGAGAGGCTCTGAAGAAGTCTTGGAGACGAACATGGGAGGAGGAGACAAGGGAGCTAGAGAGCAGAAGGTCTTGGGAGGAGTGGATTGGACGGTTTGGGAGTTATTTGGAGACAAGATTGGTGATGTAGCTGGGGCAGAATTGTTTTGAATTTTATTTGTTGGGCAATGGGAAGCTAGCGGAGAGATTGGCAGGGAGGAGAGGTGGACACTGTCTATGACACTGTCATAGACTTCTATTATATCCTGCAGGTGTAGTGCACTTTCAAAAAGTGCACCAAACCTGCCGGTAATAACAGAAGTCTATGGCACAGTGCAGGTAATCTGCTGGTGCACTGTGCCTGTGGATCAGTTTAAAAGCAGTCCAGTAACCATTGCAGAACAGATATGCCCATATAAACAGTGTGATTTTAGTAATAAACTTACCTTTTAATAATCGTCTTCTATTCAGGTATTGCCGGCTGTTGCTGTAGCAGGCAGAGTGCATTTGGTATCCCTCTGCCTGTGACAGGAGCCGGCACTATACAGGAATCATTGGCTTATGCGGCTCTGCTCCGCAGCCGATTGCTTCCCCTACCGCCAGCTTCATTCACAACACTGATGCTCTGGGATGGCAATCCCAGATCAGGATGTCGGGGGCCACATCAGAGGACTCCCCGGGCCACTGGTTGGGCATCCCTGGTCTAGGATTACACCTAGTACCTAGGTATGGGTTCTCTTGCATGCTTCTTTATTGAAAACTGAAGCAGCTCTTGTACAGGGTGAATATTCTCATAAACTGGAAGTTTTAACCTTTTCTTACTGTTGTTTCTTCCAGATCCAGTGACGTATTACACATCTCTACACATCGCAGTGCTGAGAAACCAGCCTGACATGGTGGAGCTGCTGGTGCAGAATGGAGCTGATATTAACAAAAGGGATCGGGTAAGACGTACTCTTTTATTTTTTATATATTTTTTATCTGGCTGTATTGCAAGTAAGGCTTCATTCACGCAGGCGCATATACCTCCCTGCGATCGGAATGACAGGTTTAGCCTGTCAAAATCCATGACATGCTGAGAGAGGCAGCGGTTGTACAGATCATAACACATGTCAGTGGTTACATCTGTAAAGGAAGGGAAGAACTCTTCAGTATATGTGCTTGCTATCTAAAGAGCAGGCACCTGACCATCTTGCATATTCTTTGGTTTCAGATCCATGAAAGTAGTCCCCTGGATTTGGCAAGTGAGGAGCCAGAAAGACTGCCCTGCCTTCAGCGACTACTGGACCTCAGCGCCGATGTGAATGCAGCTGACAAAAATGGTTAGTGAGTGACACTGTTGCCACCCTGAGACAGAATTAACTGGAAATTATGTTTACAATTTTCTTGGTGTGACTTTATAGTTCTCAAACTAGACTCTGCAGTACGCAGCTTAAAGTGGTTGTAAACCCTCTCCTAAAGCCAGTGACGTGAATAGCCTCAGATGATACACAAGGGAGTATAAGGTTATTTTTGCCATCTGTGTCCCATTCCAGGGATGTCACTTCCTGTCCCAAAGCCAAAACAGGAAGTGAGAGGAAATCCCTGGTTGTTACTAGCACTAGTGTCCCCATTGGAAGATATCCTCACTGTTCCTGTTCAGGGGACGTCCAAAGATTTTCTTTTACTTTCAGATTTGTTGATAACCGTAAATAGAACTTATAGTGAGGTGAACCTTCCTAATGGGGGTACAGACACCACTAAAGTTCTATCTGAAACTAAAAAAAACTTTTGCCTTTATTTTATTTTTACTTCATCTTTTTTTGCATTCCTATTTCATAGTCCAGAGGTCAGTTTAGAATCTTTGAGGTGGCCACATGTATTGAAAAAGTTTTTGATCTGCAACTGGAAGAGAAACTAAGGCATAGGCTCTATGTTACCTGTTGGTAATACAGGGCAAGTATGTGCTTTTACTTACAGCAACTAAACAGGTTTGTTAGCATCTGGTCCTTTTCTTATGCTGTTTTGTGGCTTTGTTTTTTGCTTTTATTAGTTTAAGCCCCAGTTCACACTTTGACAGTTTAAAATCGCATGACAAGTCGCACCCTATTTGTTCCTATGGAACCGTTCAGATCAGTGCATGAAGTCGCACAGATGTGGGCAAGCAGCACATGAAATCGCACTGACCCACGGATGTGGGTTTCAAAGCCACATTAAGTGTGAATCAGGGCTAAAGGCCTGTTAGTGTTGCTTTTTTTTTTCCTGGCCTACATGTTTGTTTGTTTGTTTGCTTTTTGCAGGTAAGACGGCACTGCTTCACGCCCTTGCCAGCAGCGATGGAGTTCAGATCCACAACACTGAAAATATCAGGCTCTTGCTGGAAGGAGGTAAGTGGCTCATTACTGGGGAAGTTTTCCATGGTTTTTGTGGTCGTTTATGGCGATGAGATCCCAGGTAGATTTCCCTGAGAAAATTTCTGATCTCGGCACATCCTAGTGAGCACGGTCATTCAACATTCTGTAAGAAGGGGATTGGAACACACACTGCCTCCTGTGCTACAAGCATTTATAGGGTCCTGAGCGTGACAAATGCTGGATTGCATATTAGCTTGTCAGTTCACCGAAAAGAGGGTAAAATATTAATTAGTTTTCTCATTTCAAAATAATATTCCATCTTTGTTGAAAATCCCAAAAAATTCTCACCAGGTAAACGCACGTTGCACGTATTTTTGCAGGAGAAAGAAATGTGCCCCCCCCCCCCCCCAAGGAGTTTGGAAAGCACCCGTGATCAGGAGTGCAATGCCAGACTCCTGGATCTGATACAGGCAAGGCCGGTGCTACCACTAGGTTTAATACCCTTTACAATGCATAATGACTGGAATAGTAATTACATTTTCTACCAGTATAATGTGAGATTGCCACAGCGATCTGAGTCGGAAGATCGGCCAACTCCTTCCCACACAATCTTCTGGGACACACCACAGGTCCCAGAAGACTGCAGAACTATACACAGCGCAACTCGCACATGTGCACTAGGAAACAGGCTGTTAGGCTACACTCCATGTTTCCCCTACTAGAGATGCCGGCACCTTCACTCGAAGCCAATTAAATAATTGCCTCAGTGAGGACATCACTGGATCCCTGGACAAGCAAGTGTCCTTCTATTAAAAGTCAGCAGCTACAGCATTTGTAGCTGCTGATTTTAATATAAGGGCACTTGCTTGTCCAGGGATCCAGTGATGTCCTCACCCGAGGCAATTCTTTAATCGGCTTTCTGGTGGGGGGGGGGGGGGCTCCTTTGTTAGATACTGGTAGATTACTTTGGTGTCCCCACAAATTTGAAGCTATTATAGGATTGGTAGCTGCCAAGCTCCTTCGGAGGTAGAGGCCGATATGAATGCGTCTACCTGCTTATCTTTACCTTAATGCAAATGAATACAATTTAAATTCTAGGTGTAGCAATCCATTGTTTTTCCCCTTTGCAGGTGCTGATGTAAAGGCCACCACCAAGGACTGTGACACCGTATTCTCCAGCATCATCTTCCTGTTAGGAGAGACGGTAGGATCCGACAAAGAAGAGGCCAAGCTGATCAATACCTTCTGCTTCCGGGTCAGCCAGCTCCTGATGTCCCACGGGGCCGACCCCAGTGACTGTCCATCTCATGAGTCCCTCACCCACACATGTCTCAAGAGCTTCAATCTCCACTTCCCTCTCTTGCGCTTTTTGCTGGAGTCCGGCGCGCCCTACAACTGCTCTCAGCATGGTCCTTCCTGCTGGTCCGGCTTCCACATCATGTTTGATAGGCTCTGTTCTTACCTGGGCAGCTGTGAGGACTGTGACTCTCTGGAACTGCTGAACAAAGCAGAAAGTGTGCTGGACCTCATGATAGCCCAGTCTCCTCTCATCTCCCTGCCCAGGAACTTTGAAGTAAACCCAGCGAGCTGCATTGTCCATGCAGATAGAGTGACTGTCCTATACCAGTCTCTGAAACAGCTGGAGCAGTCCCCTCCTTCCTTAAAGCACTTGTGCAGGGTCTTCATTCGCCAGAGGCTCAGACCGTGGCCTGTAGATGTAAAGGTGAAGGCTCTTCCCCTACCAGACAGGTTGAAGTGGTACCTCCTCATTCACCCCACTGCCTCCTCAGAGGACGATCTATAACAGCCTGGCCTGAAAAGACTCTACGCCAAGCTTAGGCAACCTTTGGAGGTCCAACTTCCAGCATGCTTTGGAGACTGACGGGTGGTCCAAGCTGGTGTTACCCAGTCCTATGATTCTGTGTGTTGGTGACACAAAATAATCATTTCAGCTTCCATAGCACAGAGACTTCCCCCCTCATCCTGCGAATCCCTCCTGTGTGTGACGTTATCATGTTGTTTGGTAATTGAAGGCTGATCCATTTCACCGATGCCTGTGCTGTCATTGCATGTGTCACATTCCCCATAGCCAAACCTCATAGGAATCCTATTTATTCCAATAAACAGTCATTTTCCATAGGATACTTTTATATCTATCGGTGGGTTTCCATTACCGGGCTAGGTCACCTCCAGTGGTAAACCTGACATGACAGCAGTGTATGAAAAGTAAGACATGGAAGTAATTTGTATGATATGAATGCCTTTTGAAAATGTTAATTATATGAAGGTGCTCCCATGCAAGAGTCATATTCTCTAACACATACCCAGGAATTTGATAAATGCTTGCATCAAGGCAGAATTAAATAAAAATGGTCAGTGCTTAGCGAATGTTTACTAAACTTGCACTGTTAAGGGATTATGGGAAATGCAGTGGAACCTCGGATTACGAGCATAATCCGTTCCAGGAAAATCCTCATAATCCAAAGTACTCGCATATCAAATCGAGTTTCCCCATTGAAGTCAATGGAAACTAAAATAATTTGTTCCACATTGACTTCAATGACATGCATTACTGCATTTGGCCAGAGGTGGGGGGGTGCTGAAGAGCCTCGGAAAGGCCAGACGACACCTCGGAAAGACTCTGTTCCCGAGCTGTCCTCTGGCCTTTCCGTGCATTTCCGAACGGCGCCATTCGGTTCCGGTGCCCCCCACCTCAGGCCAAACACGGTACTGCACACCGCTTTGGCTTGAACCCTGCTCGTTTTGCAAGACAACACTCGCAAACCGAGTTAGGATTTTTTTAAATACAGTGCTCATATTGCGAAACGCTCATTAACCGCGTTACTCGCAGTCCGAGGTTTCCCTGTAACCTAAAATCTATGTATGGGCGGACAGAATTCTGAATATTGGATGCAGCCATACAAGGGTCACATTGGTGCGTTTGTGGTAGTTGTACAATCAGATGTAGACTTAGATTACCTAAGATTGTCCAGCTTGAAGTGTATTGTAGCCACAGGAGCCAGTCAGGTGGTTCATTTGGCTATAAAGGCATTTTTTTGTTCATTATCTTTTTTGGGGTAGGGTATGGCTATAGGGCTACACAGGGATTGGTATATGGGAGACATACATGTTACAGTCTGTTTCTGCAATCGCCTTAAAGCGGACCATCAGTCATTTTTTCAACTTTTCATTTATTAAATCTTCTGCCCTTGTTGTTTTTAATTTTGGATTGTAAAACATTTTTTTCTGCCAGTAAATACCTTGTAAAGCCCACTTTCTGTTTTTTGTCTGGTAAAAAGCCCAGGCTTATGACATCGTGCACAGCTCTCTCTCTCACTCTTTTGAGAGTTTGCCAGGAAGGGAGGGGGGATGAATCATAAGTGGGCCAATGAGAGCTGTAGATGCACCCCTGTGTGTGTCTGTGTAAATCCAGGAAGTGAACAGGCAGCAGTTTCATCTGCCCTCAGTTAAAATGATTGCAGCCAGACTCAGTGGAGGGAGATTTGTGCAGCATATTTGGCAAGTACAGAATATATAAAATAATATACAAAGTGGTTGGAGGGAAGCTTAAGAATGGCAAAGATGTTTTTATTATTACAAATTATGTGAGCAGACTGCCATTCCTCTGCTATATACTGTTGATGAGAAGAGGTGTTTAGATTTACAAAAATAATTGCATTTCTGTGTACTGTGGGAGACCAGATATAGTAAATGCAGGGTCCTGGGTTTAGTGACACTTTAATTTTGGTCTGATACCACAGAGTCATCTTCCAGCCACATGAGAGGCAAGTTGCGATGTGAGATTTTGTTAAGTTACCCAGCAACAGTTTTTTCTCTCTTCAAGCTCAAGCATTAAGGCTATAACTCCTTCGGGGTTGTCATTGGTCTCTCCCTCTTTCTAGTCTCCTTGTAGTGTCACGTTTGGTGGACAGCATCTTCACCAATTTACAGCTGTGCCATACCTTCTATTCTTAAAGCGGAGTTACAGCCATTTTTGTGTTTATTAAAAGTCAGCAACTACAAAAAGTGTACCTGCTGACTTTTAATAAACAGCCACCCACCTGTCCCAAGATCCAGCGGTGCACTCACCCCTGCCGTTTTCACCCCGTGTTCTCCCTCAGCAGCACTGGCATCTTCACTATGGTCACCCGGCTGTGACAGCTTGCGGCTTCACAGCTGGGTACCCACTGCACACGCAGCTCTGTGCCTAGTCCCGAAGTCTTTTAGGACCTGTCATGTGTCCCAGAAGACTTTGGGAAGAACTTCCATTCTGGTCACCTTAGGGAAGCGGAAGTGGAAACCTGCTCCCCCCCCCCCCCCCCCAAAAAAAAAGCTCAGTTTCACAAACGGGAGCTGGGTAGGAGGCCTTAAAGCGGAACTTCCACTTTTGAGTGGAACTCTGCTTTAAAGTGGATGTAAACACTCACATATACCCAGTGAAGTGAACAGCCTCAGATGATACAGAGATGAATCAAATCTCCCTACATAAGTTTTATATGTATATCTGCTGTCTTCAGCTTTATATACAGTTTAAAAAAAATCAGATCCTGTTAGATTTTCCATTCCTGTTCAGCACTGCAGTGAAGCCTGGGCATACAGCCAAGACAGCTGATTGGAGGAAAGGCACACACCCCCTCTCCTCATTGGTAGAGACTTTCAGCTCTGTTGAATAGTTCAGGGCTCTCCTATTTATTGCATCCTCCCCAACATAAAACTCCAGCTGCTTTTATCATATGTGACAGAGAACTTGTCAGGAGTTATAAGGCTGCTAACAGAAGAACAGAGCAGGAGAAAGCTACAGAACATAGTGCTTTGAAGAAAGATAAGAAAACACTGCAGCTAAATGTGCCCAGCACACATTTCATGAATTGGTTTTACATCCACTTTAAAATTCAGGTTAATTGTATTTAAAAAAAAAAAAAAAAAAAAATTGTGACTTGTAAATTATCTTCTATCCACTGCCTGACTTGTGCTTTTCAGTCGCTTTGTTTTTTTTTTTTTTACTCTTATCTTCAGGAGGGTGTAGGTTGTGACACGGTACTGACCCATCAGAATTTGGACAGGATAAACGCAATCCAAGAAATTGGCTCTTTCTGTATACAATAAAAAATAAACATGAGTGTTTATAGGCACTATATCAGCGGTACACGACAACGTTTTGTTGGTTGAACGCCGGAGACTCGCCGATGATTCAAAAGGCCAGAGACATTTATTAAGTGTCTGAATGAGTATCTTGGTGACTATAAAAACCAAAACATTGACTGCTGTAGGACACTGAGACTTTGGAACATGGGTGCTCAACTTGTGGCCCTCCAGCTGTTCCTGAACTACAATTCCCAGCATGCCATGTCTTTGGGAGTCATGCTTGTAACTATAAGCTTTGTAATGCATGATGGGACTCGTAGTTCCACAACAGCTGGAGCACCCATGATTTGGAACATAAGGCATGTAATGGCCCCTAAAAAATATAATGGCACCTTTCTTTTTGGCAAACTCACTCAAGCAACTTCTGACACTGACTACAGACACTCAGATTCCACAATGAGAACAGAAGGAAACATTTTCCCAAAAATTGTGAAGAGTAGAAATGTGCTCACAACAGTCACCCAAGACCAATGGATATGAAACGGCAGGGCAGGCACTATAATAAACTGATTATAAACTCTCACCTTGAGAGAAACATTTGTGCATATGAAGAAGAAAGTTTCAGGAGACAGGCCCCCTTCATCAGAGCCGAATCAGCTCTGATGAAGGGGCCCGTCTCCCAAAACGCATTTGTTTCCAACCAGATGGTCCATTGACAGGGACACCACCCATGGCTGTTATATCTATGTTACATGGCTGCTGTTTTTATACGTTTGTGAGTATCCATTTGGGGATTTATTAAATTGTTTGGTGGTAATGCACCAGGAGTTTGCACCCTCCTGTGTGTTTATTTTGCAATAAACTGAAGATTTCCTGAACTGTGTCCGGGCTGCACCCGGGGAAGCATTGCGCACCAAAACATCTTTGGAACCTTGTATTGCAGACTTGCATATTTTTGAACACATAAATCCCTTTTGTACATTCGTTCTCAGCTGCATAAGGCTACATGTACATCGCGCTCCCCTAGACGTTAAACTCCCCGGCAGCAGAAAAACACTAAACACAGCAATAATGCATGTAAACGCGGTACCGCTTTTAGCGCTTCAACGTTTTTTAAAGTGGAGTTCCGCCTGGGAAAAAATAAATAGAACATTTAAAGTCAGCAGCTAAAAACTTTCAATACAAGGTACACTTACCTGTCCAGGGAGCCTGCGATGTTGGCACCCAAAGTCGAACCGTCCCTTGGCTCTGGGTACAACCATCCTTACTAAGGGAAACAGGAAGTGAAGCCTTGCAGCTTCACAGCCCGTTTCCTACTGCACCTTACGCGAGCCGTGCTGCGTCTTCTGAATTGTCCCTGCGGTCTTCTGGGACCTGTGTGTCTCCCAAAAGGCAGCAGGGGGGGAAAAGAGGAGGAAGGGGCTGGAGGTTGGGTAGTTTGCCAATCTTTCCCTGGAAGTGGGAGCAGATACCTGGATTCAAAAGGTGCCAAGTGTGGCCTCGGAGGGGAGGAATTTGATATGTGGAGGTTCCATTTCTGGGTGGAACTCTGCTTTAATTTAATTGGCCAGAGACAAATAAACAGCCAAGTGCTTACTAGGGGGGACTCCTGAGCCGCTGTTCTGTCTGTTCATTCAGACAGGGAGACATAGCTCAGCCCCACCCCCACGCTTTTCTCATTGGCTCACTGACTTTGACAGCAGCCGGAGCCAATAACACCTGCTTACGTCTCAGCCAATGAGGGAGAGTCCCCGGATAGCTGAGGCTCTCATGCTGGATCGAGATGGGGCTCAGTGTAAGTATATGGAGTGGCTGGGGGAAGCGCTGCACACAGACAGGTTTTTTTTTATCTTAATGCATAGAATGCATTAAGGTAAAAAACCTACTGCCTTTAGAACCACTTTAATTTGGTAACACTCTGTAGTTTATAATAATCACCATGATTTTAATATGGAAAACAAACTCCTTTGTTACATCTCATTGCTGCCAATCTCCTTCAGCCTCTTTCTTTACATGTACTTCTGTGATGACTGTATGGCATTTCTTAGGGTGGGTATCCTAATGGTGACAAAAGGGGACCATGGCGGCATAACGTATATTAAAACAGCCACTTTTAGCCTTTACTAGAAACAGGGTGACAATGCAGGAGATATGGCGCAAAGCGTCATCACCTTATACCAGGAAGTACTGAACAGGGGTATTCATGGCAGGTTAATTTTTATATTTTAACAAAAATTTTAAAAAATATTGAAAATACATTACAATGCTAGAGCTGTAACAGGTTTACATGAGACTTCACTGGTTGAGGGCGGGGTCAGTTCCCAGCAGGTAATAGCAAATCTGTGATCACCAGTGCAGGCAAAGGAGAAGTCTCTCCAATGGGGGCACAGACAGCAAACAATTGTCTTTTTTTAAACTAAAATCCAAGCTAAACAATTTCCCAAATACAGAAGAATGTGTGTGCTTTGTGTATTTCTTCTAGATCTGTGTATCGATTCACTGTGAGACTTTACCTCTGTGTAGGAGCTTCCTGTAAAGGAGACCTCTCTCTGCTACTCTTTTCTTGTGCAGGGTGACTGTCTTGTCTCCACCCCCTCCTCTGGTTATCTAAAGGCAGCCTGTAGCAGGTGGGGGCTATTGGACCCTTTATGTATGATATCACAGTAATGACATCACTACTACTCTTACAAAGTAATAATTTGTTTTTGCAAAGGCATTTGTTTCAAACAAAGCAGATTTATAACCATTATGGTTATTGAAATTAAAGTTTTTGTGCCCAGATGTTTATTTCGAAGCGTGCATAAAAGGTTGTCCTCACCTTGGTTGGGTACATTTCCCTCATTTATTGTCCCACATGAGCTTTTAGCGCTATTGGCTACTGCATTGCAGTCTTTGTAAATAAGCAACTGGTTCTGAGGTAGGTGGCTCTATTGCTGGAAAACGGCATTAGGTACAATAGCTTCTACGATATTGTTACAGGAAGGCTTAATTTTGTTTTTTGTACACACTTTGTGGAACATTATTTTCACATTCAACCAAAAACAAAAAAGCAGCCTCGAGTAAACAGGATATTCTGAAATTCTTTAAGGTGGAACTCTAGACGAATCTTGTTTCGGACTGCATAAACAAGGGAAGTCTGTACCACCATTGACAGCTTCCCTCATGCCCTGTCTGATGCTGGGTCAGAAACCAAGAGGAACAGAGCGGCATATAAAAGCATTGTTTTATAATAGGACTGTGAAGGGTTAGAACCTCTTGTGATTATATTGCCTCCTTTATGGTCAAAAAGGGTGGAAAATACTCCCCAATAAAAATCTAACAGAGGATCAAACCCTTCCCTATGCCACCTAAGGCTTAAAAAAAGAAATAAACACACACACACACACAAAAAAAAAGATTTTTCTGCAGTTCCAATCGAATTGTCTCTAAAATGGAACTTATTTTTTCAATTCTAATCAAAATACCAGTACTTGGCGACGTCAGCAGCCGGTTTGAAAAAACATTTATTTTTCTTTTGTGTGTTTTGGCAAATTGATCTTTTCTTCTGTCCATAATATCTGATATACGGCTGTCAGACATCAATGAGCTATCCTGTGACCTCACTGCGGCTTGTGTCTCTCCCGCGGTCACCATCTCCCAATGACATCATAGGCTTCTTTCTCATCAGCAAGATGGCACACTCTGCAAGCTTCCTTCTTCTCCTATTCCAGTTTATAAAACTTGGCATGCTTAAAAACAAGCTTTTCTTGGCAAAGCAGTCTACAGTGGATAGGTCGTGGTTACGACTTGACAAGCAAACCATGCCGTTTCTTTTATCTCATGGCAAAGGAGAAGACATGATAGATTTCATCAGGAAAGTTCTCCTGTCTTTCTTGGGCCAGAACAGAGAGGCCGGCCTGTCTGATGAGTCTACATACCATGTCTACTTCTCTGCAGATGCTGCTGTCCACATCATCCATAATGACGCCTTCTGTAGCCATGTTGTCCTTGATGACAATGATGCCATTGGGTCGTAGGCCGGTTTTGCAGCGCTTTAAAAACTCCACAAGGTGGCTGTCTGTCAAATGTCCTGCACCAAGACAATAAGCGTTAAAAGTCTGCACCAAAACAATGATAGTTAAACAGGACCTGTTGGCAAAAACACAAATGACAATCAAGACCGAAATTAAAGGCTCGTTTACACTTGCTTCAATATGTGGCTTCGGAATGCATTGTTTTGAACGAGGTTACTACAGAGCGGGGGGGGGGGGGGTTGGGGATCTGCTGAACGAGGTTACTACTGAGCAGGGGATCTGATGAGTGGGAAAAAAACTAAAGCAGGGGTTGTACTGAGACTTTAAAGCGGATGTGCCACTAAAAAACTATATTAAAAGCAAGCAGCTACAAATACTGCAGCTGCTGACTTTTAATATAAGGACACTTACCTGTCCTGGAGTCCAGCGGTGATCGCAGCAGATGACGAGCCGATCGCTCGTCACCCTGCTGCTCCCCCCTCCATCCACGGTGAGGGAACCAGGAAGTGAAGCGCTCCGGCTTCACTGCCCGGTTCCCTACGGCGCATGCGCGAGTCGCGCTGCGCCCGCCGATTGGCTCCCGCTGTGTGCTGGGAGCCGAGTGTTCCCAGCATACAACGGGGGGGGCGACGGGAAGCGGAGAAAAAACCTGTCCTTTGCCCGTATCGTAGGGCCGGAAGTGGGTGCAGATACCTGTCTGTAGACAGGTATCTGCACCCCCCTCCCCCCTGAAAGGTGTCAAATGTGACACCGGAGGGGGGGAGGGTGCCGATCAGCGGGACTCCACTTTAGAGTGGAGATCCGCTTTAAAACGAAAAAAAAAAAACAACACACAGGGCTATTTGGGAAAAATCACTAAAGCATTAAAAACACATAAAAAATAAAAAGGGATTGTTGAAGTGGAAGGCACTTTATTGTGTGTCAAAGTTGAAGCAAGTGTAAAGGAACCCTAATACGGCAGATTTGATTTTTCTGATATCCCAACAATATTTTGAACCTGATGATCCTGTCAGTAGCGCTTTTGATTTCAATTTCCTTAAAAAAGGGAGACAACACTTTATTCTGCAGTGAAATTGCACAACCACTTTGTCGATGGATTGAAATTTGGGGGCGGTCAAGAAGGGGCCGACTTCATTTCTATTAGTGTGTAGCCGTCCCTGTTTGACAGAAGGCCATCCTTTGAAAACTTTTACGTTTAGCAGCTGCAGCCAAATTGTACAAACTGTTGTCAGAATGCAATTTCCTGGGGAGAAGGGGGTGGAGGTTCCCCCATCCATCTCGCTTGTGTGGATGGGGGAATCTGTTGGTCTTTTTTCACTTACCCGTTGGCTGAATGAAAAGAAAAAAAAAAAAAAGAACACAACAACCTGCTGTGCACAGCCAGCATTAGAGAGACATCAAGTTTTGAATGGACTAATGCCCTGTACACACGATGAAAACGTTAAAAAAACGATAGAAAAAAAAACGATCGTCTGTGGGGAAATCCATCAGTCAAAAATCCACACATGATCAGAATCAAGTCGACGCATGCTCGGAAGCATTGAACTTCATTTTTCTCAGCACGTCGTGTTTTACGTCACCGCGTTCTGACACGATCGGATTTTTAGCTGATGGTGTGTAGGCACGACTGATGAAAGTCAGCTTCATCGGATATCTGATGAAAAAATCCATCGGCCCGTTTTCGTCGGATGAACCCGTGTGTACAGGGCATAACTCTCTTTTTAGACAGAATTCCAGGTTTCTTGGCCTCCAACCACTTAAGACCTCACGTGCGATTTGAACACAGTTTTCATATGCAGGCGTGATTTAGGTATGCGTTCACTTCTGCGCACAAGCTTGGCGTGACGGGACGCTTTAAAGATTTTTTTTTCTTATTTTACTTTTTTATTTATTATTTTTACACTGTCCTTTTTTTTTTTTTTAAATGCTTTGATCACTTGTATTCCTATTACAAGGAATGTAAACATACCTTCTAATAGAAAATAAACATGACAGGACCTCTTAAGATGAGAGATCTGGGGTCAAAAAGATCTCAGATCTAACATTTACACTATAATGCAATAATAAAGAAACAAATACAATTAAAAATAAAATGTCATCGACCTTGCTTCTGCCTTACAATGCTATGGAGCCAAGTGGGGGGCCATATTTTCCTCACTCGGCATCCAGGCAGTGAGGGGGAGCAGACGCGATCGTCTTCGCCGCTACCGGAGCACGGCGTGAGGTGACCTTCTCCCATCTCCGATAAAAGTGATCTTGCAGCGAATTCACTGCCGAGACCACTATTATCTGAAAAAGAAACACACACCATTGCTGAAAATACCGGGGTTATGGCAGATAGCTGCTGCCATAACGGCATTTAGCATCAAAGTACCGACGTACAGCTACGGCGATTTGCGCGAAGTGGTTAATAATTGGTGTGACCCAGCTTGGAACAAAAAATGAAAGCCACGACGTACTGGCTGCTGCTTGGGCTGCAATTCACTGTAGTAGTTTGTACTACGTACAGCAAGTAGTGTTCTGGCAGCACTATGGGACACTTACCTTCTACAGATAGTATATTGTACTGCATCTACATTACTGCCTGTACCTGTTTCAATAAATAAAAAGCTTCCTCTGATTGTCTGAGGTGCAGAGGGCAAACTGCCACATCCATTGTTGGATATTGGGGCTTCTTATTAGGTCTATTTGATAGGCACCACAATGGTCAACTGAGGAAGCCACATGGTAGGCTGACAACATTGTGAGGAAGTGTTCTAGCGTTGTCACCCTGCAATAAGAAGTGCGGCTACCGACAGGCTGCCTGGCTGTACTGAGAGCTGGAGAATGTTAAAAGTTTGGTAAAACCTGGTAAGATTTAACCGCTCTCCATCACATGGAGGTTGCACATTCCCTGCAGCCGACAGATGCTGTATGCTCTTCAACAATTGGAGGACTCTAATAAACCCTCAAAGGAAGAACATGGAAGACATGATATAAATAAAGGCCCACTTTACACAATCTGGGCCACCAGTCAGTTTTCATGTTTGTCACCCGATTGGCTGCCCTTGATAAGCACTTCTTCTTTGCACCAGTTTTAATGCACGAGACCCAATAACACCACATAGTCTCCTCACCTATTACCCACTGTATCCAAATGACGTCATAGCGGTTTGGCTCTGGAGCAAACTCCTGCAGGCCGGAGCAGTAGAAGTTGCCAATTCTCTTCCCATCTTCCCCGAGATAGCTCTTCGCCTTGCTCAGGAATTCATCTGTCACATCAACCATATCCACCTTCTTAAATAGTGGCAGCAAGAGACGTTTGGTGATGCGACCTATGCCAGCCCCACAGTCCAGGGCATACGAGGAGTCTACCTTATGGGAACCTTCCTGCGAGAGAAAGAAGTTTGAGAAAACACATAGGCCAAAAAATTTAATTGCATGATGTAAGGAAATACACCCACACTCAGACTGGGAGAGCAATGAGTATGACTGGGAGCCAATCAGATGAATTGATGGCAAGTGTGCTACTAAGAAACAAGCAAAAGTGGGAGCAGACAGATGACTTAATCAGTCTCTGGCTGCTCCTTTAGGCCGCGTACACATGGTCGGACAAAACCGATGAGAATGGACCGAGGTTCAGTTTCATCGGTCCAAACCGACCGTGTGTATAGCCCATCGGTCTGTTGTCCTTCGGTCTAAAATTTTAAAACATGCTTTAAAATCGACCCGATGGCCTACTGCCTGATCGGTCCAAACCGATGGTTAGTACAGAAAAGCATCGGTTCAAAAACTGCGCATGCTCAGAATCAAGTCGACGCATGCTTGTAAGCATTGAAATTTGTTTTATTCAGCACGTTGTGTGTTTGACATCACAGCGTTCTGATCCGATCGTTTTTTGGAACGATGGTGTGTACGCACATCAGACCATCAGGCCACTTCAGCGGTGAACCGATGGAAATGGCCCGTCGGACCATTCTCATCGGTTTTGTGCGACCGTGTGTACGCGGCCTTAGAGTCCAATAACACTAGGGATCGCTAGGGGACACCATTGTATCTTTTCTACATCTAAAATGGCAGAACTATATGACAGAAATACAAAAACTTAGGGCAGGTAAAATATCTTTCATCTGTGTAGCCGTTTTCCTGGAGTTCAGGGAACGTTTTGGCGCTTTTGCATTGTTTTAAAGCAGGAGTCTCAAACTCAAATTAACTGAGGGCCGCAAAACAAGTTTTCATATGCCATGGGGGGCCACATGCAAACTTTCAAACTTCAAAAACAGTACTGGTGTCAGCGAACGTATTATTAACCCCAGCTCTGTGTCAGCAGACGCATTATTAACCCCTAGTATTGGTGTCAGCATTATTAACCCGGACCACTACACACGGACCATTGCCGACAGACCACTGCACTACACACTAACCACTCACCATCATGGCACAGCACATCAAGGCTCAGAGCCCAGCACATCAGGGCACAGCACATCAGGGCACATGGCACAGCACATCAGGGCACATGGCACAGTACATCAGGGTACAGGGCACAGCACATCAGGGTACAGGGCACATAGCACATCAGGGCACATAGCACATCAGGGCACATAGCACATCAGGGCACATAGCACATCAGGGTACAGGGCACAGCACATCAGAGCACAACAGGGTACAGCACATCAGAGCACAACAGGGTACAGCACATCAGAGCACAACAGGGTACAGCACATCAGAGCACAACAGGGTACAGGGCACATCAGAGCATAGCACATAGGGGTACAGCACAACAGGCCACATCAGGGTACAGGGCACGGCACATTAGGACAGGACATATCAGGACAAGGCACATGGCACATCAGGGTACAGGACATGACACATCAGGGTACAGGGCACATGAAACAGCACATCAGGGTACAAAGCCCAGCAAATCAGGGTACATGGCACACATCAGGGTACATGGGCCACAATCAGAGCACAATCAGGGCACATGAGAGCACACCAGGGCACAGCACATCAGTACAGGGCACATCAGGGTATAGGGCACAGGGTACCCTGATGTACATAGCCCAGCACATCAGGGTACATGAGGCGCATCAGGGTACATGAGGCGCATCAGGGTACATGGGGCGCATCAGGGTACATGGGGCGCATCAGAGCACATCAGGGCGCATGAGAGCACATCAGGGCGCATGAGAGCACATCAGGGCGCATGAGAGCACATCAGGGCACATCAGGGCGCATCAGGGCACAATTAGGGAAAAGGTCAGCGTTTACTTGTTGTTTTCTTCAGATGCAGAGCAGTGCAGGAAGCGTCTGTCAGAGGTTCACTTCTCTCTCATGTCACGCTGCTACTCCCCGGCGGCCCCTCCTCTCTTCTCGTCCATCCCAGATGATGTCACAAGCAAATGGGGATGGACGAGAAGAGAGGAGGGGCCGCCGGGGAGTAGCAGCGTGACATGAGAGAGAAGTGAACCTCTGACAGACGCTTCCTGCGCTAATCTTCATGCACCTCGATCTACACTTCCACAGCACCCGCCCTGCCTGCGGGCCATTTATTACCGGTCCGCGGGCCGTAAATGGCCCGCGGGCCGGTACTTTGAAATCCCTGTTTTAAAGCAACAATTAACTGGACTCCTCCCTCTACCACAAATCAATTGGCGGTCTTCTCCTATATACAAAGAATGTGCAAAATGGGCCCCTTTATATGACCGAGTTATATTCCCCGTTCTAGAACTACCTCCCCCCTCCTGCCTCCATTGCAGCCCTCTATTTTACTTTAATCCACATTTCACAGAATCTCTCACAGGGTCGCTGGCAGTGTACTTCCTGATGCTTGTAATGAAAAACTTCCTCTCTCTCTCCTTGTGATATCACTGGTCAGATTTGGACATTCAAGGCAGAATTGGATAAAGTCTGTCACACTGATCGCTTTTTTTTTTTTTTTGGCTACAATGTCCCTGCTGGGTTATTGTATGACAGTTGCTGCTGTCAGCTGACAAAATACCCAAACAGAAGCTGATCAGATGCAACCGATATTTGGCCGACCACTTTCTAAACAGCTCAATCAAGAGATGTCAGTCAGGAGAAGGCTGGCAGAGCCACCAATGGAGCAAAATTTTGCTGGTTCACCAGGGACAAAAGCAGAAATGTGCTCTTTCAAAGCCTGTTAAAGAGAAGCAGCTCCCTCACCAGACTTGTAATATTCTTGTGAGGATAACTCAAAAGAAGTAGTTTTAACTCTACGTAGGCACACCCCCAGAACTACGTCTCCCAAAAGCCATTTCTTTACACACAGTGTGTGGGCAGGCTCTTTTGAGTCATGGCAGCAGCATTTGTTGCTGGTTATTTAATCAATGTATGACTGGAGAAGGTCAGGGAGGGGAGGAGGGGTGGGTGATAGGGAGAGGTCTGTAGACCTGGGCTGGTTGGGATTCCAGTTTAGTAAAGGCAACATGTTGTCAGCCCAAACAGGAAATCATGAGACAACTGGATTTCCTGCAGATCAACTGTTATTTTTCTGTATTTGCAGCGTTTTTAAAGGGATACATCACTGTTCCTGCCTGTATTGCATTGCAGAGAAGTACTTGATTTTTTTCCCCTGACATACACTTAAATGGAACCAAGCAATATGTGAACTGCATGGAATTTATAGAAACACAAGTAGGAAATTCTCACATGCAAAACATTATTTTTCAGCTCAGAATAGTATAGAATGTTCCCATATCTGGGAATGACATTGGATAATTGATTCTGCATGTGCTGGCAAAGAGAACCCATTATGTTTTTACACCCGGGATTCACATTCAGCAGAATAAAAACTCAGGCTTGGCACCAGGCTGTTTTATTTTAAGATCCAGCAGGAGGCCACGTCAGGCAGGAGGAGAAATGATTCCAATCACTATATAGTCTCCTCTGACTAATGCAGCATATGAAACCTCCAATATAGTTCTGAATATTACTACATTTTATTAAACATAGAAGCATATTACACATTCCTGGGGCTCAACACCAGGAAGGCAATACTGGGCCTGCTTTCATTTAATGGAGAAAGACCTTCGATTAGGGTTTATTGAAGGGCAAGTCAAGCCAACGTTAAAACATTTATTGTGTGTGGAGCAGGACATAAATAACTCTAAAGCCTTATACACACTGCCGAGAATCCCGTCGTAAAAAAAACATTTTCTCGACACGATTCTTGTCAAGCTTGACGGGATTCTTGTCTAGCTTTCCATACATACTGTCAAGCCAAAATCTTGTCGTTCTTAAACGCAGTGACGTACCAACAGCACTATAACAAGGGGAAGTTGGGCTGCTTTTGCTAACCTCATGTTATCGCGTGTTAGTAAAAGTTTGGTGAGAGACGATTCGTGCTTTTCAGTCTTCGTGCTTTTCAATCTGTTACAGCGTGACGAATGTGCCATCTCCATTACGAACGCTAGTTTTACCTAAGGTGCGCTCCCGTCTCATACTTGATTCTGACCATACAATGGTTTTTAAGACTCGAAAAAGCATACACACAAACGTTTTCCTCTTCGTAAACCAGTGCGACGAGAAAACAAACTCCCGACGAGAAAATAGAGAGCAGGTTCTCTTTTTTTCTCGTCAAGATTCATGACAGTTTTCTCACAAGAAACAATATACACAAAGGGTTTTCTCGGCAAAAAGCTCTGCCAGCAGTTTTCTTGCCGTGAAAAACGAGCGTGTGTACGAGGCTTTAGGCCTCATGCCCACGGGAGTTTTTAAAAACGGGCTATAAAGCTAGTACAGACGCCAGGAAAAAAAGTGGCGTTTTTAAAAACGCGATTTTTTCTGCGTTGTGCATGGAATTCAATGCACGTTTTTCTTTCTCTATTCAAAAAATCAATGGTTCCCTATGGGAGCCCATTGATTTGAATAGAGGTCGCACCAGAAGTCAGATCAGGGCGACTCGTGTGCGGAGAAACTCGTAGGGGAACCCCGCGAAAATGTTAAAAAAAAAAAATGTGCGCGGGGTTCCCCCCCGGATGATACCAGATCCTTCGGTCTGGTAGGGATCTTAAGGAGAATCCCCCACATCTAAAAAAATAAAAAAAATTAAACGGCGTGGGGGTTCCCCCAGGATCCACACACATCAGCATGCAGCCAGGCCGGAGAGAGCGGAGAAGTAGGAAGATGACCCCCGAAGTCGGAAGAAGACCCCGGAGCTGCCTAATAAATTACATTTTAAAAAACCTGTGTAGTGTTTTTTTTTTTTTTATTGACACTTTTTCCCCAGGTGATTCGGTAGGGGTACGATGTACCCCATACTCATTCACATAGGGTCGGGGGCCGGCATCTGGGGCCCCCCTTATTAAAGGGGTCTCCCAGATTCCGATAAGCCCCCGGCACACAGACTCCGACAGCCAATGGCCAGGGTTGTCGGGAAGAGGCCCTTGTCCTCATCAACATGGGGACAAGGTGCTTTGGGATGGGGGGTGCAGTGCCCCCCTGCCCCAAAGCAGCAACCCCCCCATGTTGAGGGCATGTGGCCTGGTATGGTCTAGGAGGGGGGCGCTTGCTCGCCCCCTTTCCTGACCTACTGGGCTACGTGCTCAGATAAGGGTCTGGTATGGATCCTGGGGGGAACCCCCATGCCGTTTTTTTGGTGTGGGGGGATTCCCCTTAAGATCCATACCATTAGCGTTGACTAAATTGTCAAAAGATAATATTGCGGCTCCTGCTCATGCTGGCAGGGTTGTGGTCAAGTTGGTAACCTATTCCATATATTCTGGACCTCCATAGCTTTTGGAGGAGTGTGTTCCAGCTCCTCTCCAGTGTCTCAGAGATCCTTACTTCTCCAAAACCGCCTTGGAGATACTAAACCCAGGCATTAATAATCTCCCCCCAGATCGTCACAAGATAATTTCTTGCATCCAAACTCACCATCGTGAGATGCTGGAAAGGGAAGCTGGTGCCCAATCTGGCCGAGGTTCTAGTCACTACCCAATCTTATTACTTCTTTGAAAAAACTACTAGCTCGGAGAATGGGTTCACTGAATTCCTTTGAAAAAGCTTGGAAACCATGGTTAGCTTGGTATTGAAAATAACCTGTTGATGTCAAAATTATCCAACATTCTCTGTATATACTGTGCTGTATGTGGATACCTGCCCTAAGAGGGAACCTTTGTGCTTATTCTTTTTCCTGCATTTGCTTGTACCGCTTATATCATCAATAAAATGATTGAGCCCAAAAAATTTTTTTTTTTTAAATAATAATATTGCTAGGACTTAAAAACCACTAATGCCGCATAAGACAGTTAATTGTCAATACACAATTCCACGCACACCGTTTTATCCATCCGTTACTGAAAACTGTTAATGTGGCCACAACAGTCAGTGTTATTATTCACATGATCTCCATTCATTCTATTCCGTATTTCAGGATTTACTAGCGTCACATACCTAAGAGGACTACTTATAGTACAAAGGGTGACAGTAAGCACTGTATATACTTGTCTACTCACTCGAAGGAACCTCTGTAGAAATTTTTTGGAGCTGCTGATGTCGATGCTGGATATGTGTCCATAGCCTCCCAGCATCCCATCCACTGTGGGTGGAACATTCTTCCAGTACGTCTGTGCGTTACAGTAGAACCGAGTCTCGTCTTCCACCAGCTCATTCGACATTGTGGAAACAGCTAAAACACAAAAGGAAAAAAAATCCAAAATTTGAAGTTGATGTTCTCAGCAGCTTCCCTTTCCAACCAAATTCCGTCAACCCGGCCAGCAGTCTTTAGAAAAATCTCAACGCTGTAATTCTGCCCATCTCACTTTCCCCTGTGTGGCCGCTCAACTTCTTTACAAGCTCCGTTGGTCAACTGTAAAAAGTTTGATTGGTGACAGGCAAAGGCTCATATAAATGCACCGAGTGTCTTTCACCGACCTCTGTGTGCCGCTTTGCCCAACAATCTTTACCCTGGGTTAGATTTCACCGCACGCAAAATTCTACTCCTGCAATGCAGAGAATTAACTGTGACAGCTTATTACGGAGGCCATCAGCTTTGCTAGGATGCTGCTCCTGCTACACAACCGCTATTTTTACTATTTAGGAGCTTTAACCCCAATGCTGCCAGGGAGGGGAAGAAGTCCCAGTGCCAAGTTATTATTAGGCCAGGCGTAGCAACAATCACTTAGGCAGAGGGAAGGCAACTGAGTACATGTCAGCCTAGAACAGACGGCTGATGATGGGTGACCTAAGCGAGAGGAGGCCGACACGGGGGCCCCATCTGTGAAAACAGCAAATGGTCATAGAGGACTACAAAGCTCACTAAATATAGTGATTCCCTTGCACTGCAGTATGGACACATACCTTCCATGTCACACATCCAAAAATAACACAGTGCAACGCCAAATGGGAAAAAAAAAAAAAAGGACACTGGAAACACAAAAAGCAGGTAGAAAGAGCAGCAAAGTTTAAATAATAATATTAATAAAAATAAAAAGGGAAAAGATTGCCCTGCAGTTATTTTAGTTCCTACACATCTCCTGTGTCAATGATTTGTGTTTTCATTTTTTTTGTTATATATATTAGCACTTCGATTTAGAAGATCCACTTGACTCGGTAAACATGCTAAATTGAGGCTCACGGTATTACCAACATTCTAATATTTAGTGGATGGATATACAAACTGCTTTTTCCCGTGCAGACTAGCCATGTGCATGTTTGGAACCTGCTTTAGATTTTCCTAATGCTGGCCATAAACTATACAAAAAAAATCGATCGTAATTCGTTCATTTAGACAGTTTTTTTTTTTTTTTTTGGCCAGGTAATGGAACTTCTGCTTTAAGTACTCCTCGCCCCCTTACATGCCACATTTGGCATGGAAATATTTTTTTTGGGGGGCGGGGGAGTGGGTTCTTTGTTTTGAAAGGGACTTCCTGTCCCACTTCCTCCTAAACTCCTCCTTTCCCTCTAGGCGATCTCCTGGGACACATGACAGGTCCCAGAAGATTGCCTATCCACTCAGAGACCGCAGCGGGACTCGCGTATGCACAGTGTGTGCCCGGCCGTGAAGCCACAAGCTGTCACGGCTGGGTGCCCACAGTTCCAATGGAGGCACTGAGGAGAGGAGGGGGGGGGGGGGGTAAGAGGAGCGGACCTCTGTGCGGCCGCATTGCTGGACCATGGGACAGGTTAGTGGCCGTTTGTTAAAAGTCAGCAGCTACACTTTTTGTAGCTGCTGACTTTTAATAAACTAAAAATAGCCTGGAACTCCACTTTAAATCTCATATTCCACTGTCCTTTTCCTTTATACTTCCTGAAGCAATTTTATTTTATTTTTTTTAAACATTTAGGGCCAGTTCACAACATAGAAGCGCAGTCTGGATGCTTTTTTGCATGTATGTTTTTGGCACATTTTCAATGCGTTTCAGTGCATTCCCCCCCATTCCAGTGTGTTTAACCTCATTCCAGTACAGTTGCAGAAAAAAATGCAGCATGGTTACTTTTTCTTTTCTGGAACTGGTGTGAATTATGGCATTGAAAACCATATAACCTACTAGCCATGTGTTTTTGATGCAGAGGGGAAAAAAAAAAAAAAAAACACACACACACTGGGCTGCAAGTGGTGTGAACTGGTCCTAAAGGTATCAGAAATTGTGAAATACTTTCCTTGGCTGCAAAAATATATGTTGTGGGACTCCCACAGTGACTGTGATATCTGCGTTGCCAATTTTCACTGTGGGTTGGCAATGCATTCTTGTTCTGGTATGTAAAAAATACCTGCTGCGGTTACATGTGGCACACTGGGATGCAACATGATCATGCCAAAACCCTTGCATGCAGACATTAAAGTGCACTAGATTATAGTAAATTATGTCCTAAGACAGGGCTCGACAAATCCCGGGCGCCAGGTCGCCATGGCGACTAGAAATGGGGCCCTGGCGACTTGGCTTGGGAGGGGGGGCTTTTTTTTTTAGCTGGGGCCATCTGGTGGTGAGCCGTTGGTATTACAAGTTATTACCACCAGATGTGAGCTGGTGCCATCTGGTGGTGGCCGTTGGTATTACAAGTTAAGCATTACAAGTTAAACAGCAATTCTAATGTCATTTTTCACTATTTTCACTGCCATCTTCTTCCCTCTAATTAGAACCCCCAAACATTATATATATTTTTTATCCTAACACCCTAGAGAATAAAATGGCAAACGTTGCAATACTTTCTGTCATGCCGTATTTGCGCAGCGGTCTTACAAGCGCACTTTTTTGGTGAACAAATTACACTTTTTTTAATTAAAAAATAAGACAATAGTAAAGTTATCCCCATTTTTTTTTTTAATATTATGAAAGATAATGTTACGCCGAGTAAATTCATACCCAACATGTCACGCTTCAAAATTGCGTCCGCTCGTGGAATGCAGACAAACTTTTACCCTTTAAAATCTTCATAGGCGACGTTTAAAAAAAATCTACAGGTTGCATGTTTTGAGTTACAGAGGAGGTCTAGGGCTAGAATTATTGCTCTCGCTCTACCAATCGCGGCGATACCTCACGTGTGTGGTTTGAACACCGTTTACATATGGGGGCGCTGGTCACGTATGTGTTCGCTTTCTGCGCGCAAGCTCGTCGGGACGGGGCGCGTTTTCTGGCTCCTAACTTTTACCTGGCTCCTAGATTCCAAGCAAATTTGTCAACCCCTGTCCTAAGACACCCTATAAACACACTAAAGCTGTTCTTCAGAAACTAGGAGGTTGATTTACCTAAAGGCAAATATACTGTGCACTGGCACAAGTGCAATTGCTCTAGATCCGAGGGGACGCCCTGTTTATTTCCATCATCCAATAATCTGCAAGCAAAAACGCAGTTTTTTTTTCTTCCTTGCATGTGATTGGGTATTTTTTGCAAAGTGAAGCTTTACCTCATTTACTAATTGGTGGAGCAACTGCACAGTATATTTGCCTTTAGTAAATCAACCTCAATGTGGTAGATGCACATACAGTATATACCCCCCTCACTAGAGGTCGACCGATATATCGGCCGATATTTGGCCGTTTTGGAGATTACACCCAGAGGAGGAGGGGCCCGCTCACTGCTATCTTTTTTTTTTTTCCATGAAGGCGCCAGCCAACCAGCGGGCCTTTAACAGCCAATCGGCGGCTGCCAACATCCTCCACTTTGGAAAAAAAACGTCCCCTGACGTGCTGCGCGCCCTGCCTCTGCCTACAAGCCCTAGAATGCCCTCGCTGCATTCTGGGGCTTGTAGGCAGAGGCAGGGCGCGCAGCACGTCAGGGGACGTTCTTTTTACAGTGGAGGATATCGGCAGCGGCGGCCGCCGATTGGCTGTTACAGGCCCGCTCTGCATTCTGGGGATTGTAGGCAGAGGCGGGGCAGCACGTCAGGGCCAGGGACAAATAGAGCTTTCTTGTGCTAGGCTAGGAGATGGAACGGAGCCTGGAGCGCTCCGCTGGTGATGAGGGGCAGTATAGGACATTGGGCTGTACTGGTGGGCACTGATGAGGTGATGCACTGGTGGGCAATGATGGGCATTGATGAGGTGGCACTGATGGGCTGCACTGGTGGGCACTAATAGACACCAATGAGGTGGCACTGATCGACACTGATAGGCTGCACTGGTGGGCACTAATGAGGTGGCACTGATGTGGCACTGACAGGCTGCACTCCACCCTAAACAATTATCTCCTCCCCACCTCTCCACCCTAGGTTTTTTGAGATGAGGAAAAAAAAAAAAAAAAAAAAAAAAATCGGCCTAAAATATCGGCCGCAAAAAATCGGCCTAAAATATCGGCAACACATATCGGCCATCGGCCGCCCTGATTTCCAAATATCGGCATCGGCCAGAGAAAAATCCATATCGGTCGACCTCTACCCCTCACACTTCAATACAATACACATTTCCTGTGTTGATGCTCGTTACACAAATAAAATGACTTAAACAAATTGGCGTTGTCTGTATTTTTCTCACAGCACACTATACAGGACACCACAGGGGAGATTTACTAAAACTGGTGCACACAGAATCTGGTGCAGCTCTGCATAGTAACCAATCAGCTTCCAGGTTTTATTGTCAAAGTTTAATTGAACAAGCTGAAGTTGGAAGCCAATTGGCTACCATGCACAGCTGCATCAGATTCTACATGCAGCGGTTTTAGTGAATCTCCCCCCTATTATACTGTAGTATGTTGTAGCACACATGCATTTAATCGTCGCACAACAAGGAAAGGCTATGGTACTTTATAAGAGGGAAGTCACTAGAAAGATAAGATTATAAAAATATGTAAAAATGAAAATAGTTTATTCTGAAATCAGAACAAAAACATAATAGATAATAATATATACAGCGCTACCTTGTGCTATACTAATACATCATATACACAGAATCAATCATAATGAATTCATAAAAGATTGGTGACAATATAAATAAAGTCCTTATCCTTTGAAAACCTTATGCGGGCGGGACAAAACGCGTCAGTGGATCACAGGTGGCGACGTCATTTCCGGCCGGTGAAACACAAGCTACGGCCACTTCTGATTCTGGTTTACATTGATTTTATACTGATTATAACATTTTTTTTTTATGTTAGAGAATACATGGAAATTTTTGGTTTGTTTTTTACACAATAAACCAAACGGAATTACGCTATAGTGCCTTTCTTGCCATTTGTACCCATCTCCGGAGGTCTGTTGAGGACAACAATAATCATAACTGGAAACACAGCACCACAGAGCCCAGCAGTCCCTACATTATTTCTAAGTGTATTCTGGATCTCCGATGGCTCAGCGAGAGCAACTTAAAGGGTTTGTAAAGGAATTTTTTTTTTTTATCTTAATAGCTTCCTTTACCTTAATGCAGTGCTGTTGTTATGTCCTCATTGTTTGTTTTTGCTCTCAAGTTGCTGTAATTCTTCTCTGATCTCCACACTTCCTGGTTGTCTGTTTCCTGATAACCACAGTACTGGGAGCTTTCTCTCTGTGGTCACTAATCAAGGAGGTGTGATTACTGTGTGTCTAAACCCCTCAGCACCAATCAGTTTTGTTTTCCAAACCATCACTGCCCTGTATTGGCTCTGTGGCTCTGTACAGCAGAGAGGCAGGAAACAACATGCAAAAACAAAACTAGGAACTACCGGTACATTATATGATTGATTTTTATCTATTTTTAATCTTTTTTTTTAAAAGGAATCAGTTAACTATTATGTCTCTATACCCTGTAAACAGTCATTTCAGCAAAAGAGTCCTGGATCTCTGGTTAGTGAGAGGGCACACAGAAGGGAGCACGGATCGCACTGATGTTTAGCACTTTATATCGCACGTTTGATTAACCAAAGTTGCACAGCAAAGTTTTTGAAGCACATGAACTTATTTATTTGAATTTATGGACTTTATTATTTATATTGTCACCAATCTTTTATGAATTCACGATGATTGATTCTGTGTATATGATGTATTAGTATAGCACAAGGCAACGCTCTCTTTCTTGATTATATACATATTAGAGCTGGGCGGATTCCTCAAACAAACAAATAAAAATTCTGCGATTAAAAAAATAATATATTTGTATTTATTTATTTTTGACACCGCGCCGGTCCCGAGGAGCTGCGGGCAGGAGTTTTTAGGCGAGGCCCACAGCTCCTAAGGGCCGGTGCGGTGTCAGCGTTTATCACGTATTCACTTACCAGATAATATATAAATCAGACTGTCTGGAAAGCATACATGATATGTAAATACACAATATTATTAGTACGAGGAATTTCATGAAAATAGGATTATTAAAAGGTCAGATGTTCTTGATATAAACAAAACTCTACTTTCTGTGGAATATATATCCACTCATCAGAAGTAAGATGTAAAATGTCTGAGAACTGGAGCAAACGTGCCTCTCATGTGAGGAAAGCAATAGTAAATGCCACTGGCTCTTCGAGCTTATATGCCGAGATTCAGGGCGTTTTTATGTACAAATGTTATTGTGTAACTGTATACTATGAATTTATCTATTTACAATGCGATCTATGTCAGTTGCTTCCATGACTATCATTACTTTATTGCAGCATGTATTCTATCACGATATGACCCGATTCTGATTTCAGAATAAACAATTTTCATTTTTACATATTTGTATAATCTTATCTTTCTAGCGACTTCCCTCATATACAGGACCAAAGTCTTTCCTTGTTTGCAACTACAATTAGGGATGGAGGGTTGTCACGGGTTTGTGTCAGATCATTAATAGTTGCTATTCACAACAAATGACACTGCAGTGCAACAACACATAACGAGGGTCACCGAAATGTGAATGAGCCCTGTAAACAGAGGGGGGAAATTAATTTGAGAACATTTTTCCCTCCTGCTCCTTCAAATAAACTCATCGCTGCGGCCAAAAACGAACATCCATTTGATCGCACTAATGATCAGAAAATGTAACATGAAGGAAATCCTACTAGCGAATACCCAGCTTAAGCAGAACTACCAAATACGCTTAGCCCCCCGTTCACAGTGAATCCGACTTTGAAACCGAGCGACTTCACATAAAATCGCATGATTTCAACACTGCGACTTAAGATGCATCTTGGCTGCCATCTATTATCTGGCTGACTTCATGCACAGATATCTATGCAAGTTGCACTTAAAATAACCAAAAATAGTGCAGGAACTTCTTTTCAAGTCGACACATCACCGCAAAGTTGGCATTGCACCGTTTTGAACAGTTCCAAAGCAAGGGTGCGACTTCTCCTGCAATTTGGACCTGTAAAACACGACAAGTTGCACCGGGGGGGAACAGGGGCTTAAAGCTGAATTTTGGGATTCTTGAAAAAAAAAAAATATATATATATATATACTCCCCCTTAAGCTGCAAGGGTTAAATGCTGTGTAAGGGTAAAAAGAGGACAAAGGTAGAATATGGACCTTATTGCGGGCTCCGGCGCTCAGACTTGTGGCTGATCCCTCATGTACAATGCAGAACTTGATATTAGTGTGTGACCCCAGGCCGGCCTTGGGGACAAGGTTACAGGAGACGGTCACACAGATAGAAGGAGCCCGCCACTGCAAAGGACGTTTCTCTTCTATCTGGAGTGGGGCGTTTAAGTGGTCCTGCCATGAAGAAGTAGAGGCAGGAGAGATAAGGTGCTTATTGGTTCTGGTTATAGTCCGCATCAAGTCACAACAACAACAAGCGCTCTTGGCAACAGAGATATGACAGCATGTTGTATCCCTCTGATAAAGGGAGAGGAATGCCAGTGATCCGGTCCCTCGGGAGGGGCAGCGCTGGCATCCAAAGATGGTTCTATATACTCCAGTACATTGGAATGTTTATTGAAGGTTGAAGGAGAGTGTGCATCCCCTTCATCCAACATGGCAGCCAGAGAACATTCCCATAAGAAGAGTCACCAATGGGAACCAGGCCTTACTCTGTATGTGGGGGTGACTGGTGCCCACATACAGCCCCCTGTAGAGGATGTACAAGTGTCTCCACACACACCTTACCTTTACATAAATACAGGGGCACCTATAGATTTGTAGTGGGGGTTGTATGCAGACAGCTGTCACTCTGGAGTAGCGATGAGCTGGCATTCAGAAGCGGGTTCCGGTGTGAACCCAGAGGTCAGCTGTCATTCTTGGTCCAATAACCAGCTGATGTCACAAAGGGGTGGGGGATGTTCATGACATCACTCAGGCACTGACCTCAGGCACTGACCTAAAATGTAAATATTAGGGCAATGATGTCACAAGCATCCCCGCCCCTTTTTAAACGTCACTCGCAGATCATTGGACCAAGAATGACAGCTGACTTCTGGAGTCACACCAGAATCAGCCTCTGAATGCCAGCTCAACCCTCACCCCCCTCCCCAAACCGTCTGTGTTCAGCACCCACAACTACATGGGTGCCAAACTTGGGACCAGCGGCTGTATCCATGTGGCCGCCACACCCCAATTGACATGAATAGGAAGGGATGCATGGCACACTCGTACACCCCCATGTGGGTAGACATGGCCCTCACATGGAAGAGGTTGCTGTAGTAGTCCATGCCATAGGAATGAGGCCTCATGCTTGTTACTCGTGGTGTGCGGCTCTCTGTGCCCCGATGATTGAGCTCTGACTGCCCTTCAAGGATCAACTAAGGAGGGTCATAGTCAGCCTGACTCCAGCCCGGGATTTCTCTACGGAGGATCGTGGTCACTCTGGCTACTCTGAGGCCTTGATGGGCAACTTTCCTGCTATGAGGAGCCTCAAGTGCACCCCCTGGCATCACCAAGGGGCCACACATATAATTCAGTGAATATGAAGTGTCAGGGACAGCAACACACAAAAAGATATAATCAGAGACTGCACACCTGACACAGGCGACGGTCAGAGACTGCAGACCCGACGGTCAGAGAGACTGCACACCTGATACAGGCGACGGTCAGAGATTGCAGACCCGACGGTCAGAGAGACTGCACACCTGATACAGGCGACGGTCAGAGACTGCAGACATGGTACAAGAGACGGTCAGAGACTGCAGACATGGTACAAGAGATGGTCAGAGACTGCAGACATGGTACAAGAGATGGTCAGAGACTGCAGACATGGTACAAGAGATGGTCAGAGACTGCAGACGTGGTACAGGAGATAGTCAGAGACTAGGGTTGCCACCTCATCCCTTTAAAACAGAACACATATGAATTACACAGGTTCTGAGGCTGATTTAATTTAGATAAGGCACCACTTGAGTTCAATTACCACCTTAATCAGCCACAGAACCTGTGTAATTCATATGTGTTCTGTTTTAAAGGGATGAGGTGGCAACCCTATCAGAGACTGCAGACATGGTACAAGAGATGGTCAGAGACTGCAGACATGGTACAAGAGATGGTCAGAGACTGCAGACATGGTACAGGAGATGGTCAGAGACTGCAGACACGGTACAGGAGATGGTCAGAGACTGCAGGCACGGTACAAGGGATGGTCAGAGACTGCAGGCACGGTACAAGGGATGGTCAGAGACTGCAGGCACGGTACAAGGGATGGTCAGAGACTGCAGACATGGTACAGGAGATGGTCAGAGACTGCAGACATGGTACAAGAGATGGTCAGAGACTGCAGACATGGTACAGGAGATGGTCAGAGACTGCAGACATGGTACAGGAGATGGTCAGAGACTGCAGACATGGTACAGGAGATGGTCAGAGACTGCAGACCCGATACCAGAAATGTAGACAGTAGTTGTTTCAGGAGACATATTACATGAGACATCACATGACCTGCTGGTGGTGCCCAGTCAGTCATGGAAGGTCCACACTATGGACAGTCAGCCCTGCAGTTCAGGGGTTATCCTGTAGGGGGAGATAATACAATCTGACCCAGAAATATGTGTCACCCAGAGCACCAACCATCAGACTCTCTCATTATAACACCTGGGCTCTGAAAGGCTGCCTCTGTCAGCGGACACTTCCATGAGAATTAGAGGAATCTGCCAGAGCCAATCACAAGGTGACACCTGAGGACCGATCACCCCGCTTCCTGCAGGCTACAATCCGCTACCACACGATCCCCACACCGCCTCATACTCACTGACCGATGCCACCCCGCAGCTTCTACCGGCTCCTTGGAGCGCATGTGATAACACACACTTCCGGCCTGACAGACCTACCACCAATCACGGCGCAGGCTAGCTCAGGCAGCCAACCAACTCTAGAGACACCACAGAACAATAAGCCAACCAACAGAGCGCTCGCACTAGAATGGCATGGCGCCTGACCAATCACTAAGAGACCGGCTAGTGCCTGACAGCGGGGAAGTAATGTGTGGAGCGGTAGGGGGCGCGCAGGGGAACGGAGAGTTATGTGTGCAGGGGCGCGCAGCGGCATGGAGAGCTGTGTGAAGCAGCGGGGACGAGCATGTGTGAAGCAGCGGGGACGAGCATGTGTGAAGCAGCGGGGACGAGCATGTGTGAAGCAGCGGGGACGAGCATGTCGAGCTGTGTGAAGCAGTGGGACATTGAGTTATGTGTAGGGCGCCGGTCACGCGCAGTTGGATACCGGGCAATATGTAAGGAGACGGGGGCGCGCAGTGCTAGAGCTCCATTCACTGAGATAGAAGAGCATGGCAATTTTTACCTCACAATCACAACTTCCTGAGAGGATTGGGCCTCATTCATACATGACTTTGCTCCAGTCCAGGAAAACGCGCCTGAAGTTGCGTGTGAATGAATTTTGACCAGAATATGAATTTATTTGCGATAGTAGAACGCATTTGGCAATTATTTGTGCCAATTTTTTTTTTTTGCATGTAAATGCCTATATGAGGGGTGTTTAGAGGCAAAAGAAATGGTTAAAAGCCCGTAAAGTGGTGTTTTTACAGATTTACAGCGACTGCACTTGTAAGTACACTTTCAGTGCAATTTCAAGTGCACTTGTAGTGCAAAGTGGATTTTCCTTTGGTAAATAACCCCCATTTGTTAAATCGTATAAAATATATTAATATATATGTATTATAATATCAACTCAGTAGATAATGTTGTTTTTGTGCACACTAATAATGATTTTAAGGCCTCATACACACAGACATTTTTAAAAACGGGACGTAAAACTAATACCTACGCTAGGAAAAAAACGGTGTTAAAAACGCTAGCTGCACTAGCTTTCAGCCGCGTTTCTCTGGCTCAATTCAAAATCAATGGTTTCCTATGGAAGCCCACTGATTTGAATAGAAGACGTACCAGAAGTCAGATCAAGATGATCCGACGTGTGTGCTGAAAATCGTGAAGGGGAACCCCGCCAAAATGCGGATTTTTTTTTTTGCGTGAGGTTCCCCCACAAGACGATACCAGACCCTTTGGTCTGGTATGGATCTTAAGGGGAAACCCCACATCCAAAAAATGGCAGACCCTTATCCGAGCACGTAGCTTAGCAGATCAGGAAAGGCAGAGACGAGCGAGCGCCCCCCCCCCACTCTCTTGGACCATACCAAGCCACATGCCTTCAACATGGGGGGTTGTTGCTTTGGGGCGGACGGGCCCAACCCAAAGCACTTGTACCCATGTTGATAGGGACAAGTGCCTCTTCCTGACAACCCTTATTGTTGGTTTTCGGGGTCTGCGGGCGAGGGGCTTATCGGAATCTGGGAGCCCCTTTAATAAGGGAGCCCACAGATCCCGGCCCCCCACCCTATGTGAATGATTATGGGGCACATTGTACCCCTACCCATTCACCTGGAAAAAAGTGTCAAAAATAAAACACACTACACAGGTTTTTAAAGTAATTTATTAGGCAGCTCCGGGGTCTCTTCTGACTTCTTCTCCACTCTCTCTCTGGTACTTCTCCCTCTGTCTTCTGCCGGGTCTCCTCCGCTATCTTCTGTTCTAAAAAAAAAGGGAAAAATAGCAAAAATGTTCCAGACACCAGGGGTTAAAAGTAGGGAAGGATCCAGCAGGGAAAGAGTAAAGCCTCCTACACACGATACGATGGTTGGCAGGGGATTGTCTTTTGACAGAACGATGTCCTAAAATCTGACCGTTAGTACGCTCCTTTTGACAATTGTTGTCCAACTTTTGGCTAACAAATGTTGGATGACATGCTTGTAAAATTTTGTCAGATTTTCGTATGGTCTGTACACAAATCCGCCACACAAAAGTCGAAAGTACAAACACGCATGCTCAGAATCAATGCTCACCAAACACAAAATTAGCAGAAGGGGCCCAAAGGGTGGCGCTCAAGAGCTGGACTTCCTCGTAGTACATCACTACGTTCGTGTTTGTGGCACGACAATTGTGTACCGTTAGTATGCAAGACAAGATCCTGGCACACGCCCTTTTGACAAAAGTCGGACACTCAGTTGGCCAACAATCATACCGTGTGTACGAGGCTTAAGAGTAACCCTGATAAAAAAGATCTTTAACCACTTCCGGACCGCCACATGTACATTTACGTCGGCAGAATGGCACGGACAGGCACATTAGCGCACCTGTACGTCCCTGCCTAGACGTGGGTCGGGGTCCGATCGGGACCCCCCCCCCCCCCCGTACATGCGGCGGTTCCCGTGGCTTCAGGAGCGATCCGGGATGTTTATAGCCGCCCCGTCGCGATCGCTCCCCGGAGCTGAAGAACGGGGAGCGCCGTATGTAAACACGGCTTCCCCATGCTTCACTGTGGCGCTGCATCGATCGAGTGATCCCTTTTATAGGGAGACTCGATCGATGATGTCAGTCCTACAGACACACCCCCCTACAGTTGTAAACACACTAGGTGAACCCTAACTCCTACAGCGCCCCCTGTGGTTAACTCCCAAACTGCAACTGTCATTTTCACAAAAAACAATGCAATTTAAATGCATTTTTTGCTGTGATAATGACAATGATCCCAAAAATGTGTCAAAATTGTCCGAAGTGTCCGCCATAATGTCGCAGTCATGAAAAAAATCGCTGATTGCCGCCATTAGTAGTAAAATAATAAAACTATCCCCTATTTTGTAAACGCTATAAATTTTGCGCAAACCAATCCATAAACGCTTATTGCGATTTTTTTTACCAAAAATAGGTAGAAGAATACGTATCGGCCTAAACTGAGGACATTTTTTTTTTATATATATATGTTTTTGGGGGATATTTATTATAGCAAAAAGTAAAAAATATTGCATTTTTTTAAAAATTGTCGCTCTATTTTTGTTTATAGCGCAAAAAATAAAAACCGCAGAGGTGATTAAATACCACCAAAAGAAAGCTCTATTTGTGGGGAAAAAAGGATGTCAATTTTGTTTGGGAGCCACGTCGCACGACCGCGCAATTGTCTGTTAAAACGACACAGTGCCGAATTGTAAAAACCCCTTGGGTCATTTAGCAGCATATTGGTCCGGTCCTTAAGTGGTTAAACCACAATACATTTGCCTTCCACTCTGACTCCAATATGGTAAAAATTCATGGGAGACAAAACTGTCCTTCTATTCCACATAATGCTTCGAAGAGAAGATGGAAATTCTTAAATAATAATCTTGCAGAATTACAACTGAATTTTGTGTTTTGCCTGAAGTGTTTTTTTTTTAGTGGATTACCTGAACCATCTGCTGAATAATAGGCAATGCACCTCCACATCAATGTAAACACAGGAGTTTATTGATGGCTGGACAGGTGGCCTAGCAGGTACAATTTGCTCCACCTTCTCTATCATTTGCACAATGAATTGATACATTCCAACACAAGATCTTTGTCCAGGACCTGCAACCATGACAGCAGCATACAACAATCACACCCCATAACTGACTAAATCACACCTACAGGCTCTGCAAACACATGGGCCAAAAACACGCCTCACTAGTGGCTGCAGATGACCCAAAGAGAACATCAGTGTTACATCCATAAAACCTCCCTGGCTGGATAGAACATGCAAATGAATATGCCAAACTATCTGCTGCTGTCAAGTTTTAAAAAGAGCCCTGTGTTCAGGTATGTATGAAGTTGGCTGGCTCCTATAGAATTGTACTAATTTTTCATTTTGAACCATTCATGCCATCTAAAAATAATATGTACAATTACTTCTATTGCAGTAAGAACGAAGCACCTAATTTCAGGATTTCTACAGATTGGAGTTCATATATTTATTTGCAGAATAATAATATTAATAATAATAAGGTTTATTTTATATGGCGTCTTTTAAAGGTAGCTTCTCAAAGTGCTTTAAAAAGGAAAGAAGAAGAAATACACAGGAAAAAACAAAAGAAAAAAGGGACAACTACATGAAAGCTTGTCTATAGAAAAAAGTTTTTAGATTTGATTGGAATGAGCTTGGGGAATATGACTCTCTGATGTTCTTTAGAAATGAATTCCAGAGTTTTGGGGCCATATTCACAAAGAGATACGACGGTGTATCTACAGATACACCATCGTATCTCTGACTTACACTGGTCCTATCTATGCGCCTGATTCATAGAATCAGTTACGCAGAGATAGGGCTTAGATCCGACAGTGTTACAATGTGTTACACTGTCGGATCTTATTTTCGATTTAAAAATGGCGCCGGGGGCGTTCCCGCTGATTTACCTTGAATAATATGTAAATCAGCGAGATACGCAAATTCACGAACGTACGCGGACCCAACGCAGTCTTCTTACGACGTTTCCGTAGCGGCTTTCCCGTCGTATACTTACCCCTGCTTTTATCAGGGGCAGCCAATGTTAAGTATAGCCGGCGTTCCCGCGTCGAATTTGAATTTTCTAACGTCGTTTGCGTACGCCGATTCACAAACACGCGCGTCGCAAGTCACGCTCACGTCGAAACCACTGATGTCCTAGTGACGTCAGTGGGAGCAATGCACGCCGGGAAATTCCCCGGACGGCGCATGCGCATTTAAATCGGCGCGGGAACGCGCCTGATTTAAATAGTACACTCCCCCTAGCCGCGGAATTTGAATTCCGCCGGGGGATTTAGGATCCGCCGCCGCAAGTTTGGAGGTAAGTGGTTTGTGAATTAGCCACTTGCCTCTCAAACTTGCGGGAGCGGATCTTAAATCACGTATCTATAGATCCGCTGATCTACGTGAATCTGGCCTTTGGTGTGTAGCAGGAGAAGGCTCTGTCTCCCATCAAGTGTATGTCAGTCGGGGACACACACAGAAGGCCAGAATTTGAGGAGCAGAGGTTACGGGGGTAAGGGGGGGGGGGGGGGGTAAATAGATATAAGTTCAGACAGATAATGGGGAGCCAAGCCGTGAAGAGCCTTATAGGTAAGCAAGAGGACCTTAATCACTTGCCTACTTGGCACTTTTACCCCGTTACTGCCCAGGCCAATTTTCAGCGCTGTTGCACTTTGAATGACAATTGCGACTATACCCAAACACATTTTTTAGCTTTCTTTTGGTGGTATTTATTCACCACTGGGTTTTTTTTTCTTGGTAAATAAACTAAGAAAGACCAAAAAAAAATAAAAATGTCATAGTTTGTTATACAATTTTGGTAATTTTTCTCCTTCACTGATGAGGCTGCAATGATGGGCACTGGTGAGGCGGCACTGGTGAGGTGGCACTGATGGGTGAAACCAATGAGAAGGCACTGGTGGGCACTGTTGGGACTGCACTGATAATCAGTGCCCTGATTATAAGTGTAAATGTCCCTTTTACAAAAGGCGGTTATAGGCTTTTCTCTTCTCTTCTCTCCTCATGCTGTCAGCAAAAGGAGCGCTAGTCACTGACTTCTGTTTACATCCATGATCAGCTGTGATTGGCCCCGCTGAATGGCTCTTTACCTCAATATGTGACACTGCGATCACAGATCATTTGCGTCCCATTCTATGCAATAGAACCGTTCTAATAGGAGCGATGCATGTCGCTCCGACTTAGAAAAAGGTTCTTGTACGACTTCGGGGGCGGCTCGGGGTGACCTGCATTGACTTCTATACAGAGGTCAGTTTGCAGATCGCCTCTGAAGTCGTCTTTAGTACGCCTTGCGGAGTCGCCCCCAAAGTCGTGCCGTCTAAGTGTGAACCGGCTCTTAGGCTTGGTTCACACTTGTGCGGTGTGAATTCCAGCTCTCTTATCTCTGCAAAGAGATAAGAGAGCTGTTCAGCAGATCATCTCTGTTTTAGCTGCGAATTTGGAGACCTGGGAGAGGGGGAGAAGTGTAGCGAGGAGGAGGAGAGAAATCCTGATGAGAACTGAACACATCTGCGAATCAGATGCGTGCCCATAGAAGATAATGGGACTGAATTTGCACCTGAGCGGCACCGCAATGCCTAGAAAACGCACATGTTTTTTTGGGCAATGCGCAGTGCGAATGCATCGCACATATGTGAACCAGCCTCATTAAAATCAATGTATTTTTATAATGTTATGCAAATTGGATGTGGTTTAAGCCGCAACCAATTTGCAGAGGCGCTTTGCAGTGGTTTTAACCCTTTCTTGGCCGCTAGCGGGGGTAAAAGCGCCCTTCTGGTGGTTGAATAGCGGCACAAAATTGACGGCAAAGCGCCGCTAAAAATAGCATTGCTTTATCGCTGACGCACCCACCGCCCTAGTGTGAAAGGGGCCTTAGAATCACTTTAAGGGGCCAGTTTGGATGCAAACAGCACTTAGCCTTGTACACCATTAGATAAGCCGATCGATATAAAATAAACTATTATATACATTTTTTTCCTCCATAGAAAAAATACTGTGATATAATGATTAAAATAACACAGAGGGAATCACCTGGAAGCCATGTTAATGGATGTTTCGAACACCAGTAACAAAAGTTTAGATGGATTCTACAATGATCTTCGCAGAAAATATCCCAACACATTCACTGTCGCAACTGAGCTGGGCAAAGGAGATGGATCAGTTCATAAACTCCCACGTCTGGATAGAACACCTTCTCCGGCACCACAGGGGATTCTACCCAGTCCCTTTAGCAGTGGTCCTCAGAGATGGACTCCTGACAGTTTCCTGTCCAAGGTGAAGTTACAAAAATTTCAAAATGAGCAGAAACAGGAAGTGGAAACGTTCCCAAGGAATGCAGGCGCTGTCATTGTCCGGGATAAAACCAAACTTGTGCCCATATGGAATAAAAGGGAATACTTGGCTGCTCAGAACCAGGCTTCATTTCATCTGCCAAATCTACACACTCAAGTTCAGCAAAACAAAGCTGAGCTACAAAACAGGCTGAAAGTCAACAATGAGGTGAAGAATATTCAAAGCCCTACAGTAATACTAAGCAAAAAACAAAAACCAGCAGAGATCAGGTCTTCTAATGAAAGTATATCTACTGGAGATCGTTCAGTAGCACCTGCAAATGTTTCCAAGCCTAAGCCTGATGCTTTGGGAACCATCATGAAAGAACTTTTGCCCAGCAAACCTGGAAAGTTAATGACAGACCAGCCCAAGAACAATGACTTCTTATACAGGAATGGTAAATGTGTATCCTAAAAAGTCACTACAATGTATTGATTTTGCCTAGAGAAGTGAAATAAATGATCTATTTTTCCTAAATCTGTAAAGAACCCCATAGAGATGCTTACAATCCAATATACCTAAACATGCACATACAGTGCCTTGAAAAAGTATTCATACCTCTTGAAATGTTTTCACATTTTGTCATGTTACAACCAAAAACTTAAATGTATTATATTGGGATTTTATGTGGTAGACCAGGGGTCTCCAAACTGCAGCCTGAGGGCCAGATGTGGCCCTTTGCTAGCCTTTATCTGGCCCTTTAGGCACTATTCCTCCCACTGATATGAGGCACTATTCAGGAACGATTTCTTCCACTGATAACAATAATGGGATACTATTTCTCCTACTAATAGGGGCAGTACTCTTCCTCCTACTGACCACCAACCCTGAGGCCATATTTATTTTCACTGACGGTGGGCCCAGGACATTTTCTTCTGTGCTGGCCACAATCCGGTCTTTCTAAAGTCTGAAGGACAATATACTGGCCCTTTATTTGAAAAGTTTGGAGACCCCTGTGATAGATCAACACAAAGTGGCACATAAATCTGAAGTAGAAGGAAAATTATAAATAGTTTTAAAATGTTTCTATAAATATTATATTCAAAAAGATTGGCTTGCATTTGTATTCACCCCCCCGAGTCTGAGTTGTGGATCTCTGCAGCTCCTCCATGGGACTTTTGGCTGCTTCTCTGATTAATGCTCTCCTTGCCCGGCCAGTCAGTTTGGTGGACGGCCATTTGTTGGTAGGTTTGCAGTTGTACCATACTCTTTCAATTTTTGGATGATGGATTGAGCAGAGCTCCGTGAGATGTTCAAAGCTTGGGATATTTTTTTATAACCTAACCCTGCTTTAAACTTCTCCACAACTTTATCCCTGACTTGTCTAGTGTGTTCCTTGGCCTTCATTATGCCGTATGTTCACTAAGGTTCTCTAACAAACTTGAAGGGGCTTCACAGCTGTATTTATACTGAGATGAAATTACACACAGGTGGACTCTATTTACTATTTAGGTGACTTCTGAATGCAATTGGTTCCTCCACTTGATTTTAGTTGAGGGTGTTGGATTAAAAGGGTGTTGAATACAAATGCACACCACACTTTTTACATATTTATTTGTAAAAGATTTTGAAAACCATTTATCATTTTTCTTCCGCTTCACAATTATGTCACTTTGTGTTGGTCTATCACATAAAATCCCAATAAAATACATTTACGTTTTTGGTTGTAACATGACAAAATGTGGAAAATTGCAAGGGGTATGAATATTTTTTCAAGGCACTGTATATACTGTAGAACAAGGGTCCCCAAACTTTTTAAACAGAGGGTCAATTCACTGTCCTTAACCACTTAAGGACCAGCCCATGTACATATACGTCCACAATATGGCACTTACAGGCACATGGGCGTACAGGTACGTCCTCGCCTATTAGCGGGTGGGGGGTCCGATCGGGACCCACCCCGCTACATGCGGAGGTCGGGTCCGCTCGGGGAGCGATCCGGGACCACGGCGCGGCTATTTGTTTATAGCCGCTCCGTCGCGATCGCTCCCCGGAGCTGAAGAACGAGGAGAGCCGTGTGTAAACACGGCTTCCCCGTCCTTCACTATGGCGGCGCATCGATCGCGTCATTCCCTTTATAGGGAAGACACGATCGATGACGTCATTCCTACAGCCACACCCCCAAACAGTTGTAAACACATACTAGGTGCACCCTAACTCCTACAGCGCCACCTGTGGTTAACTCCCAAACTGCAACTGTCATTTTCACAATAAAGAATGCAATTTAAATGCATTTTTTGCTGTGAAAATGACAATGGTCCCAAAAATGTGTCAAAATTGTCCGAAGTGTCCGCCATAATGTCGCAGTCACGAAAAAAATTGCTGATCGCCGCCATTAGTAGTAAAAAAAAAATAAAAAATAAAAATGCAATAAAACTATCCCCTATTTTGTAAACACTATAAATTTTGCGCAAACCAATCGATAAACGCTTATTGCGATTTTTTTTACTAAAAATAGGTAGAAGAATACGTATCGGCCTAAACTGAGGAAAAAAAATGTTTTTATATATGTTTTTGGGGGATATTTATTACAGCAAAAAGTAAAAAATATTGCTTTTTTTTCAAAATTGTCGCTCTATTTTTGTTTATAGCGCAAAAACTAAAAACCGCAGATGTGATCAAATACCACCAAAAGAAAGCTCTATTTGTGGGGAAAAAAGGACGCCAATTTTGTTTGGGAGCCACGTCGCACGACCGCGCAATTGTCTGTTAAAGCGACGCAGTCCCGAACTGTAAAAACACCTTTGGTCTTTAGGCTGCATATTGGTCCGGGGCTTAAGTGGTTAAGAAATAATGAGAGCCAGACTGTGGCCAGTGGGAGTAGAAAATGCATTAGCTTCAAGGGAAAGAAACAATACTGCAGGCTCAATGGTCAGTGAGTGATGAATATGCCCCAGAGATGTTGGTCGGTGAGAGTAACAACTATCAAGTGCCTGTGGTCAGTGGAAGGATGAGTAATGCTCCATCATTGGTGTCAGTGGGAGAAATAGTGCCCTATTGTTGGTATAATTTGAAGGAATGGTTCTTCATTATTGGTGTCAGTGGGAGGAATTGTGCCCCATCCTTGCTGTAAGTGGGAGAAATGATGACCCATCACTGGCAACAGTGGGACAAATTGTGCCCCACTGTTGGTGGCAGAGAAGGGAATAGTGCTCCATCAATGGTTTCAGTGATAGGTATTGTGTCCAATTGTTGGTGTAACTGGGAGGTATTGTGTCCCATCATTGGTGTCAGCGGGAGGAACAGTGGCCACTTAAATGCATGCAAAAGACTACATCTGGCCTTTGAGAATGACTGCTCTAGAACATGTTTTTAAAGGCACCAATGAATGTTATTGGATTGTGGGAGGTATCAGGAACACTCTAAATAAAAAACAAGCAAAAGTAAAAAAAAAATATATATATATACACACAAACTGCCAGTGAGTCATATTTAAAGAAAACGCAAACTATCATTTTGGTTTTCATGCTGACTCTTGTATTGAAAACAGAGGTTCACCCATACATAACTATTTTTCCCCATAGCTGATGCTCGTTTTGTCTAGGGGAATCGGCTAGTTGTTTTAAAATATGAGCCGTACTTACCGTTTACGAGATGCATCTTCTCCGCCGCTTCCGGGTATGGGCGTTTCTATTTTGATTGACAGTCTTCTGTGAGGCTTCTAACGGTCGCATCCATCGCGTCACGATTTTCCGAAAGAAGCCGAACGTCGGTGCGCAGGCGCAGTATAGAGCCGCACCGACGTTCGGCTTCTTTCGGCTACTAGTGACGCGATGGATGCGACCGTCGGAAGCCTCTCGGAAGACTGTCAATCAAGAAGGAACGCCCGCTCCCGAAGACCCATACCCGGAAGTGATGGAGAAGATGCATCTCGAAAACAGTAAGTACGGCTCATATTTTAAAACAACTAGCCGATTCCCCTAGACAAAACGAGCATCCATCTAAGGGGAAAAGAGAAAAAAAAACTTAATTGGGTGAACTCCCGCTTGAAGCAAGTATGTCAGCAGTGACCGCTTCAATGTTTCTATTAGAAAATGTTTTTCTTTTTCATTTATTATCATATTAATGTTTGGCTTTCTGCTCTGGTTTTTAAAATGTTTGCATATGGGCAGCATTCCATGTGTCTATAATCCTCCATATAGCAACAAACAACATTATCATTATAATATAACAGACCTATCACTCTCAAACCTTTTTATTATCCTCCTGTTTCTAGGTACTGCTGTATCAGACGATGACTCTGGCGTTTCCATGTGCACACCCATAAAAGTATTCCGGTACAGTATATTGTATATGTTATATAATAGTATACATACACTCTTTCTCGGTTATTTTACTGTATAAAAAAACATATTCTACTACCTAAATTGTGGTTGTAAACCTCAGACATGATATATGAACAAAGCATATCCCTCTTTAGTGAGTACTTGTCTCAATCCAGAGTACTAAGTGTCATTTCTGTATTCTACCTCCTTCCTCACTTCTGACAAGTTTTCCTGACACCAAGAGAAAATTGGAGACAGGAGAGAGAGCTTCAGCTGATTGACAGCCTTAGCTCTGTTCCTGTGTGCTGTGTGAAGGGGGGGGGGGTGTCCCTCCCCTCCCCTCCAATCAGCTCTCAAAGCTCTCCTCACTGATGTAACTTCAGCTCTCCGCCCCCTGCCTTTCAGAGTGGAGAGATCCTGGGTAAATTGTGCACTTTGAATGGCTGTAGGGGAAAGACAGCTGTAAAAAGACAGGTACAATTTACTGTATGTAGGAGGATTTTCATCTTTGTATTTACACTTTTTTTTTTTTTTTTAATCCAACAATTTTTTTTATTTAGTTTGCAGAGGTACAAAGTATGCAAGGTCCCCTTGACATTGCGGGGACAAAATAATAACAAAGGTTAAAACAACCAGTACTCTATAGACAGGAGGTAGAGCCCCCTCCCCCCAAACAGTTTCAAACATCACCATCCCGACAAGTAGCAGTATTTATGCCGCATACACACCATCACTTTATGTGATGAAGAAAAACGACATTTTCTGTGAAGTAAAAAACAACGTTTTTGAAACTTCAATTTTCAAAGACGAAGTTGCCTACACACCATCGTTTTTCTCACAATGTTCTAGCAAAGCGAGGTTACGTTCCACCACGTTTTTCCATTGAAGCTTGCTTCATAAGTAGCTTCTGGGCATGCGCGGATGAAAAAACTTCGTTTTAAACGACGTTTTTGCTACACACGGTCAATTTCTGTGAAGTAAAAGTTGACGTTTTGAAAAACGACACATAAAATTGAAGCATGCTTCAATTTTTTTTGGTAGTTTTTTAGAAGACATAAAACGACGTTTTCCCCCACACACGGTCAATTAAAGTGACGTTTTTAAAAACGTCATTTTTTTTCATCACATAAAATGACCGTGTGTACGCGGCATTACACTTTAAATGCCTCTTTAAAACACATATATTTTATTAATGGTGGTCCATTAAGCAGCACGCAGGCCCAGGCAGGGAATTTTTTCCTCTGATCTAGTGAGCGATATCTCACTCAGGGGCAGGTGAGTGTAAGACTGGAGAGGGGTGGGGGGGGGGGGGGCTAGGTGTATGTAAACCCTAACAAATTATTTTTCCTATTTACTCTCTTTAGGTCTGTTGAATATACAACTGAACATGTTTTGTTATTGTTGATCTGCTTATTCTGCCAAAAATCTTGTGAATTAATAACTTCCTGTACACTTTGCTTGTGTGGCTGTTATCAATTTCCATTGTTCTCAGCAAACCTCAGTGGACTACCAAACACTAGGGGCCAGATTCACGTAGCTCAGCGGATCTATAGATCCGCTCGATCTACGTGAATTAAGATCCGCTCCCGCAAGTTTAGGAGGCAAGTGGCTAATTCACAAACCACTTACCTCCAAACTTGCGACGGCGGATCCTAAATCCCCCGGCGGAATTCAAATTCCGCGGCTAGGGGAGTGTACTATTTAAATCAGGCGCGTTCCCGCGCCGATTTAAATGCGCATGCGCCGTCCGCGAAATTTCCCGGCGTGCATTGCTCCCACTGACGTCGCTAGGACGTCAGTGGTTTCGACGCTTACGTAAACGACGTCCGTCCGTATTCGAGAACGACTTACGCAAACGACGTTAAAAAATTAAAATTTGACGCGGGAACGCCGGCTATACTTAACATTGGCTGCGCCTGATAAAAGAAGGGGTAAGTATACGACGGGTACGCCGCTACGGAAACGTCGTAAGAAGACTGCGTCGGGTCCGCGTAAGTTCGTGAATTTGCGTATCTCGCTGATTTACATATTATTTATCGTAAATCAGCGGGAACGCCCCCGGCGCCATTTTTAAATTGAAAAAAAGATCCGACAGTGTAACACAGTGTAACACTGTAAGATCTTAGTCCTATCTATGCGTATCTGATTCTATGAATCAGGCGCATAGATAGGACCAGTGTAAGTCAGAGATACGATGGTGTATCTGTAGATACACCGTCGTATCTCTTTGTGAATCTGGCCCTTGGGATGAGCTGCCGGTTTGGTCCAAACCCCTGCTTGGACCAGATTGTTATGGTTGTTCAGCGAACTAAGGAACTAAATGAGTATTCATCATTAGGCAGTGCTATTACTACAGCTGAATGTAAAAAAAACAAAAAACTGACGGGGATAAAAACAATGCTATGGATTTTAGGGGAATCCTCAAGCTAAAAACAAGGAAAGAAAGGCTTGGGGCTCCTCCAAAAAATTCATACAAGATCCATTTCCATAAATACAGCCTGTCGAGCGTGCGCCCAACACCCCAGCTTAACCAGGCCACATGCCCTTAACATAGGGAGGGTACCTTGTCAGTTTACTTTTACTTTACATTTTACTTGCCACTTTTATTTTTTTATGTGAGTGAGTAGGGGGGCTTTGGACATGGGGTTTAGTTTTAAAGGGGGTTCCAAATTATAGTAAGCCGTCCGTCCGTAGACCCCCGCAACCAATGACCAGAGTTGTGCGGAAGAGTCCCTTGTCCTCATCAACTATGCACAAGTCCTTCTGCCAAAGAGGTCTCCCTGGGCAAGGTACATTCCCTATGTTAAGGGCATGTGGCCTGGTTCAGTTCAATAAGTGTCCAGATACGCCGTCGTAACTCTGAGTGTGAGGCGTTGCATCTCTGCGCCTGATTCATAGAATCAGATACGCCTCACTGTTGCCTAGATACGAGCGGCGTAAGTCTCTTACGCTGTCGTATCGTGGGGGGCATATTTACGCTGGCCGCTAGGGGCGCTTCCATATATTTCCGCGTCGAATATGCAAATGAGCTAGATATGCCGATTCACGAACATACGTGCGCCAGGCGTATCAAAATACGTCGTTTACGTAAGGCGTCAGACCGGCGTAAAGTTACCCCTCATAAAGCAGGGGTAAGTCATGTTAGGTATGGACGTCGGAAACGTACGAACAGCGTCGTATTTTACGTTGTTTGCGTAAGTCGTCCGTGAATGGGGCTGGGTGTAGGTTACGTTCACGTCGACTAAGCATTGAGCGGGCGTAATTTACTTTGAAAATTCCACGTGGTACTGAGCATGCGCGCGCATGCGCCGTTCTTAAAGCGCGTAATTTACGTGGGGTCACCAATCATTTACATACAACACGACCCCTACCAGCCTAGTTTGAATTAGGCGGGCTTACGCCGGCCCATTTACACTACGCCGCCGTAACTTAGAGCGCAAGTCCTTTCTAAATACGGGACCTGCCGCTCTAAGTTACGGCGGCGTAGTGTATCTGAGATACGCTACGCCCGCCTAACGATAGGCGCTTCTTTGAGAATCTGGGCCTAAGTGTGTAGGCAGTAAAAAAACAGTGCTATTGTGAGATGAGACTAATATCTTTATTCTCATATCTCTAAGGCCAAAAATCAGGAGTCCTCATGATGCTCCCGCTTCAAGTGACATAATTAAAAAATTCTCTGCCAAGCCAAAGGCACACGCTGGACCAATGAAGGCAGATCATACAGTATTACCAGAGAATGTGTAAGTACTTTTTCTTTATACAGCTTGGTGTAGAGGGACTATCTAAATAAAATAAAAAAGTTTCAGCTTTAGGCCCCTTTCACACGGGCGCTCCATTTGCTTCATCCGTTCAGTCACTTTTTTATGTTAGAAAATCGGATTAAAAACGGATCCGGACTTTTACATTCGTTTGTGTACATCAGTTTTCTGACAAATTTAAAAATTTTTGGAACAATTAGAATTCGGTTGAAAATTGATTGACTGATCCAAATTCTATTTGAAGAATAGCTGGTTGCTAAGGAGTGGGCCGACAAAGTGGCTGCCACATCCTTAACAACCAATGACTCTTCAGCTGTCAGCAGGGTTCTCTGCTGACAGCTGAATGTAAGCCAAACAGTTGCCAGCAATTAAAAATTCTGAAAAAACACCAAAGTTTAAAAAAAAATGGCATGGGGTCCCTCCCACAGTCGATACCAGACCCCTATCCGAGCGTGCAGCCCGGCTGTCCAGGAAAGGAGGGGGGTCGAGTGAGCACCCTCTCCTAAACGGAACCAGGCCACATGCCCTTAACATGTTTGGGGGTGCTTTGGGGTATTGGGATCCCCCCTCCAAAGCACATTGTCCCCATGTTGATGAGGACAAGGGCCTCTTAACATTAATTCTGGCCCACTGGTTGTGGGGTGCGGCAGGTGACTTATTGCCATCTGAAAGCCCCCTTTAACAAGGGTGGGCGGGATCTGGGAGCTACAGGGCGGCAGCTGTGTGCCGAAAAACGTATCTATACAGTGCATCCGGAAAGTATTCACAGTGCTTCAATTTTTCCACATTTTGTTATTTTACAGCCTTATTCCCAAATGGATTAAATGCATTATTTTCCTCAAAATTCTAAAAACAATACCCCATAATGACAACGTGAAAGAAGTTTGTTTGAAATCTTTGCAAACGTATAAAAAAAATAATCACATATACATAAGTATTCACAACCTTTGGCTGGGTTCACACTATACTACACAACAGTGGTACAACTTTCATCCTACTTTGCTCTGCGACATCGGTCCTACATTGGTCCTACATCCATCCAACTTTCAGGATACTACTTTGATCTGACTTTGTGATAGTCTAACTTGTTCTTTGACCAATCAAAACAATCCCAGAGTGAGAAAAATTCCTTTTACTGCTGCTGTAATCACAAGTCAGATGTCAAAATTCTGATGGTAAGGGCAAGGAGCCTACTTTGATCCGACTTCAATGATATTCAATGGGCTGAAGTAGGATCAAAGTCGGACCAAAGTAATACAGGGAGCATTTTCAAAGTCGGACCGACTTGTGTCGGACCAGTTAAGGCGGCTCTCATAGGGAAACATTGATTTTCACACGTCATGCGACATGAGTTCCCAATGTCGGAGCCTTTGTCGGACAAGTGTGAACCCGGCCTTTCCCATGACACTCAAAATTGAGCTCAGGTGCATCCTGTTTCCACTGATCATCCTTGAGATGTTTCTTCAACTTGATTGGAGTCCACCTGTGGTAAATTCAGTTGATTGGACATGATTTGGAAACACACACACCTGTCTATATTAGGTCCTACAGTTAACGGTTTGTGCTCTGACATGTACTATACCCTGAAGTCCAAGATATTGTCTGTAAACCTCCAAGACTGGATTATATCACAGCACAGATCTGGGGAAGGGTACAGAAAAATGTCTGCAGCATTGAAGGTCCCAATCAGCACAATGACGTTCATCATCCGTAAATGGACAAAGTTTGGAACCACCAGGACTCTTCCTAGAGCGGCCTGCCCAGCCAAACTGAGCGATCGGGGGGAGTAGGGCCTTCCTTAGTCAGGGAGGTAATCAAGAACCCGATAGTCACTCTGACAGAGCTCCAGTGTTTCTCTGTGAAGAGAGGAGAATAACCATCTCTGCAGCACTCCTCCAATCAGGCCTGTATGGTAGAGTGGCCAGACAGAAGCCACTCCTCAGTAAAAGGCACATGACAGCCAACCTGGAGTTTTCCAAAAGGCACCTGAAGGACTCTCAGACCATGGGAAACAACATTTTCTGGTCTGATGAAACGAAAATCGAACCTGAATGGCAAGCATCGTGTCTGGAGCAAACCAGGCACCGCTCATCACCTGGCCAATACCATCGCTATAGTGAAGCATGGTGGTGGCATCATCATGATGTGGGGATGTTTTTGCAGCAGCAGGAACTGAGAGACAAGTCAGGATTGAGGGAAAGATTAATGCCACAATGTACATCCTTAATGAAAACCAGCTCCAGAGCGCTCTGGACCTCAGACTGGGGCGAAGTTTCATCTTCCAACAGGACAAGGACCCCTAAGCACACAGCCAAGATAACAAAGGAATGGCTACAAGACAACTCTGTGATTGTCCTTGCGTGGCCCAGCCAGAGCCCAGACTTGAACCCAATTAAACATCTTTGGAGAGATCTGAAAATGGCTGTGTACCGACGCTCCCCATCCAACCTGATGGAACTTGAGAGGTCCTGCAAAGAAGAATGGGAGAAACTGCCCAAAAATAGGTGTGTCAAGCTTGTAGCATCATACTCAAAAAGACTTGCGGCTGTAATTGGTGCCAAAGGTACTGCAACAAAGTATTGAGCAAAGGCTTTAAATATTTATGTACCTGTGATTTATTTTTTGTTTTTTATTTTAAATACATTTTCAAAGATTTTAAACATGCTTCTTTCACTTTCTCGTTATAGGGTATTGTTTGTAGAATTTTTACGAAAATAATGAATTTAATAAATTTGGGAATAAATCTGTAACAAAATGTGGAAAAAGTGAAGCAATGTGAATATTTTTCGGATTCAGTGTACTTAGTTCCGGACTTTCTCCTGCAGCGGGCGGGCCACCTCTGCTGTAATAATTCACAGCAGAAGCCGATCTGTGGGTGCCAGGGCACTCAATGTCCTTCGGCAACCGCTGATCATCTGCAATACACACACAAAAACAAACAAACAAACAAGGTATGTCTCAGTTCTGAAAGGGGGGGGGGGATTCTGTGTTCCTGAAAAGCATGGACTAGAATTTATTCCTTCCCCTAGTAAAAGCAGCACACAGTTAACACAAACAAAGGTTAGGTACACAGTTAACCCTTTGATCGCCCCAAGATGTTAGCTCCTTCCCAGCCAGTGTCATTAGTACAGTGACAGTGCACATTTTTAGCACTGTACTACTCACTGTATTAGTGTCACTGGTTCCCAAAACATGCCGAAATTGTCAGTGTCAAAATGCCCACTGCAATATTGCAGTTTTGAAAGGTATGGTCCTTCGCGCTATCAAGTGAATACATTTAATCTAAAAAATAATGTTAAAAATTGCTGCTAGACCTAAAGTGTACACAGTGCACAAAAATTGGTAATGAATAAAAGTGATCAGTGCAACTTTCTAATAGTAAAAGAATTGTATGTATGTGCTAAACTGACTAATATCATATGCAAATATCACTGTGCAAAATAAGCAATATATCAAACTGTGCAAAATAAACAGAATATCAAAATGACTGGGCAAATAAGCAATAAAAAGTCTGAAATAACTCTGATAAGTAAAGTGCTTAAATAACGTCCAGAATAACTTATGTAAACAAATAAATAAAGTGCTGAAGTGGCTGTGATGAACGTAGTGTCAAAAACAGTGTCTTCTATAGAGAATCTTTGTGACTACCACTCAATTCTCTCTGGACTCTTACCTCAGTAAGGAGTATAAATAGCCTTGACAATAGCCTGGGGGAACTGGGGTGGATCTCCCGGTCTTTGAATCCAGTAATGGCCGGTGGTGTCTCTCCAGGTTATGTGTTCCAAATGAGAATGATGGCTTCCAAACTCCCCAGCATGATTTATTCACAGGAATCAGGCATATAAAGGGGATAAAGAAGAATCTCCCTTCGTGCAAAACGTATAATACAACTGATTTATTTAAAAGGCCAAATGGACACTTACAAGGAAAAAGTTAAACAACATCAGAGATGTACAAAATACGGCGTTGCAGACGCCTCTTATCTTTTGTCTCCAACACGGAGACAGGCATTTTCCAGGTAGGCAAAAAACAGATACACAAATTTTAATCAAATGTGTCTCACTCAAAGTGGCAGCCATATTTTTGGTAGTAAAAATATGCTAAAAACAAGGCGGTAATATCACTAAATATAATAAAGCGCAACAGTGCTAAAAACTTAGAGCAATTCAATTGTATAAAAATGTATATATAAAAATGGGGGTCACCGTATCAGTGAGCGAGACTTGTGCAATCTGCAGCGTGCACCCGGCAGTGAAGCCGCAAACTGCCACAGCCCACACTTGCAATGCCGGCGCCACGGAGAGGTGGGGAAGAGGAGCATGGTTTAGGGCAGCTGCATCGCTGGACCGTCGGACAGGTGAGAGGCTGTTTGTTTTGTAGCTGCTGACTTTTAATAAACATAAAAACGAGTGGAACTCCGCTTTATATTACAGTTTACTATGTAGAATATCACTACAGCCACACCTTTGAGAAATACTGCTCTAAACGTTTGTTAGCATTTTGCTATTAACAGTGACATCTACAGGGTAAGAAGAAAAGTAAAACTATACAATCAAAACCATCATTAGGAATACAGTTTCAACTGTTCAGTGTTATAAAAAAAACATCTGTATGTCTAGGTAGTTATTATAGTTTAGTATTTATAAAAAAGTTGTTTGTTGTGAAAGGGAAGTTTTTTAAAATCCGAGTTTTCTTGACAGAACACAAATTGTAAATGTGGGGGAAAGTAGTGAAAAGATTTTCATGAAGAAGAGCGCCATCAACTACGAGAGGATACAACAGAGGCCCAACACAGCAAGGGTGCACTTTGAAGATGAATCGGAACACGAGGCAGAGGTTCGCTACCAAGAAAGACATCTGTTAGACAGAACTCATACAACTAAAATAAGATCGGATATTTTGCCAAAACCTCAGGTAAAGTCTCTGGAAAGGATCAGGACACTTGAATCAGCCGAGACATCTGCCTCACCATCGACTGCTGAAAGGTCAACAACAGCTGGACAAAAGACTGCAAACCTTCCGTACAGACGTCAACCTTTCCCACCAAACGTAGCAAAAAAAGTGTTAATTGATATTCCGAGAAGTGGTCTTCCCAGCAGGCGACCTGTTCCAATGCGGACATCTCAAGCCATGAAGGACAAGCAGTTATCTTCTAGTACTGGCAAGGAGGCCAACAGTCTTGATGGAATCACTATGAGCTTCACCAGTACCAGCCAGGAGTGGAAGGAACAAAATCCAAGTACCTCAGAAAGTAAAGAAGAAATTAAAAGCAATCGCAGCTTTTCATCCCTGGAGACCATTGGCAGCGGAATCACAGAAGGTAACGCGTAACGTTAATGCATATTTGCAGATTTTAGACATGTTGACCAACAGCACATTAGTGTCAAAGCCGCCCTATAGGGAGCACAGGACAGTAAGGGCTTGGTTACATTTCCATTTTGGGGGTGGTAAAACCCCATAGTTTATTGTGGCCCATGACCAGTTACCAAATCATTTACAGTAAGTGGCTCTTAACCACTTAAGGACCGGACCAATATGCTGCTAAATGACCCAAAGGGTTTTTACAATTCAGCACTGCGTCGCTTTAACAGACAATTGCGCGGTCGTGCGACGTGGCTCCCAAACAAAATTGGCGTCCTTTTTTCCCCATAAATAGAGCTTTCTTTTGGTGGTATTTGATCACCTCTGCTGTGTTTATTTTTTGCGCTATAAACAGAAATAGAGCAACAATTTTGAAAAAAATGCAATATTGTTTACTTTTTGCTATAATAAATATCCCCCAAAAACATATATAAAAACAATTTTTTTCCTCAGTTTTGGCCGATACGTATTCTTCTACCTATTTTTGGTAAAAAAAATCGCAATAAGCGTTTATCGATTGGTTTGCGCAAAATTTATAGCGTTTAATAAAAATGCAATAAAACTATCCCCTATTTTGTAATTTTATTTTTTTTACTACTAATGGCGGCGATCAGCGTTTTATTTCGTGACTGCAACATTATGGCGGACACTTCGGACAATTTTGACACATTTTTGGGACTATTGTCATTTTCACAGCAAAAAATGCATTTAAATTGCATTGTTTATTGTGAAAATGACAGTTGCAGTTTGGGAGTTAACCACAGGGGGCGCTGTAGGAGTTAAGGTTCACCTAGTGTGTGTTTACAACTGTAGGGGGGTGTGGCTGTAGGACTGACGTCATCGATCGAGTCTCCCTATAAAAGGGATCACTCGATCGATGCGCCGCCACAGTGAAGCATGGGGAAACCGTGTTTACATACGGCTCTCCCCGTTCTTCAGCTCCGGGGAGCGATCGCGACGGAGCGGCTATAAACGAACAGCCGCGCCGTCGTCCCGGATCGCTCCCCGCGGGAATCCGACCGCCGCATGTAGCGGGGGGGGTCCCGATCGGACCCCTGACCCACGTCTAGGCAGGGACGTACAGGTACGCCAATGTGACTGTACGTGCCATTCTGCCGACGTATATCTACATGCGGCGGTCTGGAAGCGGTTAATCTCTAATAGGTTGAGCAACTCTGATTTAGGGCGCATAGGCCAGCGTGATGCCTAAATATAGCCCTGGTCTGAGTGTGGTCTTGCCAATGTGTACCAATAACCAGACAGAACTTCAATTTCAATGCATTTTGCACCACAGAAATCCCTGAGAAAGGTACACCAAATATGCTTTCTTTTAGAAGAACCATCTCTGACCCTCCTTGTTTATCACCCCTTTCTTAAAGGGTCACTAAAGGAATTTTTTTTTTTAGCTAAATAGCTTCCTTTACCTTACTGCAGTCCTGGTTTCATGTCCTCATTGTTCGTTTTTGCTTTGATGTTGCTGTAATTCCTCTCTATTCTGGACACTTCCTGGTTGTCTGTTTCCTGATCACCACAGTACTGGGAGATTTCTCACTGTGGTGACTAATCAAGGAGGTGTGATTACTGTGTGTCAGCACCAATCCAGTTTAGTTTTACAAAGCATCACTGCCCTCTATTGGCTCTTTGTCTCTGTACATCAGAGAACCAGGAAACAACAGCAAAAACTAAACTAAACTGTAACATTATATGATTGGTTCTTATCTATTTTTAATCATTTTTAAAAGGAATCAGTTAACTATTATGTCTCTATACCCTGTAAACAGTCATTTCAGCAAAATTTCCTTTAGTGACCCTTTAACTCTCTAATAAATGATTTCCTGGTGTCAGTTTGTAGAACTGCTGAATATACAAGTTAGAATATAAATAAAAGATGGTGTTGGACTGATATTTCTGGCCACTATGTAATTACAATACAGATTCAAACCCTTACTGCTGTATGTTCACACAGTTTCCTCTGAACTGACTATAACAACGCTGGAATGGAGAGGTTCTGGATCTTCCATTGGCAGTGAAAGTCACACAAGACCTTCATCTCAAAACCAAACCCTCAATCGAAATCATCCATCATTGGGTAAAAGTAAAACCTGCTATAAATTATTTTTTTCTGCAATTTTTTTTAACTTTTATTTAGAAAAGGAATATGGTAATACAGAAACCACAACATTGGTGAATTATGTATATCTTCATGCAAATTATATGTAGCGCCCTGCTCCTGTTGACCAGGCGCTGCTTTAAATTTAGTGGGAGTCTGGGCTGTTATTTATTTATTTATAAAAATGCTTACTGGGAGCGCAGTCATTACCCAAAGGCCTCGATGCGCTCATAGAACGACATATACAAATACAACCAAAATCTCTTATTACTGTACGATAATGGCTCAATTTGGCTCAAACCAGAGTGATTAAGGGCAATTTAGCCTCTGTTCTAGTCATGGCTGTGCTGAGAGTATCCACCATTGCTCTTCTGGGGGTGTCATTACCACCCCAGGCCAAGGGTGGCAGCAGCAATGTCACGGTGTAGTGGGAGTGGTTGCCCGCTGTGCATGCTGGGGAGGGGTACTTAAGGGACAGACGTCATTGGTGCGGGGTCCGTTCACGCCTCCTGGCCCACCTGGCCTGAGGTGCGTGTTCTGAATCCTAGCTCCGGGACCACGTTGGCCCTGGGCTGCGGCTTCGTCTGGTGGGCCCAGTTGTCTGGCTGGGGCCTGTACTGCAAAGGTGATCCTGTGCTGTCTGTCCTGCGGGAGGAGGCCAATTGATGAAGGAAACCAGGGAAGGACCTATCCTGGAGAGGGCCATGCAAGAGGCTGGTACCTTGGGAGAAGGCCTGGAAACTTCATCGAAGGATGCACCGTACACTGAGAGGCCTAACAGTGTCGCCTGTCGGATCTAAAAGTTCTAAAGAAACAAAGCTAAAGAGATCCGGGTGCTTAATCTTGTGGCAGGGGATTCCGGACCAAAGTGTCTCATCAAGAAAGGAAAGTGGCAGAGACTGTACTTTACTTTGTGCGCCATCCCGGCTGCTAGGCCAGTGAGAGGGACCTACCCGGGTGAGCAATACCCACTCTGGCTAGAGTGGCGACGAGAACTGTTTGCTGGAAACAGGAGTGTTTCCTTATTTGTGACTGTGCACTTGAACCTACCTACCCTTCCACCCCTCATCCTTCTTTTCTACTAAATTTCTGCAAAATAAATCCAAGAAAAATAAGTGCATTGTGTGGATATTGAAATTCTTCAGACTCTCCTTTCACCCTGGACAGCGAGAACATAGAGGTAACGTGCCACCCAAAATATAACCAGCAGCTCCTGCGGGGGTAGTGCTACATATAAATCACATAAGACCAGGGTTTTAACTATGTATTATGGTGCCCAATTCAGTGGCGGTCTAGGTGTAGGGTATCTGCCACCGCCCGTCTCCCACACGGGGGGGGGGGGGGGTAAAGGGTGATCACAGCCATCTGTGTCCCATTATAGTCAGTACCTGTTGTGATGGTATTACAATGATATCCCCGTCAACGTTCCCTTCTTCCCATAACGAAAATCACCCCAATATTCCACGAGGAGGGATATCCCTGGAGTCGCCCAGAAAGCCACACATGCCAAGCTTACTGCTGGAACAAGACAGACTTTAATGGTTTTTCTTCTCAGCTTTTTATACAGTCCAAGACATTGAAGCAACAATGAAATCTCCACCCCCCCTAATCACACACTAAGGCTAATTACTAAAACATTCCAGACAGGTCGGCACCGACCGACAATTATCATGTCTAATCACTGCACATTCCTTAAACAACAAACCACCTTCACACACTGAGTTTCCTAAGCAGACGTTTCGTCTGCTTCCAGTTTGACACCTATTAACACCTCTGAGAATCACTAGGTTGTAGACAGGGTTATCACACAATTAAAGGCCTTTCAAAAGCTAGCCTTATTTAACATATGAACAGTGTTCACAGAGAGAGATGAATCACACATGAACACCTGTTACCTCTAACCCACAGCATTAAGTTAGCAGGGAGAGCATTAGACTGAAGCATATAGGCAAAAAGTCCTTCACACCTGTTCTTTGGATCAAAGTTTTAGTAGCAATAATAATAATAATGGTATTCTTTACAGAATCCTGCTGGGCTATTGTTTTCTGACAAGGGGAAAACAATTCAGTCATCAATTCTGGCAGGTATACCCTCCAGTAGTTAAAAAAAAAAAGACGAAAGGCTGGTTGTACTGAAGTCGTTCAATAGATCGACTTCAGTACAACCAGCCTGCCCATAGATGGATCGGAATTTGGCCATTTCCTGCTTATCTGGCCGAATCTTGATTCGTCCATGGCCAGCCAGAACTATGGTTGGAAATTACTGTATACACGTGACATGACACTAATTACCTACTAAATAAAGTAAGACATCTGCTTGCCTCTGTCTCTGAAGGGCCCGTGTCTTTTGTTAGTGGTTGAGTTGCATGCGATCAATGCAACCTTTACTGTGTTATTCTCCCTGATTCAGTATTTGTTTCATCTGGGTATGACATGCCTCAGAGGTAGTTTTTTTTTATGCAAGTATACAGATTTGATGAAGTGTTTCTTTTATTTTATTTCTTGTTATCTCTGGGATGGTGGAATTCTGAATTGGAATATTTATGAAGCAAGGAGTTCCAGATGACAGATATAACATGTCTGTTATGTCTTCCATAAGGTGGAGAGGTCTCCTTCTACAGCAGAGTGAAGAAGAGCCTTCAAGTGAAGATGAAAATGAGCCCTGACACCAGGATGATGAATGACACTTACCAATCAGAGAGGGATTATTCTGATTCTAGTTCACAGCATTCCAAATCTATGGAGATGGGTCAGGGCTCGGATGTTTCAGTAGAACTTGATAGGTAAGGTCCATTCACAGCACAGAATATCAGCACAGCCTGTTCTCATTGGTGTAATTGTCATTTGTGACATTATAATATGTGAAGGAATTGTCATTACTGTGGGTTGTTGCCATGGACATGATTTCTATGCTTAAAGCCTAAAGTTTCGTTAAAATCAAAAACATAAAAATCAGCACAAGGGACATAGATGGCTGGCCATAGATGATATGATTTTCTTTCCTTCCACTATGGGCCGAGATTTGAACCATCTGTGTCCAGTTTAAAGCTGGACATACATTATACAATTTTCTTGTTCAATTTCCTTTAGTTTTACCTTCAACTATGTGGTGCAGGGGTGAGCCTGATTGCATCAAACTAAAGTGTTTAGGTTTGACCTCATATTATATGGTTTTGGTAAGTCTAAAGTAAAATTGTACAAGAAAATTGTATAATGTATGGCCGGTTTTAGTATGATTTTTCTTCTTTTAGGAGAAATTATCCTCTGTCCTTCCCCTGTGCCTCCCAAATAAAGGGTGTCAGGAGCTCTCATCAAGACAACTCAACTTTGTCTGCCCTTTCCTGTCAGATCCGCCATTCATAGTAGCTATGTTTCAGCCTCAGCAAATGACACAGGGCAGAGGTTTAACTAGAACCTTCAGGGTCCCGATGCAAGAAACCTTTCCACTGATGCCAGGTCCCTTTAGTTTCCTCATTGGACCCTATATTACGGTCCTGCACTGGGCCACCCTACTGCCATCCTGGGGTCCCCCCAAGTGACAGAATGCCAGAACCTGGTCACAAGTGCGACCTGTGCAATCCTGGTAGTTCCGCAACTAGTGTCAGTAGTTTTTTTTAGTTTTGTTGTTTTATTTTATTTTTTATGATTTTATACTATTTTATTTTTATTTATTTTTTAGGACCCCTGTTGGGGGGGCTTTGGTAAAATATAAGGGGTCTAGACTGATGTCTCACTTTTGAGACAGAGAAAGAGACTGAGGGAAAAACAGGAATAGCTCTGTAGACAGCTTCCAGTTCATTCATAAACTGAGGCATAGTAAACACAGTTTACTATGTCTCAGCTATGAATGTATGAAAAAAAACAGCATCAGTGATTGGTACCAATCACTGACTCTGTTCATTGAAGAGGAGGTCCAGGCAAAAAAATAAAACACGTAAAAGTCAGCAGCTACAAATACTGTAGCTGCTGAATCTTAATATTAGGGCGCTTGCCTGTCCAGGGAGCCCACGTAGTCGGCACCTAAGCCGATGTTCGGCTCAATTACCAGGTGCAGCCGCCACCATTCCTGATAAGGTAACTAGGCAGTGAAGCCTTTTGGCTTTACTGCTGGTTCCCTACTGCGAATGTGCAAAGCGCGCTGCACTTTCTAATTGGCCGGGGGGGGGGGGGTATCGAACTTCCGCGGCCCGTCTCCTGGAAGGTGCAAATGTGACACTGGAGGGGGGGGGGGGGAGCATATAAGCGGAAGTTCCAATTTTGGGTGGAACTCTGCTTTAAGACAAGGAAGGGGCTGGTAAATTACACATTTATCGGCCCCTTCCCCACTCTCCATGCAGATAGATCCCCAGCAACAGCCGTTGGGAAATGGGAGGGGAAACTCAGCAGTGCTGTGGAGGGGGGGGGGGTCAGGGGAGCCCACAGGGGCCCAGAGGCAGTAAGACAGGGATAGGGAGGTGGCTGGAGTGGCAGGTGGAGGAACCGATGCCCTCCATTTCCTTCCTGCAGTCATTGAATCTATATGGGAGAGAGAGGAGGAGAAGCGGGCATTTAGCAGATACATGGAGGGATCGGTTTCTTTACATTTCACCGCCCTCTTATCAAGGTGTACAGGGAGGCCACATGGCTTAAATAAATGGTAAACCACTGACCTGGAACAAACATGCAGATCGGTATTTTGATTTACTCTCCAGCCACCCTTTCCATGTTTGTTCCAGAGGCATGTTTCAGAAAGTGTTAACGCCGGGGACAGCCAGGCAATGATCAGCAATGGTTTCCCAGATGCTTCTGTCTATACAAGTTTCTTTTTTATTACCAATAATGCAATAAGTGTGAAGCTCCCTCTAGTCGTAGAAGGAATGGGACTCCAGTATTGGAGGGCACAGAGCTGGGACTCTGGCCGGCAAATGACTCCCCAAGGGACACAAGGCCAGCAGATGACTCAGTCCACCGTACTCACCCTAGAAATGAAATATCACTTTTGTGCAGGCTGACATTTTAAAGATCATACCATTTTTATTAAGCAATGCTTCATTCAACCTGCACAGTCTCAAGAGGCAGGATTTCCCCTTGTAGCTCTACAAAAACACTCCTATGACCTCATATATGAAACATGTTTGAGGTAGGATCTCCATAGTCTTCTCTCCCAGCTCTCAGCTTTAAGAAGCTTTCAGACTGGATTATCTGAAGATAACTAAATTCTTCTTTAGCGCCAAGGATGGCTAATAATAAGCTCAATATGAAGGCTTTAATCAGCTCCTGCAGAAAACGGCTACATTGTGTCAATGGCTTTCTGTGTCATTTTCCACAGTGGAATATAGCCCAGTAATGTGATTCATGATACAGGGGGATTTGGCTTATCCACGATCTGTTTCCACACATAAATTCAGCTTTCAGACTCAGCTCCCGTCTTGTATTTCTTTTTAAGACGAGAAAAAGTTGCATCTCACGGAAAATCAAACCCGCATGGTGCCACTAGTCCCCGCCAGGTTATAATGAGAGAAAACGAAAGCAGCAGTATCAGCCAAGATAGGATGAAGATGGATGCGGAGGCACAGAAAAAGGATAGAGACGTTCCAATGAAGGTGACTTTGTACTGAGATGAAACACACAAGTCTCATTAATATATGTATGAACACACAGACTCTAGGCAAGTTTTAGAGTTACAAATGTACCAGGCTTCTTTTGCTGCAGGCCAAGTGGGAACTATATTGTCTCTGTTCATAGAGCTCACTGAGCTGTACTGGCAGCACCGATGCTTGTGGAAATAGTGCCGTGTGTTATAGTTGGACCCAGGCTGATGTAAGCACTGGGATAGGAAAGCACATTTGCTGAGTAGAGATACATATGCTGGGTTTTCAGTTTTTGATGGAATTGGGTTTTAGAGCAAATGTAAAGCTAACTAAAGAAAAATACTGATCCAAATAGGGAATGCAGGGTGTGCGGGATGCTGCGGCTGAAAAAAGCAGATCCTATGGTGTGTTCCAGGTCATTTAACCTTAACCACTTGCCTACTGTGCACTTATACCCCCTTCCTGACCAGGGCAATTTTTAGCTTTCAGCACTCTCACACTTTGAACGACAATTACGCGGTCATGCAGCACTGTACACATGAAATTTTTATCTTAAATTTATACATTTTGTTCACACAAATGGAGCTTTTATTTGGTGAGGTTTATTCACCATGTTTTTTTTTAATGTGTTGCTAAACAAATGAAAAAAGACCAAAATTTTAAAGAAAACGTTTTTTTTTTTAAGTTTCTGTTTGATGTAAAATTTTGCAAAGAGGTAATTTTTCTTCTACACTGATGTGCGCTGATGGGCACTAATATGCGGGACTGATTGGCATTGGCAGAACTGATGTGCACTGATTGACAGCACTGATAATCTGGAAACTAATGATCCCTTCCCCCCGATTATCAGTGCAGATATCCCCTTTCACACTAGCTGATTACCAGCACTCTCCTCACTCTGTGACATTGTGAGGAAAGGATAACCGGCAAGTGTGTTTACATCGTAATCAGCTGTGATTGGACACAGTTCATCACGTGGTAAAGAGCAATCACAGACCACACCGCAGCGAGTGTGGTTATGGGAGGACGTCGGCAAGTGGTTACTGCTGGCCATAGATGATTTTTTTTTTTTTTGACAGCCAGTCAGCTGATCAAAAAAACAAACAGAATATATCATTCACACATTCAAAGTGGATGGAGGAATCCTCCTTGCTGTGCAGCGGAACTCTTCTGCCACCGGAGTACAGTGATCAGTGCTGCAGCCAATTGGCTGCATGCACTGATCGAACACAAAGTTTCCAACATTCTTTTTCTAAAGGAGTTGACTCCTCTCAAACAGCAATGGCCAAAGATGGTTTATAATTTGGCCAGTCCCTGTTGAACCAGCCACATTTTGATCCATCTATGGCCAGCTCAGGAAGCTGTATTAGGTCATCTGACCTGCAGCAACTCTTCTGTGTGGGCACTAACATTATCATTTGCTTTCATTGTCCTGGTCTCATAACCAGGGACTGTAGTGCTACGTGACCCGCTGTTTGCAAGTGGCAGGTTACTGTTTCCACTGCAGAACCACCCCCACCCTACATTCATAATGGATCAGTATTTTATTTCCTGAAGACCTAAAATCTTTAAAATCAGCCCCCATTCAATTTATCAGTGTCTGTATAATTTCCTGGACAAGATTTCACACACTTATATTCAGAAGACTGATTCATGAGGCTCTGATGCTGACCAATTCTGAGACACTTTCAACCCCATTTTAGTCAGCCTTGGATTGCTAAAAGGACCAAATGAATAAATTCAACCTACCACTTATAGGTTAGTCTGATGAAAATGGTCTGATGGATTTTTCCATCAGTTATTCGATGAAGCTGACTGATGATCAGTCGTGCCTACACACCCTCAGTTAAAAAACGATTGTGTCAGAACGTGGTGACGTAAAACACAACGGCGTGCTAATAAAAATGAAGTTTAATGCTTCCAAGCATGCGTCGACTTGATTCTGAGCATGCGTGGATTTTTAACCGATGGTCGTACACACAGACGATCATTTTTTTCTATAGGTTTTTTATCCATCAGATAATTTTAAAACAAGTTCCTATTTTTTTAACCTATGAATAAATAACCGATGGGGCCCACACACGATCGGTTTGGTCTGATGAAAATGGTCCATCAGACCGTTTTCATCAGACTAACCTATCGTGTGTACGCAGCATAACAGTTTCTCTCAATATGAATTGATCTAAAGCAGTGGCTTCTAAACTTCGGTGCAGGGACCAGATGTGGCCCTTGGCTTGCCTTTATCAGGCCCTTGGAACACAATTTCTCTCACTAATATGAGGCACTATTCTTTCCACTGACATCAATGATGAGGCATTATTCCTCCACTGACACCAAAGATAGGATATTATTATTTTTACTGACACTATCGATGGGGCATTATTCTTTTCACTGATACCATTTTCTACTCCCACGGCCACAGCCCCCCCCCCCCTAAGGTCTAAAGGGCAGCAAACTGGCCCTTTGTTTACAAAGTTTGGAGACCCCTGATCTACAATGTTGGTGGTAGCATTATCTGATCCATGTGATTGTGTTTGTAATTTAAAGCTGGTTAAGAATACCTCAGAACTGTTGCAGGTGGTCGACTGTATTTGTTAGAGTAGAACTGGACACTACATTAAATTCACCTGCTATCCAGTGTAGGTGAGGTGGCTGCTATTAGGAGAAGGAATTAGCAGCTGCTTTCCAATTCCATATGAGTGAGAAGGCTTCATTCTCTACAGTCAGCTCTTTCCACTGGTTCCTCTGCCTGTCTGTTGCTGAGATCATGGAAACATTCCCCACGGGCCATTTCACACGTATACACATGCAATAACACATGTTTCTGCTGCATGCTTTTATTACCATTTTCATGTGTTTAATATGCTCATTACTGGTTGTTATCTACATGTTTTTCTGTTTATTCATTATGCAAAATAAATGAAAGTAATCTCAGAATAGGTATTTTACATGGTGCATATGTGCTATAGACATACAAAGCTGTATAGAACATGAGTGTTTATGTACATTCATTTTAATGGCTCTGCTTAATGTGTGCAAATGCAGAAAAACACTACATGTCCCATACTTTCTAAGCCACAGCTTATAGCTGTCAACCAACCACTTAGGAATAAATGGGATTGCCTCTTGAAATACAATTAGATGCAGCAAAATACATATGTTTCGCTGCAGGGAAACGGACAACACGAACGAGCCCTCGTATAGGAATTCTATTGCATTAAAAACTTTGGATTTCATATGTTACACATTGAGCATTTAATTAATCATTTAAATTATTTTTATTGCTTAATACTAATGTGACTTTATGTTATGTTTTTGCTTTCTTTTGCTGGGTGACAAAGGCCCCGTTTTTGTCTATGAGAATGATGCAGTCTTTAATGAAGAAGGGGCGAGCCAAAAATTACGTGGTCCATGTGCCCTCCCCTCCTTCACTGGAATCCAGGTAATGGGATAAGGAGCAGGAAACTGCAAAATGTTTCTATTTTGGGGGGGGGGGGGTGTTATATTAAAGTCTGTGACCCCACTGCGTAAGAAATTGCACACAATACATTTGGACAAAGAACTTTATTTTTGGTAAAAATAAAAAAAATGGTTAATACATTTATTACGAAGGATTAATATTAATAATTATTATTAAGAGTAATAAACTCAACAGTATTACAGAAAAAACATCAAGCACTGACCAAAAAAAAAGCAGAATATTAAAGAATTCTTCTATAGTCATATACAGTGCCTTGAAAATAGTACTTATACCCCTTGACATTTTCCATATTTTGTCATGGTGCAACCAAAAACGTAAATGTATTTTATTGGGATTTTATGTGATAGAACAACACAAAGTGGTACATAATTGTGAAGTGAGAGGAAAATGATAAATGTTTTTCAACATTCTTTACAAATAATATGTGAAAAGTGTGGTTTACATTTGTATTCAGCCCCCCTGAGTCAACACTTTGTAGAACCAACTTTCTCTGCAACTACAGCTGCAAATCTTTTTGGGGATGTCTCTACCAGCTTTGCACATCTTAGAGAGTAAACCTTTGCCTATTCCTCTTTGCAAAATAGCTCAAGCTCCATCAGATTGGATGGAGAGCGTCCGTGAACAGCAATTTTCAGGTCTTGCCACAGATTCTCAATTGGATTTAGGTCTGGACTTTGGCTAGGCCATTCTAACACATGAATATGCTTTGATCTAAACCAGGGATATGCAATTAGCGGACCTCCAGATGTTGCAGAACTACAATTCTCATGAGGCATAGCAAGACTCTGACAGCCACAAGCATGAACCCAGAGGCAGAGGCATGATGGGACTTGTAGTTTTGCAACAGCTGGAGGTCCGCTAATTGCTTTGCCCTGATCTAAACTATTCCATTGTAGCTCTGGCTGTATGTTTAGGGCCATTGCCCTGCTGGAAGGTGAACCTCCACCCCAGTCTCAAGTCTTTTGCAGACTCTAACAGGTTTTCTTATAAGATTGCCCTGTATTTGGCTCCATCCATCTTCCCATCAACTCTGACCACCTTCCTGCTGGAAAAAAGCATCCCCACAACATTATGCTGCCACCACCATGTTTCACGGTGGGGATGGTGTGTTCAGGGTGATGTGCAGTGTTAGTTTTCCACCACACATAATGCTTTGCTTTTAGACCAAAAAGTTCAATTTTGGTCTCATCTGACCAGAGCACCTTCTTCCACATGTTTGCTGTGTCCCGCACATGGCTTCTCGCAAACTGCAAACAGGACTTCTTATGGCTTTCTTTCAACAATGGCTTTCTTCTTCCCACTCTTCCATAAAGGACAGATTTGTGGAGTGCACTACTAATAGTTGTCCTGTGGACAGATTCTCCCACCTGAGCTGTGTATCTCTGCAGCTCCTCCAGAGTTATTTCTATGATTAATGTTCTCCTTGCCCGGCCTGTCAGTTTAGGTTGACGGCCATGTCTGGGTAGGTTTGCAGTTGTGCCATACTCTTTCCATTTTCCGATGATGGATTGAACAGTGCTCCGTGAGATGTTCAAAGCTTGGGATATTTTTTTATAACCTAACCCTGCTTTAAACTTCTCCACAACTTTATCCCTGACCTGTCTGGTGTGTTCCTTGGCCTTCATGATGCTGTTTGTTCACTAAGGTTCTCTAACAAACCTCTCTATTTTTCTAATTTGGTGACTTCTGAAGGCAATTGGTTCCACTAGATTTTAGTTAGGGTTATCAGAGTAAAGGGGGGCTGAATACAAATGCACGCCACACTTTTCAGAAATTTATTTGTAAAAAATGTTGAAAACCATTTATCATTTTCCTTCTATTTCACAACTATGTGCCACTTTGTGTTGGTCTATCACATAAAATCCCAATAAAATACATTTACGTTTTTGTATGTAACATGACAAAATGTGAAAAATTTCAAGGGGTATGAACACTTTTTCAAGGCACTGTGCATGTAAAATAACAAAGGGAATCTGTATGTAGTACCTCCTACTCAAAATACCATAGCTGAGCAGGTTCTAATAAACAACAAAGACATCTCTACTTTTAGAACCAATGGGAATCTTTCATCCTGTGGATCACAGAGCCGTCATAGTTCATTATTGAGTCAAAGATTCTACTGACTACAAGTGATTTTAAAGAAAGGAATAAGTATAAATACAAGGGTTGCTTGAATAGGTATCAGAAAAGTCAGCAGTCCATATCTACATACTTAGTGACTTGATGCACTGAAGTCAGAGGGGTAGCCAGGCAAACAAGCATTTTCTGAGTGTCTGTGTTCCCCTCATGATAGGAGCAAAATGGATAACAGAATGGAAAGTAGGCATGTAGAGATGTCTAACTGTGTGCTGATATGTTGTTTGGCCTAGCACAGTGCCACTGAAAAGCAAGGTGAGCAAAGACACAAAATGATTCAGGATATTTGCATTAAAAGTTTATTTAATTTCCAATAAGCAATCCACTCAACTTCAGAAACTGAGATAAAATGTATAGACAGTAGAAATTATAGAAAAATGTGTTAAATTGTCTTAAAATGAAGCAAGTATAAAAGCTGCCACGGATGTGGGTTGCTTATTATTAGCCATCCATGTATAGAAAGGCATCCAAAGAGGGAAAGCACACACCAAGTGGATTACTCTTGATAAGCCTATAGAAGGCTATATTTAAAAACCTCCATGTGGAGTTCATATTTGTTTGGTGCTGAATAAAAGGGACAGCTTGTGTAAAAAACATTTTTTTACTCATCTGGAAATGCCTGTTGCTATGCAGTCCCACGAAATCTGCCTTTGAAATCACCTAGGATTCTGACATCATTACCCTCTAATGCTCCTGGGAAATGTGTGTCATCATTTCCCAGGATGCAGTGCGCTGTCCAATTATCACTCCCCATCCAAGACTTTCAGGAAGTAAGTGCTTGTAGGCTTCACAATGCCCACAAGCAAAATGACAACGGTGTAGACCTAGTTTTATAAACAATCTTTTTTGAATATCTATGCGGATCGGCAGCGGATTGTAAAATAGTAAGTGACCGGATTTATATTAAAAAAAACGCAAGATTAAAGGACATACATTTAAAAAATGCTAATTGTGGTTGGAACTCCACTTTAAGGATACCAATAATATTTCAGGCCATCATCCGGTCAACCAGCAATTTCTGGCTCACGTGTCAATAAGGTGAAAAGAGACCAGGTCACAGAACGAGCATCTGCCAGAACTCTAGCAGTACAATCTGATTCTAGCCGCCTGGTCGAGCTGCAGCGCCCAAAGACTGGATTCAGCGGTCTGTATCTTGCTCAGAGGATCAAGAATCACCATACAGGTAAGAGAAAAATCTCTATAACTTAAAAAAGTAACTTCTTTTCTTTCTGACCTGTAGAGGGACACAGGAATTTAGAGTTATAGAGGAATACTGATGCTTACAGAAGTATTGAACACTGTCAGACAGAAAAATTGAAGGTCAGCCTGTAAAACCCGTTCTTTATCCAGCATGCTTGTTTTTCGTTGACATTATAGAAGGTAGGGTCACATTTCCTCAGCTCTCCTGAGAAAAGTCAATTATTTTACTAGCCTACTCTAATTTTCTTTGTGGAATCTTTTCCCCTGTAACTTCAATCAACATTCCTTGCTACACCACTGCTTTAGCTGGTCTCTTCATAGGAACTATCTGAACCAAATTTCCTCTGCACTAGTTTTGGAGGCCATACCCAGGCCCTGCTGTACAGGAGAGTGACATGGAAATTTAGGCAACTCCTATCCTCATATTGATTAGTAGTTCCAAATTAAAAACTTCTGCAGTAGGGAACAAACACAAAAGATACACTCTGCGGCCCGGATTCACTTATCTTTGTGCGGGCGTAACGTATCCTATTTACTTTACGCCTCCGCAACTTTGACAGGCAAGTGCTGTATTCTCAAACCAAAGTTGCGGCGGCGTAGCGTAAATAGGCCGGCGTAAGCCCGCCTAATTCAAATGGGGTAGATGTGGGCGTGTGCTATGTAAATTAAATGTGACCCCACGTAAATGACGCTTTTTACGAACAGCGCATGCACCGTCTGTGAAAGTATCCCAGTACGCATGCTCCAAATTAACCCGCAAGAAGCCAATGCTTTCGACGTGAACGTAAATGACGCCCAGCCCTATTCGCGAATGACTTACGCAAATGACGTAAAATTTTCAAAATTAGAAGCGGGAACGACGTCCATACTTAACATTGGTACGCCTTAATGTACGCCTCATATAGCAGGGGTAACTTTACGCCGGGAAAAGCCTAACGTAAATGGTGTATCCGTACTGCGTCGGCCGGGCGTACGTTCGTGAATTTAAAAAACAAAAAACTGAGCCAAACTAAAATTAATAATAAACCCCCTACTTAAAAAAAGCAGAGATTAGCAGGAAGTCCAAAAAAGTCCTTATGCTCATATGCAGAGGCTACTGATGTAATTTTCAAAACATTCAAAGACATTGGTTCCTTAAGATGTTGCTAGTGCTGAAAAGGTGGGTCTTTCAATCACCCGGTGACATGCATACATATCGTGAAGTCCCTCCACCGAGAAAATGAGCCTCTTACCAGATGGCAAGTAACCAGAGCAGTTGGCTATAGCCCAGCCACGGCCTTTGGGTTCCTCAGGGACCACAGGTAAAAAGCCAGCAGCGTCACGACCGTTTTGAAATCAATCGCTCCAATGCAGGATTTGTATAAAAGAAAGGACGCGTTTCGTCACAAAGGGGACGTTCTCAATAGCCCCATTGAGAACGTCCCCTTTGTGACGAAACGCGTTTGGGAGGCTACGCCAGTGACGTCACCACGCTCGGGAGGAGGGCTCCTGTATGCCGGCCGGCATTTATATTTTAAAACACCTGCTGTTTTTATTTCATCTTGCTGTAAGTACATTACTTTTTATTAAATTCTGTTACCCAACGGTATTACGCTATATGCGTCCTTTCTTTTATACAAATCCTGCATTGGAGCGATTGATTTCAAAACGGTCGTGACGCTGCTGGCTTTTTACCTGTGGTCCCTGAGGAACCCAAAGGCCGTGGCTGGGCTATAGCCAACTGCTCTGGTTACTTGCCATCTGGTAAGAGGCTCATTTTCTCGGTGGAGGGACTTCACGATATGTATGCATGTCACCGGGTGATTGAAAGACCCACCTTTTCAGCACTAGCAACATCTTAAGGAACCAATGTCTTTGAATGTTTTGAAAATTACATCAGTAGCCTCTGCATATGAGCATAAGGACTTTTTTGGACTTCCTGCTAATCTCTGCTTTTTTTAAGTAGGGGGTTTATTATTAATTTTAGTTTGGCGCAGTTTTTCGTTTTTTATGTTTATTGTGTACTTCGCACGTTAGCTGCTGCCTTAAGATCATTGTGTTGTAGCGCAGTTTTTTGTTTTTCCTTGTACGTTTGTGAATTGGCGTATCTAGCTGATTTACATATTTCTAGGCGTAAATCAGCGTACACGCCCCTAGCGGCCAGCAGAAATATGCAGTTAAGATACGACGACGTAAGAGACTTACGCCGGTCGGATCTAATACAAATCTATGCGTAACTGATTCTAAGAATCAGGCGCATAGATACGACGGCTCGGACTCAGAGTTACGACGGCGTATCTGGAGATACGCCGGCGTAACTCGTAAGAGAATCCGGGCCTGCATCTTTCCAAATAACTGTTCTGCTTTATTAAGATGCAATTGAAGGTTTTTATTCACCTGTAGCGCTACCCCCGGAGGAGCCGCTGGTTAGATTTGGGACGGCATTTTTAAGTTACCTCTGTGATGTGTCTAGGGGTGATGATGAAGATGAGAGCAGTAACGGAATGTCCAGACAGTTGGTTGACGTTTTTCAATGCTTTATTTCTGGTCCAACACGACCAACAGTCAACTTGAGGTAGACAGCATAGGTTGGTGAAAGAAGAATAACCTTTGCAGATTCAGGCTATGGATAGGAAAGCAGTCCTGCCTCCAACAATTATGATTGTCACATCGCCACTCCAGCCGGAGTGCGTAAAGTGCCCCTGGACAGACCTCCCTCACAGGCCTGGCAGCCAGAGCGTCACTTAGAACTTCTGGGAAGGAACAAGTCTCTGCCACAGACTTGGCTCTAATATAATTGAGATTTTAGGATGAAACCTCTGCCACAGGCCTGGTGCTTGAACGTTTGGATAATAGACCGAATCCTCCCAGTGTATAATTTGGGGCCACTGACTGACAGTTTGCCACATACAACCTGCCAGTGTCCGGTCACCCAGATCCCCAATGGTTCGTTCAAGCCCTATTGGATCACCTGCCTCCGGGTTTTCCTCAGGCCGATCCCCCACTGAACAGCACAACTCGCTTGGGATCTTCTCAATAGAGATGGGGGATCCAGCAAGTCACTGGGGCCCCTTAGCAGCATCAGTTGCTCCGGGCCATGAGGGCGCAGAGTCAGGAACTCCGTGTAGCTTGTGCGCCCCGGCCCGATAGGCCATGTCGCCGGGGCCCATGATGTGCGCACACTCTAAAGGTGGGTACCGCACCTGGAACCAGGAACCTGCGAAGAACGTGCAGCAATGGCCTCCGCCACAGAAATACCCCTCCTCAGCATGCTCCGCGAGGGAAAACCCCTCTAATTGGCCGCTGGGGAGAAGTGGCTCTGCCCGGACCCCTCTGGTGCCCCCTAACATCCAGAGATGAAATGGCCTCTCTGGAGAACAGAATGACCCACAGAACAGTTCAAGGTTGGCGACAGCCAAATTTAGATAAATCAAACACAGATGAGAGCAAATAAGTCTCTCATCCCACTAAATTTAACATAGGACCTGTACTGATAAGTACACAGGCGCTACACACATGATTACGTAGGTATCACATTAATATTACAATTGTACGCAGGCCTGGATTTACTCCCTTTGCCGCCCCAAGGCCGGGTCATTCACAGACACTCGTATCGCATGTCTGCCGCCCACACGTGACCTATTCAGCCAATCATAGGCTGAATAGGTACATCTGCTGCTCATCGCTGAGCTCGGCTCAGAGGCAGAGCGCACAGGCATTACTGTGTGTGACAATGAACTACTGATGGCGGGCGCGAGAATTGTGTTGCACTGGATGCACTTCTGCGATTGGTGGGTGTAAACCTTGTGCTGATGAAAAAAAAGTGTCAAATTTGTTGTTCTCTCCTCCTGCCGCGGGATGACAAGTGGTGGGGGGCGCCACCCCTGCACTCACTGCCGCCCTGAGGCCTGTCCTCGGTGGCCTTGTCTGGAATCCGACCCTGATTGTACGTTTATGGTAACAAGGGGCGTAACATAGGCAGACTAATTATAATCAGGACTCGAAAGAATGCAAACATGTAATGAAAATATTATTAGTGCCGTGTGCACAGAGAGGGCAGAGTGCAATACATACAAAATAGAATACAATTATATACAGAACTTACAAATTTCCTTTACAAGAGCTAGCCTGAATGTTACCTTTTGGACACTGACCTCTACATTGTTGCACTTTCCAGACCTGAGTGGACTGTGTTAGTTAGCTGTGATGTGCTTCCCAGGTCTAGAGCTGTAGCCCCAAGTGTCACCCTGTCTCTGAAGACCCCCTTTGTGGGTAAGGCCGTTTTGGCTAAAACACAGGGAATTACCTCATTGTTTACACCACTGAGCACCTTTTCAATTTCCCACCACTGATGGTTTCACAATGATAGGGGTTAAAGCACTGATGTCACCCGCTGAGTGCAGTTACACATTCACTCTGTAAAGCACCATCTTTCTGCTGCTGCATGTCAAGTGCCCAATGAATCTCCAGTCTGATCCTACTGTCCGCCTACAATGACCTAGTGGCCTCCAGCTGCTTAAAAACCCTCCGCAGAACCAGCTGCCTGGGTTTGTGAGTACCGGAGGCCTTGCCTCGTTTTGGGTCTAGTTACATTACTGCTGCAAGAAAGCAATAGGTCGTTTGTAAGACTGAGAGGACAGTCCCACTGCCAAGGGGGGACTCAGCCTATACTTCCCTAGTGGTTCAGAGAACCTGAGCCCCCTATTGTTTTAGGGTCATCATCCCCAGAGTCCTCCCCAGCTCCATTGGGTGGTGCCAAGGCCTCCCACAGATCCACAATGGCCTCTATGTCCAGTTGAGACTTTTTGGACAGATGTGCTCAGTTATTGGGGCGTCCCACCCGCAGAGACTCTAATGCCGCGTACACACGCTCAGAATTTCCAACAACAAATGTTCGATGGGAGCTTTTGGTTGAAAAATCCGACCGTGTGTAGGCCCCATCGGACATTTTCTGTCGGAATTTCCGACAACAAAAATTTGAGAGCTGGTTCTCAAATTTTCCAACAACAAAATCCGTTCTCGTAAATTCCGATCGTGTGTGGACAATTCTGACGCACAAAATTCCACGCATCCTCTGAATCAAGTACGAGACAGAAGCGCTCAGTCTGGTAAAACTAGCGTTCGTAATGGAGATAGCACATTCGTCACGCTGTAACAGACTGAAAAGCATGAGGCTGAAAAGCGCGAATCATCTCTCACCAAACTTCTACTAACACAACTGGTATTGAACTTCCCTTTTCTAGTGCCGTTGTACGTCACCGTGTTCTTGAAGTTTCGGAATTTACAACATTTGTGTGACCGTGTGTATGCAAGACAAGTTTGAGCCAACATCCGTCAGAAATGTATCCACGATTTTTTTGTCAGAATGTCCGATCGTGTAGCGGCATTAGCTTCATTTGGCTCTGTTCTGTTTAAAATGCCATAACCTGTACTGAAATCTCTTTATCATCTGCCAATTCAGAATAATCCAGAGACAGCTTAACTCTCCTATAAGACACAGAAGTTGAATCCAATACAGTTTTAATTTTTAGAGTACAGTACAAAGGATGTTTTTCCAGTCTCTAAGACCCCTTTCACACTGAAGCGTTTTTACAGTGTTTTAGCGTTAAAACGAGCGCTCTTAAAACGCTCATAAAACGCTCTCCATGCATCTCAATGGTCCCTTTCACACCGAGTCCTGCAAGCAGCATCATTGGAGCAGCTTTTGAGCGCTGAAAAAAATGCTCCAAAAACGCCCCTCTCCATTTAAATGAATTGAAAGCACTGTAAAAACGCCTTACCCTTTCACACTGAGGCGTTGAACTGGCGGGGCGTTGAGAAAAGTCCTGCAAGCGGCATCTTTGGCCCCGTACAGACGACCGAACATGTCTGCTGAAACTGGTCCGTGGACCAGTTTCAGCAGACATGTTCGGTCGTCTGTACAGCCGAGCGGACAGGATTCCACCGTACATTTGCCCGCAGGGCCTTTTTCGAGCGGGCAAATATTTCTAAACATGATTAGAAACATGCCAGCTGGAATCCTGTCCGTCGGACATGTTCGGTCGTCTGTACAGACCTACCGTACATGTCCGAGCGGGCCGCCATCCCTCGCATGCGTCGAATGACTTAGACGCATGCGTGGAAGCATTGAACTGCCAGGGCCGCGCACGTCGCCGCGTCATCGTCGTGGCGACGGCGCGGCCTCGTCGCCGTGTATTGAGTACGCGCGGATTTCTGTATGATGGTGTGTACAGCCATCATACAGAAATCTCCAGGCAGACATGTATGCTGAAAACGGTCCGGCGGTTTGCTCGTCTGTACGGGGCCTTAGGAGCAGCTTTTGAGCGCTGAAAAAAACGCTCCAAAAACGCCCCTCTCCATTGAAATGAATTGAAAAGCGCTGTAAAAACGCCTTACCCTTTCACACCAAGGCACTGCAAAAATGCCCTAAAACTTTAGGGTCTTAGTGGTGCTTTACCAGCACATTGGGATTGCAGATGAGGCTTCGCTCGAATAACGCTGTAATAATGCTGTAATAACGCTCGAAAAACGCCCCAGTGTGAAAGGGGCCTTAAAGTGTAAAAAGACAATTATCTTCCAGCTATAAAGACTTGGGACTAACTTAGGGAACATAGAAGAAGAAGAAAGGAACATCTGTACCATGTAGCACAGAATGGGAGGGGAGGGCAGAAGGAAATACCAATGAACATAACAAGCTGCTGTAGCTTTGAACTACCATTAGATGTCAGCATAGATCAGAATACTAAAAACAATAATGCAATACATAGCAGTAGCAGAAATGTACATAATTTGTGGGACACAACAGATGCCTTTCCATTAAAGGTCGGTCACTGACCCCCCCATAGGTCTTAGATCAGCCCAGGTTTTTTATTCCTGTAACAATCAAATACCTAGATTTAGGTACGGCGGCGCATCTTTTCGGCGGCGTAGCGTATCGTATTTACGCTACGCCGCCGTAAGTCAGAGAGGCAAGTGCTGTATTCACAAAGCACTTGCCTCCTAACTTACGGCGGCGTAGCGTAAATGGGGCCGGCTTAAGCGCGCCTAATTCAAATGAGGATGAGAGGGGCATGTTTTATGTAAATGATTGGTGACCCGACGTGATTGACGTTTTTTACGAACGGCGCATGCGCCGTCCGTGTACATATCCCAGTGTGCATTGCTCCAAAGTACGCCGCAAGGACGCATTGGTTTCGACGTGAACGTAAATTACGTCCAGCCCCATTCACGAACGACTTACGCAAACGATGTAAAATTTTCAAATTTTGACACGGGAACGACGGCCATACTTAACATTGACTAGGCCAACGATAAAAATAATAATAAAAAAAAAAGAGTGGAGTAGAGTGGGCTGCCATCCACCCGCTCCACTCATTGTGGCCGGTGACCGGTTACCAAGTCGCTTAAGTGGCCCTTGCTCTTCAAAAGGTTGGGAACCCCTGACCTAGGTGTTGCAATGCCTTTGTCTCTGACCAAGAATGAGAGTCTTCTCTGCAACAGGACAAGTTACCTGATCCCTACACTGGAAGTACTATTTTCAACAGCACTGGTGTACCCTGAAGACAATGCATTGGAACTTGGCTTTCCTCAACCAGTAGTGTAAGGAAGCTTCAGTGTGTTCCAGTATGAAAAGACCTGTGTATGTGCTTGTTTCTGGGCATAAGTTAACCAGATGTATATTAGTCCGCATGCACGGATGTATTAGCATACACACTAAGCATGTGCATAGGCACACATGCACACTTGACACTGGTGTTGGTGTCAAATGGCCCATATAAGCTGGAGTGTGACATGGACAGATGGGCGGTCTTCAAGTGATTCTGAAGGCTAGACATTTTTCCCCCTTAACGCATTCCCTGTATTAAAGTAAAACATTTTCCCAATAGTTGTATTGCCCCCTCACCTCCCTTTATACTTGCTTGAGTCCTATCTCAATCCAGTGTTGTGCCTGTCTGCACTGGCACTGGTCTCTTCCTCTCTCTCCTTCCTCACACGCTCAAAGACACCAATGGGAGCCACTGGCTCCTGCTGCTGTCAATCAAATTCTGTAAGGATGCGGAGCCAAGCCGTGCTGTTAGTCAAGGGTGGCACACAGCCTGGCTCAGGAGTGAACCTGCAGGTGTGCCATCATAGGAGCCAAGAGGGCTGGTGAGGAAGGTTTCAGGCTAATCCTCATGCTCTTTTTCATCTGCGTGGCAGGTAGAAAATATTGATGTACGGCTCTGTGCCCCCTTCGACTGTCAGAAAGCAGAAAAGGCTGGATTCCTCCTGCAGGTTCCCCCATTAGAGAAAGAGTACATCTGGAGGACTTTGTGGGACCTGCTGGCCTGGAAATTCAGTATATTCTCCTTCTAGAGCTGTTCTCTGCTCAAGGTTAGGCAGGGTCTGTAGGTTTATTCTGTCAGGCCCCTGAGACACATTTGAGTGTTGAGTGGATGGTTGTTTATTCATCCTCATTTTATTTTGGTGGTTCCCTTGTACCAATCTGGGGTTGTTTTGCCTACTCTTGGGAAAGGGGTTCTTATCATGTAGCGTATGCCTTTGTGAGATTGTATCAGTCTCGGGAGACATTTCATAACCTTTGTGCTGATATAGTTCTTAAATTCTTGGAGATCTCATGAGCGAGATTTTGTGTGACCATGTGTATGCAAGGCAGGCTTGAGAGGAAGTCCGTTGGGAAAACCGCTCATGTGCACAGGACATCAGCTGTACCTGATGAGGAGAGAAAGAACAAGTTTTTTCTTACAGAGAATCTCTTTCTGTTAGTTTCCAGGAATTGCCTCTCACCATCAGCCAGACATCCCCCAAAGATTTTTTTGAACTCAGAGCAACACTGTCAATCTCTAAAGGGCATTTAACGGTCTGGAAGCCTATATTATATTGCTTGTCTGTAACTATTACCATTCTGCCTGAGCAAGCTGTGTAAACTATTACTCATACTGCGCCACGTCTGCGAACTGTCTTGCCTCAGTTGCAATTCAATTTCTATATCATAGAGTAATATTTAAAAGCATCAATGTAGTATTGACTCCTCCAAATTCTTTAGTATGCTTGGTAAGACCGGCCTACATGCTGGGTAGAGGAGGGGTTATACAGGGCTGGCCTATAATTTTTGTGTTTGCCAGTTTGCCAATTCTCCTGTATGCAGTAGTATAACCCAACTGTGTCTTAATTTCTGAGTCCTTGAAATAGACTCCAAGAAATTGATTAGTAAAAAAAATCTTATTTTTAGATCTACATAACTATCAGAGCAACCTGGATATGTTTCTACACAGTAGTTTTGGTATAGAGGGTATATCACTTTTAAAATGCTGCTGTTGCAAGTTTTCTAATAAACTGTACTGGGGAAAAAGGACTATTTCAGATTTAGCTCTTCCCATAGACACAGCTAGGCTCTTAGCTGATGTCATAAGGACTTCATATGGTGTCCAAAATAGAAATCAGAGTATACAGTGCAGCATGATTAAAATACATTCAGAATAGAAGCAAAAACACTTGAGTAAGCGTTTTGCTTCTATTCTGACTGTATTTTATTAATGCTGCACTTTTTACTCTGATTTCTATTTTGGACACCATATGAAGTCCATATGACATAAGACATCAGTTAAGAGCCTAGCTGTGTCTAAAAAAACAAGTAAGCAAAAAACAAATTCAAGTACTGTATTTATTGGCGTATAACGCTCACTTTTTTACCCTGAAAATAGAGGGTAAACTGTGCCTGCGTGTATTACGCAGGGGGCTGTGGAAAGTTTTTTCCCTGAAACTTCCCTCTTAAAGTTAGGGTGCGTGTTATATGCCTGTGCGTCTTATACGCCAATAAATACGGTATATTCAGTCGGTGCTATACACCCATATAACACAGAGTGTTATGTCAAAATCGAGACTATTCCTGAAATTATATTCAGCATATCAATCAAAGCCAGATAATATCACAATACAATCCCCATAGGGTAAGTGATGAGGCAAATGGAGTCATTTAGAGGTGATCTCAATGTGCTGTGCAGTCCACACTGTACTGTGTCTGTAAATCAAGTAGCGAATAATGGCGAGGGGACAAGAGAGCAGTAAGGTAGAAGTTAACCAAGGGGACCACGCTTTTCGATTTTTTTTTGGGTAGCCCATATGCTGGTACATCAGTCTCTCTCTCTCTCCATTGACAGCACTTTGCCATTGAGCAAATGTGGGAGGACAAGGGGACAACCTCTTTTGGGCTATACGTTTGCGGGCAAGGAAAAAGATGCGTATGAGCATTAACCTTGATGCCGGTGGCATAAGATCCTTAGGGAAGATGCTTAAGATTGCTATCTTGGAATCTGGTGATAATGAGATGGAGTATAACTCTTGAGCTGCCTGAAAAATACCAGTCCAGTATCTGAAAAGCCTCAGACAATGCCAAGCATAGGAATTAAAGAGCTGTCAGGGCCAGAGCAAATCTGCTACTTTGCATTCCAGGATTATTACAGCTCCTTGTATACTTCTGGGCCAATCTGATGTAAGTCCTGCAGGTCTCAGACCTCAGCGCTAAGGCTTTGTCTCCACCTCCCTATCCTCCTGGCTATTCGCAACATGCCCAGAAGTACAGAGGGAGCTATAATAATCCCGGCATGTAAACTTGCAGCTTTGCAGGATGTAGAAGAAGGTGTACAGGACAGGGGGTGGCTTTCAAGGCAAAGGAGCATTTATTAGCTTTACAACCTCATGCATACGGAGTGTTCATGTGCGTGAAATCTCAGAATTCAGCTTCCAGTCCTACTGATAACAGACTGTCAAAATCTTTGATAGGCTCGCGTTTAGGGTCATATGTGTTCAGGGACATATTCCCGGAATGCGGAATTCTGGCATTACAGGCATACGTTCTTGAACGCATGAGGCCCTAAGCGCAAGTACCACACAGCATCCAGCCATGTCAAGCCGCTGTTTATTTTAGCCTGTCCCAGATTCTGACAGACTGCTGGCAGCGGGGCTAGACACTCTACCCAGTGGCCCCAGTTGGGGGGGGGGGGGTTTGGCGTACTCTGACACACACTAATTCAAAGACATTGTTAAAAAATACTGTTGAGACCGTCCACTGCCCTACCGACACTATCCACTGCCCCAACCCCTCCCCAAAAAAAGCATTGTGAAAAAATGAAAAAAAAACAAACAAAAACAAATGGTAAAAAAAATGAAACAAAGGATTTGTGAAATAATAAAATAAATAAAAATACTGACACCACCACTGCTCCCCCAATCCCCAGAAGCACTGTGAAAAAAATTATAATGTAGCACCCTGGAGTTTAGTCAGGGAGCTCCTCACAAATTTACTTGCCAAAAGTAGTTATCTTGGTCGATTGATAGGGATCTAAGCTTGGCCTTGTTGCACTTTTATCTTCTACCACTAGGTGGCTGGGTACTTGATGGTACTAGATACCAGAAGGGCAACCTACGGTCAGGTTATGGGTATGTGGGTATCCCAGCCAATTGACAGGGGTTTTCTTTAATCCCTTGGACTGCTAGAAGAGCCTATATATTCGGGTGAGGTCAGGTGATCGGTGTTCTGTGCCACCTGGACTGCTGTCTGGGGGGACGTGTGTCCCCCCCCCCCCGGCTGCTAGGCTGGAGATTGGACTATACCGGGGGCATCTAGCTGCCAGGCTGTGTGAGAGCCTATCCATAATTAAGAGGCAGCACAGGGTTGGGACTGCGGCTTGCAGTCCAACCAAGAATGATGGTTCTGCCAGCCAGATAATCTGTCAGTGGTCGGAGGTAGAAGGGAAGCTGTCGCCGCGAAGGGACCAAACACCTTCTCACTAAAAGGGTACAGTGGAGAATCAGGAAACTTCAGGCCATGATCAAGTCAGGGACCCACCCAGCGGAGGTGATGCTTGCAGAGCAGCCTTGTGTGTCAAGCTAGGGACCGAGCCGGTCAGCAGGGGTGAAGCTTGAAGGTATCCGAAGTGCCAAGCTAGGGACCCAGCAGGGAAGCGTGGGTGACACTTGAGGGAGATACCACCGTGGAAGTCTTGGGGAGCTCAAGGAATTCAGAGTTAGTAAATCAGAGGTTGTAGTGAGGGACCAGGAGCTCAGTGTTGAAGAACTACAAGAATCAGTTGTAGCGGAGCTGAAAGAACTGTGATATTTGTGTTAGTAACTGTTAAAGGACTTTTACCATAGGAGACAGCAATCCTGCACATGCAGAAGTGGCACCTTGTTGGGGCCTTTCTCTGTACAGCTGTCCTCATATTGAAGTCTTGGAGTCTGCCAATTGAATTTGCAACTATCTAAGGGTGTCCTGGCCCTAACCCTCTTTCCCCCAAAATATATAAAAAGGACTGTTAAAAGAAATAAAACCTCTTTTACATCTAAGAAGTGTCTGGCGCCCAATGACTTTCATCATCTTTGCACCCATTATGCCTCACAACCCACCACATATTGAAGGATGTGAGCTACTTTTGGCCTTGGAGGTTCTCATCAGACCAAAAGAGGTAAAAGACTTTGCTACAATAAAAAATAAATAGAAAATAAAAACAAAAAACTACTGACACAGTCCACTACCCTACTTACACTGTTCAACTGTCCACTCCCCCCCCCCCCCTAAAAAAAAAAAAAATTGTAAATAATTATAAAAAACATAAAATAGTAAAAAAAAAAAAATGTACATTGCTCTACTGCAGTGGTTCTCAACCTGGGGGTCAAATGATGATTTGCCAGGGGTCACCAAATCCTGGGCTGTTCCTGAAGCCCACACTGTTCTCCCAGGAAGGGAGATAAGAGGGGGAGGAACAAAGAATAGGGGAGAGAAAGGGAAAAAAGAAGGAGCAAGAAAGACAGTCAGAGGGAGGGATGGGGAAAAAAACAAGGAATTAGGATTGAGAGAGATGAAAGGGAAAGAAAGGAGAGCAAAGAGAAAGAGTGGTACATCCTAAAATGTACTATAAGGGGTTTTAATATTTTACGAGTGGAAGGCAATCAGGGAGCGCTAAATGTCCACAGGTTAGGGGCGCAAATTACTTGTCTTGCCTTGGGTGCTTTCAACCCACTCTATGAAAATAATTTTACTGTTAGGGGTCCCCACAACTTGGGAAATTTTATCAAGGGGTCACGGAACTAGAAGGTTGAGAACCACTGCTCTACTGACACTGCCCACTACCCTAGTGACACCATCCACTGGCCCCCAAAAAAGGGATTAAAAAAATGTATAAAAAAGATAAATATTGTAAAAAAAACAAAGAACTACTGACACTATCCTGCACATATTACCAACCTCCATACACCCTGCACTCTTCTCCTGCACACAATACCCACCACTATACACTCCACACCCCTCTCCTAAACATACTACCCACCACCATACACTTCGCACTGTACATGCCCTATTTAACATTACCAAATCGTGTACTATGCAAGTCATCTCAGACTCTATTTAACCCCACCTCCTTTTAAGCCATGTCAAATATTTAGCGCAATTCAAACCACACCCACTTTTCAATGCATTTAATTCTCTATCAATGCCTGGTGCCGCCTTTTGATCTTACACACAGCCCCACTGATTTTATGATATGCCCTGACTTTACCTGTGCCTCCCAAAAACTGTCCACCCAAAAATACAGATATTTGAAGCACATGGGCTGAAGGCCCAGTGTGCATTTGGCCTAAACTTGTTGGCCCAGATTCACTAAAAAACGCCTATCTTTAGGCGGGCGTAGCGTATCTCAGATACACTACACCGCCGTAACTTAGAGGGGCAGGTCCCGTATTCAGAAACATTTTCCGCTCTAAGTTACGGTGGCGTAGTGTATCTGATACGGCGTAAGCCCGCGTAATTCAAACTAGGCTAGTGTGGGCGTGTTTTATGTTAATGTATCGTTTCAAATTAAATTGCGCCCGCTCAATGCCTAGTCGACGTGAACGTAAATTATGTCCAGCCCCATTCACGAACGACTTACGCAAACGACGTAAAACGTGAAAAATTTGACGCTGTTCCGACGTCCATACCTAACATTAGTACGCCTCATCTACGCCTCATAGAGCAGGGGTAACTATACGCCAAAAAAAGCCTTACGCAAAGAACGTAAAAAAAAAATGCGCCGGCCGCACGTACGTTTGAGAATCGGCGTATCTAGCTCATTACCATATTCAACGCGTAAATCGACGTAAGCGCCACCTAGCGGCCAGCGTAAATATGCAACTTAGATACGACGGCGTAAGAGACTTACGCCGGTCAAATCTAATACAAACCTATGCGTAACTGATTCTAAGAATCAGGCGCATAGATACGACGCCTCACACTCAGAGTTACGCCGGCGTATCTGGAGATACGCCGGCATAACTTGTACGAGAATCTGGGCCGTTAAGTTTATTGTGCCCAGAGTTGGGCTTTAACATTGGCTTGTAAGGAGGAAAAAAGCATAGTAGTACAGTGTATGGCAAAAATACTAAATATTACAGTAACAATAAAAAAAGAAAATACTGTACACTGTTTAATATGATCCAGTTAAAAAGTAAAACACTGAATTCCATCCTATAATCATAGGAAACCCCCCGCCCTCTCCTTGTGCGCTAGCCCAAAGGCCTATAATCAAAATAAGTCAACACAAGGGTGGTTTTATTGGATTTTTTACAATAGCCCTTAAGTGATATTGCTGGAGGAATAAATACAATGAAAATGTGGCGGGATACAAAGTCCTTTTACCTGACATGTTCAGATTTTATGATTAATATACATTATATCTATATTCGTTTGGTTAAGATTTACCTAAAGTCTGAGAAGGCAATGGTATCTAATTTAAACATGTGTGCATGCATTTTTCATAGTGTGGTCAGAAACACAGTATAAAAGGCCCGGATGTACATTTTCTCATTGATTGCAGATCTACACTTTTTTTGCGTCTAAAGCGATAACTTTTGTGCACAAATAAATAGCAGTTGCGTAACGCTTTGTACTTTGGAAAAGGCAAAGAGTATTCTACGTTAGTATTTTCTGAGCCCAGCTAAGCAGCACGAACACATCGTTTATCTCCTCTCCGCTTTTCTACTGAAGCACAATCCAGCCAGGGATTCAGCTCTGCATCGTGAAAATGCCGTTACTGTGGTAGCCTAGAGTTGCCTAGCAACCACAATAGAAACAGGGGATGCAGGAAGAACGAGGTGAAGGACGATGCTGGGAAGTTCTCGTTCCTCTGCTTGCTTTACTTATCCTGCGTTTGCTTAGCGAAAGCAAATACATCACTAAATGTTGCATACAGGTGCCAGAAATAAAGTATAGCAGCCTTCTCCTGCTCATGGCTGAACTGTATGGGGCATATGCTTTGATATAGAACTATATGCAGATGATATATCAATCACTTTAGATGATTCTAGGTTAGGAAATTAAAAAATTCTTTGGATCCAAAAAAAATAGCTTAGGTTTAAATAAAGGATGATGGCAGGGGAGGACCGGGCTGTGGGACCTGAACAAATAATATAGGTTGGGCTGGTGGCCCTTAGTGGAGACCTCAGTCAGAGCGGATCAGCACTCAGTAACGGTAGATGGGCGATACATAGTGATCCACTTAGACCAGTTATCACAGCGCTTGGCCTTCCAGCATCAACTTATTTTGTTGCTCTAACATTTTGTGAACAAATGCAGAGAGTTGCAAATAAAGCTAATGGAGGAAGAATGCAAAATTGAGAACATCATTGTGCTAATTTGTTTAAAGGGGCTGAATGAAAAAGGAATATTTGTTACAATGACATGATATTTATTGCTTTATTTAGAACAGCAGTCAGCTTGTTCAGCTATTAAAATGCATCCACATTTACAATTTATCTCTTATGCCCTGTACACACGATAGGAATTTCCTATGGGATAAAATCTGATGGAATTTGCTGTCAGAATTCCGTTCAAGCTGTCTTCCATCAGTCTTGCATAGACACTGTCAGACTAAATTCCGACCGTCCAAAACGTGGTGACGTAAAACACTACGATGAGCCGAGAAAAATTAAGTTCAATGCTTCCAAGTATGCGTGTTTTTCTGAGCATGCGTGTTTTTTTCTCCTTCGGAGTTCCACACAGACGATCGGAATTTCCCATAGGATTTTTTTCCACCAGAAAAAAATAAAACATGTTCTATTTCCAAACTCCGAAGGAAAAAATGGGGCCCACACACGATAGGAATTTCTGATGAAAAAATTCCATCAGACTTTTTTCATCAGAAATTCCTATCGTGTGTACAAGGCATAATAGTCTTGTCACATTAAAACCAGTTCTTTAGGACATCACTCACTATGGCACACTTTGTATGGTGCATTATTGGTGCTCACAGGAGACCTTCCCTAGCATGAAAGAGCAAGTTGGTTGCACTTGCCTCCCATGCCAAATGCTCCCAGTCTGATAATGGTAACTTACTGGCCAGCACTGTAGTCTTCCAGCTCTGGAATCCTTCATTCAGTTCCCAGCAGGGACACTGGGGTTGTATGGCGCTTGCATGTTCTTCCTGTGTTGAAGGCTTTCCTCTATGTGCTTTGGTTTTCTCCCACAATCCAAAATATACATTTTAACACATGCACATACAGCATCAAAAATGTATTCGGTGTTATTGCATACATTTTTACATGTCTTTAAACATATAAATGCATGATTTTAATGCAGGTTTATTTACATTTCTGAAGAGGGCAGGATCATGCTCTACATTTACAGATGAGTTTTGCAAAAACATTGAATCCCTAAAGCTGGCAATAGATGGGTCATTTTTTATGCTGAAGGAAAACAAGGTTTTCGTGTTTGTCCCTTTGTATTTTGTTGGACGGACTGTCGTGATCGGCTGTCGAAAGCTGTGTTTGTACTAACGATCAGATTATCGAACGATCAATCCGAAAGCTATTTTATTAACCGCTAATCAGATCGTGTGTATGAGGCATTTCAGTACAGTGTTTGTGGGGCCAGGCAAATAATTACTTAACCCTTTGAAGATTTGTGTAAGCTGAACAGCTTGTGGGTGAGGCCTACTCGTCCTGCACAAATGGCGGTACCTTTCTCATGTCCGCACTCAATGACCAGGCAGAGCTGCGTCATGTTAAAGTCTAATGCTGCGTACACACGATCATTTTTCGGCATGAAAAAAACAATGTTTTTCAGCATCTCGAAAAAACTTTGTTTTTTCCAACTTCATCATTAAAACGACGTTGCCCACACACGATCGTTTAAAAAAAAAATGCTCTAGTAAAGCTCGGTGACGTACAACACGTACAACGGCACTATAAAGGGGAAGTTCCATGAGGATGACGCCACCCTTGGGGCTGTTTCTAGCTGATTTAGTGTTAGTAAAAGACGATTTGCGCTTTTCTGTCTGTTACAGCGTGATGAATGTGCTTACTCCATTATGAACGGTAGTTTTACCAGAACGAGCGCTCCCGTCTCATAACTTGCTTCTGAGCATGCATGGGTTTTTAACGTCGTTTTAGCCCACACACGATCATTTTTTACAACCCAAAAAACGTCATTGTTTAAAACGTCATTAAAAAATGCAGCATGTTCGAAAAAAAATGTTGTCGTTTTTCAGAACCCGAAAAATGATGTGAAGCCCACACACAATCATTTTAAATGACATTTTTTTAAAACTTTATTTTTTTCATGCCGAAAAATGGTGGAGGTGCTGTAAAACGTGTTGTCCCATGTTACTACACACTTTCCTCAATGTTCGGACTTTACCTAGCCCATGCCTTCTCCACCAGTCCATCATACCTCTGCCACCTCACTCTCAGTGACAGAACCGGGTCACACTATGTGCTCTAGTAGGACTACATGTTGTAGCAGTTTTTCCTCTGTAAATGCCATGTGGAAGAGAGGGGGCTCTGAGCCCTCCCTTGTATTTTTGTGGCTTACAGCAGGGGGAGGACTCAGAAAGCCCAGGAAAGTAGTCTAGACACAGTTAACCCCTTCCCATCCTGAACAGCCTGTAACTGTCTGTATACCTACACAGTGCAATAAATGTGACAGAAATACATTCAATGACACCCCACAAGCACCTGCTTACAAGCTAGTATTCTGAAAGTGTAGACAGGCATTCAGTAGTAGGAAGTGTTCCAGGACAGGCAATGTATAGCTCAGTAAAGACGTGCACACTTAGGCCCAGATTCTCGTACGAGTTACGCCGGCGTATCTCCAGATACGCCGTCATAACTCTGAGTTTGTGGCGTCGTATCTATGCGCCCGATTCTTAGAATCAGTTACGCATAGATTTGTATTAGATCCGACCGCCGTAAGTCTCTTACGCCGTTGTATCTAAGTTGCATATTTACATTGGCCGCTAGGTGGTGCTTCTGTTGATTTACGCGTTGAATATAATAATGACCTAGATACGCCGATTCTCAAAACGTACGTGCGGCCGGCGTATTTTTGTACGTCGCTTGCGTAAGGCTTTTGTTGGCGTATACTTACCCCTGCTCTATGAGGCGTAACAATGTTAGGTATGGACGTCGGAACAGCGTCAAATGTTTTACGTCGTTTGCGTAAGTCGTCCGTGAATGGGGCTGGACGTAAGTTACGTTCACGTCGACTAGGCATTGAGCGGGTGCAATTTAATTTGAAAATTCGACGTGATACTGAGCATGCGCTGTTCGAAAAAAGCGTCAATTACGTGTGGTCAAGTGTAATTTCCATAAAACACGCCCACCACTTCCACATTTGAATTACGCGGGCTTACGCCGGGCCAGTTACACTACGCCGGCGTAACTTAAAGCGCAAGTTCTTTGAGAATACAGGACATGCCGCTCTAAGTTACGGCGGCGTAGTGTATCTCAGATGCGCTACGCCTGCCTAAAGATAGGCCACTCTACGAGAATCTGGGCCCTAGTGTATTACCAATGACAATTTAATTAAAAAAAATCCATAAAAAGTGGGGACTCGCAAAGCACAAATCTCAATTGAGCCATAAAAACACAAACAGGGTTTAGACATGTGCAGGAACACAACACAGGGTATAGTTGACTCGTTTCGGGGGTGCACCCCCTTCCTTAGAGCTAGGCATTGGCACTAGGTGTGCCCCCCTTCCATATTGTCTTTTTTGTAGTTTCCATCGGAGGAAGGCAGCATCCACCCAGTCTTGGGATACCTTTGTCTCTGTTACCCTTCACTTTAGAAGACACCATAGTGCTGAAAGTGACTGTTTTTTTCGTGTTTCTAATATATCTAGTGTATCTAATGTATAATGTATCAGTGTCTGCTGATCGCAGAAATAGGTGTAAACAGCCTCACACTAACCTGGACCTTATTGATAGACCCATAAAGTTCTCTTTTCATTGACATATTAGTAAGTGTATGCTTGTACCAAAAAAAAGGCATAATAAAAGCCATAACGTTTGTATATTCATATTTCTCTTTCGTTCATAGACGGACACAGCCTTCATTGACCTTAGGGTTATGCTTCTTCCTACCAGGAGATTTAGGCAGAATTCTACAGCACTTAAGGTGTTAAAAACTTTCCTTCATGCTGCTCCTCCCAGGGGGCGTGGCTCCCCCAGGCATAACCCACACCCTGCTTTAGCAGCCTCAGTTTGTTTTCTGCCTAACGACAGGAGGTCAAGGCTATCTCTGGAGTTCCTGGACTCTGGAGTTTTTTTCTGGCGATTTTTCTCGCTTTTTATTATTTTGTTCCTGCATTTTTGAATCCTGCGATTCTTCTATCAACAGCCGACTGGGTGACAGGCTGGGTCCTCGACTCTTGTAGTCCCCCCATGTTCGGCCTTCGAGCGTGTGCCGGCCCTCAGCTCAGCTTTGGGACGTCCACGACAGGCCCCATTGCTCCAGGGGCGGCCGGGGAACTTTGGTTCTAGGGCACACATATGACCGGTCTCTATGGCTTTGTCACAGTGTGTCTGGCCGACAGCCATGCCGTTTACGGACGTTGGTTCTGTCTGGGATACCTCCAGCCGGGTAGTCGCAGGACAGGTAAGTAGTGGCCCCTTACTCAGGTAAGTGGTCTGGCTGGTGGTTTCCCTGGGGAGGTCGACTGAGGGTCCGCCCTGCTTTCCTCTCTCCCCTTCCTCTCCCTCCTTCCCCTGACTGGGTAGTGGCTGTGAAGGGGGGCCTCCTGGGTTTTCTTTGTTACCACCGGGGCCCGTGTGTTGTTAGGGGGACTGTGTTGTTACTCTGGAGGGTGCTGCTGTGTGCTGCTGTGTTCTATGAGGTAATTTTTACCTCAGACAGCGGCCGTCTTGGAAATCTCCTTGGTAACGCTGTGATTCTTTTCTGAGGTAACAGAAAAAGCAGTCAGGGCTGCTGTGTTCTATGAGGTAATTTTTACCTCAGACAGCGGCCGTCTTGGAAATCTCCTTGGTAACGCTGTGATTCTTTTCTGAGGTAACAGACAAAGCAGTCAGTGCTGCTGTGTTCTATGAGGTAATTTTTACCTCAGATGGTGGCCATCTTGGAAATCTCCTTGGTAACGATGTGATTCTTCCCTGAGATGACTCGGCACAGCCTCTGGTCAGTTTTAGTGCTGTTACAGTTTTAGTGCTGTGAATCTTCCATGAGGTGAATACACATCACAGTCAGCACATCAGAGCACACCTGAGGTTTTTCAGCTCCCTCTGCAGCTGGGTGGGGTGGTGAATACCGGGGGCCCCCCATGCTCTGCAATAGCAGCAAGGAGGTGACCAGTGGGGTTTTTTTGTCCTGCCTTGCAGGGTGGGTGACTCAGCGCTGACACTATGGAACTCAAGCTATGCCTGAGTTAACCCTTAACGCCCCTCCCCCTGCCACATCTGTTATGTTGGCTGTCCTGGGTTTCTTGCCAGGTTTGAAGCAGCTAGTGCCCGGATGGGGGGTAAAAAAGCGCCCCCTCCCCGAGCCTGCTTCTGGGGATGACACAGAATCGCTGTTTTTTTTTTTTTTTTTTTTTTTTTCTGGTTCTGTTATGTCAGAGGCTGCGGGTTTTAACCCTTATGGATAGTGAGGATGACTCTGCTGCAGTCAGTTGCTGGCAAGAATTTGTTGGAGCTCTTGTTTCTGCGGTGCGTGAGACTCTAAAAATTGAGGATGTGGCGGAGACACCTCCGTGTCAGTACCAGCAGACTACCACGCATCGCTGAAGTGTTTCCTTGTGTTCCTTATTTGGACAATATGTTATACAAGGAATGGGATGCACCGCAAAAAGTTTGTCAAAAAACTTTGCAACCCGTTACCCCCTTGAGGGGGGCTTTAAAAAAAAAAAAAAAAAAAAAAAAAAAGTAGGTCTCTCCTCCGCCAGTGCACCCCCCTGTGTCCAGACTGCGCAAGGCCACCACATTGCCTGTGGAAGGGGCTCCTGCATTTCAGGATCCCGCTGATAGGAGAGTGGAGGCCGTGGCCCGCTCCCTATTCACGGTGGTGGGTTCGGCGGTGAGGCCGGCTCTGGCCGGGGCCCTGGCAGGCCCCGACTAAAAGGGCGAAGCTCCTGCTGCAGGAGCTGGAAGAAGGACCTCTAAGGTGGCCTTGGTGATCACCGTTAAGGGTGAACGGTCCTTTTGGGTCTTCCCTGACTGGCATCATTGAGGATGCCACAGGTGGTAAGCGCATGCTGTTCCCACGGTTTGGGAAGGGCTAGGGACCTCGCCCTGTGCAAGGACCCTCCTTGCCTACCTCCGAGCGTTTTTTCGCTCGCCCTGTGCGGTGGGGGTAGGTCTACATGGTGCTTGAATCCCCGCTGCGGGGTAGCAGCGCACCGGATACCGCATGCCTAACAAGTCTGCGGACATACCTGCTTCCGCCTGAAGGTCTGCTCCCGCCCGTGTCTCGGGTGGGAGACTGGCTTCGCATTGCGAAGTGTTTTCCTTGGGGTACAAGATTGAGTTTCTCTCTTGTCTGCCAAACAGGTTTTTTCCCTCCGGCTTCTGGCCTCCTCCGGTTCGCCGGTTGACTCCGTCAGGGGCTGTCCAGGATCTTCTGGTCAGGGGAGTGATTGTGCCAGTTCCCTCGTTGGAACGGTCTCGGGGTTTTACTCCATTCTGTTTGTGTCCCCATGGAGGATGGGGCCCGGTCGATCCTGGGCCTCAAGTCCCTCGTTTTGTTTTGTCAGGTTTTTCTGGCATCCTTGGATGTCATGAACGTGTACCTGCATATCCTCAAACCACCAGAGATTCTGTGCTTTGCGGTCGGGGGGGACCATTTTCAATGGTGTCCTTCCCATTCGGCGGGTTTTCGCCAAGGTGCTCGTACCGATACTGGCCCGGCTGTGACAGCGGGGGTTTGTTATCATGGGATGTCTGGACGACATTCTCCTACGAGCTTCTTCGAGCTCTGCATTGGTGGAGCCGTGCCTATCACGTGTCGGGCTCTCCGAGTGTTCGGCTGGTTTCTGGATTGTCCTGAAATCAGGGTTGATTCCGTCTCAGGGATACCTGAGACTGGTCCTGGATTCCTCCGGGGCAGGAGTGTTTTTCTCCTAGCGGAAAAACTTCAGACTCTGCTATCTGCTGTGCAGCAGTTGCCGACCCAGAAGCGGTCATCTCTGCGATTCTGCAGGAAGGTTCTGGGTCAGTTGGTAGCCTCTTTCGAGGCGGTTCCGTATGCCCAATTCCACGCCAGGGTACTACGGAGGGAACTGCTGTCACGATGGGACTAGCTTCCGTCATCTCTGGATTACCAGATTCAGTTGAGTCATCTGATCATGTCTCCCCTGGTATGGTGGCTGGCGTTTCCGGTGCTTCGGGCCGGAAAGTCATTTTTCTGCAGGCCACTGGACAGTGGTCACGACGGATGCCAGCCTCTCCAATTGGGGAGGGGCGCTTGGGGCACCCAGTCAGCCCAGGGGCACTGGACTCAGGTGGAGTCCTGCCTACTGATCAACGTTCTGGAGCTCCGAGCAATCAAGCTTTGCCTTACCAGGTGGTCCCTGGATCTACAGGGCCGACCGGTCAAGATCCTGTCCGATAACACCACGTCCGTGGCGTAGGTTGATCATCAGGGAGGCACACGGAGTTCTGTTGCAGCGACGGGGGTCGCGCGCATCCTTTCGGTGGGCCGAAGGGTCCGTTCCGGCTCTATCGGCCGGGTACATTCCGGGAATACGGAATTGGCTAGCCGACTACCTAAGTCGCACTGCACTGGGCCAAGGAGAGTGGTCTCTCCACCCGCAGGTGTTTCGGGGTCTGTGCCGAAAGTGGGGCACTCCGGACGTGGACCTTCTAGCGTCCCGTCTCTATATCGGTAGGTGCCACGGTTCGTGGCCAGGTTTAAGGACCCGTGGGCGGACGCGTCAGGCGCGTTGGTGGCTCCTTGGGGTCGCTGTCGCCTACTTTACACCTTCCCTCCTCGGAAGCTTCTTCCTCGCCTGCTGCGCAGAGTAGAAGCTGTAGGGATTCTATCGGTCCTGATTGCCCCAGATTGGCCGCGTCGCTTCTGGTACGCGGACCAGGTGCGTCTGCTGGCAGACGCCCCCTAGCGTCTTCCCCTGGGAATTGATTTTCTGTTACAGGGTCCAATCTTCCACCCTGTTTCACAGCCACCGGCCTTAGCGGCGTGGCTGTTGAGAGCCAGGGGCTTAAGGACCGAGGCCTATTGGGCTCGGTGGTCTCTACCGTGCTGCCTGCACGGAGGTCTACCTCACGTAGGTTTTTTCCTCCTACATGGAAGGCCTACTTCTCTGTGTGTGGGGAGATGAAATGGCACTCTCGTACATGCGTTGTGTACAGGATTCTGCTGTCTTTGCAGCAGGGAGTGGTTCAGGCTCTCGCCTTACGTACGGTTAGGAGCCAGATTTCTGCTCTGGCTGTTTTTTACTTGCAGCGACCCTTGGCATAGCACTCCTGGGTGCGTGCGTTGGGTCAGGGGGTCTGGCAGGTGGCCCCTCCGGTGCGCCCTCCATTACCCCCATGGGACTTGATTTTAGTCCTTTCAGTGCTTCGGGATGCTCCCTTTGAGGACATTCGGGAGGTTTTTTGTTTTATTGTCACAAAAGGTGATTTTATTTCTGGTAGCAATTACCTCGATCAGACGGGTGTCTGTCTGTTCTGGTGGCCTTGTCTTGCAAGGCTCCCTGCTTGGTCATCCGTAAGGATGAGGTGGTGCTGCGGCCGCAGCCGTTTTTCTCCCTAAGGTCGTTTCGGCTTTTCACTTGGATGTGGACATTGTTCTTCCATCCTTATGTCCTCAGCCGAAGAACCCGAAGGAGGCCACTTTACATTCTTTGGATGTGGTTCGGGCCCTTCGAGTTTACTTGTCGGCGACAGCTCCGTTCCGGATGTCGGACTCGCTGTTCGTGTCTGTGTCCGGTCCCAGTAAGGGCCTGGCAGTTTCGTCGGCCACCATTTCCAGGTGGATCCGACGGATTGTGCTTCAGGCCTATGCCCTGAAGGGCGGGCGCCCCCCTTTCGGGTCATGGCGCATTCGACCAGGGCGATCGGGGCCTCTTGGGCTTTCCGACACCAAGCCTCTGTGTTACTGGTGTGTAAGGCTGCGACCTGGTCGTCGGTCCACGCTTTTTCAAAGTTTTATAAGGTGGATGTGAGTGCATCTTCGGATGCCTCCATTGGCCGCAGGGTGTTACAGGCGGCAGTTTACGGTTGGAGTTCCTCCGTTGAGTAACTCCGGTTTTTGTTTGGGGTGTAACCTGTTTTTGCTGTGTTATTTTTCCCACCCCTCGAATTTTTTTGACACTGCTTGGGGACGTCCCTAAGGTCAATGAAGGCTGTGTCCGTCTATGAACGAAAGAGAAAAAAGGATTTTTGTACTCACCGTAAAATCCATTTCTCTGAGTTCATAGACGGACACAGCACCCACCCCTCCTTTGTTTGTACTGCTTGTTACGAACTGAGGCTGCTAAAGCAGGGTGTGGGTTATGCCTGGGGGAGCCACGCCCCCTGGGAGGAGCAGCATGAAGGAAAGTTTTTAACACCTTAAGTGCTGTAGAATTCTGCCTAAATCTCCTGGTAGGAAGAAGCATAACCCTAAGGTCAATGAAGGCTGTGTCCGTCTATGAACTCAGAGAAATGGATTTTACGGTGAGTACAAAAATCCTTTTTTTTTCCTAATAAGTTATTCCCCCTTGAAGAAATTCTGGCTTTTAGTTTGCTTTATTTCGAAGTGTGTTCCCGGGTCAGGAATTTCAGCGCTGCCAGAAAAACTTATAAACCTCTGGGATAAAGGATTTGACTTTGAATGCTCTGTGAACCAAGACAAACTGCTGTGCTGGACATTGCAATTAATTACCTCCGGAGACTTTTTTCTAAATAGAGGCCTAGTTAAAAGACACCATGTAATGAGTTTGTCAATACTCTTTCATTCCATGTATCAAATTCATTACCCAAGATTGTTGTCAGTAGCGGGAACGCTGGTAGTGCCGACTCTCTGTACAGTGTTCACTAAGAATTCATGGTTAGATATAAGGAAAAACTTCAAAAGGCAAAATGTTATCCAAAATGGTCACAAATGTATATATTGTTTTTATATAGTACAGTCATATTTCACAGCACATAGTACTATTTGCATCCGTCCCTATTCCCTGAAGGAGCTCACAATCTAATGTCCCTGCCCGGCTGAAACCCTCTGGCCAGTAGTGGAAGGAGAGCAAGTCACTTACCAGTATGTTTGCAGACAATAAACCACGCAAACACAGGGAGAGCTTACAAACTCTATGGAGAATAACATTGTCGGTGGGTTTTGAACCCTAATGCCCTGTACACACGGTCGGAATTTCCGATTGAAAAAAATTCCTATGGGAAAATCTGTTGGTCTGTATGGAATTCCGATGGAAAACAAAACACGCATGCTTGGAATCAATTTGACGCATGCCCAGAAGCATTGAACTTCATTTTTCTAGGCTCGTCATAGTGTTGTACGTCACCGCGTTCTTGACGGTTGGAATTTGGTGTGACCGTGTGTATGCAAGCCAAGCTTGAGCGGAGTTCTGTCGATATCCATCCGATTTTTTTTCAACGGAATAGCATAAGCTGGAATTTTGGTGAAACCGATTTCTTTTATGGAAATGATTAATGTCACCTCCAGCAAAATTTTGGAGAAGCGTAAGGCCCCATTCACACGGACGGATCGTTCAGGTCCGCCTGTCAGTTTTGACGGCGGACCTAAATGGCCGCTCCATGTATCCCTATGGAGCGTCGGATGTCAGCGGAGACATGTCTGCTGACATCCGACCCTATTCGATCCGCTAAAAACAGACGTATAGGGGGCACATCCCCATCCGTCCATTCGGATCGGGTAAGATCTGATGAAAACGGACATGCTGTCCGTTTTCATCAGATCGCTCCATAGGAGACAGCGGTGCCCGACAAGCCCCTCCCCGCTCAGTGAGCAGAGAGGAGCTTGTCATCCATCGGCTCAGTGGAGATCTGTGGACTGATCTCCTGCTAAGCTGGCGGACTCCGTAGCTAACGGAGTCCGACTCGTGTGAATGAGGCCTAAAACTCTCACTTTTGCTTATTGTGCTGTTAAGGCAAAGTTTCCTTGTGGCTGGTTTCACACCTATGCGAATTGGATGCGTCTCCGCCCTGTGCGTCTTTTGGTCCGTTTCAGGTCCAAATTCAGCCCAAAATTCTGTGACTCCTGCTGTGAGCTGCTGCGTGTTCTAGTGTGAACCCAGCATGAAAGAAATGATCTATGGGGGTTATTTACAAAAGGCAAATCCACTTTGCACTACAAGTGCAAACTACAAGTGCAAAGTGCACTTGAAATTGCACTGAAAGTGCACTTGGAAGAAGTGCAGTTGCTGTAGATCCGAGGGGGACATGTAAGGAAAATAAAAAACAGCATTTTAGCTTGCACTTGATTGGATAATAAAATCAGCAGAGCTTCCCCTCATTTCAGATCTACACCTCAGATTTACAGCGACTGCACTTCCAAGTGCACTTTCCACTTGTAGTGCAAAGGGGATTTGCCTTTCGTAAATAACCCCCCTATGTATTTTTCCTCTTTGTTTAAGATCTCATGCTCACATGAAGTGTGACAGCTTGACCAAAAGATCCTGAGCAAAAGGTTCTCAAGAGACCCTTTTCAAAGACAAAAATGCACCTGTGTTCAGAACAGAAACTGATGATTTTTTTATTCTTAATGGGCGGGGGGGCTATATTTAGGGTAGAGAACTAGGTTCTTCATATTTGTGTTTTTTCACTTACTTTGAGCTACAGTGGTTTTACCCCTAGGGCAAAGGTACACTATATTACCAATAGTATTGGGACACCTGCCTTTACATGCACACAAGCTTTAATGGCATCCCAGTCTTAGTCCGTAAGGTTCAATATTGAGTTGGCCTGCCCTTTGCAGCTAGAACAGCTTCAACTCTTCTGGGAGGGCTGTCCACAAGGTTTAGGAGTGTGTCTATGGGAATGTTTGAACATTCTTCCAGAAGGACATTTGTGAGGTCAGGCACTGATGTTGGACGAGAAGGCCTGGCTTGCAGTCTCTGCTCTAATTCATCCCAAAGGTGTTCTATTGGGTTGAGGTCAGGACTCTGTGCAGGCCAGTCAAGTTCCTTCACCCCAAACTCGCTCATCCATGTCTTTATGGACCTTGATTTGTGCACTGGTCCAAATCATTTAGTGGAGGGGGGGGGATTATGGTGTGGGGTTGTTTTTCAGGGGTTGGGCTTGGCCCCTTAGTTCCATTGAAGGGAACTGTTAAGGCGTCAGCATACCAAGACATTTTGAACAATTTCATGCTCCCAACTTTGTGGGAATGGGGATGGCCCCTTCCTGTTACAACTTGACTGTGCACCAGTGCACAAAGCAAGGTCCATAAAGACATGGATGAGCAAGTTTGGGGTGGAGGAACGTGACTGCCCTGCACAGAGTCCTGACCTTAAGCCGATAGAACACCTTTGGGATGAATTAGAATGTAGACTGTGAGCCAGGCCTTCTGGAAGAATGGGTCAAACTTTCCCATAGACACACGCCTTAACCTCAACTGTATGTAGCTCATCACACAAAAAAGTAATTTTGCCAGCCTGTATAATGCCAAGACTGGTCTTTAACCCAGTACCACTGAGACAGAAGGTCTGGGCAGTCTGCATTGATAGGAAGTCAGGGCTAGAGACCATGAAAGGCTGGCCATGTACAGGGCCGGACTGGGAGTAAAAACCAGCCCTGGAAAAAATGGCATACCAGCCCCATATCGTAACGTCATTATTTTTTTGTTCATGAAAGGGAAAACCATGCACTTTAACCAAGCCTTTTGAAGAGTGTATTATATATAGATAAGACATGAAAGACATAAGATATGAAAGCAAATTCCAGGTAAAAGTGGTCAATCATTAAGGGGGACCCCAGGAAGTCTGGAAACGTAGGGGGGGGGGGAGACTCTGTTGACCAAAGACCACCTTCCACAGATATTCAGTAACCCAGTGGTATACACCCCTGGGCATATGCCCACCTGTAATGGGATGTATGGATCAGGGAGAGATTGAACCTTAATTCCACTCCACGGCCGTTCGCTTCTCCTGCTGCCCTCACAAATATCTATTAGTCCTGACTCACTAGTGGGCGGCGCTACCGCTGCATGGGCCCGATGTTAGCAGAAATCGAGTACTAAGGCGTTCTCCAGCTCCCTTTAGGTATATCACTCCGCAGCCTGCTGTTTAGTGGGCGGCGCTGGTCGGATCAGAAGAGGAGGATCAAAAGCGGCTTTGCATCAGAAAGTGCGGCGGCGGCCGCTGCTGTTGATCAAAAGGCAAGCTCTGAGCCTAAAGAGGCCACACAGGGCACTGAGAACAGGCAGCCTACCGGGAAAAATCCTGGGATCCCGGTAGGCCAGTCCGGCCCTGGTCATGTATGAAGAAAGATGCAGAATCTTTGTCAGGCTGGCCATATACTAAGACAGAGGTGGGGGGGGGGGGGGTTGTAGGCTGGTCATAAAGGAAAGAAGGGTCTATGTCAGTATAACCATATAGGAGGACAGAGCTGGCTTCTGTGTCAGGCTGGCCATACAGGAAGACAAAGGTGGGTCTTTGTGTGAGGCTGACCATAGGAACACAGGAGGGAGGTCCACACCCCCCCCCCCCCTCCCCAATAATGCATGATCAAATTTATTACAGTGAGGGAAAACTAATTTCTTCCTGATCCCCCAGAAGGCAATTGAATATTCCTTAGATAAACTACCCCTGATGTTATTACTTTTAAATGTTAATATCCATTTATATTTTGTTCATTTAGGAATGCATCCAGTTTTTTTTTTTAAACAATCTACTGAGCTGACCAGAACTAGTTATTGAGTGAGTCTATTCTACATTTTCACAGCTCTTACTATGAATAAGCCTTTCCATATGTGGATTTTTTTTTTTAATTTCCTCCAAAAATACAGGCTTCCACTTGTACTCTGTAATGACTTTAATATGAATAACGCATCATTTTCAGCAAGATATGTTTATAGCCAACAGTATATTGCCACCCTTGAAAAAAGAGCGCTCGCCTCCAGTGTTCCCTTTTATGTGACTTATTGATCCCACCTATGCGTTTAGCCTAATCTATCCCTTAAAATCAATGCAATCTTTTTCCAAGTCCCTACCACTTTCTATCAGTGCCTTATGCCTCGTACAGACGGTGCTTCAATTTTTTATGTCGTTTTTCAAAACGTCGTTTTTTTTGTCACAAAAAATGACCGTGTGTAGCTAAAACAATGTTTAAAAAAACGTTTTTAAACCCGCACATGCTCAGAAGCAAGTTAGGACGCGAGTTTGAATGGAACAGAGTGCCGTCGTACGTGCTGAACGTAACCGCGCTTTGCTAGAGCTTTTGGAAAAAACGATAGTGTGTATGCTACGTCGTTTTTGAAAATGAAGTTTAAAAAACTTCATTTTTTTTCATCACAAAAAACGAATTTTTTTTACATCACAAAAAAAACGACTGTCTGTACGCGGCATTACAGTCTGTCATAAATTATGCTGCCCATGTCTACGATGGCCAGAAACTAGACACATTTTGATGCTAGGTTATTGATTCAGGCCCATTATGGTCTCCATAGGGTGGTGGATCTCCACCCCTGGGCAGATGCCCACTGCCAGGTCGCAGAGACAGCTGCAGTACCCCCTCTCTGTTGTCAGGGACACAGAGTAGCAGCAGACATCCTGTGCTTGAACACCAAGTATGTACTGATAGCAGGTCTGAAGCGATTTGGGTTGGGGAGTACAAACCTTTTCTGGCATTCAGCCTCCACTGTGCCTCCTATACCTACTACAGAGCTTCCATCTCATTATAATGCTTTCAACCTCCAAGAGTGTCCCAACTTCCAGTCCTGGCATTGCCCCCCAAGTTATCCACAGTGCCCCAGCAAAGCCCCCAGCCCCCTGGAGAGACTCCCAGTCCTGTCCACAGACCTTGTCCCTCACAGTTGTCCCAAGACCCATCCAGAAACCTCATCCTGAACAGGGTCACCAAAATCTGCTGCAGAGTCCTCTAACCCCCTCCAGAACCCTCACAGTGACACCCAGCCCATTCAGAGTTCATGGCACACTTCAAAGCCCCCCTGTATTTTTCCTCCCACTGACACCAATGCTAGAGCAATTGGAGTGTTTACCCTGAGGATGGCACAGCGATATGCTTCCTGACACTCAATGAAACCAGTGGCATCACTAGGGTGGGGTCTGAGGGGGCCACGACCCACCAATATTATAATGTGCCCCCCCCAAGTAAAACTCATTAAAACAGCCAGCGCTGCAGCTATCCGACTGACTCATCTCTCAGTATTGGAGCCACTGTGCCTCGAGGAAGTCAGGGCTAGGTGACATTAAGTGACTGCTGTTGTTTATGGGAGTTGTAGTCCACGGGGCGGGGGCGGCAGCATGCTGCAGCTCCCGATGGGTGGAGTCTGGAGAGCCAGCCTGAGATGGCTACAACTCCGGGTCGCCGCAGTTGGATCTTTTGTTTTTTGACAGTGGACACACATGGCTGGCCTGGGTTTCTGGGGACAGTCCCTGGACTGAGGACACTGTCTCCGGACCATGTCTGTCCCCACAACCCTACCATGGGTCCCACTGGGCCCATTGCGCTGCCTCAGAGAGGAAGGGGGGGGGGCAAGCACCATCGAACTACACAGACCTCCCGCTTACACGCCACAGCCGCTGTGTGCAGTCTATCATAGGAACCCGTCCAGGAGGCGGGACTTCGTACGACAGCGGCTGCCGGGTAAGTGGGAGATCCCCGCTCTGTGTAATCCTGCGGCGCTCCCCCCCACCTTCCCTCTCCTATCTCTAATCACCATGCACTGGTGAGGATGCATTGATGGCACTAGTGAGGTTGCATTAATCTACACTGGTGAGGCTGCATTGATGACCTCTGGATTGCATTCTATTCTTGAAATTATATATATATATATATATATATATATATATATATATATAAAATTGCGTTTTATGGTTGGCCCCCCTACATATGTCCCTGCCCCCCCCCCTAAATATGAAAGCTGGTGATGCCACTGAATGGAAATGAAGAAGAGAGCAAGTTCAGTTGAATGTGACCAACTACTACTAGCTGTGTATGATTGTGTTTGTGTCCTGTCACATGGTGGCTAAGCATTGTAGTTTATCTCAGAGCTCATGTATCCCCACACCGTGTTCTTAGGGAAATCCCATCCTGTCTGTGGTTAACTTTTGGAGAGTTAGGCAGACCTAACCTTGAACAGAAAACTCCCCTAAATGCCTGTCCATAGCAATGGTTTGTCAAGAGGAATAATTATTTTTTAAATGTTGTTTAGATATACATTTAGATACATACACCCATATTAGGAAAAATCAGGAATTTCAGGAATGAGACACCCTCTACATCCCGCAATTTTTCTTTACGTTTGACCTCATGTTATATGGCTTTGGCAAACCTAAACACATAGGGCCAGATTCACGTATCTGGGCGCATCTTTGTGCGGGCATAGCGTATCCTATTTACGCTACGCCGCCGCAACTTAGACAGGCAAGTGCACTATTCACAAAGCACTTGCTCCGTAAGTTGCGGCGGCGTAACGTAAATTGGCCGGCGTAAGCCCGCCTAATTCAAAGTAGGCTGCGTGTTGTATGGAAATGAATCATGACCCCACGTAAATGACACGCCTAATGAACGGCGCATGCGCGCGCATGCTCAGTATCACGTCGAATTTTCTTCCTAAGTTACGTCGGCTCAATGCAAACGTAACCTACGCCCATCCCCATTCACGTACGACTTACGGAAACAATGTAAAATACTACGCTGTTCCGACGTTTCCGACGTCCATACCTTAACATGACTTACCCCTGCTTTATGAGGGGTAAAGTTACGCCGGTCGTAAGCCTTACGTAAACAGCGTATATTAATATGTCGGGCGCAAGTACGTTTGTGAATCGGCGTATCTAGCTCATTTGCATATTTATAATGGGAATGCCGAATGCGTCCAGCGTAACTATACTCCCACGATACGCGTAGGCAAGTTACGTCGGACGGCTGAAGCCATGTTTTTGGACGTATCTCGCTTTGTGAATCGGTGTAAAGATGCGACGGCGCACATTTGAAATTAATGGAGATACGCCGACGTATATTCTTTCTGAATCTGGCCCTTATGTATGCAATCAGGCAGGCACTTGTACTACATAGTTGAAGGTTAATCTAAAGGAAATTGAATAAGAAAATTGTATAATGTATGGCCAGCTTAATTGCCTGCAAGATCCCTCAATACACAGGCGTAGGGTAATGTGCCAACACGTTACCTATTCTAACATAATACTTTGCTGGTGATAGCAGGGATGTGTTGGCCAGGACTCGATAGCTTTTACAGATTTAGTTCTGTACCTTCCCCTCCATCATGCTGGCTGACAGCCCAGTAAGATATGGGAAGTTGCTGGTACATACAGTAAGGCCGCGTACACACGATCGGTCCATCCGATGAGAATGGTCTGATGGACCGTTTTCATTGGTCCAAAGCGATCGTGTGTGGGCCCCATCGGTTAGTTATCCTTCGGTCAAAAAAATAGGAACTTGCTTTAAAATTGAACCGATGGACTGATAACCGATAGATCAAAACCGATCGTTAGTATGCAAGAGCATCGGTTTAAAAACCTGCGCATGCTCAGAATCAAGTCGACGCATGCTTGGAAGCATTGAACTTCATTTTTTTCAACGCGTCGTTGTGTTTTACGTCACCGCTTTCTGACACGATCGGTTATTTAACCGATGGTGTGTAGGCACATCAGACCGTCAGTCAGCTTCATCGGTTAATCAATTGTGCTAAAAAGTTGAAAACTATTAACAGACTGACAGTATTTCCAGGGAAAAACCAGCAACATAAGCGCTGTCCCTGAATACCGGGCTCTGTCTGGGTGGTGTTGCTGCATTGCAGTATTGAGTCACGGATCCTTTACTAAAATAATACCTTTATTATGACATCACAGAACGAATTATATATGTCAAAAACATCACACTGGTCCCTTGGTTATCTCAGAGCATGTATTTTTTTAAACACCTGAAACTTTGAAGTCACTTGTGTATAACCCAATTCATTCTTAAGAGTATTGGATCCAGGATACAGCATATGGTGACTGCAATGTCAAAAGTGGACACATGGTGGCACTGTTGTTTTTCACCTGAAATGCTTCTCTAGCTGTGTTAGGACTGAGCTGGTCTTGTAGGGTTTAGTAAAAGTGACACTTCTTCATGCCTTGTTGGGCCCATAGAGTGCTCACTGGGGGTACTGAAAAGCCAGGGACCTCAACAGTGTTAGTGTGATTAACTCTCTAGCCGCACTTGTTTTTCTTTCCACTCGTTGTGTATTTTTTCTGGATATACTGCGTTCTAGCAAAAAAGGTTACAAAATAGATTAAACAATCTGGCCCAGATTCTCAAAGGCGTTGCGACGGCGCAACACCATTTGCGCCGTCGTAAGTCCTAATGTGGCCCCGGGTATCTATGCGACTGATTCTTAGAATCAGTTACGCATAGATACCCATTAGATCTGACAGGCTCTTACGCTGTCGGATCTTAAATGTAATTTTTTTCCCCGCCGCTAGGTGTCGCCGACGTCGTTTTCCCCGTCGCTTATGTAAATTAGCAAATTACGACGATTCCCGAACGTACCCGAGCTCGACGCAGAGAATTTACGACGTTTCCGTAGCCTTTGCGACGCGTAAAGTTGCCCCTGGGTCTATGAGGCGCAGCCAATGTTAAGTATGGCCGTCGTTCCCGCGTCAAAATTTAAAAAATCGACGTCGTTTGCGTAAGATGTCCGTGAATGGCGCTGGACGCCATTTACGTTAACGTCTAAGCAAATGACGTCGGTGCGACATCATTTAGCGCAATGCACGTCAGGTAATTTACCCGACGGAGCATGCGCAGTACGCTCGGCGCGGGAACGCGCCTAATTTAAATGGTGCCCGCCCCATTTGAATTGGGCGGGCTTGCGCTGAGCGCTTTTACGATACACCGCCGCAAGTTTACAGGTAAGTGTTCTGAGAATCAGGCACTAACGCTGTAAACCTGCGGCGGTGTAACGTAAATCACATACGTTACGCTGCCCAGGAGCAACGTAATTATATGTGAATCTGGGCCTGTGTCTGACAAACTTCAAGGAACTTTCACTGTGTGTGTCATCCTATTAGGAGCTTGTAGCTAGAAAATTGTCTCAAGTAATATATTTCTAAGATTTAGCCATTTTTATTTTATAAGAAAAAGGAAAAAGAAGGGGGGGGGAGTTTTTATTTTGGGTGCATTCATTCATTTATTTAGGATTCAATAAAGGGATTTTTCTTGGCATTAGTAGACACCCCTTTCAAAGCATTTTTTGTATTGCCATAGTACAATCATTGATAATAGTGGTTATGTGTTATTTGCTAGCAGAAAAGCTGTGTATGTCAGGCAGCACAATTGTATTGTTCAGCACCAGACTCGTCAGAGCAGCCTGTGCTGGGTGTAGGGCCGTTTCTTTCCCTAATTTGGGTATTGATCAGCTCCTTGTGTTAGACTTACTAGCTTCATTCCCATGCCTTATTCAAATGAACACAGAGCGTTATGTTGCTGCGCAAAGAGAAACCGTTAGACTTTACATTGGCAGAATATTCGACTGACTTTACTCACTCAGCCTTCTGCGTGTCACAACTCCAGACTCTTTTCATGGACATCAGGATTTTACATTTACATTGGCAGGACATCTATCCATTGCACACAATGTGACTGATCTAGCAGTAGATAAACCTACCAGGCTAAAGATTATTAGTCAGCACAGGTGATTGGAGGAAATTTTAAAGGAAAAGCACAGAATATTTATCAATATAATTAATATTGAAGCATTTAAATTAAAATGTCACGTTTGGTAAAGTTCTCATTACAGCTCCCCTTCAGTGTAACCTAAAGAGCGAAATGCTTGCCCTCCACGGCCCTGTGCTGAGCAGAGCTATAGGTCAGTATCCCGCTATGTGGGTTACACAAGGGTCATAGGCATGTGCCCAGGCACACCATAATCACCCCCATTTTTCCCACAGCACTGCCAGCTTTCCACCTCTCCTTTCTTTTTTTTTCTCTCAAACAAAGGTTTTTATTGAGCAAAGGTAGAAAACAACATACAAAACTCCAGAGCATAATCACAAATGAGATCACAAGGAATAATACTCATATAGCATGACATAACACTTCGCCAAATGCCAAGCAGTATTACAAAATAACATAAAGCAGTCGCCCATCCCCCCACCAAGTGGGCATTTACAAGTTTTCAGGTACCGATCAGCGCCCATTATCCCGACCCTCCTCCCCACTCTCCGTTGGGTATACCTCACGATCAACCACCCACATGTTTCCCCCATCACAGACCTAGAATAAATGATCACACACAAGATATATCGGGGCCAGACCCGGAACGTCGAGCCAAGGGGCCCATAACTTTTCATATTTACCGCTGGTCCCTCTTCTCTGATACACCACCCTTTCCAGCCTCAATGTGACCCCCATCTGCTTAATCCACTCCTGCACTGTAGGTGGATCAGTGTCCTTCCAGTGTCTTAGTATCACCAAGCGAGCCTGGAACAGGGCTCTACCAATAGCCTGTCTAGGGATATCCTCCACTAGGAGGCCCTCAGTTATCCCCAGTAGACAAATCTTGGGCTCCAAGGGAACCCAAACCTGGAAGGCCCCATTAATAGTGTCAATAATCTTCGTCCAGTACAAGTGGAGCTTTGGACAGCGCCACAGTAGGTGGATAAGATCCCCGTGGTCCCTGCTGCACTAGGTGCAGCAGGGGTCTACCCCCAGTCCCATACACGCTAGTCTGGCTGGTGTGTAGTGGACCCTTAGGAGAAAGTAGAGCTGCGTCAGTCTGTGTGCCACGTTCAGGGAGCACGTGGGGACCGCCTGCAAGGCTTCCTCCCACTGCTCCACCTCTCCTCTCTTACTGGCTGCTGCTGCGGGCACACACAGAGGGATGATTTGGTATGAGTAGGTAAGAGGCCGGTAAATAAGTAATTTACTGACCGCTTCCTTTTCTAAATGATCACAGTGAGTGATTAGTAGTGTGCGTTTGAGCTTTGGGGTGCACACCCTAATGCAATAGGCTGCGCACACACTTATGACAAGGGTACAACTCCACTAAACATGAAATGATCTCTTAATGTCATTTTAATAAAACCTTTACATGGTTGCTTTTTCATAATTTATTGTATTAAATGTAGATATTTGTAGATTAACAAGTAAAGACAGGAATGATTTACTAATACAATGACTCTGCCTAAGTTCTTAACAACTGCTGAGGGAAGACATCAGCAACTCAAACTTAAGCCGGCCATAGAGGAATCTAAATTTGTCTGTTTCAGCAGGGACAGCTGAATTTCAATCCATCCAGCCTGGCACTCCAATGAGCGCCAGGGGGGCAAAGCAGAGGCTGACAGTCACCCGAGAGAACGGAGTGATCAGAGGTCATGTGATTGCTGGGTTGTGGGGCTTAGAGCAGATTGAGCCCCATAGACTTCAATGGGAATGCACGAGCATGAGTGTTTTAGGAGCGTCTTATGCTCAAACAGCAGTTCTCCTTCCCCTAGTGATTTATATTGGCTAAACACACCTGAAGGTATAAACCACTTGTTATAAACTTCTAAAAACACTTGACAAGTCACTCTGCTCAAATATGAATGCAGCCTAATAGCAGAATCCCAGAAATGTAAGAACTCTGAGGTGGGGTGGGGGAGTGTATGCTTTAATATATTCCTCTGTTCCCTCAATCCAGTTGTCAGCCCCCATGATTGTCTATAGGAATCACCTGACGTCTGAGTAGCTGCTGAGTGCAGCAGGTGAGCACATTGCAGCTGATTTCAATACATGGTGATCAGCACCACTATGGTCCCTTTCACATTGTACAACTTGTCCCACGATTTGGGACTGCAAAGTAGCATGACAAGTCGTTCTCCATGATTTCCAATGACAACCATTCATATTAGTACCACTTCAAGTCGTTCGACTTTAAAGTAGTCTCTGCACTACTTTGGTCCAACTTTGATGCCTGAAGTCACATTAGTGTGAAAGGGGCCTAAAGGCTAGTTTACACTTGCGCTCTCTGAAGAGTGATCTGCATTCGATTGCTCTTCAGCTTAGATTCACACCACTGCAGACTGTGTTCTGCATGTAGGGCAGACCATTTAGTGAGCTGCCCTACCTGCAGAAACATCTCTGGCCCCTTTTTGTTTCTAGGGTGTTTTGTGTGCCAAAATATGGGTGTTTTGCTGATGTGTGGGGGGTGCTTTTAGGAATTAATGGCACCCCCAGCGTGTCTGCTAACGAAGCCGCGTGTTTTGCCTGTGGATCGGAAAAGGCATGTGATTTTGTGAGCATTCCCAACCTGCACAAGTGTGAACCTAAGCTTCTGCTCAGTTCACATCTATGTGGGGGGCTGTGAGCGCGAGAATCACAGCAATTCCCTCAGTGAAAATGCGCAGCTGTGAGAAAACACACAGGGGCTGCCATTCATTCTGGCACCCCTATGCTTGTAAAAACATAGCATGCTTGTGGGTTCAGGAACTGCAGGGAAATCCCATCATCAATACAACCATGCGATTTGCCTGTGGGCCACGTTTTGAAAAAGGTGCATTCACCTTTTCTGTTGGAAACACAGGCCAAAAATGTTTTGTTTTGCCCTTTTTTTTGGTTGAACTGGATAGACTTTGTGTCTTTTTTTTCAACCAGATTAACTATTAAACGTGGCCCACACACACAGGTGGGAACTGAGCATTGGAGAACACATGACAGGCTTTAAAGAGGGGTTGTAATGTCTGCGTTGCCTGCTTTAATCCCTTGAACTCCATGCTAGCACACTACAACCGCATCCTTTGCACGTGGTTGCGGGGTGGCCCCATTAAGTGGAATGCCCTCTGAATGCAATTGTGGGGATAATTTTTGCCCTGGAATATATATATATACACACACACTCCTTCCTCTGGTGACTTTGCAGCACAAGGGTGAGCCATTGGGGCAGTTAAAACACAAATGTTAACAAGACCTAAGTGCTCTGTATCACCTGCAGGTAAAAATTCTGGCATGTGTATAGCCTTATCAGGCTGTAATGTTAAAATTCCATTTGGGGGGGGGGTAAGAAATGTGTCCCCTTCTATGGAGTGGTGGATGTCAGCAGACACATGTCCACTGACAACTGCCGCCATCTGATCTGATTCTGTCCACCAAAAACATCCATTTCCATCCGATTGCCCCATAGAGGAGAGCGGGACTGTATCCGTGTCTCCTCTGTATAGCGGATCGGACATGGACCTGTCATCTGCCTCACGGACGTGCCCTCTGTGAAAGGCGCCTAAAGCTTTAACAAAGCACACATATGGTATGAACAAAGCACATAGAAAACAATTATGCCCTTGTGATGAGTGTAATCAATGCAGCTCAATTCACCTGGTGTGAATAGTCCCATAATATTGGTATCCACCAACAAGAAATAAGAGTTAGAATAGGTTAAATAATCGTGTCCCATTTATTATGGAACCCCATTCCCCCCCACCCCCAATTCTGCTGCTGGAGACGGCTCTGTATAAATCCAGCCCCTATGAAGAGGCCAAAAAGAAAGAATCCAGTATGAATGAGAACTATTTTCTGCTTCCAAAATTCCCCGGAAATCTTAACATAATCCAGATGCAGGAGCTGTGAACTATTGATTCTCCAAATGCTTCGTAGAGAGTTATGCCGCGTACACACCATCACTTTTTGTGATGAAAAAACCCGAAGTTTTTAAAAACGTCAATTTAAATGACCGTGTGTGAGGGAAAACGTTGTTTTATGTCTTGTGAAAAACGACAAAAAAAATTGAAGCATGCTTCAATTTTTTGTATCGTTTTTCAAAACGTCGTTTTTTGTTTCACAAAAAATCACCGTGTGTAGCAAAAACGACGTTTAAAACAACTTTTTAAACCCGCGCTTGCTCAGAAGCTAGTTATGAAGCGAGCTTCAATGGAAAAAAGTGCTGAACGTAACCGCGCTTTGCTAGAGCATTGTGAAAAAAACGATGGTGTGTAGGCAACGTCGTTTTTGAAAATTGAAGTTTTAAAATCACATAAAGTGATGGTGTGTACGCAGAATTTGCGGACTTGAATTGTAGCTGTCTTCTGAGTTGTACTGACATGCCTAGATATCTGTGACAGCGAGACTTGCTGATTTTTTTTGTACACAGATTTGGTGGATATGTCTGCTTTGTTTACAGTCTTATCAAAGATCCCCCTGAAGGCCCTAATAATGAAATGATGAAAGAGCCAAGCCCCAAAGGTTGAGGCTGGGTTCAAACTGGAGCACGCAGTGGCTCACAGCAGGGGTCCGGTGCGTCTCCATTCACCGTTTCAGGTCCAATTTCACCCCAAATTGCTGTCTGAATTCGGACCTGAAATGGACCAAAAGATGCACAGGCTTTCTGTGCAATTCGCTCTGGAGCCGCTCCGGAAATGTGTGAACTGGCTCCATAGAGAATCGATCACAATCTCCTGCTATGCTAATTGGATGTGGTAAAACTGCATCCAATTCGCAATAGTGTGAAGGTTTACACGCTATCCCTATCAGAGCTTCCTTACAATGCTTCATTCTGCATGTCAGTGGGCAGGCAATTCCAGCAGATGAGCATACATTTGGTGTTTGGCAGCAAGAGTCTAATGCCGCGTACACACGACCGTTTTTAATACCATGGAAAAAACAAAATTTTTCTCAACGTGATTCTTGTCAAGCATGCTTTGCATATACACGATTGAGGAAAAAAAATGCTTGCGCAAAGCATGGTGACGTACAACACGTACAACGGCACTATAAAGGGGAAGTTCCATTCGATTGGTGACACCCTTTGGGCTGATTATGCAAACTTACCTTCTCATAACCTGCTTCTGAGCATGCACGTTTTTTTCCCCGTCGTTAAAGCCTACACAAGACCGATTTTCACGACGTGAAAAACGCCGAGAAAAAATAGAGCATGTTCTGAATTTTTAATGCCCATTTTTCACGTCGAGAAAAATGCTCTGTAGCCTACACACAGTCGTTTTTAACGACCAATTTAAAAAATTGCATTTTTCTCGTCATGAAAAACGGTCGTGGGTACGCGGCATTACAGCAAAAAAACCTTGGTGACTATGATGTTATAAACCCGAGCGTATTCTCAGTCTAGTGACAAATTTAGAACATCTCATGCAGTTGGGTTGTAGAATGAAGGCTGCAGATAATAATAACATACCAGCACCCAAAAATATACAGTACCTGCCATATTTTTTCTCCACCTTTTTTGTCCACCTGTGGACACATGTAAAAAACATATTCAATACATCTATGGAAAACATTCCCTGTGTTTTTTATTCTTTCAGAATGCAATAAGTACAGAAAAATACCCAGTAATTTGCTGGAAATCCAGTTTGCACCCAACGTCCTGTTTGTAATGACAACACTTGTACTATTGCTGCACCAAAATCCGAAGCTCTATCAGTCCTGCCTGCTATCCCCCACCTCATCAATATACTAATTTATTTCCCAGAAAAACAATGTTGCTGCCTCGACTCCCAAGAGACTGTCCACACACTGCATGCAGGAAAATGGGAGATGTAGTTTGGGGGGCGTGCTTATGTCAATAGGATCTAAACTCACAGCAGCAACCCCTATAGTTTCCCACCATAAGAACAAACTCAAAGAAAACAGTAAAGCATGGAATGTGCTCTGGATGGCAATAGGGATGGGGGAAATAAATTTGGGTAATACATGGACATACACCTCATGGAGAAACTCAGCAGCAAAACAGAGGGGGATAGGGGTATAGGGATTGGTTAGGATAAACAGTATGCAGAACACATGTCTGTAAGAGGTCTTCAAATCTGACAGCTGTTGTCAGGAGGAACAACAAATGGGGAAGGCCAGGGAATCTTTCTCAGTCGCTGCTACCACCTACAACTGGATCCCAGGCTTTCTCTATTCTACTCTATTTTTTTTACACCATTTATAGGGTCAAACAAGTTAATACATTGATCCCCAGCTTGCCCTAAAGGTGATCAGGTTGCACCACCATCTAAAGCCTATCAACAGCTTTAAGGCGGTCATACGTGGATCAGCAGGGACCAGCTGAATTTCCATTCATGTATGAGAAGACTGGTTTGTACACGCCTGTTGGGTTTTTCCCAATCGATCAGTGTCGCCGACTATAGCCAGCAACACAGGTCATTGCATTCTGATGGTGGGGAGGGCTCCCCGCTGTCATAATACAAAGTATTCCCCTATCCACACTGAGTGTGTGTGGATGGGGGAATCCCGCTCATTTATTTTTTCATTAAACCCACAGGTAAAATGGAAAGAAAAGAAAGAATAATGTACGGCCAGCCTAAGGCCAGGTTCACACCTATGCGAATTGAGTGCGCCTTAAACCGCATCCAATTCGCAGAACATTTTAAAATACATTCTTTTCAATGAGGCTGGTTCACATATGTGCGATGCATTCGCACTGCACATTGCCTCCAAACCGCGTGCGGTTTTTATGTCTTGCGGTGCGGCTCAGGTGCGAATTCAGTCCCATTATCTTCTATGGGTACGCAGCTGAATTCGCAGATGTGTTCAGTTCTCTTCAGGAATTTCTCTCATTCAGCTCAATACACTTCTCCCCCACTCTCCTCTCACCCGGAACTTCTCCCAGGTCTCCAAATTCGCATCTAAAACATTGCTAATCTGCTGAACACTTCTGTAATCTCTCTGCAGAGATAAGAGAGCTGAAATTCGCACCGCACTAGTGTGATTCAGGCCTCAGAGGAGTTATGCGCATGGTCAGTAGTGAAAGATGTGGGCATGGAATATGGCTGGTGGGAAAAGGGCAGTTACTACTGTATGAAGCATTATTCATGTGTGTCTAGACCAGGGGTCTCAAACTCAAATTACCTGAGGGCCACAAGACAAGTTTTCATATGCCATGGGGGGCCGCATGCAAACTTTCAAACTTCAAAAACAACAGTACTGGTGTCAGCGAACACATTATTAACCCCCAGCACTGGTGTCAGCGAGCGCATTATTACCACCAGCACTGGTGTCAGCGAGCGCATTATTACCACCAGCACTGGTGTAAGTCAGGGTTTGACAAATTTGCTTGGAATCTAGGAGCCAGCTAAAAAAGTTAGGAGCCAGAAAACGCACCCCGTCCCGACGAGCTTGCACGCAGAAGCGAACACATACGCGAGCAGCGCCTGCATATGTAAACGGTGTTCAAACCACACATGTGAGGTATCGCCGCGATTGGTAGAGCGAGAGCAATAATTCTAGCACTAGACCTCCTCTGTAACTTAAAACATGCAACCTGTAGATTTTTTTAAACGTCGCCTATGAAGATTTTAAAGGGTAAAAAAGTTTGTCGGCATTCCACAAGCGGACGCAATTTTGAAGCGTGACATGTTGGGTATGAATTTACTCGGCGTAACATTAGCTTTCATAATATTAAAAAAAAATGGGGATAACTTTACTGTTGTCTTATTTTTTAATAAAAAAAAGTGTAATTTTTTCCCAAAAAAGTGCGCTTGTAAGACCGCTGCGCAAATACGGCGTAACAGAAAGTATTGCAACGATCGCCATTTTATTCTCTAGGGTGTTAGGATAAAAATATATATAATGTTTGGGGGTTCTAATTAGAGGGAAGAAGATGGCAGTGAAAATAGTGAAAAATGACATTAGAACTGCTGTTTACCTTGTAATGCTTAACTTGTAATACCAACGGCCACCACCAGATGGCGCCAGCTCACATCTGGTGGTAATAACTTGTAATACCAACGGCTCACCACCAGATGGCGCCAGCTCACAAAAAAAAATGTTTTTTTTTTTTTTTCCTCTTTGCTCCCCCCACTTCCGCCCTGCCTGCGGACCATTTATAACTGGTCCGCGGGCCGCAAATGGCCCGTGGGCCGGTACTTTGAGACCACTGGTCTAGACTCTAGGGCAATGTAGAATCAGGTAATATTGGTACATACACCAGGACACCTTACATAATGTATAATAACACTGAAACTGCGCCTACATTACATGTATGAGGGCCCAGTGTTGGGGCATTTGAGGGCCCCTGCATAATAGGATGGCAAATTATCCTAGTTAGGTGACGGTCCCCCTTCAAGCAATACTTCTTACTGTTCTTAGAGTTCCTTATCCTAGAATGATGAAGGCAACAAATAACTGTAGGCAGTGAAATAATTACAGGTGGCTGCTGACTGAAATGAACAGATAATGCTTAGAAATATTAACCACTTGCCAACCAGCCACCATCATTATACTGCGGCAGGTCAGTTCGATCCCGCAAATCAGGTATTGCAGGCGCGCCCACTGCACAGCGGGGGAGCAAATGTGCATGGCCAGCGGCCGCAATGTCCTACGGCCACCCACGATTGCTCCAGAGAGAGCCAGAACAGGGATCTGTCAATGTCAACAAACAGATCCCGGTTCTGTCAGGGGAGGAGAAAGAGATCTACTGTTCCTAGTGATTAGGAACAGTAATCTCTCTGTACTCCCTGTCAGTCCATTCCTCCCACAGTTAGGGCTCATTTACACTTACTTCGGTTTCAACAAACATTAATGGCTAGTTTACCCTTGTTTCAAAACAAGGCTTGGAACACGCTTTGTTAAAGCTCTCTGAACGCTGGTCAAAGCTCCTGTCAATAAATAAAATGGTTAGCTTACTGTCTTGTTTACACCTTGCTTTTGCTTGGTGCTTTGATGAGGCTTCAGTGGGGCTTTGATGAGATTTTGGTGGAGCTTCGGTGGGGCTTCAAGCGAGCTTTGCCATAGACTTCAATGTAGGCTTTGAAGATGCTTTAAAGCACCACTAAAGCTACATGAGGTATAATGTTTGAAGCAAGGCCAAAGCAAAGCAAAAGCAGTTGTAGACAGGACTGTAAGCTAACTAATTTATTTAGTGACAGGGGCTTTGCCTGGCATCCGGAGAGCTTTAACAAAGCGTGTTCCAAGCCTTGTTTTGAAGCAAGTGTAAACTAGCCATTAATGTGTGTTGAAGCCGAAGTAAGTGTAAATGAGCCCTTAGTGGCGCTTCAAAGCGTCTTCAAAGCTGCCATAGAAGTCTATGGCAAAGCTCACTTGAAGCCCCACCAAAGCCTCATAGAAGCACCAAGCAAAAGCAAGGTGTAAACAGGACTGTGAGCTAACCATTTTATTTAGTGACAGGGACTTTTGCTGGTGTTCAGAGAGCTTTAATAAAGCATGTCCAAAGCCTTGCTTTGAAGCAAGTGTAAACTAGCCCTTAGAAACACCTCCCTAGGGAACACATTTAACCCCTTAATCGCTCCCTAGTGTTAAAGTGATTGTAAGGGATACATTTTTTTTTTTTTAAATAACAAATATGTCATACTTACCTCCACTGTGAAGCTCATTTTGCACAGAGTCGCCCTGATACACCTGTTATGGGGTCCCCTAGCAGCTCTCGTGGCTCCTCCATGCATTAGATAACACCCTGGGTGAAGCGCTCTCCCGAGGGGGTTACCTTGCAGGCGCGCTCCCAAGTCATGCATTGGGCGTCCATAGACACGAAAGTATGACTCGACCCCGCGCCCACATCATGCGAATTGATTGACAGCAGCGGGAGCCAATGGCTCCGCTGGTATCAATCTGTCCAATCAGGACACGAGACACCAGCCATTGCTGGTGCATTAGGGTGAAAAAATATGAGGGTGTACAACCCCTTCCCTGCCAGTGACATTTACACAGTAATCCATGCATTTTTATAGCACTGATCGCTGTATAAAGGTCACTGGTCCCAAAAAAGTGTCAAAAGTGTCCAATCTGTCCGCCGCAATGTCACAGTCCTGCTAAAAATCACTGATCATCGCCATTACTAGTAAAAAATATATAAAAAATCCATAAATCTATCCCCTATTTTGTAGACGCTACAACTTTTGCGCAAACCGATCAATATAGAAGAATACATATTAGCCTAAACTAATGAGGAAATTCGTTTTTTTTTGGGGGGGGGGGGGTGGAGGTATTTAAGGCCACCAAAGGAAAGCTCTATTTGTGGGGAAAAAAAGGACATCAATTTTGTTTGGGTACAGCGTTGCGCGACCGGGCAATTGTCAGTTATAGCGACACAGTGCCTTATCACAAAAAATGGCCTGGTCATTAAGGGGGTAAATCTTCTGGGGCTGAAGTGGTTAAATTGAACCTGTAAAAAAAAAAAGGTATGCTTGGTCTTTGTCCTGTATTACACACCTATTTAAAAAGTAAGACGTCAAACTCTGAATGCTTTTGTGTTCGAAAATCACACCTTTGAATAATCATTAGATTTTTGACCATTAGTGGGGCCATCAAATTCGAGTGATCGGCATGTTGGAAATCTTTTGAAAAACAAACAAATTTCTAATCAATGATGGGAGAATTGTGCAAGAAGTATAATCAAATAATAAATGTCCATGAGCAAAAAAACAAACACCTGTAAAGAAAACAAGATTCCCTGCCACAATTTTTTTTTCTTGTAACAACCTTAGGTGAAATTGAAGGGTTGGTTAGTCGAATTTCTAAATCAATGGTGGTTACAAAACGCCCAAAAATTTCTATTTTTGTTTGACAAAACATTTGGAATTCTACCTATGTATGGCCTGTGTAACATCTATAACGCCGCGTACACACGACCGTTTTTCGGGTTCTAAAAAATTAAGTTTTTAAGGGTCTAGAAAAAACTAAGGGCCAGATCCACAGCCCCGCAGCGCAACGTAACTTAACAGATTTAAGTTACACTGCCGCAAATCTCCTAAGTTAGGTATCGATCCACAACACACTTACCTGGAAATTTGCGGCGGTGTAACTCAAATCCGTCCGGTGCAAGGCGTTCCTAATCTAATGGGGCGAGTCCCATTTAAATTAGGCGCGCTCCCGCGCCGGACGTACTGCGCATGCTTGTGACGCAAATTTCCTGACGTGCTTTACGTGACGTCATTTTTTGATCGGCGCGTAGCGTATTTCCGTATTCCAGTACAGCTTACGCAATCGACGTAAAATTTAAAAATTTGACGCGGGAAGGACGGCCATACTTTACACAGCAGTACGCCTGCTGTGTAAAAGTAGGGGTGCTTTACAAAAGTGTAACTAAGCGACGGGAAACTAACGTAGCGGCGACGTAGAGAACGCGAAAAAGCTTTGAGGATCGACGTAACTCCTCATTAGCATACCCGACGCGTAATTTCGACGATGAATGCCCCCAGCGGCGGTCGCGGTACTGCATCTTAAGATCCGGCAGTGTAAAACTATTACACCTGCCGGATCTTCTGTCTATCTCTTGGAAACTGATTCTGTGGATCAGTTCCAAAGATAGAAACAGGGATACGCAGGCGGAACAGCAGATCTGCCTGCGTATCTCTTTTGAGGATCTGGCCCTAAGTTTTTTTCAACCCGATCATTAAAACGACCTTGCCTACACACGATCGTGAAAAAAAAAATGCTCTAGCAAAGCGCGGTGACGTACAACACGTACGACGGCACTATAAAGGGGAAATTCCATGCGGATGATGCCACCCTTTGGGCTGCTTTAGCTGATTTTGTGTTAGTAAAAGACGATTCGCGCTTTTCTGTCTGTTACAGCGTGATGAATGTGCTTACTCCATTACGAACGGTAGTTTTACCAGAACGAGCGCTCCCGTCTAACTTGCTTCTGAGCATGCGCTTTTTTTTACATCGTTAAAGCCCACACACGACCATTTTTTACAACCTTAAAAACGACAACGTTAAAAACGTCGTGAAAAAATAGAGCATGTTCGACCAAAAAATTTGCCCATTTTTTAGATCGTGAAAAATGCTCTGAAGCCCACACACAATCATTTTTAATAAAAAAAAAAAGGTAATTTTTTAGAACCTGAAAAACAGTCGTGTGTACGCGGCATTAGAGACATGGAGACTTCACATAAAAGTTATGCGATGTAGTCAGTTTAGATGTTTACAGTACACAGTGGAGTTCCACTTCATGGTGACGGCATGTTCCCTTTAATAAGCATTGACTTCTTCCAGTAAAGCAAATGCTGTGGTTTGGAGTCCTTATCTCCGGAGTTCCTTTTCTTCTCCCCAGCCATGACATCAGCGAGAATAGTTTGCTATGAGTCACAGACTGACTCACTGGAAAACCTCTCACCACTGTTTGTCACACTGAGAAACCTTTAAATCTGATTAGGGTTGGGCAAGAATTAATGTGTTCAGGTTTAAAGGTGCTTTAACCACTTGACCACTGGGCACTTAAACCCCCTTCCTAACCAGATCAATGTTCAGCTTTCGGTGCTCTCACAATTTGAATGACAATTACTCAGTCATACAACATTGTACCCATATGAAATTTTTGTCCTTTTTTTCACACAAATAGAGCTTTCTTTTGGTGGTATTTGATCACCTCTGGGTTTTTTATTTTTTGCGCTATAAAAGAAAAAAGACTGAATATTCTGTAAAAAAAAAAAAAAATATCTTGTTTCTGTCATATTAGCAGGTTATTTCTTACACACAGCATATGCATGCCACAAATTACACCCCAAAACACATTCTGCTATTCCTCCTGAGTATGGCGATACCACATGTGTGAGACTTTTACACAGCGTGGCCACATACAGAGGCCCAACATGCAGGGAGCACCATCAGGCGTTCTGGATCACCCAGACCAATTCTGACATTTCTCTCCTACATGGAAAAAACATAATTTATTTGCTAGGAAATTACATAGAACCCCAAAACATTATATATGCTTTTTTAGCAAAGACCCTAGAGAATACTAGGGCGGCCATTAAAACTTTTTATCTCGCACAGTATTTTCGCAGCAATTTTTTGAACGCGTGTTTTTAAAAAAAAAAATGTTTTGTGCTTAAAAAAAACAAAACAGTAAAGTTAGCCCAATGTTTTTGCATAATATGAAAGATGAAGTTACGCCAAGTAAATAGATACCAAACATGTCATCCTTTAAAATCGCACACGCTCGTGGAATGGCGCCAAACTTCGCTACTTAAAAATCCCCATAGGTGACGCTTTAATTATTTTTATTGGTTGCATGTTTTTAGTTAGAGAGAAGTCTATGATTGCCAAAATGATTGCTCTCGCTCTAACATTCGGAACGATACTTCACATGTGTAGCTTGAATACCGTTTTCATATGTCGGCGGAAATGACGTATGCGTTCGCTTCTGCATGCGAGCACACAGGGACAGGGGCGCTTTAAAAAATAAAATAAATGTTTTACTTTATCTATTTACTTGATTTTGACACTTTTTTCCCCAAAAATACATTTTCTGATCACTTTTATTCCTATTATAAGTAATGTAAACATCCCTTGTAATAGGAATATGACATGACAGGTCCTCTTTACAGTGAGATGTGGGGTCAATAAGACCCCACATCTCACCTCTAGGCTGGGAAGACTGAAAAAAAAAGAAAAATTATCCTGGCTTCGATCGTAGCGGTGAGTCTGTAAAAGCACCGGAGGGTGGCAGGAGGGGGAGCGTATTGCGGAGTATTGCAGGGTATTGGAGTATTGCAGAGTATTGAGGTATTGCAGAGTATTGCACAGGGAATTGCAGAGTATTGCACAGGGAATTGCAGAGTATTGCACAGGGTATTGCAGAGTAATGGGCAGGGATGGATGGCTGGATCTGTGACTGCAATTGTCACAGATCCAGCCCACAGTGCTGCTGCTGCTTCTGCTCTCCCCCCTCTCCTCTCACACTGTACCGATCGGTACAGAGAGGGGAGGAAGGAACCGGCGTCATCACATGATGCTGGTTTGTTTACAAGTGATCGCTCCGTCATTGGTGGTGATAATCAACATGGGGACCCCAGTGCCGGCCCAAGACATTGTGCTGCCTGGGACCAAGAATGAAATGCTGCCCCCCCCCCTCAGAAAAAAAATCACGCCAACCAAAAGGCCCCCACATTCATTATTTTATATCATGATAACTAAAGGGGACCCGTCATGGCTCTATACATGTATAAAGGAGTATAAAGAGGACCTGTCATTGTCTATACATGTATAAAGAGGACCTGTCATTACTCTTTACATGTAAAGGAGTATAAAGAGGACCTGCCATGGCTCTATAAATGTATATAGGAGTATAAAGAGGACCTGCCATGGCTCTATAAATGTATATAAGAGTATAAAGAGGACCTGTCATGGCTCTATAGATGTATAAAGAGGACCTCTCATGGCTCTATACATGCATATAGGCGTATAAAAGGACCTGCCATGGCTCTATACATGTATCCAGCAGTATAAAGGGACCTGTGAATTGCCGGCGGCCACAATGTCTTTTGCGCAAACTAATCAATGTACGCTAATTGTGGGTTTTTTTGGTACCAAAAATATGTAGAAGAATACATATTGGCCTAAACTGAAGAAAACATTTTTTTTTTCTAAATTTTGGGGATATTTATTATAGCAAAACGTTAAAAAATATATATATTTATAGCACAACAAATAAAAAAACGCAGAGGTGATCAAATATCACCAAAAGAAAGCTCTATTTGTGGGAAAAAAAGGACATCAATTTTATTTGGGTAACGGAGCTGGCGGGACGGGCTGGTGGGCATCAGTATGCTGCCCCCCTAAAAGTGCTGCCTGGTACCCATGGTACCACCCGGTCCCATCATAGGGCCGGCCCTGCCAGTTCCACATGTCTTCCCCAATAAGGTTTAGGTTGTAGGGTGGATGAAGTGTATAGAACCAAGGAGTACCGGTGGTCAAGGAGGTCAATAACAAAGTTAGAGGTAAGAACGTAGACTGAATATTCAAGTTGTACTTTTCCAAAGCCTGGGGATTTTAGGATCTGTAATGAGGTAAATTCTCTCTGAGGGTATATTATGCTGTAGAAGAGTTAGCAGAATGAAAGTTTGCCACTGTCTCAATGGGCAAGACAACACTGGCCATAGGTAATATAAAACAGCAGTTTGACAATCTGCTCTTGGCTTGTTTACAGTATGTAAATGAAGGGACTAGGGGCGTAAGTCCACAAGTTCTGAATGGAATAAGAGATGTGTTAAACCCATTCCAAAGCAGAAGTAATGATCAAGGTTTAACACAATAAAAGAAAGAAGGAACTTAGTAGTAGGGTAATTATTTGATCCTTCATGAGCGTTTGCTTAGAGGGCTGAGGCCAACCAGGCCATGGTTTCTTTCAGGGATGCAAAGAAGGTAGTTCTACCTGCAGTGAACTCTCAGAGCTTACATTGGGCCAGATCCACAGCCAGCGGGCTTAACTTAAATGTTCCTATTTAAGTTACACTGCCGCAAAATTTCTACCTAAGTGCCCGATCCACAAAGCACTTACCTAGAAATTTACAGCTGTGTAACTTAAATCCATCCGGCGCAAGGCGTGCCCAATCTAATGGGGCGAGCCCCATTTAAATTAGGCGCGCTCCCGCGCCGGACGTACTGCGCATGCTCCCGACGCTATTTTCCCGACGTGCTTTGCGCGGATTTACGTTGCGCCGAGTTTCGAGAATCGCGACGGGTGTAAAAGAAAAAAAAAGAGTTGCGGCGGGAAAAAAATAAATTTAAAAAAATTTGACAGCGACGCGGGAAAGAAGGGTCTACTTTTACATGGTGTACTAAGTTTACACTTTGTAAAAGCAGCCCTAATTTTGCGACGGCAAACTAACACTTACGGAAAAAAAACGAAGGGAAAAAGCTTTGTGGATCTCCGTAAGTGCTAATTTGCATACCCGACGCGGAATTTAGACGAGAAATGCCCCCAGCGGCGGCAGAGGTACTGCATCCTAAGATCCAACAGTGTAAAACTATTACACCTGCCGGATCTTAGGAATATCTATGCGTAACTGATTCTATGAATCAGCCGCATAGATAGAAACAGGGATACGACGGCGTATCAGTAGATACGCCTGCGTATCCCTTTTGTGGATCTGGCCCATAGTTAGGTTGAAAAACGACACAAAGACACAAGTCCATCAAATTCAACCAAGCTTGACAGGGTATAACATGGCATATTGTAGGCCAGGCATGGCCAATCGCGGCCCGCGTTCTGGTTTTGAACGGCCCGTCTGCTTATTGGGACGTATATATCTTTTGTGGCCCCAGCGATCTCCCAGCGCCAGGGGCTACAAAAGATATATACTGTAATGATGGTTGCCTTGGAGGTGAGAGGGACAGGACGAGTGCCGTGCAATGCATACAGGAGTATTTCCTGTTTATGGGCGGGTTCTGTAACAGGAAGTCCCGGCTCCTGCACTGCTATTGGACGGCTGTTCTGTCCATCATAGGAGGCAGGACTTTTTATTAAAGAGGCCACCGTGTAAACAGGAGTTTTTCCTGTATGTAATCTTTTGGCATTCGTCCCAAACCCTCCCTGTCCCCGCCAAGGCTGCAGATGGCATTAATCAGGCTGCACTGATGTCAATGGTGAGTCTGTATTCCTGGCTATGGTGGGTGCTGCGTTCCTGGCTATGGTGGGTGCTGCGTTCCTGGCTATGGTGGGTGCTGCGTTCCTGGCTATAGTGGGTGCTGCGTTCCTGGCAGTGGTGGGTGCTGCATTCCTGACTGTATTCCTGGCAATTGAGGGTGCTGCGTTCCTGGATGTGTTCCTAGCAATTGTGAGTGCTACGTTCCTGGCAATGGTGGGTGCTGTGTACCTGGCAATGGTGGGAGCTGCGTACCTGGATGTGCACTGACCCTTATTTTGCTTTACAGTTCTTTTATTTAAAATGTATTTATTTTTTCTGAAAATTCCCTCTTAAAGTGAAGGTGTCTTTTATACACCGATAAATACGGTATAGCCAAATAACACGCCTGAGCTCATCTCTTCACCACACACAGCCACAAAGGAAAGATAATTATTGTTGGGCAGTGTATTAGTGCTTGGACAAACGCACTTAGACCGATTTTTATTGGTTCAAAGAATGTCAGGCAAAATGGTTGGCCCTCATTCACCTCATCAGTGCTGGTCTGGTGGAGAGTGTAGAGTTAGCAGAGATGGAGGCAGTGGAGGGGTATCTGTGGTGTCACACCATCCAAGACCCTGCTTGGAGGAGGTTTCCTCTGTTTAGTCAGTGAAGGTGAGGACAAGGCAGTGGCAGTGTTGCCAACCGTCCGTATTTTTACAGACAGTTCATAAAAAACGGGCACCTTTTCCCCCCGTTCGTAAATGTCCGTAGTTGTGGGAATGTGCCAGTAAAAATAGCCGAGATCGGTTCGGCTTGGAACTGCGCATGGAGGTTGGAGGCAGGGGGTGATGGTGGCTGCAGTGGCACCACAGAGGGGGATGGAGGCAGGGGGTGATTGGAGGCAGGGGGTGATGGTGGCTGCAGTGGCGGCAATGGAGGCAGGGGGTGTTAGTGACAGGGGGTGATTGGAGGCAGGAGGTGTTGGTGGCACCACAGAGGGGGATGGTGGCACCAGAGAGGGGGGTGGAGGCACCAGAGAGGGGGGTGGAGGCAGGGGGTGATTGGAGGCAGGGGGCCTGGGGGAGATTGGAGGCAGGGGGGTATTGTGGCACCGCAGGGGGTGTTGGTGGCAGAGGGGGATGGAGCCAGGGGGTGATAAGACTAAATAATTTTCCCTTATTATATATCGAAAAGAACAAAATGATTTTTTACCTTACCTACCTTAAATCACATTGCTATTTGCCTAGCGTACTTGTTTGTAGCCTAAATACTGAAATTTGCACCTAAAAATGTAATCTAGTAACTTTTATGAAATGCCAGTAAAACGTGGCTGCGCCAGTAAATTTCAATCTGGTAGGTTGGCAACACTGGGCAGTGGATGGAGTTGCTTGGTTGCTGCTGCCATGTTGTTGGTGGTGAAAGTGCAGTTTTTCTTCCACTGTTCTGGTGCCCTCGCTGATTTTCACCATGGCACATGGAGAATCAAAACCAGAGGCAAGAGAGGAGAAAATTGCCACAAGATGAATGTACTAATTGATAAGAGTAGACAGAGCTCAGGTGCTATTGTGCTTCCATCAGGCCAAACCCCTTCATGCATTCTTCTATGTGCTTCAAGCATTTATGCATATTTTGATCATTTGTGTTCTCAAATGATGTAACCCTTGTCTAGGCCATTAAAAGATCCTGACATTTTCCAAAAGTACCTAGGCCAAGAGCACATTATCTGTTGCCAGCGATGGTCTCACAACCATGCATTTGTAGTCAATAAAAACACATGTATCAAGGTTTTTAAATGTTCTCATTGAAATGTATGGGTCCCCTGACACACATAGACAGATAAAAAAAAGCATCTGATCTAGTTTTTATGATGCACCACAACACAACGCATATACAGTATGTGAACTAGACGTATGGAAAACAATAGGATTTCAAGGAACATGCATTGTTTGATAGTGCTCAAAACTGGGCCTAACTGTATTAAATTTATTTTACAATACGTATACTTTCTTTGAAAACTAAGGCCCAGATTCTCGTAGGAGATACGACGGCGTATCTCCAGATACACCATCGTATCTTGGCGTCTGATTCAAAGAATCAGATACGCCAGAATTTGTATAAGATACGACCAGCGTAAGTCTCCTACGCCATCGTATCTTAACTGCATATTTACGCTGGCCGCTAGGGGCGTGTACGCTGATTTACGCCTAGAAATATGTAAATCAGCTAGACACGCCAATTCACGAACGTACGCCGGGCCGTCGCATTACAGATACGCCGTTTACGTTAGGCTTTTCCTGGCGTAAAGTTACCTCTGCTAGATGAGGCGTACCAATGTTAAGTATGGACGTCGGAACAGCGTCAAATTTTTCACGTAAGTCGTTTGCGAATAGGGCTGGGCGTCATTTACGTTCACGTCGAAAGCATTGGCTTCTTGCGGGTTAATTTGGAGCATGCGCACTGGGATACTTTCACGGACGGCGCATGCGCCGTTCGTAAAAAGCGTCATTTACGTGGGGTCACATTAAATTTACATAACACACGCCCACATCTTCCACATTTGAATTAGGCGGGCTTACGCCGGCCTATTTACGCTACGCCACTGCAATTTTGGTTTGAGAATACTGCACTTGCCTGTCAAAGTTGCGGAGGCATAACGTAAATAGGATACGTTACACCCGCACAAAGATGCACGCTTCTACGTGAATCCGGGCCTAAAATGACAGAGTATCCAGAACACTATAGGTTAGTTAAATAGAAAGAAAAGCGTTCGCTGCCTGCTAAGGTTGAACGCTCTAAGGAGCCATCTGATAAGTATTGTGCCTCTACTCTGACCCATTCATTTGTGTGTAGATTTCAGCTTGAGCTATTGAACTCTGTTTAAAGGTTTTAAAGCAAGAGGTAAGAAGGACACAGCAGAAAAAGTGTATAAAAAATCTAGATCCACCTATTTGCTGGTTAAAAGAATACAGATTATTCATATGTAATATTCCTTAACTAAAAAAAATACGGTTTTAATCCCGACCATTAGAAATAAAGAAGTAAACTATATACAAAACCACTTAACATTCGCTCTAAGCAAATATATCTTAGAGAGGAAAGACATTGATTGAGTTTTCCAGACAGGAGCCAGCTGGAGGGCTCAAGGTCCACTCCTCCCATAGACATAAAATTGTTGCCCAGTCCAGCAACTGTTATATCATGTCTATTTGGTAGCTTTATACCATATTGACAGCGATGGAAAACAGCCTTATTTTCCCCGAGCCCCATAGTTTGTATATGAATCCCAGAGTGTCAGAGCCGCATTACAACTGCAGCTGAAATCCATGTGTCTGGCTAAACTCATTGTGATGTGTAAGCATTGTCTGGTGAGGCGTTCTCACTCTAATGTAACCCGTCTTACAATGTATCAGCCTTTCAGACTGACTCCTGTGAAATGCTGCATCCCAGCTCTGCATTCACAGTCACTTATAATGGAGAGCAGAGATAAAATGCAGAGCCATGTTCCGGGAAGACTGCATTTCCATATCTAATGGCTGGACATCTGCCAGGCTGCTTTCAGAGGGTTTCATGGGGAATGGATCTTGTGCGTCTCCTCTGTGTACTGCGATCGTTGTTATAGTCTGCTGAGCCAATCCAGGATTGGAATGCAGATAACAAGGCCATGGCAAACCACGCTTCTTCTCTATTACGAATAAATGGTGTAGGCTTGTCTTTACATAAGTCTATACTAATTGCACAGTCTGGTAGATGATTTCACTGTGCTCATTTTATATATGCAAATTCTTTAGGTTACTCTCCAGTCAAAACTAAAAATGAAACATTGAAATGTTTACAAGGATTAAAGCCATATGCCGCGTACACACGATCATTTTCCGGCATGAAAAAAACGTTGTTTTTCAAAAACTTCATTTAAAATGATTGTGTGTGGGCTTCACATCATTTTTCAGGTTCTGAAAAATGACAAAAAAAAATTCGAACATGCTGCATTTTTTAACGTCGTTTTAAACTATGTAGTTTTTCGGGTTGTAAAAAATGATCGTGTGTGGGCTAAAACGACGTAAAAAACCCGCGCATGCTCAGAAGCAAATTATGTAATGGGAGCGCTCGTTCTGGTAAAACTACTGTTCATACTGGAGTAAGCACATTCATCACGCTGTAACAGACAAAAAAGTGCAAATCATCTTTCACTAACACCGAATCAGCTAAAGCAGCCCAAAGGCAAATAGAACTTCCCCTTAGAGTGCCGTCGTACGTGTTGTACGTCATCGCGCTTTTCTAGATCATTTTTTAAAAACGATGGTGTGTGGGCAACATCGTTTTAATGATGAAGTTGGGAAAACGTTGTTTTTTCGACATGCTGAAAAACAACGTTTTTTTTCATGCTGAAAAATTATAAGTGCTCAGGGCTTCACTTTTCATTCGGGACATAGGTGCAGTACACCAGTCCATTCTGTTATGAAACTGGTGATCTGGATGCCCCTGTTTCTGATTCTTTAGAGCAGCGGTCTCCAAACTGTGGCCCTTTACTTGCTTTTATCTGGTCCTTGGAGCACTATTTCATTAACTGATACCAACAATTATTATTATTATAATACAGGATTTATATAGCGCCAACAGTTTACGCAGCGCTTTACAATATAAAAGGGAGACAATACAGTTATAATACAATAAAATACAAGACTGAGCTGAGGAGAGGGAGGAGTCTGAAGATGGCGCGGTCAGTGTGAAGGAGTAGCTAGACGGAGGTGCTCGCTCTCCAACCCGCTCTGAGGACCGGGGATGTCCAGGATGTCTAGGAGCCGGATTCTCTGTTCCTCCCGCTAGGTCGTCCCCCTCCACCCCCCCCCCCCCCGGGCTGAAGTCTCGGACCCCTGGAGCGGATTGGATCGGATCCTCACCCCCCTCGATCGGGTTAGCCTGACGCGCTGCGTGTGAACACGCAGGCAGTGCGGCTTCCCCGGCTTCCTGGATCGCGCCGGCTGATTGGGTGGCGGCGGTGGTTTGCAGCGGCGTGCAGAGACGAGAGGAAGGAGCCCCGGGACAGTGCGTGAAGTAAGGGGGGGGATTCCCAGAGGTGAGCGGGGGCCGGAGCCCCCCCTGAGGCAACAGGCTGATAAGTCTCCCTCCAACGGAGTGTACGGGTGGCTGAGCTATTGAGGTGAGCCGCACCTCCCCACCGCACCCCCCCTCCAGGCAGTAATATAGAAGAGGAGGCTGAGGGAAGGGGAGACACGGCGCCAGGCAACCCGGCAGTAAAAATCCCATGGGAAAGGATCCAGCCCACCGCCAATGTCAGCAAAAGTAGGTCCAGATTTACAGGGAAACAAATCACAGCAGTCTCTATCCTTTCCTCTCCCTGCGTGAAAATTACCAGATTGGTGAGTACATGTTTGAGCTCATTGCAAGTGGCAGAGTGGTGAGTACAAACGTCCTTTTTATGAGTTAAAGAACGAGTCAAAGAACTAAGGAAAAAAAAAATAAGTATACATATACATAAATCTCAATGGGACATTTTTACAGAAGAACTGGTAACTGGAAGGGACTGATATGAAGACAGGCAATGAGGAGATACAAGGGACATGAGTGCTTTTCTGTCATTTCCTGTGCTTGTCGAGATGTGATTATAAGGATGCTGGTAATTCTAAAGCTTTGGTGACGGCCCCCCCGTGACATCCCCCCTTTGCCCATTGGGAGTGATGAGAGAGACGGGGAGAATTCCCTTTTTTTTCCCCTCTCTCCGTGTTCCCTAATTTTTTTTTTTTTTTTTCTCCCTTCTATTAGACAACATAGATGTAACACATCTTGGACCCTTTTTATATTATACTGCAATATTTATAATATATAAGTACACGCAGGCCTGGCAGAGAACGTAATTATAAACTGACGGATATAACGGTTAAAGCACAGCAAACAGTATAATTAACCATACTAAAAAGCCCTGAAAACCTGTAAAAGGAGGTCATTGAGCGCGACGCGCACTGGTGACCGTCAGAAGAAGGGGGTTAATATACGTGCTGGGTGCTCCGAAGGTCTTTAATTTAAAACCAAAGCCAAAAAGTAGAAATACTAAATCAACTTTAAAACGTGATACCAAAGGGCATTGTCCCGTGCAGCATACACCTCCCATAAGTGCAAAGGGGTCTTACTATAGAATTTGCTGTAAAGCGGTGTAGTTTAATCACAAGCGCAGCAAGAAGCACGGGTAAGCAATCAGGACTACAGCAGGACTGAAAGGGGGTGAAGGATGACCACAAGGGGAAAAGGAGTAAAAGGCGGGGCAATCCCAAAGGTCCCCCGCTTAAGTCAAAGTCCAGGCCCAATGTGCAAATTTGTGACCCATGGGACAAATGGAGAAAATCAGCAGATAGAAAAACCATCAATAACCCGAGGAGGCCAGGTAGAAAAGGAAAAGAAGAAAGAGAAGAAAAAAGGGACTGTTAATATCTTGACAGACTCAGAAACTCTCTCAGAGTCATTATTAGAGAAAAAAACAGATCAAGATAGAGAAACAGATAAAGAGATGGACCTGGGACAGGGAGACAGAGAAGAAACGCAGGACATTACACTTTTGCCAACAAAAAAGGAAATGGAAGGAATGTTTGCCGCTCTAGAAAGATCACTTAAAACGCAAATGGAAAAAATGGAGAGAAATATGGGGCACATATTGGAAAGAGTGGAAGAAGTTGAGAAAAAAGTCGATCACAACATAACCTCAGTTAAAAAATTAGAAGATGAAATAAAAGCATTAAAAATAAATCAACGAGAACAGGCGTATAAATTAGAAGATCAAGAAAATAGGGAAAGAAGGAAGAATATAAGAATACGCGGAGTTCCAGAAACGACAGAGGCTGAGGATCTCTCAGAAACAATAAGAAAAATTTGCAATCCAATACTGGAGAGAGAAATAACTTCCCCACTAAAAATAGAACGTGCGCATAGGATAAGACGAGCTAGAGAGAGAGCACAGGAATACCCTAGAGATATTATAGTGCGATTTGAAAGTTGGGAAGAGAAGAACCAACTATGGAGAAAACTGAGAGGGAAGTCGCCATTAGAATTCGATCAGCATAATATTCAAATATACCAAGATCTATCACAAGAGACGTTAAATAGAAGAAGAAACTTAAAACCATTGTTAAGAGTCTTGCAGGAACATGATATACAATATAATTGGGGTTTCCCAGCCTGCCTGATAGGCAGGAAAAACGGTATCTCGGCAAGACTGAGGTTTATAGAGGAAGCGCCAGAATTTTGTCAGAGATTAGAAATCCCAACACCAAAAAAGGACTGAAAACGCTAGATGGCGGAGTGGGGGGGGGAAAGGGGGGGGGAGGAGGGAGGGGGAGGTTCTAAACAGTAAGCTACAGGAGCGGGACTGGAGAGGGGGCGGATCCGGAGGGCACTCCTTCCCCAATTCCCCAGTATAGGGGGGTAGGAGACCGGGCTAAAATAGAACTCCACCTTAGCCCAAGGAGCAAAAGAGCGCCTGGAGCGCCAAATAGAAAAAGCTCTAAAAGACCATAGGGTCAGGGATCGATTGGGGGGAAGGGAGGGAGGGGGGAGGCGATGAGAAAGCCCCACATGAAGAACAGGGGGGCAAGATATGACGGGAGGGGAGGGTGGGGGGGGGGAGACAGGAGAAGGGGAGAGGGGGGGAGGGGGGAGGGGGAAAATAGAAGGGCCTGGTGGGGGGTCTTAGATCTGTGTGTCTTGCAACGGAAAAAAATATACTTATCAGAGAAAGGTAAAAAAAAAAAAAAAAAAAAGAGAAAGAAATGACAAATATAATTTTTATAACATATAATGTAAGAGGTCTCAGTTGCCCGGAAAAAAGGCATATGGTATTAAGAGAGGTCGAAAGGTACTCCGCTGAAATAGTTTTTTTGCAAGAGACACACATAACTTTGGACTCAAATGTTAGACTGTATTCTCGGGCAGTCCCCACTTGGTACTACGGGGACTCCCCAAAGAAAAGATCTAAGGGGGTTGCTATAGGAATAGGGAAGAACATCACTTTTACAATAGAAGATAGGAAAGTTGACCCAGATGGACGTTATTTGTTTCTGAGAGGGGTACTCCAAGGGAAAAAATATACGCTCGCAAACATATACTGTCCAAATAGACAACCTCATAAATATCTGAGGGGGCTCTTGAACGTTTTAATGGACTTCAAGCAAGGTCAAGTAATTTTAGCAGGAGACCTCAATCTTTCAATGGACTATCATCTAGATAATATGTCTGGAGCACAGAGACGAAATATTAAACAGCTAAGAATATTGGGAAAAAAAATGCAGTCACTGTTTAATAGATCCTTGGAGGATTACATATCCAAACAAAAAGGACTATACATATTATTCTTCTGTGCACGGAACATATTCAAGATTGGATTATATAATGGTAGACCATGAGTCGTTGGAAGACGTAGTTAAAACATCAATAGGGGTAACCACAATCTCAGATCACGCTCCGGTAATAGTGAAAATAAGATTCAAAGAGATAGAGCAAAGAAAAGGAACGTGGAACTTAAACGATGAACTCATAGAGGATACAGAGGTAAACAATACAGTAAAAATCGACTTGGAACAATATTTCACTCTTAATAATACACCAGAAGTAAAGATGGCAACTGTTTGGGAGGCCCATAAGGCATACATTAGAGGGAAATTAATTGCAATTGGAGCAGGGAAAAAAAAGATAAGAAAATTAAACATGGAAAAATTAACATCTGAATTATTTGAACTGGAACAAACGCATAAAGAGCGAGGAGAAAATGAGGTATATCAAGAAATTGTGATAAAGAGGGCCCAGCTCAGAGACTTGATGAAGGTAGAAACAAGGAAAATATTCAAAAATGTCAGAAAAGAGAGGTATAAATGGGGGAACAAACCAGGGAAATATCTAGCCAGAATATCAAGGGAAAAAAAAATAAAAAATTACATAGAAAAAATAAAAAACCAAGACGGTCTTATGAAATATAAGACATCGGAAATTGCGGAAGCTTTTCAGACTTATTATAGTACATTATATTCAATAAGAATTAACGAAACTCAAGAGCAGCAAAATATTAGAATAAGGAAAATCAAGGAATACCTAAAAGAAGTGAACTTACCTAAAATAACTCAAAACGACAGGGAATCCCTGGATGCCTCTATAACTCAAGAGGAGATTTATAGAGCCCTCCAGGAAACACCGGGTGGTAAGAGTCCAGGCCCCGACGGTTTGCCGATTAAATATTATAAAAAATTTAGAGAACTTTTGGTCCCTGAGATGTGTAATTATTTCAATAAAATAGGAGAGGAAGAGGAAATAAGAAAAGAATCGCTGCTAGCAAGTATTTCTATAATCCCTAAGACAGGAAAAGATGGAACGTTGTGTTCAAACTATCGACCAATAGCATTGTTAAATGCAGACCTAAAGGTTTATGCGAAAATACTAGCAACTAGGATAAAAAGTTTAATGCCGGAATTAATAAATATAGATCAGGCAGGCTTTGTAGCGGGCAGAGAGGGGAGAGATAATAGCATAAGGACCCTGCTGCTGCTACAACAGGATCCAAAAAAGAAACCCCCAGTCGTACTCATGTCTTTAGATGCTGAAAAAGCATTCGACAGAGTCGACTGGGGGTTTATGATGGAAACTCTACAAAATATAGGTCTGGGACCAAGATTTTTGAAATGGGTAAAAAACCTATATAGCCACCCGACGGCAAGGGTAAAGGTCAATGGGAGTATGTCGTCTGCGTTCGAAATGAAAAATGGTACCAGACAGGGGTGCCCGCTCTCACCCCTCCTATATGTAATAGCACTGGAACCACTGTTAGCAAAAATCCGGGAAAACCCGGACATAGGAGGGGTGAGAGTGGGAGATGACGAACACAAGGTGGCGGCATACGCAGACGACATACTCCTATACCTGACTAAACCTAGAGTTTCCCTCCCTAACGTTATAAAGGAAATAAAAAGATACGGTGAACTTTCCAACTTTAAAATAAACCCGATAAAAACAGTAATTCTAAATGTGGGGATAGAAAAAAAAGAAGCAGAAGAGCTGCAGAAGGATTTCCCATTTACATGGGAAAAGGAAGCTATTACATATTTAGGAATAAAGATCACACCAACAGTTGAAAAACTCTACATAGCCAACTTCGTCCCCTTAATTAATGACATTAACCAAGACTTGAAAAATCTCGCAAGAAAACACATCTCCTGGATAGGAAAGATAAATGCGTTTAAAATGATGATACTACCGAAGATAACATATAAACTCCAAATGCTCCCAATAAAGATACCGCAAAGCTTCTTTAAGGTAATTAAAACAATAATCTCGAAATATATATGGGCAGGTAAAAAGGCCAGAATAAGCTACACACAACTGAGCCTGAAAAAAAAAGGAGGCGGGTTGGGACTCCCCGACATAAAAAGATATTATTTTGCCGTTAATTTAGCTAGGTTAGTAGAATGGACAAATACACATACCAAAAAAAAATGGGCACGTATGGAAGAGAAAATAAGTAATGCACAATTAAACAGAAACATTTGGATACCACCTAAGACGAGGAAATTGGGCACAAACACACATAGTATAACAAAAAATGTTTTTAAAATATGGGACACTTTATTTAGACGGGAAAAATGGGAGTATAACTCTCCATTAATCCCATTAGCAGGCACAAAGTTCTTCCCACCAGGTAATGGAACACGTTTCGGCAAGCAATTGGGTGAGAAAAAATTAAAAGATATTGTCACACGGGGAAAAATAAAAGCAAGACAGGATATAATAGTGGGAGAAGGGGAGCAACGGATGAGTGAATGGGAGTATTTACAGTTAAAACACTTTGTGAGCACACTACCACAACCGATTCGTGAAGAAAAAACATTAAACCCAATAGAAAAAATATGCAGTATAGATGGGCCACTGACACATGGTATATCAAAAGCATATGGAATATTAACGGAGCTCGAGACCCAGGAAACACTGCCCTGCCTAGAAAAATGGGAAAGCGATTTGGGTAAAAAGATTGACAAATCACAAATGATAGGTGCAGTTTATAATTATGCCTCAGATATAACTTCCATAGAAGCAAATTATAAGTGTATGGTTCGATGGCACTTGACCCCATCAAGAATGAATAAAATCCATCCAAAAAACTCAGAGCTTTGTTGGAGGAATTGTAAGCAAAAAGGGACAACTATGCACATATGGTGGGATTGCCCGAGAATACAGGAATATTGGAAAGAAGCCCTGGAATATATCGAAACAATAACAGGGGAGAGAATCCCGTGTAGCCCACTGCCCTGTCTATTTCATGGAACCGAAAAAACAAAAAAACAATACGCAATAACCCTGGTTCCAGTGCTGCTAAATGCAGCAAAGGCCCTGATTCCAAAAAACTGGCTACACCCAAAAAGGCCATCAATTAAAGAATTGATGGAAATGGTGGAATACATAGAAGAGATGGAGTACCTGGCCTGTGGAGAGACAGGAGGAGTGGATAGATATAATGAGGTGTGGGAAAAATGGAAAGTTTTTAAATCTTCGGAAAAGTTTGTTCAAGGAATGACAGAAGTGGATAAGTGAGAAAACAAAAAAAAAAAAAAAGAAGATTGCAAGGCACACAGACAGGGGGGGGGGGGGGAGGGGGGCTGGGGGGAAAGAAAAGAAAAAAGTAGGAAAAGAGGGGAGGGAAAAGGGAAAGGGAAAAAAAGGAAAAAAAAAAAAAAGACAAATTTGCAACTGTTAAAAAAAAAAAAAAAAAAAAAAAAAAAAAAAACCCCACGCATGATGCGAAGCCACTAGAGAGACGTTAAGGGCGGTCTAACCGTGAGCAAGTCTCGTTGTCAAGTATGAGCGGAGTCTGAAGTGGGGGAGAAAAAAAAAAAAAAAAATACAATAAAATACAAGAGGATTAAGAGGGCCCTGCTCACAAGAGCTTACAATCTAACAATGGAGTACAATTCCCCTCACTGACACCAATGAAGGGGCACAATTCCTCCCAATGACACCAACCATGGGAGACAATTCCTACCAATGACACCAGCAGCAGAGAGGACCAATGATGGCGCACAATTCTTCCCAATGACACTAATGATGGGACACAATTCCTCCTAATGACACCAACAATGTGGCCCAATTACACCAATGATGGAACACAGTGCCTCCCAATGATGGGGCACAATTTCTCTCAATGACACCAGCAATGGGGCCCAACGACACCAATGATGGGACACAATTCCTCCCACTCACACCAATGATGGGGCATTGTTTTTTCCTACTGCCATCTGGACCTTTTCTACTCTCAATGGCCCACAGTCTGGCCCCCTAAAGTCTGAAGGACAGTAAACTGGCCCAGTGCCGATCCTGACCTTCCTGGGGCCCTAAGCAAAGTTCTGCTTAGGGGCCCTCTACCTGACCCGTGAATAATGGCCGTGGTTTAAGCATAATATTGGGCGTGGCTTAAAGGGGCGTGACCCAAACGGGGTGTGATTAGAGTCTGAGATGAACGAGGGATGGAGGGAGAAATAAATGAAGAAAGAGAGAGAGAAGAAGTAAAAAAAGAGAGAGGGGTGGAGGGACAGCAGGCCCAGATCCTACACCGCAATATAAATCTTTGTATTCCAGAAAGTTTAACAATCAGCAGATAAAGATACTCCAAACGTCTGGTGTTGGCGTCTCAATCATCCCGGCACCATGGTTGTTATGGTGTCAGGATGATTGAAGCGCATTATTTCTATTATTACATTGTAATATAAAATGAAATCATTCAACTCACCATAATGCAAAATCAGTGGGAGCCCTAAAGTCACTGTCCCCAGCCAGCGGAGTGCCTCCTTACATCTCAGGTGTCCCCAGCCAGCGAAGTGCCTCCTTACATCTCAGGTGTCCCCAGCGGAGTGCCTCCTTATATCTCAGGTGTCCCCAGCCAGCGGAGTGCCTCCTTACATCTCAGGTGTCCCCAGCGGAGTGCTTCCTTACATCTCAGGTGTCCCCAGCGGAGTGCCTCCTTACATCTCAGGTGTCCCCAGCCAGCGGAGTGCCTCCTTACATCTCAGGTGTCCCCAGCGGAGTGCTTCCTTACATCTCAGGTGTCCCCAGCCAGCGGAGTGCCTCCTTACATCTCAGGTGTCCCCAGCGGAGTGCCTCCTTATATCTCAGGTGTCCCCAGCCAGCGAAGTGCCTCCTTACATCTCAGGTGTCCCCAGCGGAGTGCCTCCTTATATCTCAGGTGTCCCCAGCCAGCGGAGTGCCTCCTTACATCTCAGGTGTCCCCAGCGGAGTGCTTCCTTACATCTCAGGTGTCCCCAGCCAGCGGAGTGCCTCCTTACATCTCAGGTGTCCCCAGCGGAGTGCTTCCTTACATCTCAGGTGTCCCCAGCCAGCGGAGTGCCTCCTTACATCTCAGGTGTCCCCAGCGGAGTGCCTCCTTATATCTCAGGTGTCCCCAGCCAGCGGAGTGCCTCCTTACATCTCAGGTGTCCCCAGCGGAGTGCCTCCTTACATCTCAGGTGTCCCCAGCGGAGTGATTCCTTACATCTCAGGTGTCCCCAGCGGAGTGCCTCCTTATATCTCAGGTGTCCCCAGCGGAGTGCCTCCTTACATCTCAGGTGTCCCCAGCCAGCGAAGTGCCTCCTTACATCTCAGGTGTCCCCAGCGGAGTGCCTCCTTATATCTCAGGTGTCCCCAGCCAGCGAAGTGCCTCCTTACATCTCAGGTGTCCCCAGCGGAGTGCCTCCTTATATCTCAGGTGTCCCCAGCCAGCGGAGTGCCTCCTTACATCTCAGGTGTCCCCAGCGGAGTGCTTCCTTACATCTCAGGTGTCCCCAGCGGAGTGCCTCCTTACATCTCAGGTGTCCCCAGCGGAGTGCTTCCTTACATCTCAGGTGTCCCCAGCCAGCGGAGTGCCTCCTTACATCTCAGGTGTCCCCAGCGGAGTGCTTCCTTACATCTCAGGTGTCCCCAGCCAGCGGAGTGCCTCCTTACATCTCAGGTGTCCCCAGCGGAGTGCCTCCTTATATCTCAGGTGTCCCCAGCCAGCGGAGTGCCTCCTTACATCTCAGGTGTCCCCAGCGGAGTGCCTCCTTACATCTCAGGTGTCCCCAGCGGAGTGCTTCCTTACATCTCAGGAGTCCCCAGCGGAGTGCCTCCTTACATCTCAGGTGTCCCCAGCGGAGTGCCTCCTTACATCTTGGGTGTCCCCAGTGGAGTGCTTCCTTACATCTCAGGTGTCCCCAGCGGAGTACCTCCTTACATCTCAGGTGTCCCCAGCGGAGTGCTTCCTTACATCTCAGGTGTCCCCAGCGGAGTGCTTCCTTACATCTCAGGTGTCCCCAGCGGAGTGCTTCCTTAAATCTCAGGTGTCCCCAGCGGAGTGCTTCCTTACATCTCAGGTGTCCCCCCTGCCCCCCCCCCTTGGGGCCCTTCTATAGCTCAGCAGGGGTGTCATAACTGAAGCAGCGCCGGCAAAACTGAAGGCAGAGGCGAGGGGGAACAAAATAAGAGGCGGAGCCGGCCAGCTACAATATATAAATTAAGCTGCTGCACCGCCCAGCCGCCACCCCTTTCCACAACAGGTCACAGATGAGACCGGGAGCGGGGGGGTGGGCGGTGCCGCAGCTCTATTTCTATTTCGGCAGGGCTCCCTTCTCGTTCTGGTCTTCAGGAGAATGGCGGCCAGTGGAGACATTATCTCCGCCGGCAGCGGACCTCTAGCGGCGGGGCCCCCGAGCATTACTCGGGGTCCTACGCAGCTTGCGTAGTCTGCGTATAGGGCGGATCGGCCCTGTCTGTAGCTGATAAGGTAAAGCTGAAATTTAGGGCAAACACCTACACTGGCAGCAGTGGCCGTGCGTCCATAGTGGGCGCAGGAGCACCACCCCCCTCTCTCCTGCACCCGTCACTCAACAATAGATAGGTTCATGCATTGGCTGTATTTGAGAGGGCAAATTGGCTGCATTTGAGGGGGCAAACTGGCATCATTTGAGGGGGCAAACTGGCATCATTTGAGGGGCAAACTGGCGGCATTTGATGGGGCAAACTGTCAACAATTGATGGGCAAAGTAGCTGCGTTTGATGGGCACAGTGAGGCTGCAATTGATGGTTTTTTTTTTTCAGTTTGTTTGCACTCCCCAAAAAATTTTGAGCACCAGCCACCACTGCCTGGCAGTGTCTTGCCTACTCATCGCTGCAAGGACTAAATGCTTGTTTTGTGTATTAATAGCAGACAACAATGTGGCAGCCGGCACGCTTATCTTCCCTCTGATGCTCTGGGTTATGAGTGAACCTTGCTGTCCTCATTCACAATACAGGATTGTTGGGCCTGCATTTTCTGTGATGATGTCAGAGTGCCTGAAACCAACAGAATGGAGAAACAGAGAAGCAGCTTTGGGGGGGATCAATCTTACTGCGAGTCAATAATAAAGCTGTAGAAAACCTTGATATAAAATTTTTAAAAAAATGGTCCCCCTGCAGGCTCATGTCATAATGTGCTAGTATGCATCACATACATTATATTACACACGATGACTTATCTAAAAAGAAAAAAAACTCCAGGGGCACGCTGTCATAGCTGACATGTCTTCCTCTCAGGTTCGCGGGCTTCGGCCATTGGAATGGCCCAGAAGCAACGACATCACTCCCTCACTTGTTCATTGAAGTTACAGCACGGCATGCCATCCATTCAGAGCGCAGTGTGCATGCGCCTGTGATGTCACCAGCTGCTATACATATACATATCTCCAAAATTGTGCACATTTAGTAGATATTCACTGTATCTACAGATAAGCCCAGGGCCGATCCGCCCCATACGTTTGCTACGCAAGCTGTGTAGGGCCCCGCGTAATTACCCCCCGATCTTTCGCCGCCGCTAGAGGGCAGCGGTCGGGGGGAGACAATGTCTCCGCCGGCCGCCATTTTCTTGTAGCCCAAAAACGAGAGGAGGCAGTGTGGCTGCCAATAGGAATTGAGCTGCGGCACCGCCCACCTCCCGCCCCGCTGATGTCTGCCTGTGACCTGGTCGGCTCCTCCACTGACTCCACTCTGTACTTTTATAGGTCGGTACCTGATGATGTAAGGGGGCTATGGTGGACTCCAATGGGAATGCCTGATGTAAGGGGGGACTCCAATGGGAATGCCTGATGTAAGGGGGGACTCCAATGGGAATGCCTGATGTAAGGAGGGGCTCCGCTGGGAATTCATGATGTAAGGAGGGACTTCGCTGGGAATGCCTGATGTAAGAAGGGGCTCCGCTGGGAAAGCCTGATGTAAGGGGGGACTCCGCTGGGAATGCCTGGTGTAAGGGGGACTCCGCTGGGAATGCCTGGTGTAAGGGGGGACTCCGCTGGGAATGCCTGGTGTAAGGGGGACTCCGCTGGGAATGCCTGGTGTAAGGAGGGACTCCGCTGGGAATGCCTGATGTATGGAGGGGCTCTGCTGGGAATGCCTGGTGTAAGGGGGGACTCCGCTGGTAATGCCTGGTGTAAGGAGGGACTCCGCTGGTAATGCCTGGTGTAAGGAGGGACTCCGCTGGGAATGCCTGGTGTAAGGAGGGACTCCGCTGGGAATGCCTGATGTAAGGAGGGGCTCCGCTGGGGAAGCCTGATGTAAGGAGGGGCTCCGCTGGGAATGCCTGGTGTAAGGGGGGACTCCGCTGGGAATGCCTGATATAAAGAGGGACTCCGCTGGGAATGCCTGATGTATGGAGGGGCTCTGCTGGGAATGCCTGGTGTAAGGGGGGACTCCGCTGGTAATGCCTGGTGTAAGAAGGGGCTCCGCTGGGAATGCCTGGTGTAAGAAGGGGCTCCGCTGGGGACGCCTGATGTAAGGAGGGGCTCCGCTGGGGACGCCTGATGTAAGGAGGGGCTCCGCTGGGGACGCCTGATGTAAGGAGGTGCTCCGCTGGGGACGCCTGATGTAAGGAGGGGCTCATAGGCTCATAGGCTTGCACTGTGAAAATGGGTAGTAAACTATAACCACTGCATAGTACTGCAGAGCAGGAAGCTGAGACTGCAAAGGTAGTGAGCAAATATGGCAGCTCAGTGTGCATATACGATTAAAAACCAGCTACAAACTGTTTGTTTTCTAACCTAAACTTACAGGCTCTATAGCAGGGGTCTCCAGACTTTCTAAACAAAGGGCCAGTTTACTGTCCTTCAGACTCTAGGGGGGCCAGACTGTGACGAGCATGACTGGAAATTTTCCAGGCATCAGAGGAAGTAAACATTACCACATTTGGTATTAGCAGGAGGAATAGTGCCCCATTGTTATTGTCGGTGAAATAAATGGTGTACCCCATTGATGTCAGTTGGCAGGAATAGTAATAGTAATCGTATTAATGGGAGGAACAATGCCCCAAGGGCCGAATAAAGGTAAGCAAAGGGCTGCGGTTTGGAGACCACTGCTCTATAGCATCAATTTACACACAGGAATAGATATGTCAACATCAATGAGTCATTTCTTATCATACAGCTTAATTTTATTCAGATAAATTTATCAGATAAATTGAGCCTCAGAGCAGACAGCCACCACTGTGCAGTCTGTTTAGCTAGCCCACGGTGCTTTGGAAATCCCTTTTCCTGTAATAAATATTTAACACTAAAACAAAAATTGTATAGAGTGAGAAGGTGTGTAAAAACAACACAATGTAAACAGTTTATATAACATAAAAAAAAAGAAAAAATAGATTAAAAACTATGATAGGGTTTCTGAAAATTGTGCAGTGTCAAGCAAGCTGTGCCAATGATAAATCCCCTGTGGTGCAGCTTGTCACCAGTGATGTGGGCTGCTGCTGATAATTAGAAAACTCAGATGTTTGTGATCAATTACTACTACCCACCAGAATACTGGAAGGCATGCAATTGTGGGGATGTCTGTAGAACTGTGACAAGAGCAAGTGTGGTGATGTTTGGTCCTGAGACTGGTGAGAATATTGGTCAACCATTCTCTGTGTAATTTAGCCTTACTTGTAAGACATAACGTGGGAAATGTAGTTCAGCTGGTTTTGCAAAAGATTGTTCATTCCTACAATTCACATTTCCCCAGTGCTAACCTGTCGGAGTAACTTCAGAAAATTACCATTTTTTTTGTAGCCATATCCTAGGCGAGCCTGTGACTTTTCTGTCGACACTTAGACCATGAAATAGGCTATAAGCTAAAGCTTAAGCAGGTAATACTTAAACAAGTTAGGACAGCTCTTTCATGTGTGGTGGCCAGTGATCCCTGTCTTTCTAAGGCGCTGCTTCAGTTCACCGAGGCCCCGAGGGAGGCTTTGCACGTCAAAGAGTTCCAGGATGAAAGGAGGTTTGTAGGAACTTGCTGCTCTCCGCCATCCCACCACAGGTCCTTTCAACAGTCAGGTTTTAGTCTTGATGTCAGGTGGAGGAGCTGCATGCTCTACTCCATCATACAGAAAGAGACAGACATGAAAAGAGCAGGATGTTTTCTAGGAGAAAGCATAAACACAATAAGGAATCCATGCAGACAGGAGGAATTGGGGTATCTCAATTTCCTCTATAAAGAAAACCAGAACAAAAAAAAGGGGGAGTATTGCTAGAAGATAGGCATCTGCTGACATCACTACATTTAACCAATTAAAGAGTCAGGCCACGCAAAGCGTTTAAGAAAAAAAATCTTTTCAGCTTTTTTAACCAGTTAGCAACCGCCCTATAGACGAAATACGTCTACAAGGCGGTTGCTTAACTCTGGGAGGGCGTCAATGTACGTCCTCCCAGAATCGCGCTCCCGCGCGCCCTGTGGGGCGCGCACACGGGAGTCTCCGTGACCGCCGGGTCCTCCGGACCCGGCTGATCACGGTAAATCGCCGCTGATAGCGGCGGTTTACCACGTGATCGCTCCGTCCAATGACGGAGCGATCACTAGTAAACAAACCGGCGTCATGTGATGACGCCGGTTCCTCCCTCTCCTCTCTGTACCGAACGGTACAATGTGAGAGAGGAGAGGGGAGAGAGCGGAAGCAGCAGCAGCTGCTGCTGCTGCTGCGGGCTGGATCTGTGACACATGCAGTCACAGATCCAGCCATCCATCCCTCCCTGTGCAATACAGGCATACCCCACTTTTAAGTACACAACGGGACCAGAGCATGTATGTAAAACGAAAATGTACTTAAAGTGAAACAATACCCTTTTTCACTTCTAGGGTGTAGTGGGGGGTCAGGGACTGTAGTGGGGGTGTCAAGATCTGTAGTTGAGGTCTCAGGGGCTGTAGTGGGGGTGTCAGGGGCACACTGGAACAAGGTGGGATATGCTCTCGGAGCTTCAGCTCCTTCTACTGCGGCTGCAAAATGTCCGTACAGTACTTGTAAGGCACTTTACATACACTCGCAGGTATGTCCTTACTTGCGAGTGTATGTAAAGTGAGTGTACTTAAAGCGGGGTATGCCTGTACTCTGCAATGTCCCCATACTCTGCAATGCCCCCCCCCCATACTCTGCAATGCCCCCATACTCTGCAATGCCCCCATACTCTGCAATGCCCCCACGAAAAAGTTCCTATCGTAAAATCCACTCATCTGTATGCAATTCCGACGCGCAAAAAAACCCACATGCTCAGAATCAAGAGCCGCACTGCCTATTGAACTTCATTTTTCTCGGCTCGTCTTACGTCTTGTATGTCACCGCGTTCCTGGCAGTCGGAATTTCCGACAAGATTTGTGTGACCATGTGTATGCAAGGCAAGTTTGAGCCAACATTCTGTCAGAAAAAATCCACGGTTTTCTTGTCAGAATTTCCGATAGTGTGTACGCGGCAATAGTGTAGTGTGTTCATTTGGACCTCAAAAATAGATTTTGTTTTAGTCATAGTCTTTTGACTAAAATGCCATTTTAGTTATAATCGATTAAAATCAAATGAGTTGGGTTAAATTGTAATGAATTATTTTGTTGTTTTTTCTAGATTTGTCACACTCCAATATATACTCCTAGAGTAAAAATCGAATGTTATTATATCAGGTATTAAGGTTTAAACATGCACTACAGACACTAGACTACAGATACCTGTTGTGATTAATAACGTCTTTATAAATAAAACAAGTTTCATAAACAAACAAAAATATTGCTTTTTGAAAAGCCTTTTTATTTTTTTGTTTCAACAGCTTGAAACTGTTGCCCCCACTTTTTCTTATGTGGTAATGCAGTGTTAGTTTAGACGTCAAATTCAAATTTTCTTTTTTAGTTTTAGTCGTATTTTTCTCATCTGAATTTGTTTTAGTCTTATTTTAGTCAACTAAAATAGTGTTAATTTCGTTGACTAAATTAACACTGATTGCCTGTGTGATTTTATTTTTTATTTTTATTGAGATTGTAACAGGGGAAGCCAGAACACACAAGGAAAGGATCATGCAAAACTTCTTTGGCCAGATTCACGTAGATCAGCGGATCTTTAGATCCGCTCGATCTACCTGATTTAAGATCCGCTCCCGCAAGTTTGCGAGGCAAGTGGGTAATTCACAAACCACTTACCTCCAAACTTGCGGCGGCGGATCGTAAATCCCCCAGCGGAATTCAAATTCCACGGCTAGGGGGAGTGTACTATTTAAATCAGGCGCGTTCCCGTGCCGATTTAAATGAGCATGCGCCGTCCACGGAATTTCCCGGCGTGCATTGCTCCCACTGACGTCACTAGCACGTCAGTGGTTTCGACGTGAGCGTAACTAGCGACGCGCGGGTTTCTGAATTGGCGTACGCAAACGACGTAACATTTTTTAAAAGCGACGCTATACTTAACATTGGCTGCGCCTCATAGAAGCAGGGGTATGTATACGCTTGGGAAAGCCGCTACGGAAACGTCGTAAGAACACTGCGTCGGGTCCGCGTACGTTCGTGAATTCGCGTATCTCGCTGATTTACATAGTGGGTCTGCATTTTCGAAACAAAAGAAAAAAAATTCCACTTTCCATGCTTTTTTGGATGTCCTTTAGACCTGGATCACACCTATGCAGTTTGCATATTCCAGGTGCATTTTCCGTTTGTCAATACACGATTTTGAGCCTCTGAAGTCTATGAAACCAAAAACAAGAAAAAAGTCCCTGGTTGGTCCTTTCCATAAAATGCACAGATGTGAACATAACCCATAGGAAACCATGTTAAATGGACTGTAGTGTGTTTCTGCAAAACTGAAAACACACAAAAAAATGCATGGTTGTGAACCAGGCCTTAGGCAGTCACATGGGTGCTAGTACATCTGCAGCTGCCCCTATTGGACTGCACAAGGGGATGCAGTACACAGAAAACAAAAAGGGAACCATATCACTAGAACGATAAATTACAGCAGGTAAGACCTCAAAGGGGTTAACCCAGTAATGGGCAATTCCTTTATTTATACATTCACAGTCAGTGTTGCCAGCATACTTGAGAAAGGGGATACGCCTCCAAAACGTGTGTCGTCATGGCAACCTGTTATGTGAGGCGTGAGAGCGACCTATGATTCACTCTGTCAGAGGGACGTCGGTATACCTTTCCTCAGAGCCCCGGAGAGGACTGGCAGATGCCAGGAGCCGGAGTCCTCTGTCTTGCAAGCTTAATAGTTTAGAGTCCAGAGGAAGGATTCTACTGCCATTTACCATGGTGTTGTCTCTGGCAAGGAGTATAGACATACATCTATGACAGGCTATGAAAGGCACACACACCCACTGGGGTCATGCAAGTGTATATTATTTTTCATTATTTATTAATCCCTTGGTGCTGAGCGTACGGCCCACAAGCGGCCCCACTGGACTGGGCTTTTTTCCGTGGGCCCTCTTATTTGCGTATCTCCCTTTGTGCTGGGAGAATGACGCACAGCACGCTCCGAGTGCAGAGACCGGGGTCTCACTGAGAGCCCAGGCCCCCATACTAGCGATCGGTAACTGGGACACCTGATTACTGTGAAAGTCTCTAATTGGCTACCACAGTGATTAGTCCCCTGTGTTTTCTCTCTCTGTGACTGGAGGAGAGATACATTGTAAAAAAAAAAAGTGCGTGTAAAAAAAAAAAAAAAAGAAAATTTAAAAATTCAACAAAAATACCTAGATCAAGGTATAATCTAGGTCAGTGCCGGGGTTAGTGTTTGGGTCAAAGGTCAGGGTCAGTATTTTTTTTTTGGACAGGATTTTTATTTATTTTTTAATTAGTAGCAGTTTCAGTGTGTAGGTAGGATGAAAAAATAAGGCAACATGCGCACTATTGTTTCTGGGCTGTACTACATTTACAAACAACAAATGACACAATGACATGAAATCGCTGTGATCGTCAGGAGTAGGAGAATTTATTTCAGGACGGTTATTTGGTGGAAGGTTATCGTAGTAGCTAGAAATATACAGCTAAATTTAAAACATTTTTTACTATTATGAGACAGTTTTTTTATTTGATTATAAACAAAAAAATCAGGAGATAGTCATTACCATTTACCACCAAATGAAAGAACAATTTGTTCTGAAAAAAAACCAAGGTATAATCCACCTAGATGTACATAGTAGTTGTGATGACATGTACGGTTTTACTAACACATGTCAAAAGTTGCAAAATTGTGCTTAGGCATTAAGATTTGTTTTACCCTTACACATGAAGGGGTTAAATAAAAGTTTTTATTACGCTAGTGGAGCTCTTTCCTTTTGGTTACTGCATTTTCTAAAGCATCTATTAGCATGTGTAGGATCTCCTGAATCTCCATTAATAGAAAGATAGCTACAATTTACTTTATGAACAAAGTACATCTGTTTATATAAGAGATACAGTAAACCTGAATACACTTTTACCTTGTGAACTTGGAACATATTTCTGAGTGGTGCCTGTAATCAGCCGCAAACCAAACTCACCAGTGGGTTTCGGGAGCTGTAAAGAAATCCTGATTGCAAAATCATTGATGTGGTTTTTGTCATAATGCAATTTGTAACACCTAAAATGTATGTAAAAGGTAACGTGCATACAACGCATCTAAAATCAGAATGGTGTAAACTGGCCCTTTATACTAAACTCTCCTGCTGCCTGCACCACTGATCTAAAGCCTGGATGGCCCCATTCCTCTCCTTTTCCTCAGCTGGTGCCTCTGTAACTGATGCCCCGTACACACGATCGGTTTTCCAGTCAGAAAAAAGTTGGATGTTTTTTCCGACGGAATTCCTCTCAAGCCTGCCTTGCATACACACGGTCACACAAGAGTTTGGTGAACTTTTGACTGCCAAGAACACGGTGACATAAAAGACTACGACGAGCCAAGAAACTTAAGTTCAATGCTTCTGAGCATACGTCGAATTGTTTCCGAGCATGTGTAAGAATTTTGCACGTTGGGATTTGTACACACGATCGTAAATTCCTGATGGGAAAAAAGAGATCCTGCTCTCTATCTTTTTCCAGCAGTTTTCCTGTTGGAAAACGTCTGATGGAGCATACACACTGTCGGGATTCCCGACCAAAAGCCCTCATCAGACTTTTTCCAACAGGAAAACCGATCGTGTGTACAGGACATTAGAGCAATGGCTTTATGGCATAAATTATGGGTATTTATTCAAATTAGGGCTGTTACTGATCAACATTTTTCTGTTTGATTAATCTTTTTTTTTTAATCGATTAATTTTGATTAATTATAACGCACATACAGATCCAACTACTTTTAGCTGATCTCCTCCTTGCAGTCTGATTCCCAGTGCAGCTTCCAACCACTGGAAAAATGTATAGCAGGATACAAAAAACACACAAAGGCAGCACTCGATGGGAATAGCATTAAAACTTTTATAGTCTTCAAGTAGGTAACCAAATAAATATTGCACTGGAGATAAAATTGATGTAGCTACATAAACTGTAAAAATGGTGCGAGTAATACCAAACGGTACCAAAAGCAGTCATAAAAACATGTAGCCAAGTATGATACTGGTATAAAAATGTGTACAACGATACCACAGCTGAATCCAGATGAGGAGAGGTTAACATCAGTCTGTTGGCATGTAGATGTCCCATGAGGGGAACTATCACAACTCCCAGTGGATGGTTGTAGAATCCAAGGTTGATAGAGGGAAGTGATAGAGGGAAGTGTAACAGCCCTTGTGTGTGGCAGATATTAAGGTCCCGCCGGCATGCAGATATGAAGGCATAGCAAAGGAGCCCTTCAGATGGACACGGCAAGCCCCGCTGGTGTCCATGTTGTTACTGGATCTCCGACAGAACTCCCTGAAGGCCCAGAAGCCGGCGGAGAGGTGAGTACCAATCAAAAAAAATTTAATCGATAAAAAAGATTTTGATTGATCAAAAAAATTAAAGATTAATCGATTAATTAAAAGTTAATTTGCACAGCCCTAATTCAAATAAATTCACATTTAAAGAACAATATATAGTCATACTACAGACCTCAACCACTACCTAATTATAACTCCGTTAGGCCCCCTCTGACTCCTCCAAGGTTTGTATGCGCCCAGCTTCAATGTCCCCTAAAACATATTCCTGGCCCACTTGGGTCCCATCATGCACCTGAGCTCACTTTCTATCAGCAGCATGCGGGTAGGTTAAAAATGCACCTTCTTTTTAGACTTGTCTGATGTGTGTGTAGAAGCGATGGACCCATAGAAGTGAGACTTGGTTCTGATAGATCTACAATGGAGTATGTCTTCCTTTAATGGAGTGTCTTCCTTCAAAGAAGTTGATCCACAAAGAAGGTATAGTTTGGGTGGACCTTGTTCTGGTTCTGGGCTGCTACCTCTCAAAAAGAACCCTCAGCAGATGGCAAACTCTAGGATGGGTAGTAAAATCATATCACTCAGTCTTTTCAAAACATTTATTGGTTAAGAGCATCAAATACAGCCAACATGTTTCAGGGCAAGGCCTCTCCCTTTCTCAGGGCTTGAGCAGTGGATGTTATTTGAATTACAATGATATGCAATAGGAGACCTATATTCGAGTTTGATGAATACTGTCAAATCTTAATGTCACTATGAACTGCTGGCCGAATGTGCAAGCCATGTGCCATCTCTGCCTCCACTTCACTGCTGTAGTAATATAACTCCACCATACAGCCTCGGCTCATTCCCAGTTACAGCATGGAGCGTACTTAATCCCCCTCTTGAAGAGCATCGATCCACCAAACAGGTTCCTACCATGAATAAATCACCCTAAAAGGAAAACAGACAAATATTTATTCAGGGAGCAAGATGCTGCTCCTGCCTATCATCTGGCAGTCTTGCCCACTTCTCCTCCAGCTCTGCTGCCCCCACCCACTAATCAGTGCCAGGTTTTCCGAACCCCTAGTTCTCTCTCCAACCTTGGAGCCCAACTACCTGCCTCTTTCCACTTCAGGAGCCGCCCGTTGATCGGGCTCCCTGCACCAGCTTGGTACCCACAATGTTCACAGCAGAAACCATCATATACACAAGCAGCTGCTACCATGGGATGCCATCAGGGGTGACTTAACAGGCTTTGCCCTGAGAGTGCAGCTTGTGCTCAGCCAACCATCATCCAACAGTTCCACAAAACAAGATTCTGGGTCCCTTAGTGTGCTCTGGGTCCATATATTTACCCCCGCCTTATTATCACAGCTAAATGCTGGCTAATGACATAATATGCAAAACTTATGCAGAAATTGTAATGAATATAAAACATTGATATATTGCCCTTATATAGGAAACTAACCAATGCAACAAATCTGACCAAATTTTACAGATAAAATAAAAATCAGCAGCCGTACATCACATAATTCAAACACCCTCCCCTCCCGCGACCGCACTGTAGTTTGTACCTATGTACGCTACTTGTAACAATCTATTAGTTGTATTATCCATTGTATTAAGAAGAATGTGTTTAGTGCTTTTATCAGGCTACTGCTGCTTAGGTGTTCTGAGAATCAAATCATACACACAATGTTGTATTCATAAGAGAATACAAACTCTAAACTTTTTATCTTTCTTGCTAGGGACAAGATACATTCTTGGCATTTATGGAATACATGTTTGTTAGTACAAAAGTCTATGCAAGGCTAGTATTGGAAAGAACACTTGAATAAAATAGCTGTTATAACAACGGATAATGCCGGAGCAGAGCAGAGCAGGGTATGGGTATGAGAAGGATAAGCCGACATAAAGAGACAAGCACTATGTTCTGTTACATGATCCATTGCTGTACACAGATACACATGTCATACTATCTAAAGGATCCCCCACTACATACCTTTTTCCCCAAAAATGTCACATAAAGCAAACCAGTGACTGTGTAAACCTAGATTTCATTGTCTGTGTCTTAAACCATTTGTTAACTCTACTCTATTGCAGCCAGAATCCAGAGAGCACCTCAAAGAGTGACCTGGAGTGTACTTCCTTAAGCCTGTTCAGTATAACTTCCTCTATCATTGCTTCTTGTATTGCTAATCACATTTAAATTTCCAGGGCAGCTTTGAACCTGATTGATAAGAAACTGTTTAGTCCTCGTCATTTTAGCCTCATGGCCCGTACACACGATCTAAATATCGTCCGAAAAATGACGTCCGAGGAAAAATCGTACGATAATCGGATCGTTGGTACAGAGCTTCCGTGAGTCGATCATGACAGTTAATCTGATATTATTTTATCGGACATGCACGAAAATTTTCCTCGTACGATACCAGATCGTACGATTTTCGTTTAGTCAGTACAGTTGTTGTGCGAAAATACAATACAAATACATTACAACATGACATCACTTCCAATTTTTTTTTCTGTCGTACGAGAATTTTCATGACTTTAGTAACCTATTCAGTTTCTTCTTGCGACTAGTAAACAAAAAAAGTCGTCCGATTTTCGGATCGTGTGTACGGGGCATCAGGCAGCAGAGGGAGACAGAAATCATCCTGTAATAGGTGTGTTAGGGAACAGCTCTATTGCATCGCAAGCAGGGGACACAATTACCAACAAATGGCTATAAAACAAACCTGAATTTTTCCTAGCACATTATTGGATAATGGGAATCAGCAGAGCTGCACCTTAAAGCGGAGCTCCACCCTAAAGTGGAACTCCCGCTGATCGGAACCCTCCCCCCTCCGGTGTCATATTTGACACCTTTCAGGGGGAGGGGGGTGCAGATACCTGTCTAAAGACAGGAATTTGCACCCAGTTCCGGCCACACAGTCTCGGGCAGAACGTCACCTCCCGTCCTCCCCCGTTGTGCTCTGGGAACACTCGTCTCCCAGAGCACAGCGGGAGCCAATCAGCGGCGCAGCGCAACTCGCGCATGCGCCGTAGGGAACCGGGTAGTGAAGCCGGAGCGCTTCACTTCCTGGTTCCCTCACTGAGGATGGCGGGGGGAACAGCAGAGTGACGAGCGATCGCTCGTCCTCTGCTGCGGACGGCGCTGGACTCCAGGACAGGTAAGTGTCCTAATATTAAAAGTTAGCAGCTGCAGTATTTGTAGCTGCTGGCTTTTAATATTTTTTTTTCATGGCACATCCGCTTTAATCACAAAGCTTTGTGGAAAATTCTCTTGGAAAGTGCACCAATGTGTCTAATCATCCTTGTGCGCTCCAAGAACAGCACAGTTTGGCCCCATTTATCAGTGCCCTTCATAATCTATCAGACCTGGTCAGACATGCCCAGTGTGAGGATATCTGTACTGAGAGGTGTGCCCATTTCTCAGCTATTCTCATATACAGTGCCATGAAAAAGTATTCATACCAGGGCTCAAGTCCTGCGGGAACGCATGGGAACGGAGTTCCTGCACTTTTTTCACAGCAGGAACTCAGTTCCCTTTGCAGGACTAGAGCAGCCGAGAGCAGCCAAGCCGCCCGAGCCAATCCTTCAGTAAGTAGTGATGCCCAGCTCGAGTCACTGTCAGGGGCAGGCGAACCTTAATAATCCTTTGTTACTGGCCGCTTCCTGTATCTGGATTCATCGGGTAGTGTGCGGGTATTCCGTCACTTCCTCGATGCCGCAATGTCTCCTGGGAGCTTTTGTCATTGTTCCCAGGAGACATTGCGGCATCGAGGAAGTGATGGAATACCCGCACACTACCCGATGAATCCATATACAGGAAGCGGCCAGTAACATAAAGGATTACTAAGGTACAGTGGATCGAGGAAAAAAAAACATGCGGTTTAGTAATTATGCATATGAGCGTATCTTTTTTTTTTTGGTGAGGGAGTGGATCTTGGGTGGGAGTTCCCACACTTTTTTTCCCAGGACCCCTGATTCATACCCCTCGAAATTTTCCAAATTTTGTCATCAAAAACGTAAATGTATTTTATTGGGATTTATGTGATAGACCAACACAAAGTGGCACATAATTGTGAAGTGGAAGGAAAATGATAAATGGTTTTCCAAATGTTTTACAAATATGTGAAAAGTGTGGTGTACATTTGTATTCAGCCCCCCTGAATCAATACTTTGTAGAACCCCCTTTCTCTGCAATTACAGTTGCAAGTCTTTTTGGGGATGTCTCCACCAACATCTAGAGTGACATTTTAGCCCATTCCTTTTTGCAAAATAGCTGAAGCTGTCGAATTGGATGTGGTGGGGGGCAGGGCGGGAAAGGGCCGGAGACAGACACAGAGGGGGGATGACAGACAGGAAGGAAGGAAGGAGGGGGTGAGGGGGGAGAGAGGGGACAGACACGTATGATGTGCAATCAGACCATGGTGATCAGGGCAGAGAAGCCCTGGTTTTCATGGTCTGATTTGAGAGGGCATACAGAAAGTGGCAAGTTTATTTTTTATTTTTTTACAGTTTAGAGGGGGCAGATTACACGGCACAAATGCTGTGCTGTGTAATCTGCTTTAAGGGACCAGGATCGGTATATATTTTTTTGGGGGGTTAACAAGCACTTTAATTACACAGGTTCTGTGGCTGATTAAGGAGGTAATTAAATTCACTTAGTGCCTTACCTGCATTCAATTAGCCACAGAACCTGTGTAATTAATATGTGTTTGGTCTTAAAGGCATAAGGTGGCAACCCCATCCTGATTCCCCTCCCCCATCATGATGGGGGGTTTTTCTCCCCGCACTTGCTGTCACAATTTTAAATTGACACTCACGCCTCCTCCTCCTCCTCGCATTGGTAAACCCCCTGGGAGAAGCGCTCCCCCAGGGGGTTACCTTTGCGCATTTGCGTCCATAGACACAGAATTCTGGAATCGGCCTCGCCCCTGGGTGCCCGCATCATTGGATTTGATTGCAAGCAGCGGGAGCCAATGGCTGCGCACCTATCAATCTATCTAATCAAGAGCCGAGACAACAAGCAGAGAGGTAGAGCTTGTCTCTGCCGAGGGAATGAACGGGCTCAGCTGAGTAAAACGGGGGGGCTAGTCCGTGTAAGAAGTTTTTTCACCTTAATGCATTGGATGCAAACCCTTTAACAACAACTTTCACATGGGGTGGGTTTTAATTTGCATAATACTCTCTACTGCGTGCTACAAAGAAGTCAGCGGCACTCAAGGACGTTGAAGAATTGTATACAACCTTTCTTTGTCTTTGGCTGAAATACCTGAAGCCAGTGGCGTCACTAGGGTTGGTGTCACCTGGTGCGGTAAAATATGGTGTCACCCCCCCCCCCCCCCCCAATAACATTTTTCTAATATTTTTTACCCTACTGTTTTCTCTCTGTTCTCCTTTCTTCCCCTTTTCTCGCTCTCCCTATCCATCTTTCTTGTTCGTTCTATCCCTTCTTCTTTCTCTCCATTTTTCTTTGTCCCCTCCCCCACCTCTCTTTCTCCAGAACCGGAATTCACATCTCAGGAGACTATAGGCCAGGGGCGTACCTAGAGAATTTGGCACCCGGGGCGGATCCAATGTCTGGACCACTTTACATTGCACAGCACCCTGCACCTCTGGACCCCTTTACATTACACAGCCCCCTGCATCACTGGACCCCTTTACATTACACAGCACCCTGCACCTCTGGACCTCTTTACATTACACAGCCCTCTGCACCACTGGACCCCTTTACATTACACAGCCCCCTGCATCACTGGACCCCTTTAAATTTACACAGTACCCTGCATCACTGCACCCCTTTACATTACACAGCACCCTGCATCACTGGACCCCTTTACATCTCATAGCCCCCTGCACCTCTGGACCCTTTTACATCACATAGCCCCCTGCACCTCTGGACCCCTTTACATTACACAGCACCCTGCATCACTGGACCCCTTTACATTACACAGCACCCTGCACCTCTGGACCTCTTTACATTACACAGTACCCTGCATCACTGGACCCCTTTAAAATTACACAGCACCCTGCATCACTGGACCCCTTTACATCTCATAGCCCCCTGCACCTCTGGACCCTTTTACATTACACAGCCCCCTGCATCACTGGACCCCTTTACATCTCAAAGCCCCCTTCACCTCTGGACCCTTTTACATTACACAGCACCCTGCACCTCTGGGCCCCTTTACATTACACAGCACCCTGCACCTCTTTACATTACACAGCCCCTGCACCACTGGACCCCTTTACATCACATAGCCCCCTGCACCTCTGGACCCCTTTACATTACACAGCACCCTGCACCCCTTTACATTACATAGCACCCTGCATCACTGGACCCCTTTACATTACACAGCACACTGCACCTCTGGACCTCTTTACATTACACAGTACCCTGCATCACTGGACCCCTTTAAAATTACACAGCACCCTGCATCACTGGACCCCTTTACATCTCATAGCCCCCTGCACCTCTGGACCCCTTTACATCTCATAGCCCCCTGCACCTCTGGACCCTTTTACATTACACAGCCCCCTGCATCACTGGACCCCTTTACATCTCAAAGCCCCCTTCACCTCTGGACCCTTTTACATTACACAGCACCCTGCACCTCTGGGCCCCTTTACATTACACAGCACCCTGCACCTCTTTACATTACACAGCCCCTGCACCACTGGACCCCTTTACATCACATAGCCCCCTGCACCTCTGGACCCCTTTACATTACACAGCACCCTGCACCCCTTTACATTACACAGCACCCTGCATCACTGGACCCCTTTACATTACACAGCACCCTGCATCACTGCACCCCTTTTACATTACACAGCCGCCTGCACCTCTGGACCCTTTTACACTACACAGCCCTCTGCACCCCTTTACATTACACAGCACCCTGCACCTCTGGACCCTTTTACATTACACAGCACCCTGCACCTCTGGACCCCTTTACATTACACAGCACCCTGCATCACTGGACCCCTTTACATTACACAGCACCCTGCATCACTGCACCCCTTTACATCTCATAGCCACCTGCACCTCTGGGCCCCTTTACATTACACAGCACCCTGCACCTCTTTACATTACACAGCCCCTGCACCACTGGACCCCTTTACATCACATAGCCCCCTGCACCTCTGGACCCCTTTACATTACACAGCACCCTGCACCCCTTTACATTACACAGCACCCTGCATCACTGGACCCCTTTACATTACACAGCACCCTGCATCACTGCACCCCTTTTACATTACACAGCCGCCTGCACCTCTGGACCCTTTTACACTACACAGCCCTCTGCACCCCTTTACATTACACAGCACTCTGGACCCTTTTACATTACACAGCACCCTGCATCACTGAACCCCTTTACATTACACAGCACCCTGGATCACTGGCCCCCTTTACATCTCATAGCCACCTGCACCTCTGGACCCTTTTACATTACACAGCACCCTGCACCTCTGCACCCCTTTACATTACACAGCACTCTGGACCCTTTTACATTACACAGCACCCTGCATCACTGGACCCCTTTACATTACACAGCACCCTGCATCACTGGCCCCCTTTACATCTCATAGCCACCTGCACCTCTGGACCCTTTTACATTACACAGCACCCTGCATCACTGCACCCCTTTTACATTACACAGCCACCTGCACCTCTGTACCCCTGCATGTTACACAGACCCCCTTCAGTGCAGACACCCCCCCCTTTGTGCAAACCCCCTCGGCCGGCCCCCCCCCCCCCCCGCACATGTCAGCTAAAAAAATTTTTTTTTTTTTTTTTAATCGGGATGGTGTCACCCCTCTAGTGGGTGTCACCCGGTGCGGCCCGCACCCCGCTAGCAACGCCTCTGCCTGAAGCCAGGCTGTGCCCTTGACTACAGACAAGAATTCCCAGTTGAAGCTTCAAAAAAGGGCTACAATACCAACCGATATAAGAATAAAACCACTAATTGTGCCTATCTTGGGAATCAGGAACTAAATATAAAAAGTCATCCAAATAGCCAACGAAATTGGGCCACAAAGTATTTCACTGTCACCAACATTCCCTTCCTATTGTATTCTCTATAATTTTCCAGATCATTAAAGAAGTAAGTTCAGTTTTTTTTCACAGTGGCCACACAAACCTAAATCCATTATCATTTCCAATAACCCGAAAGAGCACACTTAATATGCTGTCCTCATGTCTCCAACAGAAAAATATATTTTCTAAAAATTGAATTTTTGTCAGTGTGTATGGTTACGCCTCCTCCTCTGTATGTCTTTGCTAAATAGAACTAACCCTGGAAATGAGATCAGCTCCCAAGGTGAGTGGAGCTCCCCCTGTTTTCCCTTACATAAGCAGTGCTGTCATTCAGCACAGTGTAGCAGAGGGGGTTGGTGGGCACAGACATACAAACTGAGTGTACTGCTTTCAAAAAGATGCTGATTTACATGTTAGCCACTTTCTCTCATTGCAAGCAAAATAGACAGGTGTATTAGGCTGGGTTCACACTTAAAACGGATGCAGCTGACAGCAGGGGTCCGATGCGTCCCTGTTCTCTGTTTTAGGGATGAATCAGGCACAAATTTTTGCCTGAATTCAGACCTGAAATTGAGCCAAAGATGCACAGGACCCCTATGCAGCCGCCCCAGAGGTGTGTGAACCGGTGTATTGTCACAGTTTGCTGCCTATCCTAGAATGCTCCGGAAGTCACGTGGCGGCCAACTGCGCATGCGCGATGCGTTCCAAACGCAAATTCGATGCGTTCCAATGGATTCACGACAGTGCACACCAGTGAAACCTTGGTCGGCATCCAGGCTCTTTCCTTAACATCCCCGTGGATTGGAGGATGTTAAAAAAAAAAAGCCAGGAGGCCGAGCGAGCCGTCCAAGCGAAGCGAGGACGTGAGGCCGACTTGCCACTTTCCTCTAAATCCACGTCGCCCTGAATGCCGGGTTCGCTGGTGTGTACTGTCGAAAATCCATTAGAACGCATCGCACTTGCGTTTGGAACGCATCGCGCATGCGCAGTTGGCCGCCACGTGACTTCCGCAGCATTCTAGGATAGGCAGCAAACTGTGACACTACACCGGCTCCATTGAGAGCCGGTCACACTCTCCTGCCATGCAAATTGGAATGTGGGGAAACCCTTATCCAATATGCATAAGTGTGAATCCAGCCTGAATGTGTTGGTTTTTTTTGTGACGCCATGCTTATTTATCAGTCACATTACAATCAAAATAAATTTGAGTATATTAAAATGATTGTAAAGTAAAATGTATTTTTAAATTACAAACATGCCATACTTACCTGATCTGTGCAATGGTTTCACGCAGAGCAGCTCAGATCCTCCTATTCTCTGGTACCCCACCGGTGCTGGATCCAAGCCCTGCTGAGTGGCCCAAAAGCATGCTGCTTGCTATTGGGGGCACTCATGCAAGCTTGCCCCTGAGCCGTGCTCTGTGAGTCCTTTGACACACACACACACAGTGTGGTTTGGCCCCACCCCTTACTCCCTCCTCAGTGTCTTTGATTGACAGCAGCAGGAGCCAATAGCTCCCCCTACTGCCTTTGAACCAGTGAGGAGAGAGAGAGCAGCATTGCTGCTTTTGTGCACCGTGCTGGATCAACATCAGGCTATGGTAAGTAAAGGGGGGCTGAGGGGTGCTGCATACAGTTTTTTTTACCTTAAATCATTTGTTAACCCCCCCCCCCAAAAAAAATGGATCTTGCTTCTTTAAAGCATGTAATATGACACAGTGCATGTTCTGTGTCATTTGACCACCTGTAACACATAAAAAAAAACATGGCTGATCCTGCCAGTTTTTCCCCACCCCTCTGTAAACTGACCACGGTGTATCATGGCTGCTGAGACTAGACCCTGTGGTCAGTTTACGTGCCTTTGTCATCAGCAGCTTGCTTTGTGCTTTCCTCCTGGGTTCTCATCCCCCCCCTCCTCTGTGTGTGTGTGTGAGCTGCCCCTCCGCCCTCCTGCTGCTCTCATAGCACTAACCTGTATACACCATCAGCACTTCCTCCTATTGCAGTGCCCCCCTCTGGGAACAAGCCTTTACAACCCCTTTAATGCATAAAACGCATTAAGGTAAGAACCACTTACCTACAATATTTTTTCTTTACATATGACTATCCCAGAAGTCAATTTGTAAGCGCACCCCCATCCTTTTTACTTCATTGCCCACTACTCTTCTAGGAGAGTATAATTACGGTCTCTGCTGGCCCAGCTGTTACTCCCCTTCCCTCACCTCCCTACATTACCTTTTATATGTCTGCTGAGAGAGAAGTTGAATCGAAAGCTCTGAGACTGCCATCATATCCAAGATGGCAACACTAGTAACTGGTCTCCCTCCTCTCTACCCAGTGACATATGGCATGGCAGGGGGTCATGGGGAGGTGTTACTTTCGGGGGTCCAATAAATGCTGGCAGCGTGTGTAACCCCAATCCCCCCGCTGCCGACTTCAATGTAAGGCTTACATTGGTGGCAACGAAAGGGTTAAAACAAGTTCTCACCAATTCTTCCAGCTGCAGACGTTGTGGAGTAAATTATACCTTTAGGCTGCATTCACACATGATCACGGGCGGAATGGCTGCAAATCCCCCCCCCCGGAATGGCTGCAAAATAAGGGATGCGTTTTTGATGCCATTACTTCTAATGGCACACCAATTGCACCAGGTTTTAGGGGATCTGTGAGCAGATTTCTTGCTGAATGAGATGGATGTCAGTGTTTTGTGGCCAGCAGACCTATTACAGATTTTTGGGCAGCCTGATGTAAACTGACTTCACTGTCCGTTTACAGTAGGCAACCTTTGATCCCTCTCTTTTAGGTCTGCAAAAAAAGGGAAAAGGATGCAGTTCTTTCCGTGTTTTTTTTTTTCCTGGACGGACTGGGAGGTAGGTGGTTGTAAACGGACATAAGGCCATTTACACGCACCTGTCTATTGAGCTGCATGGAGCTTTTGATCCAGTCTGACTGAAAAACATACAGGTGGACCTGGTCAGAATGCGCATGTGAAAGGGGCGCCTAAAGTTTGCAAAAGAAGTAGTGAGGTCATTCAAGTTGGGTTTCAGCAGTTTTTTTCCTCCCCCTGTGTAGTGCACTTGTTCTGTGTGTATATTAGAGATCAGAAGTCTGGCAGGGGAGAGCTAAGCTACTAATAGAAAGCAAATGTACAACTGATAGCTTCAGCTGCAAATTTGGAAGATGAATTCCTCCACAGTGGCTACAGTTGTAGAAGTCAGTGAAGACACCTTTGGCGTTGTAACACATATCAGTGCACACTCCGTCCTCATCTGTGTACTCACGTGCCCCCAATCCAGCGAGGTAAATCTTCCACAATTGCACATCCGCTTGTCAAATATCTTCCGAGCTGGGTATGCACTCTACAAATTCATAGTTTCTATGGATTTATGAGGAGGAGCTCATACTTAGAAAAAACTGTAAATAAAGTTTAAAGTTCATTGAAAGACTGCTTGTTAGAATATGTGTATATTTGAAAGTCCATAGCCGGGCCACAGTTATGTTTCAAGAGATCCGCACCTGCCAATGAATCACCCCTTTAAACAGCAGCTATGCCAGTGATAGAATAACACCAATTGTGACAAAAACAGTAACACACCACTAAATATGCCCATTATATAAAGTTTCTACTTCTTCTGGTCTTACTGGTCAGCCAACACAAAGGGAGTGCCAGCATAGTGTAAACCTGCAAATGTGTTAAACAAATCAAACTAATGTAAAGCTTGCATGGAACTGTGCTCTACCAGCACCAGAGTAACAGGCGTGCACCCCACAGCTACTCACACACACGCTGCTCACACAGGGGAGTATCTGTGTGTTGCCATGTGTGATGTCATCACCCAAATCATGTGACTGTATCAGTTGCAACATTCTATGCATTTTCTCCAATAAGATTTCTTCAGGAGTGGCGCGATCATGTAACCTATACAGATATTGTGCAGTAGATAAATGCCCTCTGTGTGCCGATATTAAAAACAAAGCATGTGGCAACCCTTGTTAGCATGTCATTTGATCTAAGAAAAAATATCTACTCCAAAAATGCAATAGAAGATTCCGCTATTATGGTTTACAGTAAGTTAGCGGTCTTGTAAATAGAAATGGTATAGTGGGAAGAATGGGTACTGAACTCCCTTCTGTTTTTTTTTTCCAATGTAAAGAAAGTTATGTAAAAGTGTTAATTGGTTGTACTTAGTAATTTCAACAGCTCATTATTTTAAATCATAATCTGTTTTTTAATTAGATGTGAGCTCCTCTTTTTTTTGGTGTCCCAGGTGGGTACATCACACAAGAGTCCTCATGCACACATTCATACTCCCTCTCTCTCTTTCTACTTCAGTGTTTAACCTCTTAACCTTGTCTTTGACAGCTATTCGACCAATCCTAATATTCTTTGTTCACCTCCTGTCAGGGTTGTTCGTGGTTCAGCTGAGCGGAGCCTTCACCTCATCATTTCCACAGGGAGTGCTGGAGGTGGGAGATGAAATCTTAGAAATAAATCGGAGGCAAGCCAAGGACCTAAGCATGGAGGAAATCCAATCTCTTCTGGAGGAAAGCAGCTGTGTCCTCCTTCGTGTGCTCCCCTTGGCTCATGGCCTCTGACTGCATCATCATAGTGTCCATCCAGTTATCCATTCCGACTAATATGTCACTTAGACCAACGAAGACACTGAGATTGCTGTGTGTCCGTCAGCAGTCAGACATGTCATTGATGGGTTGAATCGTTCCGTGTTTAGACCTTTCTAATTCCGAGCACCAAGGGATCACCAAACATGCTGAGTGACCAAATCCATCAAATCAAACTGAACATTTAGATTAGACCAGTGAAATGTCCTGACCACTTTTATGGCGCAGTCCCACATCTATAGATGACCAGCATGCAGTGCCCCCTTTTTATGCAAAATATAAAAGTAGACTCCAGGTGGACTTTCTGGTTAGCACTGGGGGACTTTTGGAGAGACCTTAGCAGTGGAGTCACTGAGAGACATAAATTCATCAGATTTGTATTGACAGACCCACATGTAAATAATATAACTTTTTTAATATATAAATATATATATATTTTTGGAAGAGTAACTGTCACTACAAGGTGAAATTGGCCTGTTTGTAACTATACCACTTGTATGGATGGTGACATTATGCAATCACATGTGCTACAAGGACTTTATACAATTGCTAAACAGAATATTTGTGCTAATAGTAATTTCAGTTTTCAGACAAACACAGTGGTGTGACAATGATATATTTTGTTATATTTGTATTATGCATTTTTTTTTAAATCTTGTGCTAACCTTCAGCCAAAATATATTCATTATTTATCTATTAAAGGGAAAGTAACTGTATTCTTATTAATGTACTCAGTGTAACCCTACTATATATTGCTACAAATTAGTAGAAAGGCTGTGCTATGGTTATAGCAGAACATTACATTAGAAAACAAAATCCCAAATGGTACCTAATGCCCTTGATGCTCCAGCAATGTCCCTGGCTTCGTCCTTTTATTTTTTAATGGTGGGGTGTGAAATCCTGAAACTCTACTTTAGAACACACCTCCAGACAAGTTGTCAACTTCCCACCCCACTCCCAACAATTGCCAAATTGTAAGAGTCAGATTTTTCGTTTACCTCCAAAATCCTTTTCTTTGAGTATGTCACGATACATAAGGGGTGCACCCTTGTCTCCATAATAACCTTAAAGTAAATAACTACACCAAGTTCCCTATATGGACCACTTATATATTTGTACATGTTTCTCATATCCCCCTTAAAGGGGTTGTAAAGGTACAATTTGTTTCCCTAAATAGCTTCCTTTACCTTAGTGCAGTTCTCCTTCACTTACCTCATCCTTCCATTTTGCTTTTAAATGTCCTTATTTCTTCTGAGAAATCCTCACTTCCTCACTTCCTGTTCTTCTGTCTTTAACTCCACACAGTAATGAGAAGCTTTCTCCCTGGTGTGGAGTATCATGCTCGCCCCCTCCCTTGGACTACAGGAGAGTCAGGGCACCCACTAACACACAGGTCCTTTCTCTATCTGCAACGTAGAGAGAGTACTGACTCTCCTGTAGTCCAAGGGAGGGGGCGAGCATGACACTCCACACCAGGGAGAAAGCCTTGCCTTACTGTGTGAAGTTACAGACAGAAGTACAGGAAGTGAGGATTTCTCAGAAGAAATAAGGACATTTAAAAGCAAAATGGAAGGATGAGGTAAGTGAAGGAGGACTGCACTAAGGTAAAGGAAGCCATTTAGGGGGAAAAAAAATCCTTTACAACCCCTTTAATCTCCTCTTTTCAAGAGTGAATAAATTCAGTTCTTCTAATCTTTCCTCATAGCTGAGCTCCTCCATGCCTCTTATCAGTTTGGTTGCCCTTCTCTGCACTTTCTCCAGTTCCCGATATCCTTTTTGATAACTGGTGCCCAAAACTAAACTGCATATTCCAGATGAGGTCTTACTAATGATTTGTACAGGGGCAAAATTATATCTCTCCCTGGAGTCCATACCTCTTCTAATACAAGAAAGGACTTTGCTCACTTTGGAAACCGCAGCTTGGCATTGCATGCCATTATTGAGCTTATGATACTCCCTCTAGTATGTATGATGCATGCATATTCTCATCATGCCCCAAGCGCATAACTTTACATTTATCTACAATAAACCTAATTTGCTGTAAGGACGTTATTCCACTGCATAGCTTGCTGTCATCTGCAAAGACTGAAATGGTACTTTTAATCCGAGACCTAATATCATTTATTAATATATTAAAAAGTAAGGGTCCCAACACTGAACCTTGGGTTACACCACTGATAACCTTAGATCAGTCAGAGTAAGAATCATTAACCACTACTCTCTGAATTTTGTCTTTTAGCCAGTTTTCTATCTATTTACAAACTGATTTTTCCAAGCCTGTAGACTACCTACACAACTTTAGCAATAGCGTTATACTGGCACCTTCAGGTGACTGGACAGGAAGTCTCCTTAGGCCCCGTACACACCATCGGATCTGTCCGCTGCGTCCGGCTGCCGGATTTCTGTCTGATGGTTGTACACACCATCAGACAGAAATCCGCGCGTAAACAATACGTGGGGCGTGGCCGCGCCGTCGCCGCGCCGATGACGCAGCGACGTAGGTGGCCTTGAAGTTCAAAGCTTCGACGCATGCGTCGAATCAGTACGACGCATGCGAGGGATGTCGGTCGGTCGGACGTGTCCGGTGAGTCTGTACAGACGACCGAACATGTCCGACGGACAGGTTTCCAGCGGACAGATTTCTTAGCATGCTAAGAAATTTTTATCCGCTGGAAACTGTCCGATCCGCCGGACAATTGTCCGCTCGGGCCTACACACGACTGGATCTGTCCGCTGAAACTGGTCTGTCAGACCAGTTTCAGCAGATAGATCCAGTCGTGTGTACGGGGCCTAACAGATATAACCTCTTCCTGCTAAGCTAGGCTAGGCTCCAGTGTTTGTAGCAAGCAGCCATTAACCACAAAGGAAGAGGGGTGGGATCTCTGTGTCCCGTGATGTACTGAAAGTAAAGGGTTTTAGAGGTCAACCAAAAATCGCACTTTTTTCGTACACCCTGGGACACAAAGAGTGTTCATATTCATAACGATAGGGATGTCCCAAAGCGATGAAATGAGGGGAGAACACACAGAAATAAAACACCAAATCCGAATAGGTAAGAACTTTACATGGCCACCTACATCACCCGATGGCACTGTCCCCTTCTGATGTCACATGATGTTAGAAGGGGCGGTGCAAAAACATGCAAAACATACCAACTGAAGAATGCATCCTCAGTGGCACAATCAGTGAAAGTATGAACCGAATCCTGGTAGCAGTTCTACAAGCTGCTGAAGCCTAAGGATGAATAGCTCAGGAGGTACCAAGACCCCTAGCAAAATGGGCTTTCACCCAAAAAAATATATAACAGATCCATAGAGAAGTAGTGGCTTCTGAAGCTGTATGACCCTTCCTTGGGCCCTCAGGAAGCACAAATGGGGAATCCAACTGTCAAATAGTGTCAGCTGAGTTTACATAGCACCCAATAGCAGGAACCACATGCAGTGTGCAAAACCTTGTCCCCCATCATCTGAGGGTAAGGACAAAAGGATGGTAACACAATACTCTGGGTGGCAGGGACAAAGAAACAGTGGGACGGAGAGGTTTTATTTGGGAGGGAACTCCCTGGCTTTTTTTGCCAGTGTCCAATCACCTGAAGATGCCAGCATAACCCTATTGTTATGAAGATGATGATACTCTGTATCCCAGGATGTACATAAAAAATGTAATTCCTTTTTTACTCACCTAGGTCAGCTGTCAAATTATTTCCTGGCATCTCTTTCAGGAATAGGGACCGGTAATAAAATGCAGTCTGTGGTGAATATTTTTTTTCCATGCAATCTACAGGCAAAAAGACATAACATAACTTTTTGCTTAGTTTGACCAATGGTACCTAGCATTACTGTAGTTAAAAAAAAGTTTCAAAAAATAATATTTATAGTACAATGTATGGTAAAGTTATCTACAAATGAAATAAAGGCTTTTTTTAACACTGTATTTTTGTATTTATTTTTTATGATTCAACAAACAAAAGCCAACAAGACAAAGAAAAAACATTTACATATAATTGGTAAAAAAACAAGTTAAAAATTAATACTTAAACTAGGGTTGTCCCGATACCACTTTTTTAGGACCGAGTACAAGTACCGATACTTTTTTTCAAGTAGTCGCCGATACCGAATACCGATACTTTTTTTTAATGTCATGTGACCGTTTTCAAACCACAATACAGACCAAAGATATTTTCTTTAGAATTATGAAGAACTGGTACATCATGGTGTGGGGCTGTTTTTTAGCATACGGTACTGGAAAACTACATATCATTGAAGGAGTGATCACTGTCAGTGCAGCTCATCGGTGCCAGTGCCCAAAAGTGCAGCTAGCCAGTGCCACCTATCAGTGCAGATCAGTGCCCATTAGTGCATCAGTGCAGGGAGGCAGCTTATTAGTGCATCTCATCAGTGCCACCCAATCAATGCCAGTGCCACCTATCAGTGCCATCCATTTATGAGTGCCATTCAATCAATGCCAGTGCCACCTATCAGTGCCATCCAATGGTGCCATCCAATTTGTGTTCGATGTCACAAAAAATAAATAAAAAAAAAGTATTCTATTTTGGTATCGGGAGTATTAGCGGGAGTACGAGTACTAGCGCAAATACTCGGTATCGGTCCCGATACCGATACTGGTATCGGTATCTGGACAACCCTAACTTAAACCCCAGACAGACATAAAAGAAACTTAGAGCCGGTTCACACTGGGGCGGCACGACTTCGGGGGCGACTCGCAAGGCGACCTGAAGACGACTTCAGAGGCGACTTTCAAAATGACTTCTGTATAGAAGTCAATGCAAGTCGCCCCGAGCCACCCCCGAAGTCGTACAAGAACCTTTTTCTAAGTCGGAGTGACTTGCGTCTCTCCTATTAGAATGGTTCTGGTGAATAGAATGGGACGTGACTTTTCAGGCGGCTGAGTCGCCCCAGTGTGAACCGGCTCTTAGGGGTCTAATTTGATTTGTGAATGTGTCATCATTTGCGCAAAGGTAACAAATATTACCCGTAATGTTTTTAATGTGTGTAATTGTTTATTTGTTGCCTTTCGCCGAATTCCCTAACATTTGATCTTAAAAAAATAAAAAAATAAAAACATTTTAACATGAAACTTAATATTCATTACAAGAGAAACTAGCCTAACACTATAGACTAAAAACATTTGACCAGCAAGGGAAATAATCTGAGGAGTCTTTTGTACTTCTGTGGAGACTCCTGTATTAACAGCCGAACAAATGGGTTCAGCTGAGCAAATCTCTACCTGCAGTGTGGAGTGAAACTTTAGCAGTATTATTTTTACAATTGCTAAAAACGACCGCCATTACCACCTGACTTCTGTATATTATGCTCCTATTATGGGGAGGTCCCGAGTAGGGATGGGTGAACGGTTCGGCCCAAGCATGAGTTCCGGCCGAACATTTGCTTGTTCGGCCATTCACCAAACACCCGAATTTGCAGGGTGTTCACCCGATGAACATCCTGCAATGCACTGAGTGCTGCACAGAGCATTCTGTGCCCTGATTGGGAAAATCTTTGCCCAATCAGGGCGCCGTGTAAGCTAGATGTTAAGAAGCGGGGCTGAGAAGCCGCCCCCCGCATCCTTAACAACTGATAAATCATCAGCTGTCAATGGGTTTCCCCACTGACAGCTGAATAAAAAATAAAGAAAAAAAATAGCGTGGGGTTCCCCCCCCCCCCCAGGTCCATACCACTATTTTCAGGTCAATTTTTTTTTTAAACGACGTGGGGTCCCCCCTAACATCCATACCAGACCCTTATCTGGGAATAAAAGTCCAAAGTGCAGTGCTTTAGTGAAAAAAACATATGTGTTAAAGTCCATATATTGGAATCAATATAAGATGAAAGACTGGTATGAACACCTCCACCAAGCTTCAGTGTTCAGGGAGAAAAAACACACCACACCAACGTGCTCGCAGTCTGCTTACCAGACATATATGACAATCAGGCAATGTGATCATAGGATGCAGGTGGGCAGTGACAAAAGGTAACACTCCTAACTTGATAGATGAATGGTGGGTATCATCAGCATCAAAATAAAGGGACTCCAGGACTCAAACAGGCAGATGAGACCCTTATGCCCTTCCTTGGAAACGGCCTCGCTGCTGATTGGCTCCGCCGCCGTCACGTCACCTCAGTGGCACAGGTCCCCGGTGGTCGTCGTCTGTAGAGCGACGTCTCTGGCAGCTGGCAAATCACAGCGCAGAACCCGTTCTGGTTACTGATGGTAACCTTTGTTACGTTGGTCCCAGCTCTCTGCAGGTCATTCACTAGGCCCCCCCCCCCCCCCCCCCCGTGTGGTTCTGGGATTTTTTTCTCACCGTTCTTGTGTTTATTTTGACCCCACGGGGTCAGATCTTGCGTGGAAATTTGCAAAGATTTCAAACAAACTTCTTTCACATTGTCGTTATTATTTGTATAATTTTGAGGAAAATAATGAATTTAACCCATTTTGGAATAAGGTTGTAACATAACAAAATTTGGAAAAAGTGAAGCGCTGTGAATACTTTCCAGATGCACTGTATATAATTATCTGAAATAAATAAAAATAAGTAATTACTGCCTCTCCAGCGCTCCCCATTGCCCTACATACATTTTAGCATAACTCACAATGTAAATGTCCTTTTTGTAAGTGTAGCACTATCCCCATAGGAGTTGCTTATATCCGGGTCCCCACTGCCAGTCACACAGCATTTCCTTCATTCACTCAAACGCAGTACACAGTCCTTGGCTTGTTGTTGTTGTTTTATTAGGGGGATGATAACTTGGATGGGGTAGGGAATTATTTGATACCCAATCTGAAATTGTCCAGAACAAAAAGGGGACAACTTTCTCCCTATTTACACAGAAATCCTCTCCTCCCTTCCTCCTGCACAAACTTGGTTCACTTATGTACAGCACCTGCTGATCACTCCGGTTTGAATTACCAGTCCTTTTGTCAATTGAACAGCAGCCCATTACAGGCTAGGCACACCCGACCCCTTTGTGGAAATATGTGTAGCAGGTACTTCTCCAGACTGATCTAATCTATTAGGGGACAGATGTCTGCTGCAGCAGCGTGGGCTTGCCACCAGATGCTGATTGCCCCTTGCCACGTCACCCATCCCATTGGCTGGTGTTCGATACCTGCTCGGTCCCGCCCACCCCGACATCACCGATGAATTTTGACAGCTTCTCTCTCTCTCTGCAGACAGTTACAATACAGAACAGTGTCACACTGAGTGGATCTTACAAGCCTTAATATCGGCACAATGTGATACTGTCTCACGGGGTACACATTGCACATCAGCCCAGGCAGATCTCGGGATACAGACGGCATGGGGCTAAACACTGCTCGGGTGATTAGGGTGTGCCAAGGCACACCCGTCACACCCCGTGGGCACGCCTATGGGTGGCTGGTTTACACCCGACTGCTCTCCAATCCGATCCGCTAGATGGAGGGGAACGGATCCTTTTCCGTTTTGTTTAGTGGATTGGATTGGAGGTAGGCAGATGTAAAGGACACAAGTCTGTTTACATCCATCACTCTATAGAAGTGAATGGAGGGTCAGATCAGGTCCGCCTATAGATATTAAATAGGTCTGTTGTCATCTGAAAACAATATTAATTTTGAATAATCAAACTTATAACATGCTGGAGAAAGATAGGCGGGGCTGAAGGGGGCCCCATCAGGTAGGCTGTAGCGGGCCCCATGATTTCTATCAGCAGCCCTGTCCACTGGGCCTGGATTTATACATCCTGTCCCAAACCAACCCTTCCTCATAGTCCAGGCAAACATTAGTATCAAGCTAACAAGATCAGACATGCCACACAAGCCATGCCAAGTCTGTGAGCAGAGAAGCTGAACGACTGTTAGATCAGTTCACCTAGAACCAGGGACTAGCAGAGTAGGGTGCCTGATTCTGCCAGCAGACCTCTAGGTTCTGTTCTAGATGTCGGACTAAGTAGGTGAGCTGTAAGTACACCATATTCATTCCATCAAACTATACAAGGACAGCAACAATGAAGACCTGCAAAGATTACACTGGTAGGCAGTGCCAGCCGTCTGGAAACTTTCATTAGTCACAGAAATTAGTTACTGACATCAGCAACATGGCTTATGGATGGCTGTGTGCCACCCCTGTCTCTCTTCTGCTGCCCTATGCCATAGTCCATGTTGGCTGGGCAGAAACCCAGTCCTGGCCTGGCCATCATGCTGATACAGCAGCTTTCTAAGTCACTGACCCCAACAATTGTGCAGATCAGGAATTCTGACTTCACATGCTGTACGTTTGTGCCAGGTCAGGAACTCATAAAGTTCTCTGCTTCACCCACTGGACCATTGCAAGTGCACCCTTCCCAATTTCTGACCACTGGAGACGCCTTGAAGCACAAAGTATGCAGCTCCTGCCATCAGTGACACAGACCATGAGGAGTGATTACACCATAAATAATTGCTTAAATCCTAATGTGACTTTTTTCACTACTAAGGCCCCTTTCAGACGTACGGATCCCGTGAGTATCCGTACCTTTCTTATCCGCTTGCTCAGCGGGGATCGCTCCGTTGATCCCCGCTGAGCCGGCAGATGACAGGGCGGTCCCTGCACTGTGCAGGGACCGCCCTGTCAGATCTCCGCTCTCCCCTATGGGAGGATCGGATGAACACGGACCATCTGTCTGTGTTCACCTGATCCGATTACGGATGGAAAAATAGGATTTTCCTCCGTCTGCAGAATCGGAGCATAGCGGACACTATACCCCAGATTCACGTAGGAGGGCGCAGCTTTAGGTCGGCGTAGCGCATCCTATTTGCACTACGCCAACGTAAAATAGTGAGGCAAGGCCAGTATTTACAAAGCACTTGCTCCGTAAGTTACGTCGGCGTAGCGCAAATGGGCTGGCGTAACCCCGCCTAATTCAAAGTAGGCATGTAGTGGGCGGGCTACATTTAAATTAACCGTGACCCCATTTAAATGAGGGCCGTTCGTACGGCGCATTCGCACGCATGCTCAGAATCACGTCGCAAATACTCCCTACGTAACGACGTCGGCTCAATGCTTTCGACCTGAACGTAACCTACGCTCCGGCCCCATTCACGTACGCTTAAGCAAACTACGTAAAATACGACGGCTGTTCCGTCGTCCATACCTTGCATGGGCTGCGCCATCTTTTTGGTGGTTTATCTTTATGCCGGCGTATGTCTTACGTAAACGGCGTATCTTACTGCGACGGGCGTACGTACGTTCGTGAATCGGCGTATCTTGCTCATTTACATATTCGACGTGTAAATCCACGTACATGCCCCTAGCGGCCAGCGTAAATATGCACATAAGATACAACGGCGTAGGAGACTTACGTCGGTCGTATCTTGGCTAAATTTAAGCGTATCTGGTTTCCAGAATACGCTTAAATATACGACGGCGTGCATTCGGACTTACGACGGCGAATCTACTGATACGCCATCGTAAGTCTTTCTGAATCCGGCTATGTTCATCCGCTGACACCCGCTATCCCATAGGGATACATGTATGTCCCTTTTTCATCCGTAAACGGATGGATGAAAAAACGGACATACTGTCCGCTGGTGTGAAAGGGCCCTTATACTTTTCCTTTATATGGCTTAAAAAAACAAATGCAATAATTTCAATATCGGACAGAAGGTTTAGCGTAGTATATAACACGCTTTTGAGATTAAAAAGTCAATTTATTGTCAAAGTCTACAGAGGAGACCAAAAATAGGGACAAATGAGGAATGATAAGGAACAGACAGATTTGGTTCCAAAAGAGGGACAGTCCGTCCTCATGAGGAACAGCTAGGAGCCATGTAGGGGGACTTGGAGAATGCAGCAAAAGGAATGAAACACCATGGAGGGGAGAGGGGCCACAAACCCCAGAATGGAGACCTTGCTTCCTCAGCTACAAAGCATGCCAGCGTCCACCCATAACCAGGTTATCAGGTTTGGATGGTCTGATTTCGTAGATTATCTGGTATCTATCTTATTAGTGAATTTGCAATAAGTTGGACAAATGCTGGAAGCGGCGGCCTCCTTGAAGCATTTCATGTAAACATTGTTTTTACCTTTACAGAGAAACCGTGGATCTTCATAATTATCACTTGCACATAAGGATCAATTTCCTATTTATAGTTAGTACATCGCTGTGCAATTTGTTCCTCCTGCTGCAAATGCAATCTGTAGAATTTTCCTTCCAGTCTCATCAGGCACAAACAAGCATAAATAACTAGGAGCAACAGTGCCACCAGCAGACTATAGAGAGGTACTACAAGCAGTCCTGTAATCAGCATGGGTACAATGAAACAATATTCCAGTTATTTATTTGTCTAGTTGTCATTCTGATCTTCTGGTTTCAGCACTTTCAGAGTCCCTGAACATGCAGAAAATTATGTCAAAATGTCTGATGCGCTTAATTGCTCTATATCGTGGATTTAGGACTGCCATACATGGCTCGATTTTCCTTCTTTCAGCCTGCACTACCAAACACTGAATGCATCTGACAGGATGCATGCACTGTACAGCTGACAATTCCTACCTGGCTCAGTTGTTTTCCAAAACTTTTTTGAAGCTGGGTGGTGATTGCAGGGCCACCCCCGGCTCAAATTTTAGGCAATGAATTGGGTAAAATTCAAGCCATCAATGACCAGCCTAATGCCGCGTACAGACGGTCGTTTTTTGTGATGAAAAAAAACAGACGTTTTAAATCATGAAATAAAACAACGTTTTTGAAACATCATTTTCCTGGTGCCTCCATGGCAGCATACCAATGGTTGTGGCTCCGCCCTCGTCCAACCCACAGGACCACGTAACTCTATAAAAGAAAGAGCTACTCCCCCCCTCAGGTATTCTTTTTTCTGTCCTCATCACTGCAGGATCACAGATCAGCCCTGCCTCACCGTCATATGGTGTAACCATTGCAGGTTCATGCTCTCCTGCAGTATGGAGTCCCATTACTTGGACTGCTAAATGCCTCACATAAGTATGGGAGCCCGTTTTTCTGGGGATCTTTTTGGGGCCCGTCTAAAAATATCCAGGAGCATCTCCTTCTCCTCTGTGGCTTTTGGCTGGCTATTTTGGGGCAAGACAACACAAGGTACCTTTTAGAGCCTACAATAGCATTTGAATGTTTTTTTGCCTCACCCTCTTCATGTCTGCTGACATTTAATCCATGTGCACCTGATTTTGAATCCATGTGCACCTGATTTTGAATCCATGTGCACCTGATTTTGAATCCATGTGCACCTGACAGTGCATCCATGTGCACCTAGCAGTGCATCCATGTGCATCCATGTGCACCTGACAGTGCCCCTGACAGTGCATCCATGTGCACAGTGCATCCATGTGCACCGGACAGTGCATCCATGTGCACCTAGCAGTGCACCGGACAGTGCATCCATGTGCACCTAGCAGTGCATCCATGTGCATCCATGTGCACCTGACAGTGCATCCATGTGCACCGGACAGTGCATCCATGTGCACCTAGCAGTGCATCCATGTGCATCTGACAGTGCCCCTGACAGTGCATCCATGTGCACCTAGCAGTGCACCTGACAGTGCATCCATGTGCACCTAGCAGTGCATCCATGTGCACCTAGCAGTTCATCCATGTGCGCCTGATGCCTCTTCCATGTGTAACTGGCACTACCTGTGCGCCTGACACTGCCTTCATGTGCACTTAACACTGTATACATGTACACCTGACACTGTCCTGTGTCACCTGACACTGCCTACACGTGTATCTAACACTGCGTCCATATGTTCCTGGTGCTGTCTCCATGTGTACCTGGTCCTACCTCCACGTGTATCTAAATGTGTACTGGCGCTGCCTCCATGTGCACCTATCACTGCATACATGTACACTTGACGCTATCCTCGTGTGCGCCTGACACTGCCTCCATGTGGGCCTGGTGCTACCCCCATGTGTGTGTGCCGGAATGCCACCCTCCTGTAGGTTCATTTCTGGGAGCCGTTAGTGGCCTGATTCTGCCGCCGGGTGCGTTGCCATTTCCTTCCCCCTCTCTTCCTGTGCGGGCGCTTCACGCGCGTCTCCCAACACAGCTTCATCATCTCGGAGGGGCGGAGTCACAGCGGAACGTCACGGCGCATGCGCAGTAACCTTTCTGAGGCTGAGCGGCGGCCATTTTGGTACACCCTGGCCGAGATTGTCTGTCTTAGATTAATGGCTAATTTAAGTCTGACAAAAAAAATACATCTTTAGGTGTCTGCTTCCCCTCACCTCCCTCTTATAGAGCTTAACCTATATACTGATGATGTGTAGGTGTGTATGTATGTGTATGTATATCTATGTGTATGTGTTTACATGTGGGTATATATACATATGTGTATACAGTATATATTAATAGTATTATTTATGCCTTCCTATACTTTACGTAATTAGATTTAATCTTAGTCCTAGCCGCTCTGATATACAATGCCGCATCAATAAAGATCCTCAACATACGCTAGGTAAGGGCTGCAACATAACAGGTAAGTTCCTTCATTCAAAGAGCTTATGGCATATGGAAAACACTCCTTTTTGTTTGTTTCCGCAGCCCGCACCGAGAACCACCCGCAGGGGTTCTCTAGAGGGGCATACCTCCTGCAGTGACTGAGGTCACCCCAGCATACCCCAAGCAGGCATGACATGACTCTGCACATCCAGGGGAAAAGGCCTGTTGAGTTTGTGGGGAACAAACCTTACTGGGAATATTGGCGTGTGGTCCAAAGTCTGTCTACAGAGGAGAAAGCAGTAAAGCGCTATCTTTTCTCCAGACCGGTTCAGAAGCTGATTCGCATCACATTGTGATAATTTTATCACCACATTAAAAGACACGATTCCGTGGGAAGAAGATCCGGTATCCTCTGTCCATACAGGAAAATATTGTTTTCCTCACCTGACGAATAAAGCTGCAGCCGTTACCTTTACGAGGTTAGGAGAACGAGCGGCGATAAGTGGGGAAAAAATGCATCGCCTACAATCAATGTCTCAAATTTTCTGTCTGCTGACATTTCATTCATGTGCGCCTGATTTTGAAACCATGTGCCCCTGACAGTGCATCCATGTGCCCCTGACAGTGCATCCATGTGCCCCTGACAGTGCATCCATGTGCCCCTGACAGTGCATCCATGTGCCCCTGACAGTGCATCCATGTGCACCTAGCAGTGCCCCTGACAGCGCATCCATGTGCAGTGCCCCTGACAGCGCATCCATGTGCACGTAGCAGTGCACCTGACAGTGTGCACTGGCGGAAGCAGATGCTCAGCTCCTTGATTCAGATCAAACTTTGGGCACATCGGTCATGACATTAGCCAGGAATGCAGCCATCAGTGTCCGTGGGTGCTCCCCCAGAGCCATGCTATACTTCATCACAGCCAGAAGGGCATTACGATAAAAGCCATGGTCGGCGGACCTATCTGCAATGCATTCCTAGTGTCGCATCCCATATGATGGAAGGCCTGGTTTGGCAATAAAGAAAAAATTCCCCAAGATAGGAGAAGAGAATTTGCCTCGCGGGCAGCTACCAAACAAAGATCAAGAGAGGAGGCTGGGAAGGCTCACAAGCCACCCTCCCAAATTGAGCAATCCTAAGACTCGTTGTCAACGGTTGAGAGCCAGAAGTCCTTTTGCCCCCTTATCCACCGGTCCGGTAGTAGCAAGACTCAGGCTTTTCTGCCTACGTTTGGGTGGAAAACTGCACTGGTCCATGCAGCCTCCACGGTCCTTCAAGGACTTTTTCTCTTCTGGTGATTCAAAACCATCCTCCACCGCTTTCTCTCCGACCCACCAAATTCCGATCTCCAAAGACACGAAAGAAGCTCTCTTTCAGTCCAATCTTTCGCCTGGGCTCAAAGTAGGCGATTTGCGCCTCCAATTCAAATATCTTCCCTTTGGAATTTCATCCCAAAACCTTTTTACCAAGGTTTTAGTAACCATCCTAGCTTCCTTCTGGGAAAGAGAGATCAGGTTCCTACATTTCTTCCAGTTCGAATGACTTATCTACTCAGTCTATTGGCGCTTATGCACGCATCTGGAAGCTTTATTCAACACCCCGAAGAAGCGACACCGCCTTCAATCAGAGAGGATCCCTGAATTTGTACAGAAGGTGGACGAAGCGAACCAGTTGGCATCTACGATCTCCACTTGGGTTTTTTCTGGCACAATGGAGAAAGGGGCATTTAAGACAAACAGTTATCGGGAAAGTCCAGCCTTGGTAGTGGGCATGACCTCCCAACCTCCTAGTTCACGGCTTCCTTGACCCATCTCATGAACCATTCTTGCATCTGAGGCAAGTCATCTGGGCTGGGGGGTGACACATCACCTAGAGAACCAGTTAGTACAAGTAGGATGGCGGCTCAGTTCAGAAAGAATCTCCGATATCCTAGAGCTAAGAGTAGCATGGATGGCGCATCTAGTCCCTCTTCTTGGGAGCAAGTCCATGCTGGTTCAGACAGACAGGGTGGCAGTGGCCCATGTTCAAAGCCAAGTCGGGACGCACAGCAGGTCTCTGACCCAGCGAGGTGCCCCAATTGATAAATAGACCGAGAATAATTTGATTAATCTTCAGGCTGCCTACGGCCCAGCCCCAAGATTCAGCTAGCCGTTCGCCTTTTTCAAGACCTTTCAACAGCAACAATGGATGATCACTAGGCCTGCAGATTTTCCGTTGGATATACCAACAAGGGGGTACTCCCCATTTAGATCATAGAACTTCCAAAAGGGATATGTTTTCCCTAATGATTACTCTGAAACTGCCTTTTCTCCAGCTCCTGACGTTGGTGAGGGTCGCTATCCTGGCAGTCACGCTATTCTGGCAAAGAAGACAATGGATTTCCACTATTAGCCAAATGGCTCGGTACAGTTCCCACACGCGGACAACCTCCTATATCAAGACGACTTCTTTCACCCACGTCCAGGTATCCTGGACATGAAGGCCCGAAGGTTGGGCAGAACAGACTGGGTGACCTAATTTGCTCACATGGTTTCACCCAGACATTATTACAGGCAAGAGATTCATCCACCTATGCCACCTACTAATAGGTTTCGAAGGAGGTTCACAGAACTGGAAGAATCCAGCCATTTCAATTCGCTAGGTCCTGGGGGTCCAAAAGATTCTACTCTTTCTACAAACTGGTCTGAACTTAGGCTTAGGTCCTAAAGCACTCTGAAAGTTCAGCTTGGAGCCTTGTCAGCTCTGACGGGCGCACACTAGGCACAAAGTCTTCTCGTGGAGCGCTTCCTGAAAACCGTCAAAGACTACGCCCTCCCGGGAGGACCCACACCCCATATGGGTGTCTGACAGTTGTCTTAACAAACCCTTCCTTTGCTCCCACTAAAGAGTGTGCACTGGAAGACATTACCTGGGAACCTACCTTGCTGATTGCTATCATGTCAGGGCATAGAGCGTCCGAAACGCAGCATCTAGGGGCACAGAAATCCTACGTCACTTTTTTCCCAGACAGGGTAGTCCTACAGCCTATGCACCGGTATGTCCCTAAAGTACCTGCAGTCTACCATCTTAGCCAGGAAAGGGTTCTCCCGACCTTCAGAGGAGACCCAATCACCTCAAACTACATGGTTTGGATATAGCCAGATCCCTGAGGCGTTACTTAGAACTAACACAACAGTTTCGCAAGGATCAATGTTCATTCGTTATTCCCAAGGGCGAAAAGAAAGCAATGTCGCCTTCCAAGCTAGTCCAAGGACGTATCGTGCTAGTTGTCTCCCAGCCTAAGTATGCTGAATGCTCACGAGGAATCCTCAGCAGGATTTGGGCTGAGGTGTCTCCTGAAACAATTTGCAGGACGGCTAGTTAGTCGTCCTTCATTGCCTTTGGGTCGCACTATAGCCTAGATGCGGCAGTCCTTATCTCCCAAGACTTTGGGAGGAGATTTTGAACTATCAGTTTGGTAAACTCATTTGATTATATTATTACAGTACCCTCCCTGTAAGCGAGTTAATAACCATTGGTATGCTGCCATGGAGGCACCAGGAAAACGGAAAATTGAATACTTACCTTTCCGTAATTTTCCTTTCCTGGTGCCTACCCATGGCAGCATACACCCTCCCTTCTGTAATCCTTAAAGTTCTGAAGACTAGTTACAAGAATACCTGAGGGGGGGAGTAGCTCTTTCTTTTATAGAGTTACGTGGTCCTGTGGGTTGGACGAGGGCGGAGCCACAACCATTGGTATGCTGCCATGGGTAGGCACCAGGAAAGGAAAATTACGGAAAGGTAAGTATTCAATTTTCCGTTTTCAAAGACGAAGTTGCCTACACACCATCGTTTTTCTCACAATGCTCTAGCAAAGCGAGGTTACGTTTCACCACTTTTTTCCATTGAAGCTTGCTTCATAACTAGCTTCTGGGCATGCGCGGGTGTAAAAACGTTGTTTTAAACGTCGTTTTTTTTGCTACACACGGTCAATTTCTGTGAAGTAAAAAACGACGTTTTGAAAAACGACACAAAAAATTCAAGCATGTTCGAATTTTTTTTTGTCGTTTTTTTTTAAGACATAAAACAACGTTTTGCCCACACACTATCATTTTAAATGACGTTTTTTAAAACGTTGTTTTTTTTCATCACAAAAAACGACCGTCTGTATGCGGCATTAGAAAGCCACTGGGTCAGCAGGACAGCTGGGAAGCTAGCATTGCCAGAAGTCCACAGTGACCAACTGCATGCATCTCCTCTAAGAAAATCCACAAAAGAGAACTTTCACTTGCTAAAATCCTCCTGAAATTGCCAGCTCCCTGAATACTTCTGGTCCACTGACTTCTGTATACTTTTATTCAGAAAAAGTGAGAAGAGATCTACAGTGGCGGCTCACCCTTTTCTGTCATGACAGGTGCACTTAAAGTGATAATAAATGTTTTTTCTTTTAATAACAAACATGTCATACTTACCTGTTCTGTGCAGTGGTTTTGAACAGAGTAGCCCCGATCCTCCTCTTCTCGAGTCCCCTGTCAGCACTCCTGGCTCTTCCCCAGTGCCCCCAATAGCAAGCCGCCTCCTGTGGGGGCACTCGTGTGTGCTCACTCCTGATCCCTGCTCTGTGTTCCATTGAAACACAGAGTGCAGCTCAAACCCACCATAATGAGCCAATGAGGAGGGAGAGAGCCAGGAGCCTATCCCAGGGACTGCAGGATTGGAGTCCAACCGAGTTGAGAAGGTTCAGTTGGACAGGGAACCAGTTGTGGTCAGAGGGGAAGCTGTCGCCACTAAGGGACCATCCACCTTGTTACCGGAGACTACTGTGAGTAAGCTGAAGCAAGTATCTGAGCAGTCTTCTCACTGCTCGGGGACGGTGAAGAAGTGGGAAAGCATCAGCGAGTGCCAAGCCAGGAACCCAGCAGGATAGCGGTGGGGTGACGCTTGAGCAGTATACAGCGGGATAGCTGTGGAAGAGCTCAGGGGATTCAGTGACAACTGGGATCTAGAGGTCTAGTAAAGGAAACTGGGAGCTCAGTGGGTGAAGATCTACAGTGAAATACTGTGAGATAAGTAAAGGACTGTTCTGTGTTACCATGAGTTATGCACTACTACCGTTAGTGACTGTTACAAGATTAGTTGCCATAGGAGACAGCAATCCTACCTATACAGAAGCGTTATCTGGCTGGAGGCCTTCCACTGTTCAGCTGTCTACCTATAGAAGTCTCTGAGTCTGCCAATTACTATTGCATCTACCCAAGGTTGTCCTGGCCCTAACCCTCTCTCCCTCAGTTCTGTTACGAGACAATAAATCTCTTGTTCGCATCCAAAAGTGACTGGTGCCCATCATTTATTCTTGAATCACACCCACCATGCCTGGTAACCCACTCTACCAGGAAGGATGTCAGCTCTCACCAATAGGCCTCTAGGGGTCGGGGCCCTTGCCACAGTTATAAATAGTAAAGGGGTGTATCGATTCATGGCAGTCAATCAGAAATTAACTCTCATTGATCTAATGTAAAACAGAACCGTCAATCCTCTCAGTGCAATACCAGTCCTTGCCCCCCCACACACGCTAATGTTCTTGTAAATGGACTGTTCCTGATGTTGTCATGCCCATACACTGTCTCTGGACGTGAGGACGGCAGGAACAGTCCACTGCTGGATGTGGGGGAGTGCTTTTTATTCCAGAGGATTGAAGGATTGGGTAATTATTGCTTTTCCTTGGCACCCCTGGACAAAATGAGCAAATGAAGATTAAAAATGTTGCCCGCAGTTTTTCTTTAACACTACTGTCTCCTTATAATGGTCTTTTAAAATGCTCAATACAATAGTTTAGAGGATAATTTAAAGGTTAAATGCAGATTTTTTTTGTAGTTAAATGAAAAATGTTTATAAAGGTCTATATAAATTAAACCTATAGGGACAACAGAGGAGAAAATAAGGATTTAGCACAGTTGGAGGCTAGGTTCAGGAAGTGTGTGTTTGCTGAAGGGGAGGACCAGAAATCAGATTGGCTGATTTTACTCTTCAGCAGAGATCTAATGGAACCCCTCGTCTTTTGCGCATATGACCAGAACTGGAGGGAGCCTGTAACAGCATTTTTGTCAGTAACATAAAAATGTGCCTTTTTATTTTGCAAAGAAAATGTTCCCAATGTATTTCTGCATTGTTCCGAGCTTTAATTGGGGCTAAAGTGGTAAATATTACCAAACGCGAGCAGCCTACATGATTTTCAGGCTTCCTGTAAGAACGGCGTAGAGCGAGGCTGTGCAGGGTTAACCTCCCGAGAACAAGCCGTTTACAGCTCAGGCTGTGTCATGTGATGCTGGTTTGCATGTGATTCTCTTCCACACAATCATGTCTAACCCACTTCCTGCTTAGACTTGCACAGTGATCACATGCCTGTGAGCACAAACTTTCTCTGGGAACACTGCAGAGTTTCGCTCCAACTCTCCATACATTATTCCACAGACGTTTCACTGACTCTAGAATGCCTGAGACTAAAACTGTCCACTTTTTACGGTTGGGAAATAAAGTTAAATATAGATTCGGTTAGGAGATTGTCAGACATTAGGACGTCAGCCTCATTTATCAAAGCATCGGAAAGAAATGCGTAAAAATAGCCATACCAAAAATGATCATTCACTGTAGGCTATTGCAACGGACAACGGGGTTAATTTACTAATAAAGCAGAAGGTGTTCACTAATGAAAGTGGCTGTACATGGCTCAATTTTCTCTTGCTCACGCTATGGACTAAATGAGAGAACATCACTTTATTTCTCCCATTTTTGCCAAAGCTGGACACACATTGTAAGATTTTTCTTGTATAGCCCCATGTGTTGAACGAGAGAGATCATTTGATTCCCCCATTCATCCTAAACGGTGTGGATGGAGGAAGCGCTCTTGCTGGCTATTGTGTTCTGACAGTCAGCACCCACAGCTGTCAGGATATGCAGCCACTGTTCAGCCAAAAAGTTTTTGCCTGGCTACTTGGGTTTTCAGATTGAAGGTTGTTGGGTAGAAGGATGCCAACAGGACCACCCATGGCTGGAATTCTGTCCAGTTCCTGATTAATTGGATGCAGGTATGGTCAGCTTAACAGCATGAATGAAGGAACCCTCTCTGCTGGGATTTGTACTCAGGCAGCCGCGGGACCAGCGGCTGCCTGAATACAGTGGTAGTGCTGAACATTGACTGACCTGATAGGATTCAGTTACTGTTTGGGTGATAAATTTCCACCTGGTGCAGTAGATTTTTTAAATGATTTTTGTTGAGTTGGGTGGTACTTTCAGGGACACCCACAGCTAGAATTTCAGCAATAATGGCCTGCTTTAAAAAGTGGATGCTCACTCAAAAGATTCCATCTTGCTTATTTGAGGGATTAGAGAGACCACGAGGCAAGGGAAGAGACTGGACCCAGGGGAGAGGTGGTGCTCCCAGGTCAGCCCACCGTGTGATTTCAGGCATCCACGGCCGGTTGGGAACATCCTGCCTGAAAGAGGGGGATCCCAGGTGCCTATCCAGGCACCTGCACCAACAGCGTGAGCCGGTCCAGTGTGAGGTGACCAGTTGGGTCATCAGAAGAGCATGCATGTTCCAGGACGTTCGTTTGGACCTTGACTGCAGGATTGGTGAGCAGGCACTTGCCCATTTGTAGGAAACAAGGACAGTGGATGTCAAGTCTGAGATAGCCACACTGAAGTTGCAGGTATCCCAGATGATGGAAGTGATGAACCGGTTGACAGCAAAACCTACTGAGCTGTCCGACAAGGGATCTGTCAGATCACAGCACGATACTGACTGGAATTTTTAATTTATTTATCATTATACTAGAGCAATAATATGGAGGTATCTTGTAGACCATATCAAGGTCTAAGGTGCACAGATTCTGGAGGATTCAGGCTAAAGCCCAACTCCAACCAACACGTTTTCTTTTTTAAAGTTATGGACAGTGTAAGGAAGAGTTAAAGGGTCACTAAAGGAATTTTTTTTTTTAGCTAAATAGCTTCCTTTACCTTACTGCAGTCCTGGTTTCATGTCCTCATTGTTCGTTTTTGCTTTGATGTTACTGTAATTCCTCTCTGTTCTGGACACTTCCTGGTTGTCTGTTTCCTGATCACCACAGTACTGGGAGATTTCTCACTGTGGTGACTAATCAAGGAGGTGTGATTACTGTGCGTCAGCACCAATCCAGTTTCGTTTTGCAAAACCTTCACTGCCATCTATTGGCTCTCTGGCTCTGTACATCAGAGAACCAGGAAACAACAGCAAAAACGAAACTAAACTGTAGGTACATTATATTATTGATTTTTATCTATTTTTAATCATTTTTAAAAGGAATCAGTTAACTATTATGTCTCTATACCCTGTAAACAGTCATTTCAGCAAAAAAATGTTTTTCCTTTAGTGACCCTTTAAGCCTCGTACAACACGATAGGTTAACCAGAGGACAACGGTCTGAAGGTTAATCTATGAAGCTGACTGATGGTCCGTCGTGCGTACACACCATCAGTTAAAAAAACGATTCTGTCAGAATGCAGTGACGTAAAACACAACAACGTGCTGAAAAAAACGAAGTTCAATGCTTCCAAGCATGCGTCGACTTGATTCTGAGCATGCGCAAGTTTTTAACCAATGGTTTTGCATACTAACGATCGGTTTTGACCTATCGGTTAGCAATCCATCTGTTAAATTTTAAAGCAAGTTGACATTTTTTTATCCGAAGGTTAAATAACCTATGGGGCCTACACACGATCGGTTTGAACCGGTGAAAACAGTCCTTCAGACCGTTGTCCTCTGGTTAACCTATCGTGTGTACGAGGCTTTAGAATCTCCTTCATGATTTTTCCCAGCAAAGAAGCAAAAAAAAAAAAAAGACCTAACCTGGGAGAACCCCCCTTTGTTTAAGTTCCAAGGCAGAGACTGTAAGCTGTCAGCGAGTAGTCATTGAGAGCAGATGGTGACATTGGTTGGTGTTTTTTTCTGCAGGTTGTGCGTCGGACGTCGTTCATGATGATTGGCTGCTCCTTTTGTGTTTTGTTTTGTAATAAAGTAGTTGTCACAAACCGTGTGTTTATTTACTTTTCACTTTTTTAGGTGAATGACTAGGGGTACTATCTAAGCTGTAACCGGCCACCGCAGACCCCCACAACCCTGGAATTTTTTGGGGCATGGGGTCCCCTATGGCAGCACTTTTTTTTTCTTTACAAGGAATTGTACAGTTTTCATGTTGCTCTTTAGGCATTATTAAAATTGTGGCTCCCTGGCAAACTGAATTTTTTTTTTTTTTGCTTTTTCATATTGTCCAGCACAGTGCCCAGCCCCTATGCCATTTGTTTGACAATCCCTTGCCTAATAGCCTGCAAAATTGTTTTTTAACATTTGGCTCCTACTGACTTCAGCGGGACTCCTGAACTTTGTGAAACTATCAAAATATTCTTGGAATAATTCATGTCCTTTTCACATTGATACATTGTTTTATTTTAGCACAGAATTCCCTTCATTGTTATTTTGTACATTCCTAAATTACAGAGTTGCTGCACCAGTAGATAAAAAAACATTTACTGCACATATTTAGTGATGTTGTTGTATCTACTGCAAATTTGATATTTTAATGTATATATTGTACATTTCACTTATCACGTTTATTTTATTGTCATATGACACATTTATAATATGTGATAACTGTTCTATTCACACTTGTGCGACTTGTCATGCAACTTTGGACATCAAATTTGCATGACAAATCGTTCCCCATGTTTTCCAATGATAACCATTCATATATGTGTGACGTAAAGTTGCAGCAACTTCAAAGTAGTTCATACACTACATTGGTCTGACTTGAATGCAACTTGAGGGCCAAAAACTCCAATGTTAACCCTCTGAAGTCGCATGAAAGTCGTACCTGAATGTTATACAATGCAGCTTGTGTACAACAGTTGTCCATTATCACTGGTCAAAGCCAAAGTCGTATCCAAGTTGCACCCATCCAAAATTGCACTCTAAAGTCGTCACAACTTGGAGTCATACGAGTGTGAATGGAGCCTTGGTGAACTGACCAGTGTGAATTTCGTCGACTCAAACGACTGAAACATTTTAGTCGACTAAATGAATGTTATTTCAGTCATCCTGTTAGGATTTAGGTTTGCTTTAACACATGTAACCACCATGCAATAAACACACTCACTAGCACATGTGAGCATACACAAAATAACATGTACACATGTCACTGCATAGGTGTGAAGGGGTCCGAAAAGAGGTGGTAAACATACAAAAATATGGGTATACTGATGTGCGTTTAAGGGCCCTTTAAAACAGGGGGCTGATCAGTAATGATCCGCCCCGTGAACCTCCGCTTGCTCAGCGGGGATCTCTCCGTTGATCCCCGCTGAGCCGGCGGATGACAGGGCGGTCCCCGCACACTGTGCAGGGACCGCCCGGTCTTTTCTCCGCTCTCCCCTATGGGGGGATCGGATGAACACGGACCGTCTTGTCTGTGTTCATCCGATCCGCAGACGGAAGGAAAAATAGGGTTTTTCTCCGTCTGCAGAATCGGAGGATCGGGTGTCAGCGGATGTTTATCCACTGACACCCGCAATCTCATAGGGACCAATGTATGTCCCATTTTTCATCCGTTCACGGATGGATGAAAAAGCGGACATACGGTCCGCAAGTGTGAAAGGGGCCTAATACATAATTATGTTACTACAAGCTCAGAAAGCTTTCACTCAGGCCTCGTACACACGACCGAGTTTCTCGGCAAAAAACAGCAAGAAACTTGCTGGGATTTTTTTTTTGCCGAGGAAACCGGTCGTGTGTACATTTTTCGACGAGGAAACTGTCGAGGATCCCGTCAAGCCAAAAAGAGAGCATGTCTTCTTTTTCCTCGACGGGAATGGAGAAACTTGCCTTGTCGAGTTCCTCGACAGCCTAACAAGGAACTCGACGAGGAAAACTATGTGTTTCGCCCGTCGAGTTCCTTGGTCGTGTGTACGAGGCTTCAGTGCACATGTAAAAACTGGCTGCTGAAATTGCTGTGATCTTAGCGCTAGCTGCCTATTTACCGTACACAAGGACAATCTACAGTCTGAATAAAGCTGCGAACGGACCATATGTCAGGAAGGAAAACACGTCTATTTATAATTGTGTTTACCAGCAAATAAATTGTTTAGAAAAAAAAAAGATATTTTTGTCAGAAGCAATCTGCATATTTTCCAAGAACTATGCATAGCCCCACTGAAAGCAGAACGCCACGTAAAGAGCTCAGTACACAGTGGAAATTCATAGAGGTTTTACCTGACAAAGATTTGGAATCCTGTCCAGTCAGTCTTTGATCAGCCAGGTCCTGAAATACAAAGTGGACTAGACTGTGGTTGAAGTAAATCTTTTACTACATAAACACAGTGACAGAGTACATCATGCTGATCACTTGTCCTGTATCTAAACACATTACAAAGGAGATCACTGCCCATTAAAAAAGTTTCACTAGCTCAGGATGAATGTGGGCTAATGCTGAACGACAGGCCAGGTTGTCCTGATGAAACTCTTGGATGTCACCTTTTCCAAAGAAGTCCTCAGCCTGGGAAACCCATGGCTGCATGGAACATCTCAGGCCTCGTACACACGACCGGGTTTCTCGGCAAAAAACAGCAAGAAACTTGCTGGGAGATATTTTTTTGCCAAGGAAACCGGACGTGTGTACATTTTCGTCGAGGAAACTGTTGAAAAACTCGACGAGCCAAAAATAGAGCATGTTCTCTATTTCCTTGATGGGAATAGAGAAAATTGGCTTGTCGAGTTCCTCGACAGCCTAACAAGGAATTTGACGAGGAAAACGATGTGTTTCGCCCCTCGAGTTCCTCGGTCGTGTGTACGAGGCTTCAGGTGCTCTGAGTTCAGAGTCAGGTGTCAATGAGTACCGATATACCGTCTTACCAAGAAAGATGTATTTTATCTCTAGCCAGGTAACCAAATGTTATCAGACTTAAGTGAGCAGTCTCTTGCCTAATAATGTGTATAAGGGGAGTACTTGGTTTTGTAGCCTTGGCCATTGAGCAATTTTTGGAGAATCTGAGGATTTCCACTGTATAACATAATAATATAGTCTCAAAGGTGCTTTGAACAGGTGGGCATGTAGGAATCTTCCATATACCTCAGGCGTCTGTTTGGGTTACAAATATTACTTACATCCAGGGCTTTTTTCAGCAGGTAAGTGGGGGAATGCATTTCTGGCACCTCCAGAACTCAATGGCAAGGGGTTCTGGGGTGTGCTGGAGGGTCTATTGATTATGGCTGCTGGGGAATCTATTGTTGTTGGAGGGGATCTATTTTTGTGGAAGAAGGGGGTCTATAATGTTGCTGGGGGGTCTTCTGTTGCTCATGGGGGGAATCTATTGTTTCTGGGGTTGGGTCTTATGTTGCTGGGGGTCAATTATTGCTGAGAGGGGGTCTTTGTTGCTGGCTGCTAAAGAATCTATTGTTGCTGGATGGGATCTATTTTTGCAAGGGTGGGTCTTGTGTTAGTCATTGCTGGGAGGGATCTACTGTTAAGGGAGGGATCTAATGTTTCTGGCTGCTGAAGGGTCTGTTGATGCTGGCGGTTGGGAACCCATTGTTGCTGGGGTGGATCTATTGTCGCTGCAGTAGCTATTGTTTTTGGATCCATTTTATTGCCTTTCTTGTTATCATTAACAAATTCCATACAAAAACATTAGCACCACAAAATTATACTTGGTTTTGTATTCTCTAAAAGGGGTGATCACAAGGAATGGTGCTCAAAGGTGGTTAGAAGGCAGAATCAAGGGGTGACTTGGAAGGGAGGAGTTCCTGCACCTATTCCCTGAGAAAAAAAGCCCTGCTTACATCCAAAGGATTGGCAGAAAAATCTGTGATTTGAGACCAAAAGACTCTTCTTGGGCAATCCCATATCATATGAAAGAAATTCCCTATGCCAGTCAGACATTTAGGACAGGAGAGAGAAGAAACTTTGTATTTTATCTCCGGTGAACAAAATCACAATGGGCCATATTCTCAAACAAGTTACACCGGCGTATATGGAGATGCGCGGCGTAAGTGTAAAGATGCGCCGTCCTATCTATGCGCCGTAGTCACAGAACCAGATCCGCCAGAAATCAGGCTACTCCCGTTCGTCTTAACTAGTTTAAGTTTACGCAGCGTAGGCGTATATTTCAGCTGATGGCATCCTAGGCTGCCATAGAATTAGTATTCAAATATGCAAATGATGTAGATGCGCTGATTCCCGAACCTACGCGCGATCGGCTTAGGCTACGCGCTGTGCGCGTAAGACGATTGTCCGGCTGAAAGTTACCCCTTATAAAAGCTCGGTTAACTTTGCTCCAGACCTGAGTAAGTTAGCTTGAAAAAAGCAAATACAGCAGCACCATCCCGGACGAGCTGAGCAACCAAAATTATCGGACAACACATTCGTATGCCAACATGCCAGGGGCAGGCGTGGTCTTAGCACTGCTAGTGTGTGCAGAGGAAGAGGCACGTAGAAGGAGGAGGGCACGTAGGAGGGCACATGAGAGGATCTACCCACAGCGCATTAGCCTCTTTGGCATGGCTGATTTGGATGTGTATCACCGTTATAGATTCAGCCCTGATGCCATCCTGGAAATTACCAGAGCCCTGCAGAATGACATCAGCAGCCCAACACAACGATCCCATGCAGTGCAGCCACTGGTGAAGGTCCTGTCAACATTGCATTTTCTTGCCACAGGCTCTTTTCAAAGAACCAGTGGAGACGTGGCTGGGATATCCCAAACCAGCATGAGTAGATGCGTGCACCAAGTTGTCCCCGCAATACTCCGACGCATGTCGCACCACATAATCAGACCCACCCAGGAGGACATGCGGCTGAAGGCAATGAGAGATTTCTGCCTAACTGATGGTTTCCCACGCACTGTGGGTGCAATTGATTGTACCCATGTGGCAATACAGCCCCCCCACGAGACCGAGCACATATACCGCAACAGAAAACATTGGCATTCCATCAATGTCCAAGTGATCGTGGATGCACATGGCCTCATATGGCACGTCCGTGCAAAACACCCCGGATCCAGCCATGACAGCTTTATATTCCGGCAAAGTGACATCCCAAGACAATTTGAGCAGAATGTGTATGGGGACAGTTGGCTGGTTGGTAAGTGACATGGGTGTCAGGTATGACTGTCCCCCCCCATGATGCAGACATCACGAGGGGCACATGCCTGACTAACATCCTCCTGTCTTTTCCCTTCCAGGTGACTCTGCATATGCCCTGGGACCTCATATGATGACTCCATTCCGCAATCCGCAAACACCAGGAGAGAGAAGATATAACGAAGCACACGCACGCACCCGTGCAGTGGTTGAGCGAACATTTGGCATCCTTAAGTCACGCTTTCGATGCCTGGATAAGACTGGGGGTACCCTGCTGTATTCCCCCAACTTCGTGTGCCAAATCATCGCTGCATGTTGCGTGCTGCACAACTTCGCAGTGAGAAAGGGCCTGCAGATTGACCTACGTGAGGACCTGACCCCCCAACCACCATGTCCCCCCCTAACCGAGGCTACCCCGTCTGCTGATGGTACAGCAGTCAGGAGATGTCTCGTGGAGCGAATCTTTGAACGTTAAACACACACATTAAACATGGCACACAGAAAATGCACGCATGCACACCACTGTGGTCCCTAACACACACCCCACATGCACAGAACATTGGATTAGACCAAAGTACACCGCACGGTACTAAGGAGCAGCAACGCCGCGTCAAGGCCCCAATGATGTTGCTGTCCATTCATACGTCATTCATACGGACCTGGGGAGAACTTATCACCAGCGCCCGAGGGTGACACCCCTTACTGGCAGGAATGTCACCACCCCACATTCACACATCATTCACACTGTACTCTGCAACACTGCCTGTGTGCAGCACCCAAAAATAAAAAAAGCTCTTAACCAGAGCAAATAATAAAAAAAGCTCTTAACCAGAGCAAATAATAAAAAAAGCTCTTAACCAGAGCAAATAATAAAAAAAGCTCTTAACCAGAGCAAATAAAGAATAAACAATCACTTGCCCCGGCGCGGGCTACGCCTGGTGCCCAGGTTCCTGGCCCTCACTTGCCTGGGGGGAGCTGGGGCATCAGGTGGAGGAGCATCTCCAGGTGGAGGAACATCCCCAGGTGCCTCCCTGTCTGCCCTCCAAAGCCAGTGCTATGCGGGTGAGCAGTGACTCCTGGGTAGCTGTCTGGGCCTGAACAGCCATTCGCAGGCACCTGACCTCCCCCACAAGTTCTGCAGTTGTAGTCTGCAGCTCACCCAGGCTGGTGATTGTGGCTGCGCTGTTTCCAGCCACATCTTGGAGAGCATCTGGTACTGCTCCCGAGGAGGCCAGGCTGTCGGACAGGCGCCTCAACTCCACCACCATTTCCCCCATATGGCGGCTTTGCTGGTCCTGCTGCCTGGCCAGATTCTCATGCAGCATTTCTGCCGCACCCCTTGTCCTGTGGGTTGCCCTCCTGGGGACAGGAGTGGCTGGGCCCCTTGCATAGGGTGAGGACCTTGAGGGGCTGGAGATGAGGGGGATGGGACGGGAGGGACTGGAGAGGGTGTTGGAGGACCCTGAGGGGCTGGAGATGCGGTGGCTTTGTGATGGTCCTGCCACCACATGCGACTCCTCCAAAAAAAGGAAGACCTCCTGCTCGCTGTGGACCACCTCTTCCTGGACCACCTCTTCATGGACCTCCTCCTCAACAACCTCCTGCGTGGAGGACTGACCACTCCCCTCCACCAAGGCCTGTTGGCTTCCCAGGAGGTCAGTCACAGAAGCAGACTGCTCAGGGGATGATGGTATGTGACGGCCACTGGCAGCATTGGATGGCCCCGCTTCATCCTGCTCACCTGTGGATGACACAAAACATTCACATGTTGGTGGACCCACACACTTGTCACATAACCCACCACCCCCACCACACATGCAACACACCAGATAGAAGATAAAACACACTTACCTGTCCTCATGGGTGGCTCACTTGAGTCATGGCCCTCCAGGCCCTCCACCTGCTCCCTCCGAAGGCAGCGGGCAATCACTTCCTCCTCTTCAGTGAGCCGGGTAGAACAGGGTGGCCCCCCTCCTGTGCCCCTGGCATGCTTCCTGACCACACCACGCAGGTCATTCATTTTTTTAAGAATGTCCTGGGGGGTCCTGGCCTCATGGCCTAAGGCATTGACCTGGGCAGTCACTCTCTTAAGGATCTCCTCCTTTTTTGTTTTACTTGTGCTGCCACTGTCAGCACCATGGAGTCTAGAATCATATCTCTCCATGGCAGAGACTATGATGGCCCTCTCATCTTGGGTGAAATTTTTCTTCCTCCTTTCCTTCCTGGGTCCAGGCATTGCAAAGTTCACACTCCAAAATATCACACCACCAACAGAATGAAAATGGAGTAACTTTGCACTTGTTGGGCGCATGTGGTGACGTTTTTATGCACTGGGCCGGCCCAACTCAGCAGGGATTTACGCCTACTGTTGTTTTGCACATGCGCAGAGGGCGGGGCACGTCCGGCGCATGCTCCGTTCGGTCTGGACATCATTTGCATGGGGTCACGGTTCATTAGCATTCTTCACGCCCACATCCCTCCTACCGTCACTTGCGCCTACTTACGCCGACACATTTCAGCTCCGCGAGCGCAACGTAGGACGCATGTGGTACGGGAATATGGGAGAGCTCTCTCCAAGTTAAGCCGGCGTAGCGCATCTATGATGCGCTACACCTGAGTAAATATGCGCCGATCTACGAGAATATGGCCCAATGTTTCTAATATGTTTTAGACACTGTATTAGGATATTAAGTGATACCCCTTTTTGGCCAACTTAATTAATCACTTGACTTCTGGAAGAACCCCCCTTCACGACCAGGCAATTTTATGCCATGCGGCACTGCGTTACTTTAGCTGAAAATTGCGCGGTCAGGCGACACTATACCCAAATAAAATGTCCTTTTTTCCCTAAAAATAGAGGTTTGGTGAGATGTGATCACCTCTGCGTTTTTTTGCGCTATAAACAAAAAAGACTGCCAATTTTGAAAAAAAATTTTTTTTTACTTTCTGCTATACAAACTTCTCCAATAAAAAAAAAATGTAAAAAAATCGAATTTCTTCATACATTTAGGCCAATATGTATTCTGCTACATGTTTCTGTTAATAAATAAATCCCAATAAGTGTATATTGATTGGTTTGCGCAAAAGTTATAGCATCTACAAACTATGGGATAGTTTTATTTATGTTTATTTATTTATTACTAGTAATGGCGGCAATCAGCGACTTATAGCGGGACTGTGTTATTGCGGCGGATATTCTGACACTGACACTTTTGGGAACCAGTGACACTCATACAGTGATGCATGCTAAAAATATGCACTATCCCTGTACTAATGACACTGGATGGGAAGGGGTTAACATCAGGGGCAATCAAAGGGTTAAAGGGGTTGTAAAGGATTATTTTCTTTCCCTAGCTTCCTTTACTTCATCCTTCGATTTTGCTTTTAAATGTCCTTATTTCTTCTGAGAAATGCTCACTTCCTGTTCTTCTGTCTGTAACTACACACAGTAATGCAAGGCTTTCTCCCTGGTGCCCATCAATTGCCGCCACTGTGCCAAGCAATTGTCGCCACTGTGCCCAGCAATTGTCGCCACTGTGCCAGCATTTGTCGCCACTGTGCCATGCCATCAATTGTCGCCACTGTTCCATGCCAACAATTGTCGCCACTGTGCCATCAATTGTCGCCACTGTGCCCATCAATTGTTCCCAGTTTTCCCCCCTCAAAAAACGCCAGATTGGTCCCCATCGCCCGGCACTTACCTTTCTCGGGTCAGCCATCCTCCCTCCACGCTCCCACGATGTCTTCTCATGAGTCCCACCCTCGATGTTGCTTCAGCCAATCAGGTTACTGGTAACCAGACCCGGTGAACCTGATTGGCTGAGACGCGTGTCAGTGTTAACCAGGGAACGCACAGCATACAGGACATGTATCAAGGCAAGAAAAAGGTTTTAAAACAACTGTTTTTAAAGGAACAGTGATTTTAATGATGCTTAAAGTGAAACAATAAAAATAAAATATTCCTTTAAATATCGTGCCTGGGGATCACCTTTAGTCTGCCTGTAAAGTGGCACATCTGTACGATGTGTAGAACATGCCACAGCTAAAATAACATTTCTATTGCTTTTTGCTCCACGCCCCAGCCCAAAACACCTTGTCCTCTTCCCGACATCCCTGGGCTGTAGTTGTCGGGGTCTGCGGGTGGAGGACTTATCAGAATCTGGAAGTCCCCAGATCCCGACTCCCCTCCCATGTGAATGGGTATCGGGAACCACATACCCCTACCCATTCACCAAAAAAAGTGTAAAAAATGTGCACCTAAAAGTTTTCTAACCTAATGCAAAGAATGCATTAAGGCAAAACTTTAGCCTTTACAACCACTTTTACTCTGTTACCTGCCAATTTTTTTTATTTAGCAGCCAAGCACATCCAGGCACCCCTACCACACAGCACAGCCAGGTAGCTGCCCTTACTTTTCTCTACTGCATTTAAGTACCCACCCCCATCCTGTGACTGGATAATAAAGGAACAGTAACTTTTGTCTCCTGTTAGCAAGCTGCTAGTGATACATTGGGGGCACTTTGCAATGCATTTTGGGTCGATTGGCTCAGAATTAGTGGCAGCCACCCTATTATCCATGCGTCTGGCCCCTAATCTGCATGCAGAACGCCATGTGCGTGGATTTCAATGTATTTTTACATGATCCGAGCAGTATGCTCTAATTGGCTTAAAAAAGGATGGGCTATTGTCACACTGGTGGCAGTTCCAAGTGAGCACTCCCCTGTGGTTACTATACAGAATTGCAGTTGATTGGACCCAGAGCACTGCGTCCTGAGCCCACCCAGTTGTGTGATAATAGCAATTTAATATTGGCCATTGTCTTCCTGCTTCAGGAAGAGGCTCCTAAAACCTGATCGGCCGGACGAGACGCAGGGGGAAGCCGCCAAGGAGGAGATTCAGGGGAAGCCACCAAGGAGTTTCAGGGGGAAGCCACCAAGGAGTTGCAGGGGGAAACCACCGTGGAGGAGATGGAGGGGAAGCTGCCGAGGAGTTACAGGGGAAAGCCGCCGAGAGGTTGCAGAGGGAAGCCGCCGAGGAGTTGTAGGGGGAAGCCACCGAGGAGTTGCAGGGGGAAGCTGCCGAGAAGTTGCAGGAGGAAGCCGCCGAGGAGTTGCAGGGGGAAGCCACCGAGGAGTTGCAGGGGGAAGCTGCCGAGAAGTTGCAGGAGGAAGCCGCCGAGGAGTTGCAGGGGGAAGCCACAGAGGAGTTGCAGGGTGAAGCCACGAGGAATTGCAGGGGGAAGCCGCCTAGGAGTTGCAGGGGGAAGCCGCCGAGGAGTTGCAGGGGGAAGCCGCCGAGAAGTTGCAGGAGGAAGCCGCCGAGGAGTTGCAAGGGGAAGCCACCGAGTTGCAGGGGAAAGCCGCCGAGTTGCAGGGGGAAGCCTCCGGAGCTGCCCACGACCTAGATGGGGTAAGTGTGGGGCTGGTGGGCGGACAGGCGAGCGACCGGGGAGGGGGGGGGACAGTGGGTGGTTTGCTGATTGACCGAGCGATGAGGGGGTGGAGGATTTTCACTGACGGACTGACTGAATGGGGGGGTTTGAATAATGGACCGACCAAACGGGGGGGGGGGGGGGGAGTGATGGTTGGTTCGTTTGCCACCACCCCAAAAAATGGGGTGGTGGCAAACGTCCTTGAGTATTTATACTAGCAGTATGCAAAATACTTTTAAGAGCTTATGTATAAAAGAATTAAATACAAGAAAATGATTTATTTCCCAAAAAAGCCCATTTACCTTCGAGTTGCTATTTCTTCAGCGCAGAACTGAAACAAGGATTCTTTTTGGAGACAAGACAGTTTCCTCTTAGCACATTTCTTTATAGGAGCACATTAGTGATTTGTATATAGGCGTATAAATGGGTAAATGGTGTTATTTTTATCAATCTTTAACATTGTATTTATAGAAGGCACTGTTCTCTGATCACATGGACACAGCTTTACAATGATCCCTCATAATATAACCCCTAAATGACGAGAATAGTTGAGTTTTAATTGAGGTTAGTCTCGCTCGGGGTTCTAGCTTGTGCTGAATGTTCTCTGTTATGTTCCCAGAAGCTTCAGTTTTCAGAAATGCCTTCAGCGGTGGCCTTTTCGCTTGTGCCAAGATCTCCGCCACACAATCTTCCAGCAGCTTAATTATTTCCTCTCTTCTAGAAATGCAAGACGGCCCGGAATGAAATGCCGCTTTCTGGACATTGTTAGAAGCAGGAGAGGATTTATTTGCCTTTCCACATTATGCAGAAAAGGCTCCAGAAAGCTGCTGGCTCAGGCCCGCTCCCTCGGTCACACACAGAGAAGCGGGTTTGGGTTTTCTAGGTCACAAGCAGAAAAGCCTCCATTGTTTCCTAAGCTGCAGGCAGCTGCGCTGTGATTGGAAGAGCTGCAGGCTCCTTGATGACAGACCGGGTCCTGCGTACAAAGAAAAGACAGCCACGGGGGAAGCTGGGCAGCAGGCAGAGCCGTGACTGCCTCCTGATTCTCTCCAGCTCGTGTCAACAGAGCTTTATTCATAGGATGGAGGAAAAAATCCAATTTAGAGTTACAATCGCCGCTTCTGTGATAAAATATGTGTGTGTGCTGCAGCAACAGTACAAACAGTACACGCCACTCTGATATAGTGTATTGCGCTCTCATATTCCTTCTATTATTAGTTTGCTAAGTTTTTTCTAAAGTGCTTTTAATGGTCATGAAGGTCTCAATGAGTACGGGGCATTGGCCTATAATGCCGCGTACACGCGATCGGTTCAACCGATGAGAATGGTCTGATGGAATGGTCTGTGTGGGCGCCATCGGTTAGTTAACCATAGGTTAAAAAAAAGGCAATTTGTTTTCAAATTAACCGATGGATTCCTAACCGATAGGACAAAAACGATCGTTAGTAGGCACAACCATCGGTTAAAAACCCACGCATGCTCAGAATCAAGTCGACGCATGCTTGGTAGCATTGAACTTCGTTTTTTTCAGCACGTCGTTGTGTTTTACGTCACCGCGTTCTGACACGATCGTTTTTTTTTTAACCGATGGTGTGTAGACGCGACGGACCATCAGTCAGCTTCATCGGTTAACCGATAAACGATCCATCAGTCCGTTCTCTAAGGCACCGCCATTCTGCCAGGGAATGCCGCTGACCAGGATGACAAGTAAACGTGCTTCTCGGATAATTAGTGTTCAATTTTCTCCATGATTGGTGTTTGCTACAACCAAATTTTTCAGTAAGCAGTTGGAACTTGATAACATAATAATATATAATTACTGTCCAACCAGCACAGGTGATGATTGAAGCTGAGCTCTAGCAAACAGCTACATTTACAGAAAAATATCATAAATGGGAGCTGTCCTATTACCCAATGGTTTTTATTTATGTCCATTCAGATATACAGGAACCACAACCTGGCTGATAATCTGAGTTTTTTCTTCTGCAGTTGAGGGAAACAGCCTGATCACCTCCACGCTTCCAGCCTGTGATTGGATGGTTAGGCAGCAGCAACAGACTGATGAGGTAATCTCTCTGCTCTCTCCTTCTGTCAGCATGTTTTTTGTGAATGTAGGCCCCGTGATTATCCCCAGTTGCTGCTCCTCTTTAGAACAGCGACAGTCTGCTGCTGAATGCAAAGAGCCAAAATCAAGTCAAATTTAGGTATTCATACTAATTGCATTAAAATTCTATGCATAAAGGTAAAACACCTTCTGTGTGCAGCAGCCCCCCTAATATTTACCTGAGCCCCTTCTCGATCCAGCGATGTCCACAAGAGCCTCTCCGGGGACTCGCAATCCTGATTGGCTTTCAGCAGCACAAACTGAAAAATTCCGGAAAAAAAAAACAGTCATCAATTGCAGCCACTGTACCATCAAACACAGCCACTGTGCCCATCAATTGCCGCCACTATGCCCATCAAACGCAGCCACTGTGCCCATCAATTTCCACCACTGTGCCCATCAAATGCAGCCACTGTGCCAAACACAGCCACTGTGCCCATCAAACGCAGCCACTGGGCCTTTCAGTTGCCACCACTGTGACAATCAAACGCAGCCACTGTGCCCATCAAATGCTGCCACTGTGCCATATCAAATGCTCCCACTGTGCCCATCAAATGCTCCCACTGTACCCCATCAAATGCTCCCACTGTACCTCATCATACTAGGGGAGCACAACTAGGGTAATCAATGGTGGAGAAGGATCTGGATGTTCTGGTAGTAGAATTTAAAGGGGTTGTAAAGGAATTTTTTTTTTTCATAATAAGCATCCTTTACCTGCAGACATTCCTCTTTTCACTTCCTCATTGTTCGTTTTTGCTCAGAAGTTGCTCTATTTCTTCTCTGTTCTGTTCACTTCCTGCTTGTCTGATTTTACTGACCACCGTGACGGGAGGGTTTACTGCGATGGTCAGTGACGTCCTCGCCCCCTCCTGGGAACTACATCTGTGCGGCAGGACGCTCTCTACGTGTTAGAGACCTCAAGGAGGTGTGAATTACTGGGCGTGCCGCAATTCATACTGGGAAATGTAGTTCTTACATGAACGAACGATGCAAACCAGGAAGTGAATGAGAGAACAGAAACTAGAATGCCGGAGGTGATATAGATGAAGGAATTTAATAGGCATTTACTCGTTTTTTAACAGAATCATTACACTATTCTGTCTGTCTACCTTGCAGACATTAATTTTAGGCAAAAAAATGTTTCCTGACAGACTCCATGGCAGCCTACGTGTGGGTTAATCCCGCCTCTCATACCTCATAGGACCCTCCTCCCAAGAAGCTTTGCTTCTCCCAATAGACTGTGTTCCTTTTTTGTCCTCCTCCTAGGACCTAGGTTGTTTTTACCTGAAAAGAAGCTTGTCCCTCGGTCCAAAAGTCCTGGTGGTTATACAGAGTGCTTCTGTTATAACTCTTAGGTCCATAAAATCTTTGCTATTAGCAAGATGGACATCCGCAGTGTCTGCAGTATTTTTATGGAGCTTACTAACCTGCCACTGGCAGGCAAGCAGTAAAACTTGGTTGTACATCCTGACTATTAGCAGGAGGCCTCATTTCCAAGTGACCCAGACCACACAGTATGGGCAGCGGTGGCCCCTAGCTCCAGGCGGGATCGTGGGACTCCGTGGTGGTAATGTATATTTTACTTACTTATTGGCAGCCAGTTCATGTGTGTTGTCTGTCGTTCTTGTTTAGCCATGGCCGCTGGAAGCATTGCGTTACGGCCTCGCCACCTTCAGATGGTGTTGCGCATGTGCCGGTCTCGTTCCTTGAACGAGGCTTGGTTGCGCACGCGCAGTCCTGTCCAGTTGGCCGCGATCGCGCATGCACGCGAGGCCTACAGGGGTGACGCCGGGCACAGCGCAGGCACGTGATGCGCACGGCCGAGCGTGGTGATGTCATCACGGGACGGCAGGTTTAAATAGCTGTCAGATACAGCTATTCGATGGCACAGTCCTGAAGCATTGCATACTGAGGTGCTATTTGTCGGTCCTAAGATAAGAGCCAGTGCTGGATCACTGCCTTGTTGTTTTCTCATGACTGTGCTGATCTTCAATGCCTTACCTTTGTCATTGGTCTGTTTCAGTATTGTGTGCTTCCCTGCCATGGATGTGTCACCTCCCCCCTGTGGCCAAACCTTACGCTGCAGGTAGGATGGAAATTATTTTTCCCTCTGCCTGTTTTCTATGGGTTTGGCCAGTCTAAAATTGTATTTTATCTCTCAGCATCATCAATCAAATTCTAGAAGCTCTAGGTCATCATCTAAACATCATAGAGATGGATCTAGATCCACATCAGGTCACCATTCTCACCGCCATACCAGTCACTCTGGTAGGCTCAGGTCCCAGAAGGAAAATCCCTCTGTGAGCCATGTTATTCCCGTGCGGTAAGGGAAAGAGGAGGTGAAGACCAGCAGGTGGAAGCCCTGGTCAGAAGAGTAGTCCAAGAATCCTTGAATGGCTCTGACTCCATCCAAGCAGTTGTCCCTCCTGTCGAACCATCCCCAGTCCTTGTGCAGGACAGCCCCGAGGTGCCGGGGCCCTCTCAGCTTAACCACTCCCCAAGTATGTCCTCAGATAGCGAGGAGGAAAGTGTTAACTATGCGGCATGCTTTGATTTTTCTCTGGTCCCAACCTTGGTAAAAGCAGTTAAGGACGCTTTAAAGTGGGAAGATCCAGTAGAAGCACCTTCCAAGCAAAGGAAGTACTTCAAGCAGCTTAAGAAAGACCACCCTAACTTTCCCCTTCTTGGTGAGCTTGGAGAAGTTATTACAGAGGAATGGTCTGGCTCGGATAAGAAAAATTCTTTACATCTAAAATTGCTAAAATGTACCCATTTAAGAGTGATGAGGTGAGGCATTTAGAGTCAGCCCCTCTAGTGGATGCAGCATTGATGAGACTGGTAAGACATGTCACTCTCCCTCTGGAAGACACCGTTTCCTTCAAGGATGGTCTGGAGAGAAAAATAGACACAGATCTAAAACGTATTTACATTACAGCAGGCATGGCTTGTAAACCAGCCTTAGATCTCACAGCCCTGGACAAGTGAGATGGACTCTGTGTTGTCCTGCGTCTCTGAAGACTTAGCTAGAAGCATCCCAGTCCAAGAACCAAAGATGGCTTCAGTTTTTTTGGGGGAGGCCTCCCTTGATCTTATTCGCCTAGTGGCTCGGGTCATGCTCTCCTCCGTTATGGACAAGCGTGCCCTGTGGCTACGCCCTTGGGTGGCTGACCCTGCCTCTAAACAGGCATGGTGCAAGATACCCTTTTTGGGTTCTTCCCTCTTCGGGAATAAATTGGACAGCGTCATTTCCCGGGCCACAGGGGGTAAGTCAGGGTTCCTTCCCCAGGATCGTCGTCCGTATGGACAGAGGAAATTCTTTCCCAGGCAGGATCAAGATCGGGCAAGGGAGGCTCGTCGGTACAGGCCTGGGCGTGATTTCAGGAAGAACTGGAGAAGAAACCAGTCCTCTGGTCAGAAGCCAGCAAAAAGCCCTTCTTCTGGCGGACATGACACCCCTAAGTCCTTTTGATGTAGAGCCGGCCCAGACGGAAAGAGTCGGGGCTCGTCTCTTTCAATTCAGGCATATCTGGGCAGCCTCAATAAAAGATTTTTGGTCCGTCAAGACTGTATCTACAGGTCATTCCTGGACATTTGTAGATCCTCCTATTCTTCAGTTCATTCCCACAACAATGCCCTGCTCAGAGGAGAAAAGACAAGTCCTCCTGTCATACACAAGCTCCCTCGTGGCTCAAGGTGCAGCTATACACGTCCCAATGGCCGAGAGGTTCCAAGGGATGTATTCACCTCTTTTTCTAGTTCTAAAAAAGTCAGGTTCCTGGAAACCAGTGATAGATCCAGAGGGGTATCTAGTGAAAATAGCGCCTATGGCAAGCACTGAAACTGCGCCCCTGTCGACACATTTGAAACCCATCTTTCAGATAACCTTAACAAAAAAAAAACAGCCAACAAAACTAGTGATATTTATCATCCCGTGTGATACCTTGGCTAGTGACATATCCTCTTTATGGAGAAATCTGGGGTTTATTAGACCCCCTTATCCCTCCTCTGCCCTCCAAGGCATATTGGCTGCTTTCTTAGCCAATACCAGCCAGGTAAATGCAGAACCGATACTGGAAGTCATGAACTTTTCATCACTCAAGGCCTCAATTTTCACAGAGAAACTGATGTTCCTCCTTTGTGCGCTGCCAATCTGATCAGATGGAAAGGGAGAGCCTGGGAGAACAGGGGAGGCTGTGGCTGAACGCAGCAGGGATAGCGCTGCCATTGAAGAGACCCTCAGACCCTGGGAAGTGCCTTGCTGCCCAGGGACTGAACAGCGCCCCCTTCATATGGCGCCCATGGCACTTGCCATGGCTGCCATACCCTAGATACGCCACTGGATAGATCTGACACATCTAAACACCTTTATCAAGAAGGAGAAATTCAAAATGTAGTCGCTACTCATGATCCGTCAAGCAGTTCAGCCACGCGACTGGCTTGTGGCCATAGACCTGAAAGACGCCTACTTTCATGTTCCTATAGCGGTGGAGTTCCAAAAGTATCTTCGGTTTGCAGTAGGCAGTATTCACCTCCAGTTTACTTGTCTCCCATTCGGGCTCACAACAACGCCACGGGTATTCTCGAAGCTATTACTGGCCGTCATAGCCTTAATCAGAACCAGAGGCATCCGTCTTCATCACTACTTGGACGACCTGCTGCTGCTGTCACAAAGCAAGGAGCAACTGTTGACGCACCGGGACCTGGTCATATCCACTCTAAACAAAGAGAAGAGTCACCTAGTACTGACACAATCTCTAATCTCGGTGCCCAGTTCAACACAACTCTGAGTACCATCTCATTGCCCCTGGAGAAAATCCCAGTAGTTTGGGACAGAATCCGTTGCGCTCTAGAGTCTCCTTTTTTAAAAGCTTCACAATGCCTAAACATATTAGGCACCATGGTCTCCACAGTTCCTATGGTGAGATGGGCACAATGGAAGATGCGACCCTTTCAGAAGGGTTTTCTCCAGCAGTGGAATCCGAGCTTACGAGACCAAACAATTCGGATAACATCACATATGCAGGAAAGTCTTCCTTGGTGGCTACTACGGAGAAACCTCCTCAATTGCCATTCTCTAGCCCATGTCTTGGATCACAATCACATTGGATGCCAGCAACACAGGTTGGGGGTCTCTCTGCCTGAAGGAGGTAGCCCAAGGGAAGTGGGACTTTCCGTCCCAGAAGGTCATATCCAATGTCCTGGAACTTCGCGCAGCCTTTTGTTCCCTACAAGCCTTCCTTCACCTAATAAAAGGGTCCTCAGTCCTCCTAAGGATAAACAATACGTCGGCAGTGTCGTACATCAAGAGACAGGGTGGCACTCGCAGTCTGTCTCTACTGAAAGAGGTAAATCCAATCATGTCTTGGGCACAGACACACTTGACGGATTTGACAGCTGTATATCTCCCCGGAGCTCAGAATCCACAGGCAGATTTCCTCTCGAGAATAACGAGTGGTCTCTCCACAACGATGTTTTCCGTTGGATCCTGTCACTGGATTTTTCACCAGAAGTAGATCTGTTTGCATCCCCATGCAATTTCAAGCTGGAGAAGTATTATACCAGATGCCGCTGTCCCCAGGCCTTCGGGGTAGACGCTGTAACGGATCATGGACTATGCTGCCGGGACAGTTATAATCTTCATGAGGACTACAAGGAACTGCATGGCTTGTCACAATTGGATGTACCACATTGTATTCTGAGCTCAAAGGGTTAATTGGACAAGGGTCTCTTTCATTGCTGAATGCTAATGTTCCCTTTGCATAGCTAATGAACTCTCTCTTTTGTGGAGGTAAACAGCCCCCCTGTGAGGTGTCTGCTGAGGGGGATTATGTGTGAGTGATAATTGTTTTAAAGGTTAATTGAATTCTATTGTCTGATCAAGTTAAGGAGCCAAAACGGCTAGCGGCTGATTGGCTCAAGGGAGTGTCATTGTTTCAAAGTGTGGGTATTGAAGTCCCCCCTGGGGGGGGGGGGGAGTGTCATTTGTTTCTGTACAGTTGTAACCAGATTTAAGGAGGAAAAATGTGGCAAATTGTCAGGAATGCTGGTAGATCAGACTGTGTGACCGCACAGAGGAACCAAACAAGGTGAGTAGTGAAATAAAGGTGTTTATTTACAAATGTGTGAACCACCAGTGCACAATAAAACGACAAAACAGTATGTACAAATAAAGGGGAATACCGTATTCATAAACGAGCCAAGCCAAGGTCATACACATGGGAGGTCAGTAGATGGGTAAGGATGGGGACAGGAATCAGGACACAGGGAGGACAAGTCCAGGCAGGGATCAGGGATCAGGGATCAAGGATCAGGATCAGGTCCAGGGATCAAGTCCAGAAATCAGGGTCAAATACAAGCTCCGGTCCAGGAGGTATGACAATACCAGGGCGAGGAGTGATTACACACGCCGGGTATTTATAGAGGCGTGCTGATTGCATTCAGGTCACACCTGAACGCAGGAAGGGCTGTGTGCTCCACACTGCTAAGAACGCCCCGCTGGTGGACGCCAGTACTGCAGCCCAAGGATAACATAGCAGTAACACCAGCAGGGGGAACCTTCCCTGACAGTACCCCCCCCCAAAGGAGCGGCCTCCGGACGCTCCAATTAGATGTTGCTGGGGGAAGTCCGTGGTGTCAAGCTGGGCAGCAGATAAAGTCACATCAGGTTGGGCCAGATGAAAGTCCATGACTTTTAACAGGGCAAAGTGCAGCTCAAGCTGGGCAGCGGGTACAGAAATCTTAAGTTGGGCAAAAAGTACATCAAGCTGGGATGCAGATAGGGGCAAATCAAGCTGGGCAGCAGACTCCGGGTCGTCGAGCTGGGCAGCAAGCTCCGGGTCGTCGAGCTGGGCAGCAAGCTCCGGGTCGTCGAGCTGGGCAGCAAGCTCCGGGTCGTCGAGCTGGGCAGCAAGCTCCGGGTCGTCGAGCTGGGCAGCAGGCTCCGGGTCGTCGAGCTGGGCAGCAGGCTCCGGGACGTCGAGCTGGGCAGCAGGCTCCGGGACGTCGAGCTGGGCAGCAGGCTCCGGGACGTCGAGCTGGGCAGCAGGCTCCGGGACGTCGAGCTGGGCAGCAGGCTCCGGGTCGTCGAGCTGGGCAGCAGGCTCCGGGTCGTCGAGCTGGGCAGCAGGCTCCGGGACGTCGAGCTGGACAGCAAAATCCGGGTCGTCGAGCTGGGCAGCAAACTCCGGGTCGTCGAGCTGGGCAGCGGGCAGGGACACCTCAGACTGGGCAGCGGATGGCACCGAAACAGGCAGGGCAGATGGCACTGAAACAGGCAGGGCAGATGACACTGAAACAGGCAGGGCAGATGACACTGAAACAGGCAGGGCAGATGACACTGAAACAGCAACTTCAGGCTGGCAAACTGGCACAGCAACTTCAGGCTGGCAAACTGGCACAGCAACTTCAGGCTGGCAAACTGGCACAGCAACTTCAGGCTGGCAAACTGGCACAGCAACTTCAGGCTGGCAAACTGGCACAGCAACTTCAGGCTGGCAAACTGGCACAGCAACTTCAGGCTGGCAAACTGGCACAGCAACTTCAGGCTGGCATACAGGATCAGGCTGGCAAACTGGCCGCATAGCAGGTAGAGGTTTGGCAGAATCAGGTTCAGCTGGCATGCAAGCAGACTGGAGCAGGTTGGTTGGTGTGGAGACAGGTTGGGTTACTGGCAGGATCATCTTGGTTGGGAAAAACTTTCGTTTTTTCTTGGGCTTAGCCACAGAAGCTCTGTAGGTAAGGGGTGCAGCGGACTGGAAAGGAGGATTGGGATATGGCAGAGTAGAGGGAACAGTAGCTGGAGGAAGTTTTTGTGGGTTAGTAGGCGGCTGAGAAGAGACAGGTGGGTTGTATGCAGGATAGGTACAGGGAGCAGAGACTGGATATTGGTATCTGGTGGGAAGCAGTGTATACTGAGCAGAGACTGGGGTTGCCATTGGTGATGGACAGATGGATATTTGGGAAGGTGAGTGGTTAATGGCAGGGCTGGAAACAGGTGGATTTGCTGGAATCAGGAGACCTGACCAGGCCTGCAGCACAGGCTGAACAAAATCAGATTCACACACACCTTGTCTAATCAGAGACTGCACAGAACAAATGCACTCAGACAACTTCTGCTGGGGACAGGAGGAATAATGTTCATCAAAAGACGCCGGATCATCCTCTAATAACCACACCAGGGATTCAACTTGGTCACGACTGAAGGGGGGAGAGAAATCGTCACTGCCATCAGGAATAAATGACAGGGCTGGCTTTACACACAAACGGATTAATGCCTGAACATCATCATAAGACATATAACCCTGATCCACCATGGAATGGGCTGATCGGATGGCTTCCATCAGCTGGTCACTTGTCCATCCCTCAAAAACCTGGCGACAATATTCCTCATCCTCCTCTGCCTGCAGAGAATAGTAAATGATTTCATTGAAATCCATCTTTAGAGCCACACACTACACCAGTATGGTTCCTCAAAGCAATCACGTCTGATCAAGGGATGGCCCTGGTATACTGTCAGGAATGCTGGTAGATCAGACTGTGTGACCGCACAGAGGAACCAAACAAGGTGAGTAGTGAAATAAAGGTGTTTATTTACAAATGTGTGAACCACCAGTGCACAATAAAACGACAAAACAGTATGTACAAATAAAGGGGAATACCGTATTCATAAACGAGCCAAGCCAAGGTCATACACATGGGAGGTCAGTAGATGGGTAAGGATGGGGACAGGAATCAGGACACAGGGAGGACAAGTCCAGGCAGGGATCAGGGATCAGGGATCAAGGATCAGGATCAGGTCCAGGGATCAAGTCCAGAAATCAGGGTCAAATACAAGCTCCGGTCCAGGAGGTATGACAATACCAGGGCGAGGAGTGATTACACACGCCGGGTATATATAGAGGCGTGCTGATTGCATTCAGGTCACACCTGAACGCAGGAAGGGCTGTGTGCTCCACACTGCTAAGAACGCCCCGCTGGTGGACGCCAGTACTGCAGCCCAAGGATAACATAGCAGTAACACCAGCAGGGGGAACCTTCCCTGACACAAATAAAGTCAGTCTGCTTGACCCTTCAAACGTAGCCCTTCTCGTTTCTTGGAAGGGCGTTCGATGGGATATACCGGCGGTACCTGCATATCGCATTTTGCCAGGGAAAAGGACGTCTCCAACGGCTGAGACCCTCACACTACTTGGGTAGCTGTTACAGACGCCCTAACGGATCAGTGGCGGTTCCGCAAGGCTTATGCCTTTCCTCCAATTTCGGTCATTCTCCGGTTCCTATCGAGACCCAGGTGGGAGGAGGCCGAGGTAGTGGCGATAGTTCCATACTAGCCCAACAGGCCATGGTTTCCGTTACTGTTCCAGTTGAGTTTCCGGCATCCAGTTCCGCTCCCATCCAGACCAGATCTCCTATTGCAAGGATCGACCCCTCATCCATGTCCAACCGATCTGCATCTGATGGCCTGGTTCTTGAAAGGGGAAGGCTGGAAGCTTTAGGGTGTCCAAGCGGAGACATTTCTACCTTATTAAATGCTAGAAGACCAAGTACCAACAGAATCTACCAAAGAATATGGTCAAAATTCTCAGACTACATCTCTTCTATGGATGGTTCTCCTAGTGATACCAGAATTCAAGACATTCTAGGTTTTCTTCAGACGGGTCTTGATCTACCTCTATCCGTTAGCTCATTAAGAGTCCAAGTTTCAGCTATCTCCGCATTCACAGGGATATCCTGGGCTACTCACACTCTTGTTAGACAATTCTTCAAGGGAGCCATGAGACTGAGACCTCTAAGGAAACCGAGATTCTCCAAGTGGGATCTCACTCTAGTCTTGGTCTTTTTCTCAGACTTTCAAAACTCAGACCAACAATTAATCAAGGATCTTTCCCTCAAAGTAGTCTTCCTCGTAGCCATAACATCAGCTAAGAGGGTTTCAGAGATTGGCTCATTAGGATGTAAAGAACCTTTCCTTACGTTCTTTCCGGATCGTGTTGTCTTGATCCCTATGCTAGGTTCTAAACCAAAAGTGTCATCGGTCTTTCACGAGAACCAGGAGATCGTCCTACCCACCTTTCGGTCTTCTGAGGACTCTGATGCTCATCCTTTGGATGTCGGGAAAGTATTGAAGCAGTATCTGGAAGCTACAGCATCTTTTCGCCAATCCGATCACCTATTTGTTTCCTTTCACGGGAAGAACAAGGAAATGCGTGCTTCCTCTAGAACCATTGCAGCATGGATTGTACAGGCCATCCAAGGGGCTTATAAAGCAAAAGGTTTGGCTCCTCCAGAAGCGGTAACCGCTCATTCAACTCGGAGCGTGGCCACGTCGTGGGCGGCTGCCCGGCACGTTTCTCCAGAAGTAATCTGCAAAGCGGCCTCTTGGTCATCGTTAAATACGTTTATGACACACTACTGCATAGAACCGGCTTCTTTATCGTCGGTTAATTTTGGTTTACATGTTCTATCTGTTGACAATGTCAATTAAATCTTTTTCTTTAATCAGCAATTGCCCACCGGGTGTGTATGGCTAGTTATTTCCCACACGTAGGCTGCCATGGAGTCTGTCAGGAAAAAGGAAAATGTATATGAAATACTTACCGTAATTTTCCTTTCCTGATGGACTCCATGGCAGCAGGAGTTCCCTCCCCTTTGCTGGAGTAGGCTATATTACGGAACACAGTCTATTGGGAGAAGCAAAGCTTTATGGGTCCTATGAGGTATGAGAGGCGGGATTAACCCACACGTAGGCTGCCATGGAGTCCATCAGGAAAGGAAAATTACGGTAAGTATTTCATATAAATTTTCCTTTTTTCCTTTACAACTTCTTTAAGCTTAAATAATAGCAAATCCTTTTTTGTATTGAGAGAGGTATGGACTGCAGAGACAGATATCAATTTGCCCCTGTACAAATCATTAGTAAAACCTCATCTGGAATATGCAGTTCAGTTTTGGGAACAAGTTCACAAAAAAGCTATTGGGGAACTGGAGAAAGTGCAAAGAAGGACAACCAAACTCATGAGACATGAAGGAACGCAGCTATGAGGAAAGATTGGAGGAACTGAATTTATTCTCTCTTAAGAAGAGGAGATTGACCCGCCTATCGGTATTCCCGAGTCTGGCTTGGGGTGAATTTTACATACCAAAAGTGGTAACCCCGAGTCAGACTCGGGATCGCACTGCAGGATACAGGGGAAGTTACTTACCTTGTCCCTGGATCTTGCGATGTGTCCCGTTGTGTGTGTGAGCTGTCATCTCGCTCGATTCACACATTGGTGACTGCCGAGTCCCGCCAAGCTCCGTTCCCGAGAGGCGCGACGCACAGGGGCTGAGTTTGGCGCCAAATTCAAAAAAGTAAAAACACAATATAGATACAGTATACTTTAATCTTACAGAATACAGTACTGTATCAAATAATTACACACCCCTTTGTCCCTAGTGGTCTGTCCAGTGTCCTGCATGCTGTTTTATATTATAAAAACTGTTCTTTCTGCCTGGAAACTGGAGATTGTCCATAGCAACCAAAAAGTGTCCCTTTATGTCAAAAGTGATTTTAGACCAGCTAGAAAACAGCGATGATAAATTAGAATCACTTGCAGAATTGAGCGATAGTGATTTGTGGGGAAATTCATCATCAAACACTGAAAGTAATGACCGCGACAATTCTGCAACTGAGCAAATTTCAGTGTTTTTGATTTGATTACATTATTGAATAATTTTTATTATAATTACATTATTATTTGTTATAATTATTTATAGTTCTTTATCATATTATAATTTATGATTTTGTGTTTCAAACTTTATCATACCCGGGATGTCTACTAGACTCTTGTTTGGACAGATTTAAGTGAGTTATTAAGTAAGAATTACAGGCCCACAATATAAAACGCCAAATTTCCATGCAAAATAATGGTACCGCTTTCAGCATCGAAAATCTGAAAGAATCATACCACCAGGGGAGGTTAAGAGGGGATATGATCAACATGTATAATAAAAACATAAGTGGTCCATATAGTGAACCTAATGTTGAGTTATTCACTTTAAGGTCATCAGAGGACAGAGAGGAAAAGAGATTTAACCTCCAAATACAGAAAGGCTTCTTCAAAGTAGGCTGAGCTGTGAAAAAGTTAAGGTTGATCCAGGGAATATTCGACTGCCTCTTAGGAGTTCAGGGAGGAATTTTTCCCCCACTGGAGAAAATTGGGTCATGTTTTATTGTTTTTTTTTTTTTTCTCTGGATGAACTGTGTGTATATAGGAGGTCTTTGGTGGAGAGGGAGACAAGGACCCCTGCCAGTTCTTATTGTTGTCTGTGCCCCCATTAGGGAGATTCACCACCTTTATTTGTCCTATTTATTTTATCATTGAAGGTGAACATAAGAAAATCCCAAATTTTGGGTTGTCCCCAGAAAAGTAATAGAGGGGAAATCTTTCAATGGGCCCACTAGTTCTGATAACCTGGGGGTTCTCAAGGGATTCCATTAGTTTGCAGGGATTTCCTGTTTGGCTATGGGACAGGAAGTGAAGGGAAATCTCAGAACTGGGACATAGATGGCGAAAAAAATCTAACAGGGGATATAACCCTCCCTTGCTCTATGCAAAATGAAAAAAAAAAGTTTTGTCTATAGTTCTACTTTGTGTAGGTGTGTGTGAATCTGCGCTAAGGATTTTAAATACTGGAAGAGGTTGTGAAAATATAAATAAAAAATGTGAAATACATTTTATAGAACTGCAGCCTTTACTTGTTACTATCACCATAGGTGAAGTAAAATGAATGGAGAAGAAGAGATAGTAGGTGTGGTGCTGTTCTATGTGATGTCATAAATAATAAAAAAAATATAAAAAAAACATCATGCTATATAAATCTAAAAAAAAAAAATATCCAGAATATAAATAGTCCAAAAGTGCATGCGTGCTTGGTGCAACTGATGCAAGTGTGCAATATAACAAGGTGTGCAATGAATATAAAATTAGTGCACCTGTGCTGATTAAACTGTGCAATCAATAGGTTCAATAACTCTGTGCAAATCAGGAATAATAGTAATCCGCTGCAATCAATACAAAACAGCTGGTGTAGACATATTAAAGTGCATATGAAATCCTGAGTAACAAATATCAAATGGCTATGAAAAAGTCCTTTGTTGGCAGGTGAAAAAAAGCACAAATCCTGGAAAGAATTCTGAAAAGAACTTCCCTCGTGCTGGATGTTTATAGATGCGTGCTTGGTGAAAGTGACACTTTTAATCCCAGTGGGTGGTCACTGCAATCCGTGCCCCTACAAGCCCGCACTCACCGGATATACACCCCCTCTTGGGGTATGGAACCTTCACAGTACAAGCCACGATGTCGCTCTCTGGCAATCAAACTGACCTTTTTGCAGTTCTGGTTTTTCCACTCCAGCTCATGTACAAGAGAAATGGCCTCACATAGGCCCAGATCCACAGAGTGCAGGCGAACATTACGCCGCCGTAGAGTAACCAATGTACGCTACGCCAACGCAGTGCAGAGAGGCAAGCATTGCATTCAGCAAGCTATTGCTCCCAATGCTGCGTCAGCGTGGCCTTTGTTTCGAGGGTGCAGGCCGGCGTAGGTGGAAGTGGGCGTGACCCATGCAAATGAGGCGTGACCCCATGCAAATGATGGGCCGAGCACCAGACAGATACGTATCACGAACTGCGCATGCGCCGTGACATGGACGCATCCCCCTGCGCCTGCTTACAACCACGTCGGAACAACTGCCTAAACTACGCCGGATCACTGCGTACGGCGTGAACGTAACCTACGCCCAGCCAGACACACGTCCAACGTAAAATACACCGGCTTGTGTTCCCTGGTGCAGACCTTTGCATGTCTGCTGCTGGGTTGCACCTCCTTTATGGGGAATAACTTTACGACAGACGTACAACTTATGCGCACCTCGCGTAGCCTGCGTCGGGCGCACGCAGGTTCGTGAATCGCCGTATTTCCCTCATTTGCATGTTTGAATGGCTAATTAATGGGAGCGGCACCATGCTCCCACCCTACGCCGGCGTAAGCAAGATACGTCAGCGGGGTGTAGCCTGGTTTTAGGCGCATATCTGTTTGTGGGTCGGGCGCACAGATACGACGGCGCACATTTGCACTTACGTCGGCGTAACTTGTTATACGTCGGCGTAAGTGCTTTGTGAATCTGGGCCATAGTGTTTTATCGTTTTTAAAAAGTTTATTAGTAGAGCTTTTAAAATGGGTACTCACACATTAGTAGAGTAAAAATCGCATATAGTCTTATTAGGAAGTGTTGTGGCGTTCTGCTGCTCGACCGGTTTCATCTGCTGAATTCATTTACTAATGTGTGAGTACCCATTTTAAAAGCTTTATCAATAAACTTTTTAAAAACAATAAAACACTATGTGGGGCCTTTTACCAGTATGTGTTGTACGTCACTGCGGTTTGCTCAAGCATTTTTTTTTTTCACGATCGTGTGTATGCAAGGCAGGCTTGAGAGGAATCATGTTGAGAAAAACGTTGTTTTTTTTCAATGACATGAATAACGGTCGTGTGTACGCGGCATAAGGCATATTCTGCTATTCAGGTGTGTTCACAACACAGGTTGCGGACAGTATAGCTCGAAGTAAGCATGCTAGTAACAGCTATAGTAGTTTTTCTTAATCCCAGTCCTCAAGGCGCACCAACAGGTCATGTTTTCAGGCTTTCCATTATTTTGCACAGGTAATTTGATCAGTTTCACTGCCTTAGTAATTACCACAGCCGTATCATCTGAGAGAAATCCTAAAAAACATGACCTGTTGGTGTGCCTTGAGGACTGGAATTGAGAAATATTGAGCTATACACTAGCCCTTGTGGCTGTAAACAGTAAGTATAATATGTTCAGGTGTAGGAATCATGCCCTCAACAGGAGTGTCCTTATTCTAAGTTTATTGCTGCTGGGCTGTAGCCAGCCTAGGCCTGAATTGATAGTTCTGCTTCCTGTAGGTTTCCCCCTATGTTTAAGCTATAGTTTGGTGTCCCTGGCAATAGTGTAAAGAAGATCCAATAACTGGGCCAACCACTGGGAGGTTTACTGCCACTGCCAGTAGTACATGCTGGAGAAGGGTGTAAATATTTTGGGGAACCTTTGGAGGGGAAGGACGTGTGTACAGCTGTTCTTGGTCCTCCCAGGCCTGCTGTTTAGGGTGGAGAAGGAAAGCCTGAGTTTGGGTCCAGAAAAGCATGCACTGAATGGAAGGAGAATATACTGTATCTGGGAGGTGGGAAGTTGGAACCTGGATTAGAGCCCAAGGGGTGGGCATTTCTGGAAGAGTGGCCAGAAGAGCTTGGAGATTGCAGGGAGTCTAATGGCTTATTCAGAGGGATTGTGTACTGCAACTGCTATACAATCTGCAATACACAGTGCTGGTCTGGCTTAAGTCATTTTCCGTATGACTATAAGATTCAGAGTCTGCGTGTTTTAATTTTTTGGGTATCCTGTGTCCTAATTCCCCTCTACTTGGATTTAAAAAAAACTTTGTCAACCTCTCAAAATTGACTGGCGGAGAGGGCAGGGGGATAGAAAGGGAGGAAAAGGAAATAGAAAAAAAAAAAAAAAAAAAAGAGGTGAAAGAGAAAGAAAAAAATAGCTGTGCTACATTATCTCAAAACCAGGTGATATCCTAAATCATGAGTCAAATCACAAATATAAAAAATAATTAAACCTTATAAATCCAAAAGCAAAATTTCAAATATGTGGGGGTTCCACCACCCCTGTGATGTTGCAGAATATATATATATATATATATATATATATATATATATATATATGGCTTCCAATTCTATGTTGTAACACACTAAACCTAAAACAATGTGTATACCCAGCAACAAATAAGATGGTGTCGCACCAAACTTCCACCACCACCACTGAAATATTAACGTGTGTATAACTAAAGTTCATCAATTTTAAATCCACATCTTGGCGTGGAACAATGCCAATGTGCATATGGATAAAAGTGAGTTTTCTTCAGTGACAACCACCACCATTCACTCTCCGTTTTCACCTTAGCCTTTTGACCTATTTTGCAAGTCACCATGCACCTTCCCCTTTAAGGGGTCTTAATGGATCATAATGGTAGTCTTATCCCTCCTTCAATTCCTTATTGCAGGTGCAGCAATGTATTCTGACCACCAGAGTGTTGTCGTGTTTTACTCTTTTAAATACCATAAATTAGGGTGACCAGACATCCCCAGATTTAGGACACTATCTCCGGACCAAGTCTGTCCCCAGTTTTGTCCCCAGATTGAAATTGCCCCAACACCTGTTCAAATCCAAAGACAATCAGTGCAGAATTAAAAAAGAAAATCTGAATTACACACACCCGCTCCGCCACTTCTTTTAGCTTAGGGGGGCGTATTTCCATTATCTGTGCCCCTTTCTGATGATCATGTGCTGGTCAGAACGGAGGGAATATTTCTTTAGTTTCGGGTGCATGCCCATTCAGCTCCGCTCGCATGTTCTTCTGCCCTGGCTCAACAAGTCCCAGCGAGCCGCCTGCTTATCTCCTTGCCTCCCTGGTGGAGTGATCTTCCTCCGCTCCCCACCCAGTAGTAGCCGGGGCACGGAAAGTATAAGACTTGACAGGCTGTGAGGCAGGCAGCGGTGGCGACGGGCAGAGAGTCGTTGATTGCCGCCATTACAAGTAAAAAACAAATACTGTATGTCCCCGTATTTCATTTTAAAAATCTGGTCACCTTACCATGAATACTTTATTAAACTAATTAAGATACACTCAAAAGACTAGTGCACTAGTCAACAGCAGTGCACCACCTTAAAAACAGATCTTTATAGAAGTGGATAATATCCCCTTAAGGGTAAGATAGCAGCATCACCAAATCCTTGTATCAATACAGCTCCTTCCTGGTGGTGCAATGATGTCACTAAGCCCCACCCTGACATGTTTTGTCACTTCCTGCGACTTCTTCGTTTGGAACATCACAGGGGTGGTGGAACCCCTACATATTTGAGATGTTTTTGGGGGATTTATAAGGTTTAAATATTGTTTATATTGGTGATTTGATTCATGATAATTATTGTTGAACCCAACGCTATTATATTTTTAGGATCATATGGTTTTGAAATAGGATATGTTAATGTAGCGCAGCACTTTTTAAAACTTCTTTATAACTTTACGTGGGGACACATTTTGGTGCTTTGCAGCAACAATTATATTGATACATCAATTGAGGTATTAACCATTCAGGTTGAGCAGAGAACACATATTATTTGTATCTGAAAGAGAAAGAAAGGAATGGAATGGAAAGGAAAGGGTAGAGAAAAGAAAAGAAAAAGAAGGAACAGGAAGGAAAGGAAGGCAACGACAAAAAAAGGGAAAGAAAGGGAAGGGAAAGAAAAGGCAGGAACGGGAAAGAAGGAAAGGGACAGGAAAGAAAATATATAATACATTGGGGTGGATTCACTAAAAGCAAATAGACTGTGCACTTTGCAAGTGCAGTTGCACTCTTTCTTCTTGGTAAAGATCATAGTGGTGAAGTTTCACTTTGTAAAGAATACCCAATCAGCTGCAGTGTTTTTCCTTTGCCTTGAATTTTTGCACATGATTGAAATCAGCAGCGCTTTGGGACAATTACTAAGCTCTGGGGAAAATGAGTGCAACCGCACATGCAAAGTAAATTTAGTAAATTCACCCCATTGCGTCTATCAAATAAACTTTTTCTATGATTGTGCTTCCAGCTGTCACACTGATCTCTCTGCATGGTTGAAACTTTTGTGAAAAGGGTGGGATGGAATAATTACACTATAGAAACAGCAGGAAAGTTTGTTATATTAAACAGTCTTCCCTGTAATTAACATTGTTGCGCTCAAGGGCCACTAGCAGCCTGGTCCTGGAGCTGACTGTCCACAAAGAGGAATGCAGCTGAAAAGTAAAAATACTCCAATTAATATCTTCCCAACAGGCTGAACTTGTATTAGGACATACATTTAGATGTTACAGTTGAAAAAGAGTTTGTTTTACTTTTTTCATTTCACTCAAGGAAGTCTAGCCTTACATATTGTGTATAGTCTGTTTCCTTGAACATTTGTACTTTTGTATTCCTGGTCAATCCACCACTGAATTGTTTTGTCTGTGAGTGTTTCCTTTAGCTAGCTGTTCCCAAAGGAGACATCTAAATGTAAGCCCTCCCCAGGCAAAGGCTGTATGTGTCCATTGAAACACACAGTGCCTAGCTCCTGATAGCCAGCTGCAGGAGCCAATCCATTCCCTTCCCTATCCTCACCTCCCTTCTGTAAACAGGAACTCTGGGGCAAAGGCTCAAATCATAGAGGATCCGACAAGCTGTAAAGTATTGTTTAGCCTTTAGTACTACTTTAATTGAATGGTAAATTAAAGCGGAGCTTTAGCCGCAACATCACCCAATCCGCACTCCACTTTTAATCCCTGTCCATTGATCTTGCGATGTCTGCACCATCACCATTCCTCATAGGGAAACTGGCAGTGAAGCCAGGAGTCAAAAACAGGTATCTGCTCCGCCCCCCAAAGGTGCCAAATGTGGCAGTGGAGGGGGGAAGGAAACAGGCAGAGCTTCCCCTTTTGGGTGGAGCTCCACTTTAAGATCATGCACTCATATAAAAGAGCCTGTGATAATATGTATAGAAATGTACTGTACATATCCATTTATAAAGTTTAAAAATTGTTGATAAAATGGGGTTCATTAACCTCCCTGGCGGTATTCCCGAGTCTGGCTCGGGGGGGAATTTTTCATACCAAAAGCGGTATCCCCGAGCCAGACTCTGGATCGCATTGCAGGATACAGGGGAAGTAACTTACCTTGTCCCTGGATCTTGCGATGTCTCCCCGCTGTGTGTGCAAGCTTTCATTTTGCTCGATTCACACTGGTGACTGCTGAGTGCCGAGCTCCGTTCCCGAGGGGAGCGACGTTTGGCGCCAAAAAATGAAAAACACAGTATAGATACAGTACACTGTAATCTTGCAGATTACAGTACTGTATCAAATAATTACACATCCCCTTTGTCCCTAGTGGTCTGTCCAGTGTCCTGTATGCACTTTTATATTATAAAAATTGTTCTTTCTACCTGGAAACTGGAGATTGTCCATAGCAACCAAAAAGTGTCCCTTTATGTCAAAAGTGGTTTTAGAGAAGCTAGAAAACAGCGATAATAAATTAGAATCACTTGCAGAATTAAGCGATAGCGATTTGTGGGGAAATTCGTCATCAAACACTGAAAGTAATGACAGCGACAATTCTGCAACTGAGCAAATTTCAGTGTTTTTGATTTGATTACATTATTGAATAATATTTATTATAATTACATTATTATTTGTTATAATTATTTATAGTTATTTATTATATTATAATTTATGATTTTGTGTTTCAATCATACCCGGTATGTCTACTAGACTCTTGTTTGGACAGATTTAAGTGAGTTATTCCTAAGAATTGCAGGCCTACAGTATAAAACGCCAAATTTCCATGCAAAATAATGGTACCGCTTTCAGCACCAAAATTCTGAAAGAATCATACCGCCAGGGGAGGTTAACAAAGTGCAAAGTGAATTTTCATTTATCTAGTGAATTTTGTGAATGGGATGAAACAAGATGAAAAGAGATTTGCTATTGGTTGCCGATTCACACCTGTGCATTGCATATACACAGGAAAGATACTGCAGGTGGTTTTTGATGCATCAGGACATTTTTGGCCCCATTGACTTCTTCAATGGCAGCACATGCAAAATGCATCAAAAATGCATTAAAATGCAGGCGTAAAGGTGTGAACCTAAGTCTAAATTTGTACGGCAAGGATTACCCAAATGTTAGTGTGTGTTACTTTGAAGTTATTAGGACTTTATAAGTTAATTCACAAGTATTATTCTACAAGTTACCGCCAAAGTACTGCTAGCCTCAGGATGGTGATGACTGTGAATTTAATTTATGTGCCTGTTGAGAAAAGAAGGAAAAGGAGCTCTTTGAGATGGAGATGAAATAATGATTCATGAGGAGTTAAGACAATTAAACAAAATAAAATACAGACTTAATACCTAGGCAATCTCCAGTATTTCACAAAAGTGAATACACTTTGCTACAATGCAATGTAGTGAGTGTACAGCTTGTATAACAGTGTACATTTGATGTCCCCTCAAAAGAAGTCAACACACAGCCATTCATGTCTAAACCACTGTCAACAAAAGTGAGTACACCTCTAAGTGAAAATGTCCAAATTGGGCACAATTAGCCATTTTCCCTCCCTGGTGTCATGTGACTCGTTACAAGGTCTCAGGTGTGAATAGGGAGCAGGTGTTAAATTTGGTGTTATCACTCTCACTCTCTCATACTGATCACTGGAAGTTCCACATGGCACCCCATGGCAAAGAACTCCCTTAAAATCTGAAAAAAAGAATTGTTGCGCTACATAAAAATGCTATAGGCTATAAGAAGATTCATTTAAAAAAAAAAATTCCAAGGGCCTATGAGCAGCTATAAAAAAATTGTACTGAATAGAATATATCAAAAAAAGTTCTTTACATACAAATATATATAAAACAAATGAATTAAAAACTGCATGAGCTCTGGTATGCATGGTGTCCAAACATGAGATGTCAATATTACAAATAGCAAAAACACTAACACCTAACACTAAATGCTATTCTTCTGAGAAGAGCCCCAATGCGTTTTGACTGTATATTGTTCTGATCTTTCTCAGGGGGGTGAAGACATCTTCAAATTGAAATATTGTGCATGACCAGAGTCGATTAAAAACATATAGGCGGTGTAGTTTCCAGGTGGTAATCTGTCCAAGGAGTATGGAACGGGCCCACACTAACCCATGGAAAGTCATACAGACTAAATGTGTGACAAAGGGCAAGGGAGCACAGACATACCCATAAATGGCCTTAGATGGTAAATAACATTCAAATCACAGCAGACACTGATGGGAATCCTTTCAACAGTATATATATATATATGTACTGTATGTATGTATACATCCCATTTGATTGTATAATAAATTCAAATCCAACTTAGTTGATCTCTACAGGTCCTCTGTTTGCAGGGGCATTTATATATATATAATAACCAAGTTTACAAATTCAATACCAGGCACCTTCGCCCCTTCCTGCCCAAGACAATTTTCAGCTTTTAGTGCTGTTGCACTTTGAATGTCAATTGCACGGTCATACAACACTGTACCCAAACTAAATTTTTATAATTTTCTTCCCACAATTAGAATTGTCTTTTGGTGGTATTTGATCATTACTGAGGTTTTTATTTTTTGCTAAACAAACTAAAAAATACTGAAATTTTAGGACAAAACAATGTTTTTCTTTGTTTCAGTTCTAAAAAAATGTTTTACCTTCACTGACGGGCACTGATGAGGCGGCACTGATAAGGTGGCACTGATATGTAAAATTGATGGGCACTGATAGGCAGCGCTGATATGCAGCACTGATGGGCACCAATAGGCGGCACTGATATGCAGCACTGATGGGCACCAATAGGTAGCACTGATGGGCACTGACAGGGGGCTGTGATGGGCACTGACAGGTGGCACTGATGATGAGGTACTGATGAGGTTCTGACAGGTCTTACTGTAGGGCACCGATTGGCACTGTGATGGGCACCTACAGCTGTTTCTAATGAGGCACTGACTGGCAGCTGATGGGCACCTTTTTGACAGCTGTGGTGGCACATCTGATGGGGCTGTGCTGATAATTAATGTGCTGATTATCAGCACAGACCCCCCTATGACAGGGTGAGCGGCCGATCGGCTCTCCCTGTCAGCGCGAGCCGAAGAATGACGTTTACCAGCACTTCCTGGTTCACGCGATGATCAGCTGTGATTGGTCACAGCTGATCACATGGTAAGAAGCCTCTCTCAGAGGCTTTTTACCACGATTGGAGATACGGCGTGTCAGACTGACACGCCGCACCTGCGACTGCCGCGACTGCCACGCTGCGCGCACCGTCATGTTATGCTGCTGGACGTCATATGACGCCCAGTCAGGATAAAAGAACCACTTCTCCAATCTGCTATAGGCCGGGCGGGAAGTGGTTAAAGAGTCAGGGAATTATGTGAGGAATACTGGGAATTCCTCACATATCCAGGTAGGTGCAAATAGTATTGTCTAGCAGCCATTCCCATCCTGCAACTGATCACTCACTTGATTGTATAATAATTTAAAATCCAATGTAGTTTATCTCTACATGTCCTCTGTTTGCAGGGGCATTTATATATAATAACCAAGTTTAAAGAGGAAGTAAGTCCTGATCGGTTTTACTTCCCTTTTTTATTTCCCTGCAAAGGTAAAGCATAATGGGCTACTATGCATCGCCAGTCACAGCATGACCCCATCCAGAATACATTGGCGCATGCGCAGAAGAAATCATTGTACAGGGAATTGTAAACGGTTTAGGAGATATTTCCAGCACCTACGGGTAAGCCTTAATCCAGGCTTACCTGTAGGTAAAAGTGGTTGTACAGGATGTACAACCACTTTAAAGAGTCAGGGATTCATGCGAGAAATACTGGGAATTCCTCACATATCCACTTGCTACAAGGAATGAGGTGTGTCAGTGTCTACAAGTGTCAGCAAGTGATCAGTTGCAGGATGGGAATGGCTGCTAGACAATAATACATGCACCTACCTGGATATGTGAGGAATTCCCAGTATTCCTTACATGAATCACTAAATCTCTAAACTTGGTTATTATATATATATAAATGCCCCTGCAAACAGAGGACCTGTAGAGATCAACTACATTTGATTTTAATGTATTATACAATCAAGTGGGATACATACATACATATATACTGTTAAAAAGGATTCCCATCAGTGTCAGCTGTGATTTGAATGTTATTTACCATCTAGGGCCACTTATGGGTATGTATTTTCTCCCTTGCCCTTTTGTCACACATTTAGTCTGTGTGACTTACCATGGGTTAGTGTGGGCCATACTCCTTGGACAGATTACAACCTGGAAACTACCCCGCCTACCACCCTGGTCATGCACAATATTTTAATTTGAAGAGGTCTTCACCCCCCTGAGGAAGATCAGAACAATATACGATCTAAACGCATTGGGGCTATTCTCTGAGCAATAGCATTTAGTGTTAAGAAACTCTTTTTTGCTATTTTTAATATTGACATCTCATGTTTGGATACCATGCATACAAGAGCTTATGCAGTTTTTAATTTCATATATTTGTACGTAATAAAGAACTTTTTTTTATATATTCTATAGCCCATGGGCTCTTGGGAACAATTTTCAAATTAATAATATTTTGGGCTAGCAGCACTTTCTCTCCACCCAGGTGGGTGGGTTTCACTTGATTACAAGGCAATAAGAAGATTGCCAAGACCCTCAAGCCGAGCTGCAGCACGGTGGCCAAGACCATACAGCGGGACAGGACAGGCTCCACTCAGAACAGGCCTTGCCATGGTCGACCAAAGAATCATATCTGGAGCTATGAGTGCTGCCAGCATTGCTGCAGATGTTGAAGGTGTGGGGGGTCAGCCTGTCAGTGCTCAGACCATATGCTGCACACTGCATCAAATTGGTCTGCATGGCTGTCATCCCAGAAGGAAGCCTCTTCTAAAGATGATGCACAAGAAAGCCCGCAAACAGTTTGCTGAAGACAAGCAGACTAAGGACATGGATTACTGGAACCATGTCCTGTGGTCCGATGAGACCAAGATAAACTTATTTGGTTCAGATGGTGTCAAGCGTGCGTGGAAGCTACTAGGTGAGGAAACAAAGACAAGTGTGTCTTGCCCACAGTCAAGCATGGTGGTGGGAGTGTCATGGCCTGGGGCTGCATGAGTGCTGCTACCACCGGGAACCGTGAATGCCAACATGTACTGTGACATACTGAAGCAGAGCATGATCCCCCTCCTTTCGGAGACTGGGCCGCAGGGCAGTATTCCAACATGTTAACAAACCCAAACACACCTCCAAGACGACCACTACCTTGCTAAAGAAGCTGAGGGTAAAGGTGATGGACTGGCCAAGCATGTCTGCAGACATAAACCCTATTGAGCATCTGTGGGGCATCCTCAAATGGAAGGTGGAGGAGCGCAAGATCTCTAATATGCATCAGCTCTGTGATGTCATCATGGAGGAGTGGAAGAGGACTCCAGTGGCAACATATGAAGCTCTGTGTTGAGGCTAACACCTTAAAATCCTTTGACTCCCTAAAAAGAGATGTAAATCCCCAGAGCTCTCTTTCATTTTGGACTTACCGTCAGCTACATAACTATATACAGGTTTCCCAGTTTAAAAAACAATTCTTTAGATCAATAACTCTGCTTGAACAAACTTGCCTGACTGGAGCTCCGGTTCCGAGATCTACTTCTCTCACGTACTCCTGGCTCCAATTAGACAGGGGGGGGGATAGCGTCGGGATTACAAGTACAAGGGGAAAAGGCGCTCAAAATAAGTTTTACAGATAAGCAATGGAAACGTGCCTGCATTTTTGCTCATAAGTGTGCGATTGGCACGAGAATGCAGGAAATGTCGTATAAGCTTTTAACACAATGGTATACCACTCCGGATAAAATAAAAAAATGGTACCTGTTGACATCGGATTCTTGCTGGAGATGCGAGCAAGACTCGGGCACCATTTTTCATATTTGGTGGGAGTGTCCGTGTCTGAGATCCTTCTGGGACAAGGTGTGCGAACTGATCAAAGCCATTACGGATACCACAATCTCTCTTACACCTGCTTGTTGCTTACTCCACATTGCGGACTGCTCCATGCAACATTATAAAAAATCATTGACTAGACATCTGCTGAACGCAGCGAAAGTTTTGATTCCCAGGCACTGGAAATCTAAGGATATTCCTTCCATTCCGGAATGGTTTAGCTCCATAGAGAACATCCACCAATTGGAGGAAACGGTAGCAATTGCCAGGGAATCGTCGGAAAAATTTAATCAGACGTGGTCACCTTGGGTGGCGTTCAGGTATTCTGATCAATACTTACAACTCGATATGGGATGAGATTGCAGTTTTGGCTTTGACCATTTCCTGCTCACTCCTTTTGGTACGTAGAGACCTTAGAAGATCCGTTCATTACGGTGTCTTCGGCCCCCCTTATTTATTTATTTATTTTATTTTTATTTTTATTTTCTCCCCTTCTTCTTTTATTTTTTTTTCTTCTTTCTTTTTTTCCCTTTTTGTCTTTAGTATTAGCTAGTAGCGGGTAAATAATAGATAGTGATATTTTTCTCTGCTTTCTTTTGATATAGGATATAAAAATTGCCTATATTCAGAGTATGTATTGACATTTTGTGATTATGTGCTACTGTGCGGTACTTAGGTACCTTGGCTGTATTTGGTACTCTGATTTTTCCTTTCTCTAATAAAATTATTATTATTTAACATATGAAGCTCTGGTGAACTCCATGCCCAAGAGGGTTAAGGCAGTGCTGGAAAATAATGATGGCCACACAAAATATTGACACTTTTGGCCCAATTTTGACATTTTCACTTAGGGGTGTACTCACTTTTGTTGCCAGCGGTTTAGACATTAATGTCTGTGTGTTGAGTTATTTTAAGGGGACAGCAAATTTACATACAAGCTGTACACTCACTACTTTACATTGTACCAAAGTGTAATTTCTTCAGTGTTGTCACATGAAAAGATATATTTTCAAAAATGTGAGGGGTGTACTCACTTTTGTGAGATACTGTATGTTTGTGAATTGTACGGTGATGGCGTTTTCACAAGATAAAGTAACAAACTGAGTTAAAATAACTCATCTATTTTAGTGAATTGAACCTTTAAACTACAGAATAATAAAATATATTAGAAATAAGTGGTAAGTCTAAGCGTACCCAATATTTAAATAAAATGTGCACATATAATACATCTATAGAGTTTTTTCAGCTTTTGAACTTCTATTTTAGATATATAACTATAGTATAAACAATTCTAATATGTAATTTGTGGCAGTATACAGTAGATTCTAGGATCCTTAATTGTATCAGCCTCAGCCACCCTGCCAGTAATGTGCTACAGAAAGGGTTACATGCAGCCCGATTCTCCTGGATAGACAGGCTTATTAAGTATGCTTTAATGCTCCCTAGGCAGTGCTATTTCATAGCAGGCAGCAGAGAAGGCAAACAGCCTTTCAGGCTGGCCAGGGCAGGCTTGATAAAATTGTGCTGATTCGGTGCTCTGACAGTCTGCTGACAAGACTCCTGCTTATTGTTAGGGGAGGAGTGATGCGTCTCCGGTCGTTCTGATGCCTTCCCAGCACATCCAGGGCGCTTCTCATTCAAACCCCTATCCATAATCTCGACAAACGTCTCTTCCCCGCATTGATTTCCATTTCAGCCTGCGCAGGGCCCTGAACAATAATGAGTCGGCCGTGAAAAGGGGATGGAGAAGAGAGGCAGCAGCCTTTAAGGTGTTATGGATACACAAGATATACAGCTGTGTCAATAAAGGCGGCCGTGATGAGGAGGTGACCCAGGATTTATCGCAATGTATTTTCCATCTGGGTGACCTCCCGGAGAAGTTCAGAGAATGTCGAGATGCTCGGCTACAGCTTGTATGTCACCTGCGCTCCCCACTGGGGTACAGGCACCAGCAATATGCTGATCCATGTCCTCCTAAATGCTGTTATACGCGCTCTCTTTATGCGTGCTCTCTGAAGAGCTGTAGTGTATGAGTTGACTATTATGGGGGAATTGTGCTGATGTTAGGAAAGGTAAGATAGACTAGATAGAGCTGCTTTTTCTATACAGAGCAGGCATTGGCAACTTATTGTAGAGGAAAAATTATGGCTAAGGTGTCTAAAAACCAGGGCCGAGCTGATGGATAAGTAGAAGGGGCAGCCACCTTGGGTGCTTTGAAAGGAAAGGGGTGAAAAAAGGGCCAGACCTATAATCAATACTGCTGAATAAGTCACAGCTGATGGGGAAAGCTCAGTTTGGCCTTTTTGCCTTGGGTACTAAAGGACTTGTCCTGGCACTAAGGACAGATAATCATTGCTAAGTTCCGACAATATTTACAGGATCACACCAGTATATCTAAGGATACCTTTAGACCTCAGCAGAACATTTTATAAAGAAAGTCTTAAGATTTGCATAGTTATTAGACTGAAAAAAATACACATGTCCATCTACTTAAAGAAATACATTGCAAATTTCAATATGCACAGTTGATTCAAAGGAAGGCCAAAAAAAAACTGTATTGGGCACAATTTGCTCCAGTGAGGGAAAAATTCTTCTTGATCCCCCAAGAGGCAATCAGATATTCCAAGCATCAACAATCTTTTGTGTTAATACCTATAATAGTTAATACCCAGTTACATTTTTTTAAACCTCTTTTTGTGTCTGTCAGATCCTTTCTAGCTACATGGAGACACTATCCAATTTCTTGGTTAGGACGTATAGGTTCGGTCAAAATGATGATTTTGCCCAAGATCTTGTACAATTTCCTAAATCCTGCCAGTACCCATCCTCTGTACAGATCAAGAAACTTCAGGCGGACCTTCTAAATTTTAATTTGGAGCCATAAACAACATATAGTATAGCCCGCTCAACTCTCTATGCCTCTCGCAATGAGGGGGGTTTAGCTTTTCCAAATCTACTCTGTTACTACCATGCTACTCAACTACGGGCTGTAGCATCATGAGTCACTCTTCCGTCGTTTAATCGCTGGACCCAAATATATAAACTATGGATAGCCCCAATCCATCCAAACAATATATTGTGGAACTCTGGTGCGGACATCCCCTCTGCCTCTCTGCTGCACATCATGTACTTGGTGCGCAAAATATGGCGACAGCTAAAACATGTCCATTCACTCCAATCTGAAGCCTCTCTGCTGACAGATTTTCTATATAACCCTAAACTACCAGATAGTCTTACTTATCAGATTATTTCTCATATAGTGAACCCAGTAACAGGAGTGTTATGCCGCGTACACATGATCAGAAAGAAAACCGTGGATTTTTTTCTGACTGAATTTTGGCTCAAACTTGTGTTACATACACACGGTCACACAAAATTCCGACCATCAAGAACGTTGTGACGTACAACACTACAATGAGCCGAGAAAAATTAAGTTCAATGATTCCGAGCATGCGTCAAATTGATTCTGAGCATGCGTTGTTTTTTGCGCGTTGGAATTGCATACAGAAGATCGGAATTTCCTACAAGAACTTTTACCGTCTGAAAATTTGAAAACCCACTCTCAAATTGTTGCTGTTGGAAATTCCGACAGAAAGAAAGTCCGATGGGGCCTACACACGGTTGGAATTTCCGACTAAAAGCTCACATCAAACTTTTCTTGTCGGAAATTCCGATCATGTGTACACGGCATTACTGTCCTTTTGCGGATCTTAGGGAGAAACATGATCTACCTTGTGGTGCCCTTCAAATCAGGCATTTTGCCCTTACTCTTACACCCAACCTCTAATTTTCTAAACTATATCCATTTGAGTGCCTAGTCTTGTCTGGCCCTTCACAAAAGGGTTAAACTTCAGATATATATATATATATATATATATATATATATATATATACACACACATTTTTAAACACTTATAATGTAGGGACTCAGGGGAAACATAGTTACATGCTTAAATGGGAAAAGGCTCTTGGAGAAGAAATCCCCCTGAAACAGTGCAAACAAAATATATATATATATATATATATATATATATATATATAATATATATATATATATATATATATATATATATATATAGTCCCGGGCGACTAAGAGTTCTATTTGTACGCTATATAAAGAGAATACATACAAAGTTTTCAATTTCTGGTACATGACACCAACCCATTTGCATGCCATATATCCATAGGCCTTGGATCGCTGCTGGAGATGTCTCAGAGCCCGGGCAGTGCCAGTCTCTACAACCTTACTGGTGTTCGGTTCGAGTTCCAGCGGCTGTTCGAGATGGATGTTACCCTTCATGCAAAACTTTATGTATTAGGACTCCTTCCTCCTAAACTACCTGGACTAGCTAAGAAGTTGGCCACCCAAATCCTAAAGGCGGCCAGGTGCTTGATAGTTCTTAAAGCGGAGTTCCAACCACAATTTGCATTTTTTAAATGTATGTCCTTTCATCCTGCGTTTTTATAATATAAATCCGGTCACTTACTATTTTACAATCCGCCGCGGACCTGCATAGATATTCAAAAAAGATAGTTTTATAAAATATGTCTATACCGCTGTCATTTTGCTTGTGGGCATTGTGAAGCCTACAAGCACTTACTTCCTGGAAGTCTTGGATGGGGAGTGATAATTGGACAGCGCACTGCATCCTGGGAAATGATGACACACATTTCCCAGGAGCATTAGAGGGAGATGATGTCAGAATCCTAGGTGGTTTCAAAGGCAGATTTCGTGGGACCGCATTACAACAGGCATTTCCAGATGAGTAAAAAAAATTTTTTTTTTTTTTTTTTTTAATTTTTTAGGTCTAATGAGCACAATAATGAAAAAAAAATTTGGTATGGAAACTCCACTTTAATTGGAAAAAATGGGCCCGCCAACTTTAACTAATATCTACACTAGGATTAAAGATGTGGAGGTTATGGAATCTATGACAGCTCAATTGGCTGAAAGAGTAGATTATCACAATGCGATATGGGAGCCCTGGTATCTCAGGTTGGACCCCCTAATGACTTCTCAATTCAACCTTATCTTTCAACTCTTCTCCTTTTTTTTCCCTCCATTTTTCATGGCTTCACCGGTATAATAGTACAAGAAATCAATCTACTGATACTGTGTACATGATCGAGGTCCCTGTAATTTTTCTACTATAATATTATGTATTCATTTTTTGGGTTATATCCCATATTCAAGTGAATTGTTTACCTGTCTGTAATTATTGTTACATAGTTCATTATTGGAAGCTTGTATGCTATCCAGTGAAAGTTATCTTTTGTCTCTCTTCTCTTTATTTTTGTATTGAAAATTTCAAAATTTCAATTAAACTGTCAATTATAAAAAAAAGTGAATAACTACACCAAGTTCACTATATGGACCACTTATGTATTTATACATGGTGATCATAGCCCCTCTTAATCTCCTCTTCTCAAGAGAGAATACATTTAGGGCTGCTAATTTTTCCTCAAAGCTGAGCTCCTCAATGCCTCTTATCAGTTTGGTTGCCCTTCTCTACACTTTTTCCATTTCCACAATATCCTTTTTGTGAACTAGTGCCCAAAACTGAACTGCATATTCCACATGAAGTCTTATGAATGATTTGTACAGGGGCAAAATGTTGGGGTTGCTCCAGAGCTTAGCAAATGACATGAAACTCTGCAGACTTCCATCATCCAATCAAGTGCAAGCAAAAATTGTATTTTCCTTGCGTGTGACTGGATATTCTTTGTAAAGTGAAGCTTTACCTTATTTACCAAGCTTTGGTAAAACTGCACAGTCTATTTGCCTTTAGTAAATCAACCCCAATGTCTCCCTCTCTGCAGTCTGTACCTTTTATAATTGCATGCCATTAATAAGCTTATGATCTACCAGAATGCCCAGATCCTTCTTCATCATTGACTCCCCCAGCTGTTCTCCTTCTAGTATATATGATGCATGCATGTTTTTAGCCCCCAAGTGCATAACTTTAAATTTATCAATATAAAACCTTACTTGCCACATAGTTGGCCAACTAGACATTGAGTGCATTAAGGGTCGGCTTGTAAGTTGGAGACATCCTGCAAGGATGTAATTTCACTGTATAGTTTGGTGTCATCTGAAAAGACTGAAATGGTACTTTTAATCCCAGACCCAATATCATTCATGCAAAATCTAAATATACCACGTACACAACAACTTCTTTTTGCTAGCTTCCTCATAAAAAGAAGTCAGACTTGGTTGACAACTTCTGACTTTCGTGAATTCATGCTGTCTGTTGCATAAAATATTTTTTCTAGTAAAGACTCTTCTTTGTGGTATTTTATTAAACTTTCAAGCATCTACCTGACTATAGAAGTTCAATTAACCGGTCTGTAGTTACTTGGTAAGCAGTTTGATCCCTTTTTAAATATAGGCACCACATTGGCATTGTTCCAATCCAGTGGTACTACGCCAGTCATTATATAGTCTCTAAAAATTAAAAACAATGGCTTTGAAATAACAGAGCTCAACACTTTAAGGACATGTGGATGTAAGCCATCTGGTTCATGTGCTATATTCACCTTTATTTTGCCTTAATGTTAAAGGACCATACCAATGTTGAGTAATTATGGTTCTTTTGGGGCTGTGTCAATACTATTAACATTTTGGACTTACTTAGAATATGGGACAAGGTAACTAAAGATATCATAGGGCAATACAACAGTCCATTGATGTCCCTGATGGGAAATAACTATTTCCCTCCGTAAAAGATAATAAACTTTACCTAAAATGGGTGCTAAAAAGTGTACGGGGGGCGCTATAGAGTAATATGCAATTACACAACTTATCCTATAATATGCAACAACAACTAAATTAATAAAAATGTGTCCTGTTGTACGTGATAAATCAATCAATAAATCAATAGTAAAAAATAAAGTCCCATTGGTGCAAACAAAGATACAACATCAATGCTCAAATATCCTCTAGATATATTTCTTGCTGTGATACAAAAACTGTCTCTGGTCGTGCAAACTTAATTGATCTTCCACCACCTGGATTATTAGTACGACACCCAATGTGCACAAGTAGTAAATTATGCTTACCATATCTGGTGGACCTCTTTAATGAAAAAGATGGTCAGATGCGCTTGAACGGGATAATGCCTGCAGACATATAAATGGACTGGAGCATGTACGATACCTCACCCTCGGAATGTTGAGATTTTAGAACATGGAATACAAAGAGCTTCCATAGTCCAACGCTATTTTATTAAAATAGAGTAAAAACACCAGCCAATTGGCTACTACCCGGCACTGGGGCTGCAAGCTTTGATAAAAAACGCTGGCTCACCCACCTCGGTGGCGGCGTGCGTTCCACCAGCTGCTGACACTATCCAGACGATCGGGAAGTGACGTAGGACATAGTACACGTGACCAGGTTCCGCTGCCTTATTGTTTACTAATATATATATATATATATAAATATATATATTTTTTTTTTTGCGCAGAATTGTTTTTTACATTTGTACCTAAAATGGACAGGCTGAGATCAAGAGATGTTCAAAAAAGGAATAGGCTATGCTCATTAGATGAATTGCAAGAGAAATATGTAACAACACAGTGGGATGGGTGGAGATATAGGCAGCTCCAACATTTTATTGAATCTTTTCCAAAACCTCTCTGCTGTGCTGAAAGGTTAAACCCATGGGAAAGATTAATAGATCAGGGGGAGATAAGTAGAAAAGGGACAATCTCTAAAATATATAGGTTGTTGATAACTTCCATGGACGACGGGTTAATGCACCCCTTGCAAAGATGGGAGATAGAACTGAACCAGGCAGCGCCAGAGATGTTGAGGAGTTTATGGACTATGTGTATTCTACCTCGAGGGACACAAGGCAAAAATAAATTAATTATACATTTTTGACCAAGTGGTATTATGTTCCCTCTAAAATGCATAAAATGAACCAAGACACCTCACCTCTGTGTTGGAGGGAATATGGGGAGCAAGGAAACCACGCCCATATATGGTGGAAATGTAGTTTGATTCAAACGTACTGGGTGGAAGTACTAGATTTAATCAAGCAGATAGAAGGGAAGGAGATAGAATTAGATCCCTGGAAATGTCTATTTCACGCAATTGAAGGACCAAGGAAGAAGTATAGAATGGCACTTACCCCATGTCTGCTGAACACAGCGAAAGCACTAATCCTGAAATATTGGAAACTGAAGGAAGTGCCAAGGATAAAGCAATGCTTTAAGGAAGTAGACAGAACGAGGGTAATGGAAGAATTAATAAGTCTCCAAGAGGATGTAGAAATTAGATTTCAGAGTACATGGGGGAAATGGATGGAATTTAAGCAGTCCCTGACTTATTTGGAGATCATGGTGAGTGGGGAGAGTACATAGAGGCTGGTACCTATGTGGTGGTTCTCCTACCCCCCGGTGGGGGGGGTGGCGGTCGGTAGGGCTGCTCGGGATTTGCTCATCAGTTTCTTCTGATCCCTATGTTTCCGAAGAGGTCTTGGAAGATAAAAGAAAAGGTGCTATGGTATAGATAGATTTATTTTAGGAGCATGTTTTAGAGGATGGATCCTACTATGTACCCATACACGTATTACTGTATGTTTTTTTTTAATGTATTTAGGTGTACTTTATAATGGTTTGTAATCTGAAAAATGATTTTGTAAAGTCTGTAAAAGTTATTTACGTGAAAAATAATTTAAACATTTTGGACTTGACCACCCCCATTTTTCTTGTGTTTGTATTGTGCGTACCCTCTGATACGTCACTGGGTAAGCCCCGGCTTCCCTCTTCCTGGGCTTCCCCAGTGACGTAGTAGAGGGTACGTCAGAGGGTGCGGGGTCACGTGACGGGTGGCCCTGCCTCCTCTATATAAGTAATGTCACAGCTTCAGCACGTCATTCGCTGGGCTGTGTCCAGCGGTGAGAGGAGGTCAGGGATGCTGCGCTCCGGATGAATGGATCTTCTCATCGCTGGAGCGGAGATCACCCGTCGCTGGATCTTCTCATCGCTGGAGATCACCCGCAGCCGTCGCTGGATCAGGACAACGTTGAAGCAGGAAGCCGGGAACGAGTGGATTATCACCGCTGGAGTTTTTTTTTTTTATTAATAAAGAACTTTATTCTACGGTGTGTGTGTGCGTTTTTTTTACAAGACTTTACACTTCCTTCGTGAAATGGTAGGGGTACAGTGTACCCCATTACCATTTCACACAGGGGGGGGTCAGGATCTGGGGGTCCCCTTTGTTAAATTCTGATAAGCCTCCCGCCCGCATACCCCCACAACCACCGGGCAAGGGTTGTGGGGATGAGACCCTTGTCCCCATCAATATGGGGACATACTCCCCATGTTGAGGGCATGTGGCCTGGTGCGGTTCAGGAGAGGGGGGGGGCCGCACTCTGTCCCCCCCTCTTTTCTGCGGCCGGCCAGGTCAACGTGCTCGGATAACGGGTCTGGTTATGGATATTTAGGGGGCGGGGTTCCCCTTAATATCCATACCAGACCTGGTCAACGTGCTCGGATAACGGGTCTGGTTATGGATATTTAGGGGGAACCGCGCGTAATTTTTTTTTTAATTGACGGCGGGGTTCCCCTTAATATCCATACCAGACCTGAAGGGTCTGGTTATGGATATTTAGGGGGAACCGCACGTCATTTTTTTTAAAATTGACGGTGGGGTTCCCCTTAATATCCATAGTTATTGAATTTGCGGGGACCTCCGCGCATTTTTTTTCCCCGAACTCCGATCCCGGACCCAAACTTTTTCCAATTATTCGGGTTCGGGAAAAACCCAGAGTCCGCTCAACCCCATTCCTAAGCAGTGCTTGTATAACTGCTTATTTAATTTGGATGCATATATGAAAGCGACAAATATGGAGACGGCTCATAAATGGCTTAATTATTGTCAGAATTAAAGGTATTTAAACCCAAAAACAAACATTTAATATATATTTAAACCTACCAGTCCACTTGAATTGTTCCCATAAAGGGGAAACATGGATGTTGCCATTGTTAACTATTCCTGAAAATGCTGGATTCCTGGCTTACAAGTTGAGCCTCTTACTTTAATAGCTCTTAACCAGCAGAGCTGGATGTATTTTTCCTGCCCCCTCCACAGGCCAACTGTTTTGTGCCACCCCTCTCCTAGTCTTAATATCAAACTAATATGATCACACCTCACAGTCACACTAGGCTTGCTGATCCTGGGGGCATGTAAGAGACAGCTTGCCCACTATATCTCAGTACATCTACAACTGGTGATTAACAGAATGAAAAAGGGGTCACATTATGGGGCCACTTTCTTGTGACTGCGGCCCCCTCCTAGTTATGTATCAGGTGCTAGTGGGTAAGGGTTAAAAAAAATAGTAGCAACTGTTTTAGCTATGCAGGGAGAGTGCTGCTGGAGGAGCCAATAGGGTTCCAGGGAATGATCTGGAAGAAGGGTAATTGTCTATTTAAGGGGCTGCAGGTGTGGGACTCTTCCTCTTTTGCTGTGACAACTGATCAAACCTGAATTACTACTCAACCCCTGCATATTGTCTCCTACCTGATGGAAGATTTAATTAGGCCGCTCCTGGAGAGGGCGGGCAGCGCCGGAGGGGAGACATGGCTCAAGCAATGCCTTGCTGCTGCCCCCATCGAAGACACACAACTCATGTTTGAGGAAGAAGGCGGCGCAATAGGGGGCGGAAAAGTTGAATGTGTGGTTGAAAGCAAAGTATACCCCTGGGTGTTTAAATAACATCACCGACTCTCTTTCTCGCTTTCAGGGGGAACGCTTTCAAGCTTTACTTCCAGAGGCGGATGCGGAAGGTACCCCTTGTCCGGCCCACCTGTGGGACCTGATCTGAGTATAGTAACTAATGCCATTAGGGGCTCCTTGGCCCCCAAGACTTGGGCAAGCTACTCGGCAGCCTGGAATAGCTGGTTAGCCTTCACTAGCAATGAAGGTTTAGAATATAATAGGCCCTCTGAGGGTGCTATCCTAGCCTTTTTGGCCAGTTTAATGAGGCAACATTTTTCCAGCATCCATGTGTCAAAAATGTTGGCCGGAGTTTCCTTTTTCTTCTGTTTATTAGGCCTAAGAGCTTGTTCTTCTTACTTCTCGGTAAAGCAAGCATTGAAAGGATACAAGAGAGCGAATTTTATATCAGATGACAGAAGACCAATCTCTCTGGACATACTCAAGGGCTTGTGTAAGGTTTCTGCAGCTGTATGTTTTTCTTCTTATGAAATTTTACTTTTTAGAACAGCATTCGTGCTCGCATTTTTTGGAGCTTTTCGTATCTCAGAATTGGTTCCAAATAGCAAGAAAGGGGGCTCGGGGATTATTTTCAGGCAGGTGCTGGTGGATCATGCAGGGGTGCACATATGGTTACAGCAGTCTAAATTAGATCAGCTCGGTAAGGGTAGGTGGGTTCATCTTAAAGAGCATGTGGAGAGTTCCCTATGCCCGGTAACATTGGTTAAACAGTTTCTAGAGTTCAGGCCCAGTGTGGAGGGGGTTTTTCTCATCCATGATACCCTTCTTCCCCTTACTAAGTTTCAGTTCGAAGCTGTTCTGAAGAAGTGCTTGGGTAGATTGGGTTTAAATAATTTTAGGTTTTCATCCCATTCCTTCCACATAGGTGCAGCCTCGGAAGCGGCCCCGGTTGGATTTCCCAGAATCTGAAATTAAGGATTTGGGTAGGTGGAAGTCGAAATGTTTCAAAATATATGTTCGTCCTAATCTGTTTATTTAATTTTAGGTACCCAGAAAACAGTATGGATACTGGGTCACTCTTTTGTTTACTGGGCCCAAAAGAGGACGGCTCACCGTAATTATTCCACAAATTTATCCTTTCATCCGGATTCATTTTGCTTATATTGGAAAGGTATAAGAGGCCTCCAATGGCCGCAGTTGAACTTTCAATTAACAAGGTTATATCAAGTTTGGCCTGTGCCATCTATTTTAGTGATTCATTTGGGAGGGAATGATTTAGGCAAGATTAAGACTTTGGATTTGATATTTATGATTAAGAATGATTTGCAGCGTTTTTGTACCACATTCCCAGATACAATTTAATTTTTTTCTGAAATAGTGCCTCGTCTTTGATGGCTCTCCTCGACACAGTGGAGAGTCATGGAAAAAATGAGGAAGCGAGTCAACAGGGCTCTGGAGAAGTTTATGCTTCAGGTTGGGGGGGTTGTCCTATCGACACGTGGATTTAGAAGGGGGTTATCCTGGGCTCTATAGGCAGGATGGCGTCCATTTATCTGAAGTGGGCATTGACATATTTAACATGGGCTTGCAAAATGCTATAGAAAAGGCCGCGACGCTTGGGGTGGGCCGGGCTTAATGCTCAAGTCCGGCTTGTGGAGACTTTATTATATTGAAAAACATTCTACTGCTCGAGTTCTAAAAACTGAGCAGGTAGTAATATGTCATTGATGATTTATTGAAGTTTGATGTGAATAAAGTTTATGGATTATTATTTTATTATTATTATTATTATTGACTTATTATTATTTTTGAAAAACCAATAAAGGTGTCGCGGCCAAGTTTTTGCCAGTTAAGAATGTTTTGTGTTTTATTAATTATTGTATCTGGGTATTTTCTGGGTGGGTATGTGGGGCCTGCAGGTTTATAGAGCAAACCATTGTCCTACTATGCTAGCAATTTGGTTCTAGGTGTACTGGCACAGAGTGGGTAAGCTGGAAGTACACACTATATTATTGCATGAGCACAAAACCACAAACCATGCAAGGACAGCAACTATGAGGACCCAGCTGAATAGCATTTATTAGACCAAAACAACCTGGTAACATGACATGTGAATGGTTGTACAATGCCCCTGGGAGCCATGCCTCCATAGGCTATGGCCTATGTAGAAATTAAGCCTTGCTGACCATTAATTGGTTTGGAGATGAGGCCCTGTGATTGTTTTGATGGTTTTCTGATCTGGGTGCTTTGTCCAGGTAAGTAACTAACAAAATATTGAATTCAATAGGTCAACATTACAGCCATGGAACTAGCATTGTCATACCTAATTTTTTTGTGTCTCACAGGTTTACTTCCACGTCCACATTTTATTATATCAAATTGTGATATATGGTTGAGTTCTTCCATTGTCTCCCCTCCATCTTATATCATCATAAGCTGTTCATTAGACATGACCTTACATAATTGTAGACTGATGATGAATGAACACAAATTTACAATTAGTTCTAGCAGATGTTTGTTGTGTTGTCATGCTCTGATCGGATTGTTGCACAGTTATTAGTTCGGACAATCAGTTTCACCATATTTAATTTTTTTTAACACTGTTTAATAGATGCTTTCAATCTTACCAGTCAAGAAAACTGCATTGGCTACAAATGGTGAAAGCATGTCAGGGCCTAAGCTTTGCAGTGGAAGATCTCTGAAGTCTATAGAATGTGAAGGTAATGGATCAGTTGTATTTGACACAAAAAAAAATATTTGATAAGCCATTGTGATTTTCATGGTGGGAGGTTAGATTCATGCATAGTGTTTGAGGTTGTAATGCATTTAATGTTTTGATTTGGGGGTAGGTTGGGGGGTTAGATAAGGGCTAGGTTTAGGTGTAATGCCGCGTACACACGACCGTTTTTCATGACGAGAAAAATGCTATTTTTTTAATTGGTCATGAAAAACTATTGTGTGTAGGCTCCAGAGCATTTGTCTCGACGAGAAAAATGGGCATTCAAAATTTAGAACCTGCTCTATTTTTTCTCGGCGTTGTTCACGTCCTCGTTTTTACTCGTTGTGAAAAGCGGTCATGTGTAGGCTTTAACGATGGGGGAAAAAATGTGCATGCTCAGAAGCAAGTTATGAGAAGGAAAATTTGCATAATCAGCATTTTTTATCACAATCGTGTGTATGCAAGGGAGGCTTGGAAGGAATCACGTCGAGAAAAACATAGTTTTTTTCCATGACATGAATTAGCGGTCGTGTGTACGCGGCATTAGGCTGAGCTTTACATGTTCTTGCAAGTTAAAGGTTAGATTTACTAGTAGGTTGAAGTTTAGAGGTAAAGTATGGTTTTATGTTAAAGTGTAAGTAAACCCACAACACTAAAATCAGTGTGTATATGCAGTAAAGCATGCTTATTATACTCACTGTGGAACCTAAGGGGTTAATCATCTGCATTGTGTAAAAAGGCTGTTTGATCCTCTCTTCTCTGATCATCCCCTTCTTCCACAGTCCCCAATATAGCTTTTTTTTTCTTGGGAGGGTGCATGTTATCAGCACTGTCAAGACAGAGGGTCAGGGGTCCTGCATCCTTATGGGACAATCATGGAAGAATGAAAACTCCTCCTACAAACGTTAACCAGACACTGATAGAAGTCACAAGACTGCTCTAACTGCTGATGAGAAAAGGTATTTAGCCGTTTATATTTACTAAATCTAGGACAATAGATATAACAATGAAGACTTCTCAGGGGTTCTGATACTTCCACTCTCTACTCCCAAAAATGTTTTTGTTGCTATGTATGACCTTTTTGTGGAGTTCTGCTCTCAGGTCCTGTCCCTTTTGGAACATAGCCAGCAAAAAACATGCCTTGTTCATAAAGGATGTGTTATTTACTTGTTTTTGAGGTTTCAGTTGGGATAAAGTAATGTTTTGAGTGTCATTAATTGGTGTTTTGTTTGTAATAGGTATATTATACTGAAAAACTATTTACAGTGGAAGTAAGTATAAAGCATCTCATACCATCTCCGAGAGGTAGCGGTCCTGGAGCACTTCTGCAAAGATCACGCCAGTCTTTTCCATTCACTGACTACAACACAGCGAGACAGGAATGAGAAGACCAGATGAATCTTCATACAAAGTAAAGGGTGAGTGCACTTTAAAATCCATTAGAGGAATGGGTGGTAATGTAATGGGAGACAGGGGAGAAGCTGTGGGTGATGTGTAAACAGGTGGCCAAGTGCTCTCAGAATAAAGTAATTTCATGGCAGATACAGTATGTAGTCTTAGCCTCACTGGTAGGTAATTTTGTATGGTTTGTTAAGAGAGTTTAACGAATAATGATGATTATCATTATAAGCAACCAAATTCATAAGCAAGTATATGTATAAGCCCTCAATGACTTGTTTAGAGCAAACTGGATAATTAAAAAAAACTCTGATTGGGTTCTATGGTTGCTGTGCACATTCTACTATTAAAGGTTTTCATTTATGTATTTCTTCTTGTTTTAGACTTATAAGTGATCAGCTGTAAGTGTACCTGTGGTTTGGAGGGTGGGGGTCTTGCCTTTTAAATCGGTCCCTAATTCTCTAAAATATCCTTAGATCATCTGCGCTGCACCCCAGGATACCCAGAACATGGGGAGGGGGGTTTAAACAATGATAACAGATAACTGTTTACACTTATGGGATACCTCCTTCTGCCCTCTGTGCTTTGTTTATTGGCCACCAAATATGACAGGTAGCCTAGCTGGCCAATAGGAAAGTGCAAAGGGCAGGAGGAGGCAGACAGATTTGCAACAAGGGTCACACACTCGAAGGTAAGAATTCATCATCTGTTCTCCTCAGTGTAAATGTAGAACCCTTAGTGTACAGAGTAGAAAAAATGAGTTGGTCTCCTCTGAAGGCAGAGGACCTTCGGTTAATTTGTTTTGTGTTAGCTGGCAGAGCTCCAAGGGCTGGGTCTCTGTTACCTCCCCCTGGATTCTGGAACTGGCTAGATGGTTCTAGAACTTAGAGGTTGGAGGAACACAGACTAAGCCTGAATATTTATGGAATTTCCTCCAATCCCTGGGTAGGTAAGGCCCAGAAGGCGGTGAGATAGGCCATAAATATTCTGTAGCCTGGCCATGTGGGAGCATAGTCCAGAGTCCAGTTGCCAGGAGGGGACCCCTGTGCTGGGGGGGCTCTGCCCCTGGGCAGAAGGAAGAAGCTAGAGAGAGAGAGAGAGCTAAAGACTCACATCCCTTAGCATCTTTAGCTATGCTTAGCTGTAAGCACCCTGACAGTCAGAGTTGGGTCTGTTCAGCAGGAAGTAGTTCAACAGCCATCTGGACTTCAAGATTAACTTAGGATGGACTGAGTGAGTAACCTTCATTCTTCCCAACCCAAGCTTGGACAGAGGAGGGACAGTAAGGTGCAATACTTTTCTTGTCCAAGGGACAACTTAGTGACAAGTTCACCGCCATAAAAAGTCACCCTTCACCTCTAGCTGGGGATTCAGGAGAAGCCAGTAGCATTAGCATTTGTTTTTTGTACTAGCACCTGTATACAAAAGTTGGACATTTTGCTATGGGTTTAGTTTAGCTATACTATAGCATCAATCCTAAGGGAGGACAGCTTTGCGACTCCTAGCAGCTATAAAGCTAGCAAGTCCTCAACTTGCATTCAAGTTCTACGGTTCTGGGCATCCCATATTCCACTTCCCATCCAAGTTTTAAACCCCTAAATAAACCAAAAACTTAACAAATATATCCTGGACTGGTTCTTGAAGCCTATGCTAGTGCTGAAAATCGTTATTGCCTGACTGTGTGCGTGAGGAAAGACCCAAAAATCGAGCGGCCATTACAGGGGTAGCGCAACATTAATATTCTTATCGGTGTGTCCTGACTATTAAAGCCTTGTTTTAATGTAATGTTTGAATTATACGCATATGTGGAACAGCCATATTTCCTCATCAGTTATAAAGGTCTGGAGGGGGATGAAAAGTTTTTCTCAAATAAACAAAATTCTAACTGCGAATTAGGTTTTCGTTCAGGAATAGTGTACATATTGTCTGGAATTCCATTCAGATAACAGTTCTGGTTGAAATGTTAAGTGCTTTCAAACAAAATATGTTAACACTTTTTTCACAAACGATTTTCCCATACGAACGTTCCAACAAAAATCTAATTGAGTATGGCCAGCTTAAGATTTTCATCTCTTTTCCTCCCTAGAAGGAACTACCTTTATAAAAATGGACCTGACTTGTTTGCCATTTACTTCAAAATGTCTGTACATGGATAAAGTAACAATATTGAACTGATACCGAATACTTTCCAGTTTGCTGGATGATTTCTATAACAAACCCTAGATCTCATTCTAACCATTTTCCTTAAGTCAATCTGTAAAGGTACTAAGGTGATGGAAAGGTTACCTACACTGCATAGTAAGTGTTTTCACACGCTTTCTAATTTTGTGGAAGACCCAAACACAGGGGTGCTCGGATAAGTAACTGCAACCACCAGGTGTGTTTGCCAGCTCTAGCGTTTCCCCTCCCAATTAGTTCCCAAGATCAATGATGGCTTATCGCTGATGGTAATGGCAAAAAACAGGAATCACAACAGCTAGGAATAATGCAGAATGGTATGCAGTGCCGGCCCAAGACATTGTGCTGCCTGGGACCAAGAATGAAATGCTGCCCCCCCCCCCCAGAAAAAAAATCACGCCAACCAAAAAACCCCCACATTCATTATTTTATATCATGATAACTAAAGGGGACCCGTCATGGCTCTATACATGTATAAAGGAGTATAAAGAGGACCTGTCATGGCTCTATACATGTATATAGAGGACCTGTCATTACTCTTTACATGTAAAGGAATATCAAGAGGACCTGTCATGGCTCTATAAGGTATATAGGACTATAAAGAGTACTTGACATGGCTCTATACAAGTATAAAGGAGTATAACGAGGGCCTGTCATTGCTCTATAGATGTATAAAGAGAACCTGTCATGGCTCTATACATGTATAAAGAGGACCTGTCATGGCTCTATACATGTAAATAGAGGACCTGTCGAGACTCTTTACATGTAAAGGAATATAAAGAGGACCTGCCATGGCTCTATAAATGTATATAGGAGTATAAAGAGGACCTGTCATGGCTCCATACATGTATAAAAGAGTATAACGAGGGCCTGTCATGGCTCTATAGATGTATAAAGAGGGCCTGTCATGGCTCTATACATGCATATAGGTGTATAAAAGGACCTGCCATGGATCTATACATGTATCCAGGAGTATAAAGGGACCTGTAAATTGCCGGCGGCCACAATGTCTTTTGCGCAAACTAATCAATGTACGCTAATTGTGTTTTTTTTTGGTACCAAAAATATCTAGAATAATACATATTGGCCTAAACTGAAGAAAATTGTTTATTTTTCTAAATTTTGGGGATATTTATTATAGCAAAAAGTTAAAAAATATATATATTTATAGCACAAAAAATAAAAACCGTAGAATTGATCAAATATCACCAAAAGAAAGCTCTATTTGTGGGGAAAAAAGGACATCAATTTTATTTGGGTAGCGGAGCTGGCTGGTGGGCATCAGTATGCTGCCCCCCTAAAAGTGCTGCCTGGTACCCATGGTACCACCCGGTCCCATCATAGGGCCGGCCCTGATGGTATGCCTACCAGAATGAGATAATTTGGGCCAAGCGTGGATGTTAATGTAGACAACACTGATGGAGAATCATCTCAAGAAAACAAGAGAGACTGGCCAGAAAAATACAATTCAGACAATCCTTTTTTTGATCAGTCAGGTAAGGTAGGGTGTGCAAAGGTTTAGGTGTGTCCATACATATGATAATTTTTCAGCTAATCTTTATATGCTGCACTTCGAAAAGCGCGAATAAGGTGCTCAGATCATCGGTAGCAATAAACATTGGTTGTTCTGAGTTACTGCACTTCACTGTCCCGCATTACATATAGGAAGGGCCTTTCACACCATCACGGCACACAGTAAAACATCAATCATAGTACGAAGTGCTCAGGTGGCATTCATTTTGAATGGAACCCCAATACATCTACAGAGCGTAATACAGCAGCATATCATGATGTGTGTTGCAATGTGCTATGGTAAAAAGAAATAAAGCAGGAGCAATTTCTCCTGTTTTGAAGTATATTCGAAATGAATGGACTGTGGTAACGCAGTGTGCTGCAACCCAAAATAAAGCATGTTGCAACGCATGTGTTACCTCAATGCACAGTGATGTGACTGGGCCCTAAGGCCAACTGACAGCCAACAGGGTGTAAAACAACCAACAATTTATATTAATTCTACCCGATAAAAAGCTGAGACTTCAAATCAGTCTTCCTAATAAAAGAAGGACAGGATAAATTCTAGACATTAACAAAGCTAAGGGTGCTAAAACTGAACAGCCGGAGCAGAGAAAAAGGTAGTTTTTCTCTGCCCCAGGAGGGGTATGTGGATTGATCGAAGGCAGGTTGGTGCGGAGCCGCTGTGAGCCTCATTCCCCGCTGCTGGCTTACAATTATTGGAAAAGCACTCGTGCTGCTGCAGTGAAATTAGTTATTGATCCCTTGTCCGGGTGATGAGCTAGAGCTCGCTCTGAGCTTCTGTGTACTGCACAAAGAGCTCCTTCTCTCTCACATCCACTGACAGGCCTGTCTTCTTCTCTACAAGACTCAGCGCCACAGATCTGCGACATGCCCACATTGTACATCCTGGCTTAAAGAAACACTCCAGTCACAAAGAAAATCCTTGTTTGCGCAGATACATTGCATGTTGCCTGTCTGTGAGTCCATTTATGCAGCTTGGCCCTAGGTCTGTCAGTACAGTGAAGTAGTAGCCCTGATCTGAAGAGAGCTCTGTTTATTTCTCTATAGCCCAAGTCAACCAGCACCCCGGGGGCCACAAGAAGCACATGACTACCTTTGATGTGGCTTAATGTACTCATTAATTATCTGTTCAACAGCACACAAAAGGGTTAAAACAGGGCATGTGCCACAGATTTTGATTCTCACAAGCACTGTGCTGAGTTGAACTGCCTAATACACAAAGTTGCATGTCAAGCGAATCATGCCCCTCACCATATGATTTTTACTAAACCCACAAAAGGAAAATCAGTCTGCATATGCAGTAAAGCTTTATTGCTCTGCATTGTGTAAAAAAAAGCTGTTTGATCCTGTCTTCTCTGATCCTCCCTTTCTTCCACTGTCCCCAATCCATCTCCTGGTAGTACAGAGCCTTGGGGGCACTCTGCACATGCTCAGTTAGATGTGTATTGAGTGTTTTTTTTTTTTTTTGGAAGGTGCATGTGATTGGCACAGGGCCAATCAAAACTGTCCAGACAGAGGGTCAGGGTAGCCTCATAGGACAGTCAGAGTAGAATGAAAATTCCTCCAACAAGCTTTAACCAGACACTGATAGAAGTCACAAGATTGCTTTTACTGCTGATGAGAAAATGTATTTAGCAGTTTATATTTACCAAAATAATAGCATTTCCATGTTCTGTGTACTGTGGGAGGCCAGATATAGTGAATATAGGGTCCTGGGTTTAGTAACACTTTAAGCTAACATTGCTTCTCTACAGAGGGTGAATGCATGAAACATGCGCTGAGTAACATGGGGCACCAAAAGGCCATCCAGCACGCACAGATACTGAACATAACACCATGGCTGCACAAACAATATTTTGTCAATATCGCATCTCATAATCTCCTACAAGTGATTGCAATATTTGCATTTCACTGCTTTAAATGTGAGTTGCTACACAAGTGATTTACAGTTGCACAACTAGTGATCGCTCTCATACAACAGTTTAGCAGAACGTATTGATCATTATTTTCTTCAATGAAATAGAATGATAGAAGGAGATTAATTGCTTATTAATCACGTATTCATGAGACTGATGGGAGGATTTCCCATTCTAGGAATACCCCTGCAAGATTAATCTCAGGAGACAGCTGCACAAACTACAAATCTCTGAGTTTTCTGGGATTTTTGACATTGCTAACTTAGTCTTAATGCACACAATTTCAGCACTAAGCAAAATGAGGAGATATATATATATATATATATACTGTATATACAGTATATATATATATATATATATATATATATATATATATATATATATATATATATATATATATATTAGGGCTGTTACTGATCAAAATTTTTCTGTTCGATTAATCATTTTTTTTTTTATCTATTAATCGACTAATTTCGATTAATTATAACGCACATACAGATCCAACTACTTTTAGCTGATCTCCTTGCAGGCTGATTCCCAGTGCAGCTTCCAACAACTGGAAAATGTATAGCAGGATACACAAAACACACAAAGGCAGCGCTCGATGGGAATAACATTAAAACTTTTATAGTCTTCAAGTAGGTAACAAAATAAATATTGCACTGGAGATAAAATCGATGTAGCTACATAAACTGTAGAAATGGTGCGAGTAATACCAAACAGTACCAAAAGCAGTCATAAAAACATGTAGCCATGTATGATACTGGTATAAAAATGTGTACAACGATACCACTGCTGAATCCAGATGAGGAGAGGTTAACATCAGTCTGTCGGCATGTAGATGTCCTATGAAGGGAACTATCACAACTCCCAGTGGATGGTTGTAGAATCCCAGGGTGATAGAGGGAAGTGTAATAGCCCTTGCGTGTGGCAGATAGTGAGGTCCCGCTGGCATGCAGATATGAAGGCACAGCAAAGGAGCTCTTCAGATGGACACGGCAAGCCCCGCCGGTGGCCGTGACGTTACTGGATCTCCGACGGAACTCCCTGAAGGCCCAGAAGCCGGTGGAGAGGCGAGTACCACTCAAAAGAATTTTAATCGATCAAAAAGATTTTGATCGATCAAAAAAATTAAAGATTAATCGATTAATTAAAAGTTAATTTGCACAGCCCTAATATATATATATATCTCATTATGCCCATCCACCATGCCATTATGACCAGCCACCTAATATTGAGTAGGTTTTCCTTTTGCCACCAAAACAGTCCTGACCTGTCGATGTATGGATTCCAAAGTAACATCCACATGAATGGAAGGACCCAAGGTTTCCCAGCAGAACATTTTCCAAACAATCACACGGTCTTTCCGTCTTGTTCCCCTAGTGAACCCTGGTGCCATCTCTTCCTCAGGTAAGGGATGCGCACACATAGCCATTCACATGATGTAAAACGATGATTGATCAGACCAGCTGGTCTTCTTCCATTGCTCTGTAGTGCAGTTCTGATTCTAATGTGCCCATTGTAGGCATGTTTGGCTGTGGACACGGGTCAGCATGGGCAACCTGGTCGGTCTCTGGATACGCAGCCTCAAGCACAACAAACTGTGATGTGTGTTCTTCCATCTTTCTATCAGAACCAGCATTAACTTTTTCAGCAATTTGAGCTACAGTAGCTCTTCATTTGGATTGGACTACATGAGCCAGCTTTCACTCCCTAAAATGCATTATGAGCCTTTGCCACCCATGACCCTGTCACTGGTTTTCCTTCCTTGACTACTTTTGGTAGGTCCTGACCACTGCAGGCTGGAAACATCCCACAAGAGTTACAGCTTTGGAGTTGCTCTGGCCCAGTTGTCTAGCCGTTACAATTTGGCCCTTGTCAAATTCGCCTAAATCAGTGACAGCATGTTCACTTGTAGCCGAATATATCCCGCCCACTTTCAAGTGCTATTATAACAAAATAATCAGTGTTATTTTATTTACCTTTACCTGTCAGTAGTCATAATGTTACAACTGATCAACAGGGCTGTCTTATTGCCTGGTCACACTTGGGCACTGCCCAGGAGCCCCATGTGCATGGGGGCCTCATGATAGTCTTGCATTATATCATATTTGCCAACTGTCCTATATCTGCTAGGATAGACATGCACTTTACCAAGATTTCCCAGGATGATGGCCTTGTCCTTAGTGGCATCCCAGAACTTGTATTTTGCCCCCCTGATGCCCTTCTGCCTCCCCCTGTGATTTTTGTGTTGATTTAGTCTTTCAATTATGGCATGTTTTCTTTATGTTTAAAATCAATTTTATTAAAAGTATGAATATATATATGTATATGTTTAATTCTATCAACGATTTATACTTTAATTCTTAAATAGGTACGTAAATTTGGGGCAGGCTGGCAGGGGCCCAGTGCATTACTTTGCCCAGGGGCCCATGATGCTATTAAGTCGGCCCTGTTGATCAATGTACTGCGTATATATATATATATATATATATATATATATATATATATATATCAATTTACAGCAGAATAAGCTTAGGGTGGTTGAGGATGGGAGCAGGACTGAACAGTGGTTTAAAGGTGTTGTAAAGGCAGGTTTTTAATCCTTTTGCATTCTATACATTAAGATAAAAAGCCTCCTGTGTGTAGAAGCTCCCCTCAGCCCCCCTAACACAGGGAGCTGTGACTCGGCTCTGGTGCTCCCATAGCAAGCTGCTTGCTGTGGGGACACTGAACAGGAGGGAGGGGCCAGGATCGCAAAGGGGGACCAAGAAAAGGAGGCTGTGAGCTGCTGAGATGTTTGTTATTAAAAAAAATAGAGATTTTACAATCACTTTAAGTTTCTAAAAAGCTACTCTGCTGACCACTGGAAATGCATATTTTGCTTGATTACTGTGAATGGAGTGATGGATAAAAAGGTCTCCCTAATTTTTTGGTCAACATTTTTTAAATCCCATAAATCTTTTAGATTGTAAGCTCTTTTGAGCAGAGCCCTCTTAACCCTCTTGTATTTTATTTATTTGGGCTGTACGGTCCTTTATATTTTAAAGCACTGCACAAACTGTTGGGGGTCCATCATGACATAATAAGCCCCAAACAAGCTCTACGACCAGTACCAAAGAATATCATTTTTAATTGTAACTTTATTAAGGTTCCAATAATGCACACAATGACGAAGGGCATGTTCTTTCTTTTTGAAAGAGGTATCCTGCCCTGGCTGGTGATGTGGAGGGCAGATAAAACCTTCCCTAGGTGTTTATCAAATTACTGGTGTAAGGTCTCTAGGTCTGGTTTAACAAAGAGCAAGTCCTTAGAAAATGTTCAGCATCTCCACAACATAAACAAAGATTGCCACGTGTGCAACAAAGATATTCTTTCACGTGGAGAGGAGGTCAAAGAAGATCAATCTGCATGGACTCTGTAGAGCTGGCCTCTTTCATTGAAATTCTGTCTGGAGATGCAAAATTACCAGGTTGAACATCGGGAAGCATCTATGTGGGCTTCTGGGTGTTGCCACTTTTTGCCCTTCATTCACAAAGTCGCTTTTCAATCTGGATGGCAAGATGAATCAGCATGTCTAAAGGCTCTGGAACCCCACACAGAAGAGTTTATCCTTTACAGATTTGGAAAGGCGTAAAGAAAACTTTTAGAAAGGGGTAGAGTCGTTCCATACAATATCAGTGCACTAGTGCCTAAAGTCAGAGATGTATAAAAGGATAATTCTCCCACTCTACAAGAATCTGGTCCGGCCGCACTGGAGTATACTGTCCAGTTCCTGGCTCCAGTCCTCAGGAAGGCTGTGCTGGAAATGGATCTTACTTATGAGGAAATATTACAAGCACTGAACTTATTCTCTCTGGAGAAGAGACGCTTGAGATATGTTTTTTAATGTACAAATACCGTACTGGTGACCCCACAATAGGGATTCAACTTTGCTGCGAAAGGGCATTTAAAAAGACTCACGGCCATTCACTAAAATTAGAGGAAAAGCAATTTAACCGTAAACAGCGTAGAGGGTTCTTTACGGTAAGGCTGCATTCACACCTGAGTGTTTTGTCGCCTGAAGCGTGACGCTCAAAAAGGGGAAAAAATACATTATTCCCTATGGAGATGGTTCACATCTCCACTCCAAAACGCCTGACGCCGAAACGCCTGAAGCTCAAACAAGTTCTGGATCCTATTTTGTCGCGCGAATCGTGCGGTTTGGGCATTTTTGAGCGTTTCCATTTCCCATAGAAAGTAATGGAAACGCTCGATTCAAGCGACTAGCGCGACAACGAGCGTTTCATACGGGCGTTTTGTCGATTTAATCAATAGCAACGTAGCGACGGAGTCCGCCTCGTGTGAAAGGAGCCCAAGGTGTTTATTTATTTTTCTGTGTAAGGGAAAAACAAGATAATAATACAATAACAAATTATACATTTGCACATTGCCTGGACCTGGAAGCACTGTTTTAATATTCTCTTTTACCAGTGCTTAAACTCCAATACACAGATCAAATGTTGCCTTTCTAATCTTTCAAAAATGCTTTATAGAAGAAATACACGGTTGCTTACGTACAGTGGTCCTTGATTCTATCAAATTGGCTCATGAACAGAAAACACAGGTCTCAAGGTACAATTAATCCACCAATGCATAGGAGTTACAAAAAGTTATAGCAAAGTATATTTTTCTATTGTTCATTCACTTGTACTCTACTAATGCAAAGTTGTTGGATCTTCCAGCTACACAGGAGGATTGTGAGAGTGCTAAAGAATGACTACAAGAGATAGGTTTATAGTAGAACCTACACAAAGCACAGTAGAGCCTTCTTCACACAGGAGGTATCTGCAAGTCTCACTGTCTCGCAAATTAAGTTAGAAAATAAAATGTGCTACGATACAGCCATTATCTTCAGCATCACCACAGTTTCAAGTGTGAACATTGTGAACAGTAAAATATGCGCAACCCCTTCCAAGACGTGTCGGTACGGGAGCCTGAGGAGAACAATTCAATGTAAAGCATTGACAGAGGGTTTTGCATTCAGTCTAGTCAAACACAGAGAATGACACCCACTCCCTGAGCTAATGAGCCTGCAGGGCATTTGCTGAAAGTCTTTGTTCTGCCCCTCCCTGCTGAAATGTAAATATGGAGCTGCTAAGAGACAGGCTGCAAACAGCTGGTAATTCACAACAGCCTTTGGCAAAGGGTAACATTCCCATCTCCTTTTCTCTGTGTTTTCTATTCTTGCCCTGTTCACACTCATCCCTGAACAGCCTGCAGATACGTCACATTTCAACTCTGGATAAGGCACTCCTGTATTATTATACACACCACTAAAACTTTACCTCATGTGAAGGAGAACGTCTACAATGGTATATGTTAATATTTGCTTTGGCCTTCGCCATTAGGTTAAAGCCTGAACGCAGTTTTACAACTAAGGCTGGGTTCACACTACGATTTTCCCGTCCGTCAGCCGCATACGTTTTGAGTATTGAAAACGTACGGGCCCGTACGGGAAAACGCATACATAGACAATGCATTGCAAATCGTATGCACTCAGATGCATCCGGGTGCGTACGATTTGCTGGCAAAACGTTTTTTAAACTAACGCAAAACCGTGTTCAACCACGGTTTTGCGGCCGTTTTTGAAACAGTATGGCAAACGCATACGTTTTTTTTAACATTAATGTCAATGGAAAACGCACATATGTGCGGTTCCATACGTTTACGTCCGTTTCAGCCGCATACGTTTTTTCATATAAATCGTATGCGGCTGACGGACGGGAAAATCGTAGTGTGAACCCAGCCTAAGCCATGTTTTAGTTAAACTGTACATATCTTTGTAACTACTTGGTATATCCAGGTGAATGATACCTTGTTTTTTCAGGACCCATTAGACCTCATTTGGTGGTATTGTAAAGGCCTATTCAGACTAGGTGCTTTGGGACTGCAAAGAGCTCCATTTATTATCAGACCAGTTCCCACCACCGTGCCGCAGTGGTGTTCTCTGAAAAAGGCATGACGTGTCTTTTTTCAATCCACCACATCGCAATACGCTGCCACCAACAGAGCTTTGTGACATTTCAATAAAGTTCACATAAAAAAAAAAAAATGTGTGATGAGCTGGGATCAATGCACTGGCACCACTGTCATCACATCTCACTCCAGCAACTGCGTTCTAACAAAGCTTCTGGTGTGAATGGGCCTTAAGCCCTGGTTCACACTGGGTACGATTTGAAACGATTTGAGATGCGATTTGACATGTCAAATCGCATCTCAAATCGGCGGCAATTGTAGGCAATGGCACTGTCCTAATCAGTGCGACGCCGCATCTGCGATTTCAAAAAGTAGTTCCTGTACTACTTTTTGCGGTTTCGGGCCGCGATTTACATTAAATTGCGGCCAAAATCGCGGTAAAATCGCAGCCGCGAAATCGCGGTAAAATCGCGGTAAAATAACCTAGGCTTAAAGTGATTGTAAACCCTTACAGACCACTTGGCCCTACAGGTAAGCCTGGATTAAGGCTTACCTGTAGGTGCAAGAAATATCTCCTTAACCTACAGGGTTAAGGAGATATTTGCAGAAAAGACTGCACCGATGTCTACAACAGCGCAGGCGCAATGAGCGTGCCATTAATGAATGGAACCATGTTGTCCCTAAAGGCTTCCACGTGCATGCGCGGGAGTGACGTCATCGCTGCTCCGGCCAGTCACAGCTCCATAGCAGCGATACCATGAAGTCACTCCGCGTATCATGGCGGCGGCGGAGAAGAGGAACGAGGGTCGCTGCGGGGGCTTCGATCTCAGGTAAGTAATTCACAATGAGCTAGTATGCTTTCACATTGGAGTGAAATTAGAGGCACTTTCAAGGCGCTTTGCAGGCGCTATTTTTAGCGTTATAGCGCCGGGAAAGCGCCTCAGTGTGAAAGTAGCTTAACACTAACTTTGATCAAGCCCTGATCCTTTTATTCTAACATGGTGGGAAAAGGGGACGTACAATCCATGGCAAAGTTTATACCACAAGACGCTACCATAGACTTTCAAGAACTTATTTTGGGGGCAGAATAAAGAACTCACCGCTCCAGGTGAATTGGTTTGTGCCCGATAGGAACTCCAGTCAAGTGCTACCCCCCGGCCAGCCTCCGTGAGTATGTGAATTGAAGAAGAAATGGCTGCACATCAATAGAAATCCAAATGCTGTTTATTAATCACCAAAATGACATCAAAGGATACCAAAACATAAGTCTTATAGACGCGTTTCACAAAGTACAATGGTGCTTAATCATTATCAAGAACTTCTTTTGGGCGACTGGCGTCCCACGATTCTGTTTGCGCAATTTTACCACGATTCATCAGGCGACAAAATCGCACTGCAATTTGGGTGCCATTTAAAGTAACAGGGATCGAAAGGGCGTCCCACAATTTGTGGCGATTCCAATCACATTGATTTCATTCGCAAAGCGTAATGCCGTAGTGTGAATGGAGCCTAATGCCGCGTACACACGATCGGTCAAACCGATGAGAACGGTCTGATGGACCGTTTTCATCGGACCAAACCGATCGTGTGTGGGCCCCATCGGTTATTTATCCATAGGTTAAAAAAAAGCAATCTTGTTTTAAATTTAACCGATGGATACCTAACCGATAGAAAAAAAACGATCGTTAGTAGGCACAACCATCGGTTAAAAATCCACGCATGCTCAGAATCAAGTCCACGCATGCTTGGAAGCATTGAACTTCGTTTTTTTCAGCACGTCGTTGTGTTTTATGTCACCACGTTCTGACACGATCGTTTTTTTAACCGATGGTGTGTACACACGACAGGCCATCAGTCAACCGATGAAAACGGTCCATCAGACCCCGTTCTCATCGGATGGACCGATCGTGTGTACGCGGCATTAGAGAAGCATTGGAAGAATCAGAGAATGTCACCTTCAATAAGAGAATGCCCACACAGCTGCTTTGCTTTTAAGCTATTCCCTTTAAATGGTTTCCAAAGACAAGCTACAGGCTGTTATATTTATTTATTTTTTTATAAAAGAGGATTTAGTAAGATTCACAAATAAATAAAAACATTTCAGGAGCTTATTAGAGTAGAACTAATTTAAAACGCAGATTGTTTAGTAGGAAGTGGTATTGTTCAATACACAGCTGATGTCCTCTCCAACAACATGTTTGAAATAGGTGAACTGCTGGAGCAAAAAATTAGAAGGCTGTATTAAAGAGAACCTGTCATTTACACAAACGTAAAGCAGACCTTGCACTAAAAAGACAAGGGGGTAGATTCAGGTAGAATGATACGCTACGCCGCCGTAACTTAGTGAGGCAGGTTCTGTATTCACCAAGAACCTGCGCCCTAAGTTACGGCGGCGTAGCGTAAATCTGCCAGCGTAAGCGCGCCTTATTCAAATTGTGAAGAGGTGGGCGTGTTTTATGCAAATAAAACATGACCCCACGTAAATGAAGTTTTTGACTAACGGCGCATGCGCCATCTGTGAAAGTAACCCAGTGCGCATGCTCCAAATTAACCCGCAAAAAGCCAATGCTTTCGGCGTGAACGTAAATTACGCACAGCCCCATTCACGGACGACTTAAAATTTTCAAAATTTTACGCGGGAACGACGTCCATACTTAACATAGGATACGCCTCATATAGCAGGGGTAACTTTACACCGGAAAAAGCCTAACGTAAACGACGTAAGAAATTGCGCCGGGCGGACATACGTTTCTGAATCGGCGTATCTACCTAATTTGCATATTCCTTGCGTAAATCGACGGAAGCGCCACCTAGCGGCCAGCGTAAATATGCAACTAAGATACGACGGCGTAAGAGACTTACGCCGGTCGGATCTTAGTCAAATCTATGCGTAACTGATTCTAAGAATCAGGCGCATAGATGAGACGCCGCAACACTCAGAGATACGAAGGCGTATCTGGAGATACGCCGTCATATCTTCTACCTGAATCTGGCCCAAGGTTGATGGAGCAATCCAAGAAAGACATCCTTTTTGGTGTTCTATCTTAAGGTGACACTATTATTAAAAAAATAATCAATACACATCCACTACTTAATGGCCCTGTATTTTTCATGAAATAATTCCTACTGTTACCGTTTTTCTGCCCCCTTGCAAAATACCCTTTGAGCTCCCAAACCTTTCAGTTTCCCTGTCACATCCATAGAGGGTTGCAACAAGCAAAAAAATAAATACAAATTGGGATTTTTGAAAAGGCTGAGAGAAATAGAAGGGACTTTTAGAAGTGGTTGCAATATATACCCAGTGAGGTGACTGGCCGCAGGTGACAAAAAAATCCTCCTACGTAGGTTGTACCTGTTTATCTGCAGTCCAGATTTTATAAAGATTGTCTGAGCTGTCAGAAAAAAGGGGGCACAGAGCTGAAGTTACACTCTCCAGATCCCAGTGGGGAGAGCTCTGACAGCTAATTGGAGGCAAGGGACACACCCCCCTCCCTCACACAGCACACAGGGACAGAGCTGAGGCTGTCAATCAGCTGGAGCTCTCTCCACTGTCACCTATTTTTCCCTTGGTGTCAGGAAAACTTGTCAGAAGTGATACATGATGATAGCAGAGGGATGAAGCAGCAGACAGAAATGACACTTAGTGTGCTCTTAATTAAGACAAGTGCACACTATATTATTGTCCAATTACAGATCACACTGGAATGAAAACAATATTGATAACCCCCCCAAGCCTTAAAGTGTACACTTCACACTGGAATGCTTGGTCCCTAATGCTGTACATAGTCGGCTATTTTTTTTCTTGTTCAGCCAGCACACTGAATAAAAAAATATATATATACTGTATATATAAAAATAGACACACAAATGAGATGGATGGAGGAATCTCTGCTGTCAAGACATTGTATTCTGACAGTGGAACTTGCTGATTGGCTGCAGTCACTGATCAACAACAGTTTTCCAGTATGTCCCTTTTATGGATGTCACTTAAACAATTGACACACTGATTTAAGGTGGCTTAATTTTGATCCATCTATGGCCAGCTTTAGGTTGAAACCTCCGGACCCCACCCTGTCCACCCATTCCCTATACCTAACCTTTCACCCATCCTGCTTTCCCTCCTTACTCTCCATCTCGCCACCTTCTATTCTGCCACATCTCCTTCTCATCCACACTGAAGATGACACTATGCATATTACTGTGGACATGCCTGTGTAACACCTGCCTCACTACACCCCACCATTTCTTTCCTTCCCATTCCTAACTACCTACCTTTTCCATAATACCCACCCCCTTCTCATTCTAACATCCATGCCTTCTTTTTACCCATGTTCTTTCTTCCCACTTTAACACATACACTCTAGAGCAGTGGTTCTCAACCTTCTAGTGCCACGACCCCTTGATAAAATTTCCCAAGCTGTGGGGACCCCTACCATTAAAATTATTTTCGTAACGTTGGTTGTCAGCACCCACCCAAGGCAAGACAAGTAATTTGCACCCCCAACCTACGGACATTTAGTGCTACCAGAGTCCTTTTAATGGCAACTATAGTCACAGGTAGTGTTACTGTGTCTCTGTCTTCACTGTGTCTCCGACTTTGTGGTGTTTCGTAGCAGTGACACCTATGCCGAAATCCGGAGATGGGGTCTCCTCCAGTCCCTCCCACTTCCCATTCCTTACCAGTCAGCTGACCTCTAGTCTCTGCTCCCCAGCCATGTCCCGTGAACTGAATGGGTGCCTGCGAAGAGGCTGAGTGGGCTGCTGCGGGCTCCAGGAATAGCCCACTTGGGCGGCCACAGGCTCCAGGGATAGCCCTTGCTGGGTGGCCGCAAAAAGACTGGGAGAGCGATGCAGGCTTTAGGACCAGCCCAGGATTCGGTGACCCCTGGCAAATCATCATTTGACCCCCGGGGGCGTCCCGAACCACTGCTCTAGGGGGTGTATTTATAAAACAGTCCTAGAGATATTCGTCCAAAAAAACTACATGCAGTGTGTGAAGGGGCAAAAACAAATGTTATGTTGTTATTATTTCTCCAGGTCAAATTTTATTCTTCCTACAGAATATAGTAAATCAGGAAAATACTGCATTATGGCCACAAGGTGGAGCTGATGATCTTAGTAGATATATTATTTCTTTCGATTATTAACTCCATCCAGTGACCATAATGTTGTAAAAATACCATTCAACCTGGAAAGAAAATAACTTTAAAAAAAATTCTGCCCCCATTAACACAGGACAAATGTGCATGTGTTGTCACAGGGCAAATAGCTCTACATCCTTTTTTATAAATACACCCCTGTGTAAGTGGCTACCAGCAGGGCCTGAGAATTCCTGCCTTTCTTTAGCCCTCGTTCACATCGGCGCTATTCGACATGCGATTTGACAAATCACTGGCAATGGCACTGTTCCAATCAGTACTGAAATGCGGGTTTGAAATCATACGAGTTCATCTGAACTTGCACGATTTCAAACCCGTGTTTCGTGTGACCGTAGCCTTATGCCCCAGACACACAATCCGAAAATCCGATTTTTTTCACTTACTAGTCGCAAGTCGAAATTGAATTTTAGTAAAGTCACAAATATTCTCGTATGCCAGAAAAATAAAGAAATCGGATGTCACGTGTTTTACTGTATTTGTATTGTATTTTTGGATGACAACTGTACTGATTAAACAAAAATCGTAACGATCTGGTATCATACAAGGAAAGAACATTTTCGTGCTTGTCCGATCTAATAATATCGATGAACTATCCTGATCGGCTCTCAAAAGCTCTGTACTACCGATCCGATTATCGTACAGGCTATTATTCTTGTTAACGTACTATAATATGATCATGCCATCCACTCTGTTATATAACGCTATGTGGGGCACATACATACCTCCCAACTTTTTGAGATGGGAATGAGGGACACCTATCAGCAAAAGTATGCAGGCATAGGACACACCCATTGCCATGCCCCCTTAAAGGAGAATTGTACAAAAAACAAGATTGGTTAAACCCACAAGTGCTTTTTTTACCACTACTATTTCTTTATATTGGCTTTTAAAGTTTACAAATGCAACAATTTAGAAATCAGATGAAAGGTTTAGCACTATGAAACAATTTTTGATAGATAAACAGTGCATTTTATATACATCTATATAGACCAGACCAAAATGAGGGACAAATGAGGAGGAATGAGGGACAGAGGGACATTGCTCGAAATCAGGGACAGTCCCTCGAAATTGGGGAAGTGAGGTATATTACTAACCTTTTCCTCCTAGTTTTTTTTTTCTTTACATTACTATAGCATTTTGGGAAGTATGATTATATAAGTAATTGCTTTGAAGTGCAAGGTCCACATTAAGGAAAACCAGTGATTTGTCCACTCAGGGCAAATCAACTGGATTTCTTTAATCCCCACATTGAGAACCAAAGAAAATGCACAGTACTCCCGTGTATGGAGAAACATGTGACTCACTCTGTATGACAAGTGCTGGGCGCCAATCAGTTCAAAAAGGAGTCCATAGTCCTGTGTAAGCTATGACTCTGGTGACTTGTAGCTTGCACAGGGATTTTCTTTGAGGCCTCGTACACACGACCGAGAATCTCGTCGTAAAAGAAATGTTGTTTTCCTCAACAAGTTTCTTGTCAGGATTGTCGAGAATCTTGTCAGGATTGTCGAGAATCTTGTCAAGCTTTCTTTGCGTACTCACTGTCAAGACAAAATCTCGTCGTTCTCAAACGCGGTGACGTACAATACGTAAGACGGCACTATAAAGGGGAAGTTCCATTCCCCTTCGACACCCATGGGGCTGCTTTTGCTAATCTCATGTTACTGCGTGTTAGTAAAAGTTTGGTGAGAGACGATTCGCGCTTTTCAGTCTGTTACAGCGTGACGAATGTGCTATCTCCATTACGAACGCTACTTTTACCGAAGGTGGGTTCCCGTCTCATACTTTATTCTAAGCATACACAAGAACGTGTTTCTCGTCGTAAGCCAGCCCGACGAGGAAATTGAGACTCCCGTCGAGAAAAAAAGAGAACATGTTCTCTTTTTTTCTCGTCGAGATCCACAACAGTTTTCTCGACGAAAAACATACACACAACCGTTTTTCTTGGCAAAAAAGCTCTGCCAGCATTTTTCTTGATGGATTTTGCTGAGGAAAACGGTCGTGTGTACGAAGCCTCAGTCCCAGAAGCTGAATGGAGTGGCAGGGGAACAAAAGAAAAGTAAGAATATGCTACTGAGAATGTAAACTGATTCACGTTAAAGAAGATTTCCACTGTGTCACAGCCCTTCCACTTCCTCCAATAAGAAAACGCTTTTCATTCATTCAGAAAATGTAAAGCATACTCTGAATGGTGTCAATGCTGACCAGCTGGAGATCACTGGAGTAGCAGTGTATGTGAACTTTGGTGATTTCCAGCTTCCAGTGGCATTGCCCAGGTATTACATATATATATAGTTACATTGGTCCAAGCAACAAACTATGCAAAAATATAAATTCCAGGAATTTCTCTTTAATTTTAAGGGTAAAGTTGGGTTTTGGGGTTAGATATCAGGTTTTGGATACATTGGATAGAGAATTGAACTCCTGTCAGGTTTTTATTGCTACCTGGGGCTCCAAGAGGGAGATGTACCGTCCTTTCCTGACCATGGTTTCACCAGATAGAAAGGGAAAATCGGCAACTGGGACACAGACAGAAAAACCTCACAGGTGCCTATTCTATTAAAAAAAACCTTTTTTTCTGTTTGTGTTGCAGTTGGTGAGATCTTTTTCTTTCCTGTATGTCAGTAGGATAGAAAGTGAGGGGAATATCCCTAATGGAGCCTTACATAGCAGAAAAAAGCCTGATGAGGGTTCTAACTCTTATCTGCCCTATTCAAAACATAGAAAAAAAGTGAGGTTGAAGTAGAACTATTAGCAAAGTATGTTTTACATTTTGGATAGAGTGAGGGAGGGTTATAACCCCTGTCACATTTTTTTCTGCTATTTGTATCCCATTGTGAAGATTTCCTGTCCCATAGCAGGAAGTAAGAGGAAATCCTTGCAAATTAGGGGAATTCCTTGGGGACCCCCACATAGTGATTTGCTCTATATATGGTAATATTTATTACTATTTTAAGAGGAAATCAACATAGTAGTCCACCTTTATTACTGTATGTGAAACTGATCATTGAGAACGTGCCATTGCATCTGAACAGTCTGGTTGCAATGCCCAGTTTCACCTTCAGGTGCTGCTGCAGGCTAGCTTTAAAATGAGTAGACTCTTCCAAAGGGCAAAAACAAGGGTAACATTTTCCAGTTTCTTTGAGAACATCTTAAAGAGAGATAATCTGATCAATAGCCAATAGTCCCATCTTGCATTATTTAAGTAATTTGACTACCAATAATAAAATGTTATTGAATTTCATTACTATACATTTCTATACTTTTTAAACTTTTAAATTTGAAGTGAATTTGTGAGACATTGTCACAGTGTTGCAGAGCAGATTCATCATGTAAAATATTAGAACGTGAAAATGAATGGCTTGGCCAATTACTTGTGCATGGTAAAAGAAAACAGGCTGTTTTTACTAGCATCCAAACTACTTAGACTCTTCTATTCGCCTTTCGTGGCTCAGTGTACCTGCTGAAGAGAAGCCTTTCCTTTCCCAACATGATTCATTGCTGTGTGAGTTCCACCAGACTTCAGAGCAGTTACCAGTGTGGGGGACAGGGAGATACTGAACTTGGAGCCAACACATGGCTTTTTCTTTTTGCTTCCATGGGTGCACCAAGAACAATTTTAATCGGCTGCTATTTTTCAAGTTGGGCATCAACTTTATTGATCCACCATTTCTGTGGCAAGCTGCAGCCAATTTGCCATAGTCCGGAGCCCTGGACACTGGACATTTATTGCACATGCATTTACCTACAATTAAAGCATATCTAAAACTCCAATATGCCAATAATGCAGTGTCCTTTTCATTTCCACAAAGAACCATATCTTTATTCAATCCACCATGAAATGGAGATGAACTATAGCAGACATTTTTCAAGTCTAGTCTGTGTAAAAACCATGGCTTCCTCCATAGATAAAACGGAGAAGTGAATGTAGACACGAAGGGACAGGAAGTGTGTTATTTGCAGCATTACCAGAAACAGGCCTACAGAAAAAAAAAAAAGAATGCTGCCACTACCTCTAATGCCGCGTACACACGATAATTTTTCGGGGTTGTAAAAAACAACGTTTTTCAGGCTCTACAAAAAAGTTTTTTTCAACTTGATTATTAAAACGGCCTTGCCTACACACGATCGTTAAAAAAAAAATGCTCTAGCAAAGCGCGGTGACGTACAATGCGTACAACGGCACTATAAAGGGGAAGTTCCATTCGGATGGCGCCACCCTTTGGGCTGCTTTAGCTGATTTTGTGTTAGTAAAAGACGATTTGCGCTTTTCTGTTTCTGTCTCCATTACGAACGGTAGTTTTACCAGAAGAAGCGCTCACGTCTCATAACTTGCTTCTGAGCGTGTGCGGATTTTTCACGTCGTTAAAGCCCACACACAATCATTTTTTACAACCCGAAAAACGACAACGTTCAAAAATAGAGCATGTTTGAAAAAATTCTTGCCCGTTTTTCAGAACCTGAAAAATGCTCTGAAGCCCACACACGATCGTTTTTAATGACATTAAAAAAAAATTAATTTTTTACAACCCGAAAAATGATCGTGTGTAAGAATTGTTAAGATGAAGAAGAATATATTCATTGGATTTAGACGCGCTTTGATTTTGTACTATATTGTCAAATTATTCTGAACATTCTTTTGTTAATGAAAGATTATGTTTAAAGTAACTTTTTATTGTTGTTGGATTAAAAACACTGAAAAATTGCAAGATCAGACCTGTACTATGACAGTTTACCTTCCCAGGGAACTGTCATAATGTTCACCAAAAAATCTTCCTCCAAGCTTGAAGAGAAAAGCCACGCCTGCTCCCACATACCACTCTACAGTGCAGTGCTGTGTAGGAGGTGTGTCTATGCAAATACTGACCATCAGAAAGTCAGGGCTTGTAGGACTAAGGACTGTGGGAGGGAGGTTACTGAAGGTCCAAATATCGTCTGAAACTCTAGGGTGGCTGTCAGCCTTCAACAACTATTGTCCCAGTACATCTATAGAACTGGTTTATTGTCATTTACAGGACTATGCAAATTATAGGGCAGGCATCATTAACTTGATAGTATTCATAACTATGTATTTTCAAATGTAATAGAAGTGACCTGATTGTAACACAAATAAATAGATTTCTGAATAAAATAAAAAAATTGAGGAATGGGCATTAGGTGTGGCTGGCTACCTATTGTTGTGAACACCAGTACAAAACCAGCAGTCAATGTGGTCTAAGTATAAGTTAAAGGAGTTGTAAAGGAAAACATTTTTTTTGCTGAACTGACTGTTTACAGGGTATAGAGACATAATAGTTAACTGATTCCTTTTAAAAATGATTAAAATAGATACAAATCAATCATATAATGTAACTGCAGTTTCTAGTTTCGTTTTTGCATGTTGTTTCCTGCTTCTGTGATGTACAGAGCCACAGAGCCAATACAGGGCAGTGATGGTTTGGAAAACAAAACTGATTGGTGCTGTGGGGTTTTAGACACACAGTAATCACACCTCCTTGATTAGTGACCACAGAGAGAAAGCTCCCAGTACTGTGGTTATCAGGAAACAGACAACCAGGAAGTGTGGATATCAGAGAAGAATTACAGCAACTTGAGAGCAAAAACGAACAATGAGGACATACAAACAGCACTGCATTAAGGTAAAGGAAGCTATTAAGATAAAAAAAAAAATTCCTTTACAAACCCTTTAAACTGAATTAAGCCTAGTACACACGGGCCGAATGTCGGGCGGCATTGGCCGGTTCAATAGAAATTGGCCAACATTCGGCCAGTGTGTACTGGAGTCGGTCCGACAGAAGAGCCGCTGGGGGGCATGACTGAAAAAGGCTGAGAGGGGTCACCCTGTCAGAACATATTAGAACAGCAGGGGAGATCGCTGTACTAACATCTGACAGTATTTTTTTTTTTTCGTTCGGCCCTGCTGGGTTGAATGGAAAAAAAACGACTAGTGTGTACTAGGCTTTAGGGCCAGTGTTGATTAGCTTTTGGTCACTTCAGAACTGCTTCTCTCCAAATACAAGTCTATGGGAATGCAAAAGCAGCATAAGTAGGTAAAATGCAGGAAAGAAAAGAACCAGTTGCTGCAGCAACTGCGGTAGAGTGAGTGGCTAATGTCCAGGGCAGAACTTCCTACTCCAGCCTTGTCTGCCATTTATATCCCAGGAGAGGACAATAGGCAGGCATATGTCCAAACCTTAGGAATGGTCCCTACAGTTCTATTGCTTTTAGGGTGCATGTTTTTTTTGTTGGCCAGTGTCCAATCCTCCTGTAGGTCGGAAGTATAACACAACAGTTATTGACTTCCTGTGTCCTTCAAAAGGATTTTACGGTAAGTACATAAATCCTTTTTTCTTTTCTTTCTGCTAGTTACATGGCATAGGATATTGTACAAATGTACATATAAGCATTTAATAAAATACTGTACTTTTGCTGATAAAAGGAAGAATATGAGCAGCCAATAACTATACGGGGAACAGCAGTCTCTTTGCGTCTGACATTTACAGGCACAGACCAGCTGGGGGCTTTTGATAAAACCACCACTGCCTGTATATGAAATGATATTACAAAACCTTTCAAACTAAAATGCATATAACTATCCAAGAGACTGTGATGCATGCTGGGAAAATTTTGCATTGCCAGAACCTACAATGTAGGCAAGGTTGCCATGTTAGCCATAATAGGGTTTAATTGGACATTTTATTCAAATATTATTTGTTTTACCGTATAAGTATAAGCCAAGGTTTTCAGCACATTTTTCCTGATCTCCCGGACTTTGGGGACCCGGTACTGGCACTTGGCACACATGTAGCCCCACTCTTCCTCTACAAGTGTGTAAAGTTTGTTGTCCGGGGGACGTACAGCTGGGGAGAACCGATTTTTCAAATCCGGCACCTCTTCCATGGACTCCAATGTTAAACATCATTCTAGTCATAGGCACAGTGAGGCATGGGCACAGTGAGGCATGGGCACAGTGAGGCCTGCACATGGACACAGTGAGGCAAAGTGAGGCACAGTGAGGCATGCAGATGGACACCCTAGGCTTATACTCGAGTCAATAAGTTTTCCCATTTTTTGGTGGTAAAATGAGGTACCTTGGCTTATATTCGGGTCGGCTTATACTCGAGTATAAACGGTAACAATTTTTTTGTCTGATGGTGTGTAAAACTATTGCCCCAAATATTGGTAACAAGATCATCTGTTATAAAGATGGCCTAAACACAGGTTTACTTGTCACGGCGGACCTTTAAAATGTAACACTGTAACACTTCCCCTCATGAATTAATCTACATATTAAAAATCATCACTCCAGTCTCTTACCTACCTCAGTACTGCATCTGCGATTTTAGTGTGGATTAGTTCAAAGCAATTAGGGGGGGGGTGGGTTAGTTTTATCAATGCTGCAAATAGGCTGGATTCACATCTCTCTGCTTCTACTGTCATGCATTTGTCCTTGTATTTCATTTACATTCTTTGGCATATGTTTTTAGTGCATTATACAAGCATATTTTGATTCATTTTACATGCGTTTTCATAGACGTCAATGGGCCAGAAAAGCGCAGGTAAATGCATATAATATCGGACATGCCTCATTTTTACAACACAGCATGGAGATGTAAATCACCTCATTGAAATGAATCATATATTTTTGTGACAAGCGGAATTTCCTGCCAGCAAAAGTCTGATGTGAGCTTTTCATCAGAAATTCTGACCGTGTGTATGTTCCATCAGACTTTTGCTGGCGGAATTTCTGCCAGCATAAGTTTGAGAGCAGGTTCTCAATCTTTCAGATGGAAAAAAATCCTATTGGAAAATCCATTTGTCTGTATGGAATTCCGAAGGGAAAAAAAAAACACCCATGCTCAGAAACAATTCGACGCATGCTTGGAAGCATTGAACTTCTTTTTCTCGCCTCGTCGTAGTGTTGTACATCACTGCGTTCTTAACACTCGAAAGTTCTAGGAAACTTTTGTGTGACCGTGTCTATTCAAGCCAAGCTTGAGCGGAATTCGGTTGGAAAAACCATCCAACTTTTTTCCGACGGAAATTCCACTCGTATGTACAGGGCATCAGTCAACCCCATAGAGTCTTCAGGGAACTGAATTTTTTTGTGTTTGTGAGCCTTTCACATAATTGATATCCTTGAACTATCTCTGAGAGTGGTTTTGGATATTTTAGAGTCAGTGGGACTGTTTTTTTTTTTAATTACCTTTTGCTACCCTGGCAGTAAACATGTTTCACGGCAGTAATGGACCGTTAATCCTTCATGAATATAAATGAATATTCATATCTGCCCAGATGACATTTTCATGCAGACACATTAAAAGGTGAATACCGAATTTATAATGTACAATCAGTGAAACGCCTGTTTAATTATATGCTGCGTGTAGGTGATACCTACTGGTAATAAGGGAATTCATAGGAAAGAGATAACCTTTGCCCAATCTACCCAATTATGGTCAGATCAGGAAACAATCGATTGCCCAGGGGAAAACTGCAAGGCACCCCATGGGTCCTTACAATTCAAGAAAGGAAACTGATCACCTGAAATGGACCTTCCCAGTAGAGCGTTATTCTGTTACCTTTAAGTCATACACTTAAAGCGGAGGTTCACCCAAAATCACAACTATATTGTAACACAACTGCTGCAATATGTACATCATCAAAAGGCACAACATTTTTTTTTCCATATGTAAATACCTTGTATTTGCCTTTCATATAGCGACTTCCGGGATTCCCCTCCCGCGGGAGTAGGCGTTTCCAAGCCTTTCCCCGGCGCTGAAATGCAATGGGACTTAGCTGCAGTGTTTTCTGGGAGCACAGAGCTGCATCTCTATCCCCATACTGACCTGTGTCATGTTTATTTAGATTGTGCATACCATCACAACTTTCAATGACGCCGCACGTTGTAATGGCAACCTTTTCGTTTACGGTGCTACTCGCCGTAAACACTGTGCAGGCGCGAGAATAAGCGGTGAATGCTGGGAGCTGAACATTCACCGCTTCCGGGAAATGATTGCTTGTGGGCTTCACAATGCCCACAAGCAAAATGGAAACTCCCAGGAACAGATTTCATAACTCCTTCTTTACGAGGAAAAGGACAGTGGATACTTGCAGAGACTAAACAAGTAAGTGTACCTTAGTATTGGTAAACCCCATTGAATGCAGAAAAAGTTTGGCCGCGGAACCCCCTCTTTAATATGGGACACTCCATGCATCTCACTGTGGCAGCAACACTGTATTTATCAGGATAACCTCCTAGGACGACAAAAATGCTCTAGTTAAACTAAATACAGGTAATGTAACAAATGTGATATCTAAAGTATTTCTTGTTGGGCTATTTCTGGACACTCCTATTGTTATTTGGCCCCTACCGAAATTAAAACCAAAAATTACACTTGACAAAGCTAGAAAGTAGAGAGTTAAACCATGAAGCCATTGTTCTCATTATTCATTTAGTTTGTTGTTATAAGCACTTATTTTTTTAATGCAATATTCATATATTTATCAGCCCGTTTTGGGGCCTTCAGCGCTTATTTCCTTCTGCTGTCACTCCTCTGGTGACCATCTTAAGTAGATTGCTTCCTGATTAGCTGCCCCCTGATGTTGCTGAGCCAGGTCTTGGGCATATATGCAAGGAGATCTGGAGCTGTCTACTAAGTATATACCGTGTTTCCCCGAAAGTAAGCCCTACCCCAAAAGTAAGCCCTATCTGGATTATCGGGCGCGGTCTGCAATATAAGCCCTACCGCGAAAATAAGCCCTAGTAAATCTCATTAAAAAACCTTTTTAAATGTTGGCCAGTGTCTCCGTTTTCTGCTTGTTCATAACAAACATGTTTACACCCAACGCTGACCTCTTCCATCCTCCAGGGTTAAACAGGTATTTTTTTTTATAAAACTGCACTGAACCTCATACTGTACCAGTAAAACATTACAATCGTTTCATGATGATGTAAAAAACTGACTCCTGACCTGACAATGGAGGGTGGGGGTGGGGGGAGACTTGATTGGAAGACAGAGGACACAGAATTTTTAGATTTTAACAGGTTTTTTTGAAAATAGAGGGACAAATGACACAGCACAAACACGGTGTTGTCTATTACGGTATTCTTTAAAGAAATGTTTTTAAATGTTGTTTAACCACTTACCCCCCGGAACATATTGCTGCCTAAAGACCAGAGTACTTTTTGCGATTCGGGACTGCGTCGCTTTAACAGACAATTGCGCGGTCGTGCGACGTGGCTCCCAAACAAAATTGGCGTCCTTTTTTTCCCACAAATAGAGCTTTCTTTTGGTGGTATTTGATCACCTCTGCGTTTTTTATTTTTTGCGCTATAAACAAAAATAGAGCGACAATTTTGAAAAAAATGAATATTTTTTACTTTTTGCTGTAATAAATATCCCCCAAAAATATATAAAAAAACATTTTTTTTCCTCAGTTTAGGCCGATACGTATTCTTCTACATATTTTTCGTAAAAAAAATCGCAATAAGCGTTTATTGATTGGTTTGCGCAAAAGTTATAGCGTTTACAAAATAGGGGGTATTTTTATGGCATTTTTATTAATATTTTTTTTACTAGTAATGGCGGCGATCAGCGATTTTTTTTTCGGTATTGCGACATTATGGCGGACACTTCGGACATTTTTGACACATTTTTGGGACCATTGGCATTTTTATAGCGATCAGTGCTATAAAAATGCATTAGATTACTATAAAAATGCCACTGGCAGTGAAGGGGTTAACACTAGGGGGCGGGGAAGGGGTTAAGTATGCCTGGGTGTGTTCTTACTGTGGGGGGGGGGGGTGGCCTCACTAGGGGAAACACTGATTTTCTGTTCATACATTGTATGAACAGAAAATCAGCATTTCCCCTGCTGACAGGAACGAGAGCTGTGTGTTTACACACACAGCTCCCGTTCCCCGCTCTGTACCGAGCGATCGCGTGTGCCCGGCGGCGATCGCGCCCGCCGGGCACACGCACGGGAGTCGGGGGCGAGCGGGGAGCGCGCGCGCGCGCCTCCGGCGGCGCGCACGCGCCCCCTAGTGGCGGCTATACGATAGGACGTATAGCTACGGGCTCTCGCCCAGGAGAGCCGACCTGCCGCCGTATAATGACGGTGCGCGGTCGGCTACTAGTTAATGTACATACCGTAAATAAATAAGCCCTACTCTGAAAATAAGCCCTAGTGTGTGTTTTTGTGACTAAAATTAATATAAGACCCGGTCTTATTTTCGGGGAAACACGGGTACTAGGGGAATTGTGTTAAAACATTTTTGTTTTCTAATCATTTGTGGGGTCAATTCGACATTTGTTTTTGAATGCAGTGACAAGTTCAAAGGAACAGCATCATTTTTTTTTTTGAATGAACAAATTTCTACTAGTGTGTGTGTTTTTAGTTCCATAAAGTGCATTCATTCCAAAATTGAATGTTAAATACAAACAAAATTTTGAAGTTCTTTCAATGACATACGACATTCGTCAAGCTGCTGAATGTACTGAAAATTTTCATAGAGATTTTTGTACAAACGTTCATTCAAAAATCTATTAGTGTAAGGCTAGCTTATGAATAAGTACACAATGCCTACAGTGTGGGTGGAATTCCGTCTGTTGGATGTTGTGACACTAATTAACCAAAAGGCTACAGGAAGGGTCCAATTGTGCTACTGTTGTCTAGGCTACAGGTATTTGCGGTTTACTCTTTATAATTTTAATCAACAATATTGGAGGAAGTATGAAAAAAAATGTAATTTTGCTAAAAGGTCCATTTTATTGATCCTTGCTTTCTGAACAACACATTGGGTTTATTTGTCAGGTATTATTATGCTTGACAAAGAAACCAAACGTGTCTTTAAGGTTGCCAACAAAGGGTATCACCTAAAGCACAACTTTTGAAGGTGTATTTTTCTTTTTCCCCTCTGAAACGTTGTTGTTAGCCCTTTAGTTGGAGAGCACTTTTAGCTTTCAATGCAGATCACTATTCACCTATGCATTAAGCAGCCAAAGAATGTGTAAGCTGAACTGGTCACAATGCAATCAGATCTGTTGGATGCAAACACTAAACTGCCCTCCAGCCTGCTGAGTAGCCTGAATGCTCCATATATTTATCTTCGTCCCCTTTTCCAAGGGCAGAGAAAGGCAATTTAATTAGCAGGCAATCCCCTTGGTTTGCCTGAAACAAAAAGGCAGCTCTTCTAACAATGCAAGCCCAACAGAGATACCTCTTAAACCCCCAGTAGATGGCAGATATGGAACTGCCATTTGTTTTGAATGCTGGGAGGGGGTAGGAGACAGAAAGGAAGCTGAATTTCAAAGTGTTTCACCTTCCTGAGTCTTTACTCCACCTTTTCCAATGCACACATCCATTTAAATGAAACACGGCTTCCCTGGGAGGTCCTGTGAAAAGCCAGAGCATCTTATCTCTGTGGCTCAGGTTACAAGACCTTGCATTTTTCTTCCTCTGTTTGTTGGAGGCACCCCCTATTGGCCCTTCAGTGCTGTTATCATTCTTGCAGAAGACCTCCTATCACTTTTGGCTGGTGACAAGAGTACAAACAAACAAATAGCCTTAGTTCACAGTATGGAGAGCCTGCAGTGCAGGAGATCTGTGAAGTTGGTGACACATTAATCCTTTCTGTGACCTATTTCAATTCCAGGTATCTTGTGTAGAAGAAAAGTTTGGGGAAATAAACTGTTATCAGGTTCACATCTGAATCAGAATTGTCAGGTCTGTGAACTCTTAAAATGGAAACTTTAGGAGCCATTTGTAGGTTAGCTTTACGTAAAAGATATGTGCAATCATATAGCAAGACCCTGGACTCCACAACCACCACCACCACATTGGCAGCACACCTTAAAACTTTACCACATTTCTTTGTCCTTTAGGCTGCATTCACACCTGAGCGTAGCGTTTTTGGTCGTTTTTTCCGGCGTTTTGTCGCACGTATTCATGCGTATTTGCGCGTTTGCATACAGCGTCATCCGACGTTTTTGTATTTCGACGTTTTTTATTTTAGCCAATAGGAAAAATTATCATCTTTTCATCACTTGTTGCTATGTTTGTAGATTTTTTTCATCTTCTGCCTGGGTGAAATGTTCTATTGATTAAAGCTACAAAACGCCCGTAGAAACGCTTGTTGTCGCGCTAGACGCTTGAATCGAGTGTTTCCATTACTTTCTATGGGAAATTCAAAAGCTCAAAAACGCCCAAACCACCCAATTCGCACGACAAAAAAGGTTCCGGAACTTGTTTGAGCTTCAGGCGTTCGGCGTCAGGCGTTTTGGAGTGGACATGTGAACCATCTCCATAGAGAATAATGTATTTTTTCCCCTCTAGCGTTTTGAACGCGTTTTGAACGCTCAGGTGTGAATGGGGCCTTACACAGCCAGGCAGCTTCAGTGCTGTGTGTTTCACATTTCTACAGCTTTAGGACTGTGTCCAGCAAATGAAAATAACGTCTTCACCAAAGCCAGGTCTTGGTTTAAATATGGGGGGGGGGGGGATGCCCATTATTCTATATGCCCAGATCGAGTGCATGTGCTACATTTCTAAAGCTTTTAGAGAATGGAGGAAAAGAAAAAACGATGCAAAGACCAAAGGCAAGGTAAACGTAACTTTACCCACCATGAGAAGAGAGGGGGGCCGTGTCATATAGGTGCATTTATTCTCAAAGAGGGAAACCTTGTAGAGAGGAGAATCACGTGACACACGATCGGACATTCCGACAACAAAACCGTGGATTATTTTCAGATGGAACGTTGGCTCAAACTTGTGTTGCATACACACAGTCACACAAATGTTGTCGGAAATTCCGAACATCAAGAACGCGGTCACGTACAACATTACGACGAGCCGAGAAAAATGAAATTCAATGATTACGAGCATGCGTCAAATGAATTACGAGCATGCGTAGGATTTTTAATGCGTTGGAATTGCATACAGACGATCGGAATTTCCGACAAGAACTTTTGTTGTCGGAAAAATTGAGAACCAGCTCTCAAACATTTGTTGTCAGAAATTCTGACAGCAAATGTCCGATGGAGCATACACACGGTCGGAATATCCGACCAAAGGCTCACATTGAACATTTGTTGTCAGAAATTTCCGATCGTGTGTAAGCAGCATAATTGTGTTTTTATTGGGGAGGCCCCTTAGATTGTAGAATTGTTTCAGTATTTCCTGGATAACTTTTGAAGCTTAACGATTGTTTTTACATGTTGCTCTTATGTAAGTTCAGAGCTGGTTGTGAAAATAAGTTTGCTCCTTTTATTCCCTAGGCAGAGTTCCGTATTAGGGCAGTTGGAAGAAGGCTACAAGTTGTACAAATTGTATCTCCTGTCTGGCTTTAAAACTACTTTGAAAATATGTAATCTATCCAATTGGATTCAAAGGGTGTCTTTTAAAGCTGTAGAAGTATTATTGCATGTAAAGAAGCTCTTAGCCAAATAATGGCAAGCCTGAACCCCTCTTTAATTTATTTTGGGTAGGTAACCTATAAACAATCAAGGCCAAAATAACCAATACGTAGGAGGAATAAGCCTTATGCCGCGTACACATGACCATTTTTGGGGTTGTAAAAAATTAAGTTTTTTTTTTATGTTATTAAAAACAATTGTGTGTGGGCTCCAGAGAATTTTTCACGGTGTAAAAAATGGCAATTAAAAATTTTGAACATGCTCTAATTTTTCATTTCGTTTTTAACGTTGTCGTTTTTTAAGTCGTAAAAAATGGTTGTGCGTGGGCTTTAACGACGTGAAAAAAACATGCATGCTCAGAAGCAAGTTATGAGATGGGAGCGCTCATTCTGGTAAAACTAGCGTTCGTAATGGAGTAAGCACATTCATCACGCTGTAACATACTGAAAAGCGCGAATCGTCTTTTACTAACACAAAATCAGCAAAAGCAGCCCCAAGGGTGGCGCCATCCGAATGGAACTTCCCCTTTATAGTGCCGTCGTACGTGTTGTACGTCACCGCGCTTTGCTAGAGCATTTTTTTTCCGCGATCGTGTGTAGGCAAGGCCGTTTTAATGATCAGGTTGAAAAAAAAAACGTTTTTTCTAGACCCTTAAAAACAGTCGTGTGTACGCGGCATTACAATAATTATTAGCTACAAGCCTACCTCAGTATACCGTTTAGTCTCTAAATGTTAAATTTAGTATTATTATGACAAATAAGCTCTTAGCCAAAATAATTCACGAAGATATAGGCATTAGTGACTCATCCAAGGCAGTCAGAGGTAGGTGACAAAAAGCAATCCTGCATTAGTCACACTAACCAAATCATCTTATCCGATTTGATAGTAGTCATAGATATAATATTAAATACTATTATCTGCATTCCTCTGAATTAATACTGCATATCAAGAAATGGGAGAGAAAGAATTCGTCAGAAAAGAATACGGATAGATATGACTGCAATTTATTAATTATCCACATAAAAACACATTAAATAACACAAGAAGTGCCAGTATCTCCACAGCACTAGTAAAATTAGACGTTAGTCTAAACAAGGACAAGTGGCCACCACAACCATACACACAGCTTACAAACACCTGCAGGATTCAAAGAACTGGGGCATGATAAAGAATATATATATATATATATATATCTCACAGATATATATTAGCCAGTCAATGGCTTGCACATGCCTCCCATTCATTGATTTGAATTATGCAGTTGATCTAGGAATCGCAATCCAAATGTAATCCAAATAGCCCTTAGCCAGTGACTTAGCTCATTCGCACAGTTCGTTTGATCATGTGAGGGTCAACTGACCATAATAACCAGTGAAAAGGAAGCATCCTTTCTTGGAGGCCTCAAAAAGCTGTCCAACTTCTTGGGGGGGCTTGCTACTTCTCTAGACACTATTATTACAATATGGAAAATAAGATAAGGAACCATGTTGCTCTTGGTCATATTAAAGAACTGAATACAAAATGTATCATTGGCATATACTACTAATATCTGCAGCTTTGCACACAGGAAGTAGAACACAGAAGACGACACATACTCTAGGTAAAGTGTGATATTGCTTTAGTGAGCATTCCAGGAAGAAGTAACTGAACAAATGTAGTTTGCTATGTATGAAGCACTTCTGTGTACTAAAAGACATCTTGTAGTAGGCCATTTGATAATGTTTCCCCCCCCCCCCCCCCATACAGAAATGCATTTACCATTAACCAGGCTAAGAACGTTTCTAAAGAAAAAGTAAATTTTTGGTGGACTTGGAGAATTAAACACAGTCAGGCTTGTGCAAAACAAGCCCCAATGTAGAATTTACCTATATCAGGGGTGCCCAACCTTTTGAAGAGCGAGGGCCACTTAAGTGACTTGGTAACTGGTCGCGGGCCACAATAAGTGGAGCGGACGGAAGACAGAACACAAACACGGTCACAGCCCACTCTACTCTGTGGGAAAAAAAAACATTTTTCCAAGATCATCACCAATGCCCTAAATCGTCCCCGCGAACTCTTTAAGTTGGTCAGTCAGACCATGAACCCAGCCTGTCTTGAAGCCCCCAATTCTGATACCCAAGAATTTTGCAATGAATTATCGAATCATTTCGTTAAAAAAATTGAAAGGATCCGTGAAAGCATTCAGCAAAACAGTGCCCCCCTAATTCCCCCCCTCAGTCGCCCGCCCAATCCCCACAGGAATCAGGCACAATCAACAATGTTTACTCTAAAACCCATCTCCCTCGAGGCCACTAAAAATATCATCAGCGCCCTGCAAAATAGCACAGCGCCTAACGATATTATCCCCACCAAACTGCTGAAGGAATGTGCCGACATTTTGGCACCACCCATCAAGCAGCAGATTAACCAGTCATTCAGGCAAGGCATAGTGCCCACCCTGTTGAAACCAGGTATAATCAAACCCATCTTAAAGAAACCCACTCTTGACCCCAAAGACCCTGAACACCGTCGTCCCATAACAGGCCTGAACGTCTTCTCCAAGGTAATGGAGAAAGTGGTGGTACAACAGCTGCAACAGCATTTAGACACCCATTATTTGCTCGATCCTTATCAATTGGGTTTCCGTCCAGGGTACGGGATGGAAACAGCATTGCTCAAAATATGGGATGATACTCTTGAGGCCGCAGACGAAGGAGAACCTTGTCTTCTAGTACTGTTGGACCTTAGCACAGCTTTTGATACGGTAGACCACAAACTATTACTGACTCGGCTTGCTGAAGTAGCCAAAGTCGCGGAATGTGACTTATCCTGGTTCTCCTCTTTTTTGGAAAACCGATCCCAAGTAGTGAAACCTCTGAAAAACGCACAGTGTCATGCGGAGTCCCTCAAGGATCCCCGCTGTCGCCGGTGCTGTTTAATATCTATCTCCGCCCTCTTTTTGAAATCATCAGCAGCCATTATTATTATTACTCCTAAACCCTCATAAAGATCCTCTTTACTTCACAGCCCTCCTGTTGTGCTAAATTGTAAAACTGCAAAATAAAAAAAAATTCCATCCTTGCCTAACACCCAGTACATTCTTAATCTGCCTTCATGTCCCAGCGAAAGCCAATGCTGGAAGGTCCGGTTAGTTCTAACAAGCCAGCTAAGTTTGTAGGCAGGTGCAGTTTACTTTCTTTACTGTAGGTGGCGCTCATCTGCAGCGGCATTGCAGTTGGAGAGAAAGTCAAGAGGTTTCCTGGGTCACTGGGGAAGCTATACAATTGGATGCTGCCACCCCATGTGACTCTGGCAGACATCTTGGGTCAGGCACAGCCCATTTAAAGTGGTTTTAAAGGCTGAAGTTTTTTTTACCTTCATGCATTCTATGCACACTCCCTCCTCATTGGCTAAGACAGGAGCAAGAGCCATTGGTTCCCGCTGCTGTCAATCACAGCCAGTAAGCTAATGAGGAAAGAGAGGGGGCGGGGCCGAGCTGCAGCTCCATGTCTGAATGGACATGCAGAGCAGCAGCTCAGGAGCGCACCCGTTTGGGCCCCCCCCGATTGCAAGCTTCCCCCGAGAAGAGGAGGATCAAGGTTTTTCTGTGCAAAACCACTGCACAGAGCAGGTAGGTATGACATGTTTGTTATTATTTATTTATTCTTTTAAATTGTGCCTTTAATATCACTTTAAGGCCTTGGCTCCCAGGCCTTGGCTCCCAGGCATTTTACATGTGGGTAGTGTAGTGACAGGTCCCCTGTTTGGCAGGGAGAGGTCCCAGACGAGTGAGGAAGGGACAGGGACATGCCATCCTTGCTGGACAGTCCCCCACTTGGGTATGGACCAGCCAGGCCACATTCCACCCCTCAAGACAAATACTGTCAACGTGATGAGCCCTGCTCTGCTACACATTGCTGCTGCATCCAGTAGGTGTTCTCGGTCAGGCACCTTCCTGCCTGGCTTGTAAACTCTGTTCTCTGAAACTGGATTCTGAGTGTTTACTGCAGCTGCACCTCCCTACAAGTGCCTCTGCCAAAACACAGATCCTGGTTTGGGCAGGACTTATGGAGAGCCTCTTTAGCTACAGCCAGGACATATATACAGAAAGAGCCTGGATTAGATGTTAGGTATTTTTTTCTTTTTTTTTTAAGGTTCAAGGTCTTTCTGAGGGTTCATGTCAGGAAATGTGTACATGCAGCAAAAACAAGGCATCTAAACCTCTTGGTATGTACTATATAGTGGACAATGTAACATTGGTGGGTATTGTGATGAAAAGTCTTGTACATACAGGGATGGACTGGCCATTCGGACTACAGGGAGTTTCCCGGTGGGCCGATGGCTCAGTGGGCCGGCTTCAATGACAGCGGACCGCCACCCCCCACCTCTCCCTTCCTGCAGCGCTCACCTGGGGGGAACAGAGAAGCAGGGGGGACGACAGAGGAGCATGGGGGAGGAGACAGACAGCTGACCCAACAGCTATGGCCTGGGAGTTTCTCACTTCTGACTAATCTTGTCCCATAAGGGGGGGCACCGAACTGATTCTTTGCCCCGGGTGAAATAATGTCTAGCTTCCCCACTGGTACTGCCTATAAGAGTACCAGTACCAGCTGGTCTACTCTAATAAAGTAGAATGGCTAGTGGCTAGTGAAGGGGGAGAGGGGGCTTGGGTGGCGGGGGGGGGGGGGGGGGGAGAAGTGGGCCAGTCTGGATGAAGTCCAGGGCCAAATATTTGTCCCAGTCCAGCCCTGTGTACATACCGTTGTTCACTTTAGCATCATTGCAAAAAACAAGGGGCCCCTCTTTGCACTTGGACAGCCAGCTCTGGGGTGGGTTTTGTGGTTGGACTCCAGAGAGCCCAGCACTGGCAGATGCATTTTTTTTACTCATGCAAGCTACTAACTAGGTTTCTTCTGTCTTTGATCAAAATATGCTAATTTTCTTATTATAGTAAAAACTCATATGCTGTAAAATATAAGTTACTGTAAATAAGACACTTTTCTTGAAAAGAAAAACTTTGCATTATTTGGTTTTCATTTAGTACATATTTATCGCCTAGGAATGAGCTAGCGATAGGAAGTAATCAGCCCCTTTACTATGAATATTGCAATGACAGGATCACATTTAGGAGGTTTTAAACTGCAAATCATTAACCTTTGCATCCCTCTACAGAAGCACATGGCTGTGAATAAGCTGATGAGGTGAGATTTCACTGTAGCAGTATTGGAGGTGACTGAGATTCTGTGCTGAACAGATAAGACGAGAGAAAACAGGATTCAGCAGAGAGCTGAGCGGAGAACATGGAGGAAGGTGAGATTGTGAGGAGAATGGCAAACACAGTCACTAAAGTGCTAACAAGATGTGGCATGATGAGGAGAGCTGGATGAGAAAGGCAAATGTTGAGATGCATCCTGCAGAGATTATCCTCACACGGGCACAAACCCCACCACAGTTATGAAGAAACATTGCAGACTGCATAATAAGCTTAAACAGTGGTGGCACATCCATACCGGGCGCAGGGACGCTACCCCCCTAATTCATGCACCCAGCCCCTAATCTTCATGCAGGGCGCCAGACGCATGGTTTTCAACGGGGGTTTTATTTTTGAAGCACATGATTAGAGCCTGAGGCTCTAATTGGTTTTAAAAAAGGGTGGTCTCGGGGCGCAGGTTGGTTGTACTGAAGTTGATCTATCTACTGACTTCATTACAACCAGCCTGTCTTTTTTTTGTTTTAGTTCGATCACTGCCTGTGGCTATAGTTACCAACAGTGAGCATTGTATTCTGACAGCTATCCCATATAACGTTGGTAATCCTTTGTTATATAAAAGTATATACAGACACACATATACACAGTGCATATTCCAAATCTGATTAAATTCGAGATTTTCCTCAAAATTCTACAAACAATACCCCATGATGACAACATGAAAGAAGTTTGTATGAAATCTTTGCCAATTTATGAAAAAAAAAAAAAATAATCCCATCTACATAAGTATTCACAGCCTTTGCTCAATACTTTGTTGAAGCATCTTTGGCACCAAGTCTTCTTGAGTATGATACTTCAAGCTTGGCATACTTATTTTTGGACAGTTTCTCCCATCCTGGTTCTCTGCCTATCTGTCACAGCGCTCCTTCAGTGTTACCTACAACTCTGTCTCCTCCTCTCCATTGCCCCTTTCTGTGGGGATCCCTCAAGGATCTGTTCTTGGACCACTTCTCTTCTCTATCTACACCTCCTCCCTTGGTCACTTGATAACCGCCCACGGCTTTCAATACCACCTATACGCCGATGACACCCAAATCTATCTGTCTACTCCTCACCTCACTCCTTCAGTCTCCTCTCGCATTACTAACTTACTAACTGACATCTCAGCATGGATGTCGCACCACTTCCTTAAACGAAATCTCTCTAAAACTGAGTTACTAATATTCCCCCCTGCCCGTGCCCCCTTCCATGACTTCTCCATCAAAATCAACAATGCAACCATCAGTCCCCCCCCTCAGGCCAGGGTACTCGGGGTAATCCTAGACTCTGACTTGTCATTTCAGCCTCAAGTCCAATCGTTGTCAAAAATTTTGTAGAATTCACCTTCCTAACATCTCTGACATACGCCCCTTTCTAACAAATGAAACCACCAAACTCCTTATTCACTCCCTTGTTATCTCTCGCCTTGACTATTGCAACTCCCTTCTTATTGGCCTGCCTCTCTATAGGCTATCCCCTTTTCAGTCTATTATGAATGCTGCTGCCAGACTTATCCACCTTACCAACCGCTCAGTATCTGCCAAACCTCTCCACCAATCCCTATACTGGCTTCCTATCACCCAGCAAATTAAATTCAAAATACTAACCACAACCTACAAAGTCATCCACAACTCTGCCACAAGCTACATCACCAATCTTGTCTTTAAACATATCCCAAACCGTCCTCTCCGCTCTTCTCAAGACCTCCTACTGTGAAGCTCTCTTGTCTCTTCCTCCCATGCTCGTCTCCAGGATTTCTCCAGAGCCTCTCCCATCCTCTGGAACTCAATACCTCAACCTGTCCAGCTATCCTCTACTCTTGCTACCTTCAGGCGATCCCTGAAAACTCACCTCTTCAGGGAAGCCCATCACGTCTCCAACTAATCTTTTACCACTTCCATCAGCTCATTCCCCACAGTTGCAACCTTTTGTACCACCTGCCCCACCCTATTAGATTGTAAGCTCTTCTGAGCAGGGCCCTCTAAATCCTCTTGTATTTTATTGTATTGTAACTGTATTGTCTCCCTTTTATATTGTAAAGTGCTGCGTAAACTGTTGGCGCTATATAAATCCTGTATAATAATAATAATAATAATTCTTCTTTGCAGGTCCTCACTTAGGGGTGTACTCACTTTTGTTGCCAGTGGTTTAGACATTAACGGCTGTGTGTTGAGTTATTTTGAGGGGACAGCAAATTTAGTTCAATCTTATTCTATTGAAAAAGTATTACACAAGTACACAAGTACAAATTTCATTAACACATAGATAGAAATATACATTTCAATATCGGTACCATATCGTCACATTGTATAGAGGATTTGTTAGCTTCATTTAGTATACAAGCCTGTGTAGCCATATCATCTATCATGCCATTATGAGGGTCAGTGAGCACCACTATCCACTCAGCGAGCGGTGCCCACACATTACAAATATGCTAGGGCTTTTGTTATTGTGCTAAACGCAATTTCTCATAGGGGGAACTCTATGTGGGTCACAGAGTTCCCGTCTGGGACAGCAAATTTACACTGTTCTACAAGCTGTACACTCACTACTTTACATGGTAGCAAAGTGTCATGAAAAGATAGAAGACAATATTTACAAAAATGTGAGGGGTGTACTCACTTTTGTGAGATACTATTTATACACAGTTTTCCTTTAATACAGGCTAGTGAGCCAACAAGGTTTAACAGAAACTTTCTGTTACAATGGAAGGGAAGGCTCTGTCACAAGTCAGTTGTGCTTGTGCTAACAGTATTTTGCCCCACCGATAAGATGACAAAAGGCTTTTTGTACTGACATCACTGCTGGGAAGCAAAGGACTGTTTACAGCCTATAGTCAAGTGTTTGCCAACCGTTAGCCAATCTGCCTAGAAAGAAAGGACAAATGAAATACTCTGCGACTACACAAATGCCCTTTTCACTTATGCTAGGCATAAATGGGATGCGGTTTCCAGCTGATGCAGCTCTATTTATTGCCAGAGACTGTTGCATGATACAAGCTGGTTTGGTACAGTTGTGCCAAATTTTATTATGAACACGGCGGCAATTATAATAACTTCAAAATGGGTATTAAGTCAGTGCATTTAAAGAGTGAGTCTGGGCAACCAAGGAGCTTTCTGATGTCCTCACCTTGGTCACACATGTAGGTGTGTGTGTAGGGCCCAGTAACATATCTGTTTCCTTCTTAGTTTCATCTCTAATACACGTAGGCTTCTGCTTGTGACAGAAACTGAAATGTGTATTCAAATTGTAACACAGACCGAAATAGGATTTTCCAGCAGTATAACTATATAACTTAGGATATATTACCATGTACATTAAAATAGGTAGACATGCGAATGTGGAGGTGCCCCACAAACGTTTACTAGGATTCATGTCTCAGCTACTGCGGATCTGGCGCAAATTATCACGTCCACATGGGTCTTCTTCAGAAAGATCGCTCCTGACCTCATTTATCTGCAACCCCAAGGTGCCGGATAGCCTCACTCACCAAATGTCATATCCATGGACATCCCGGAATTTATTTCACTATGGAAACCTAGTGGACCCTAGATCACGCAAGTTATTGCCCTTCTCCGAACTTCAGACCAAATTTGATCCGTCTCGCCAGGTGTTTTTTGGTTATCTGCAAATACGCCACTACGCCCTGACCATAGCACCTGACCTGCAATTTTACCCCCCAACTCCTTTTGAGACTCGAGTCCTAGCAGGCTCTGCCCAAGAGGGCCTAATCTGCGACATTTACAAAATACTAAATGCCTACCTCTTAGAATCGAAAGGTAAACACTCAAATATGACTAGGTGTGAGAAAGTCCTCAATTAGGAAATCCCTATAGAACAATGGCAGGTGATATGGTCTCAGGCAGCAAAGAGCTCACTCTGCACACTATATAAAGAAAATGCAAATAAAATCCTCCTTTTTCGGTACATGACTCCAGATGTGCTCCACATTATATATCCCGCTAGTTTCGATGGCGATGCCAGAGAGATAAGGGCACCCTCCTCCACATTTATTGGAGTTGTACATTAATTACCCCCTACTGGAATATGGTCCAGCAATTGTTGACCCGTCTTCTAGAAACGCCGGTCCCCATGACCCCCAAATTTTTCCTACTAGGCTTATCGCCACGAAGGATCCCCACACGCTACAAAAAAATAGCACGCCACATCCTCACAGCTGCACGCTGTCTTATAGCCCTAAACAGGAAAAACCGACACCCCCCCCCCCCCCCCCCAACTCCTGAGGCCTTATACCCTAGAATTAAAGATGTGGAGCTGATGGAGAAGATGACTGCCAGGATGCAGGACAGGCTGGATGCCCAAAGTCTGGGGGCTGTGGCACCTTCGGGAGGACCCACCATGACCAGGTAAATGAGCTGCTACGATGACCCCTTCCGTCTACTTCTGTCCCTCTCCTTTTCCTCTACCATGAGTATTCTTGTGACACTCACTATCCTATATAGTTTGCTATAGGTTATTACATGACACCATGATGCATGATCAACTTCAGATATGTGACTACTACTGTTTTAGAACATATTAAAATAATTCTTGAGTAAATACCTGAAAGAATTGATGCATAATGTGATCTGTATTTTCTGAAATTTGCATATTCTTGTATTGTAAATGCAAATAATAATAAAATGTTATTTGGAAAAAAATTGCATATTATAATGGTCATTGGGTCCAAAATAGTTCCGATTTTAGTGTTTGGGGAGAAGTGCCGTGAGTGCATGCGCAGTTAAATGCAGAAGCCATCAGCCTTCACCCAAGTACAAATGCATACAGTCATTTAATATTGGTGGCTGTAAGTAGCACATGGCACATTCACACATCTCACACAGGAGTTGGTAGGTATTCCCTGTGCCTAAGGCCTTAAAATATATTAATGATTACACAGCTGGGTCAAACTATATCTTTTATATTTGCCCAAAATTCTAATTTAAAACTGAACTCTGCAAAAGCATTAAGACCATTACGTCATGATGATATTCTTGCTTTTCTCAATCTTATACTGTTATTCTTTTTCTATCAGCAAATCACTTAAAATATTACTAAACCCAGGACTCTGTATTCACTATGTCTGATCTCCAAAAGAACATGGAAATGCAATTATTTTAATAAATATAAACTGCTAAATACTTTTTTTCAGCAGCAGTTAGAGCAGTCTTGTGACTTCTATCAGTGTCTGGTTAAAGCTTGTAGGAGGAGTTTTAATTTTTCTCTAACTGTTCTATCAGGCTGCAGGACCCCTGACCCTCTGTCTGGACAGTGCTGATTGGCCCTGTGTTAATAAAATACACCCTCCCAAGAAAAAAAAAAACTCTAGCAATACACACCAAACTGAGCATGTGCAGATTACCCCCAAGGCTCTGTTCTATTAGCAGATAGTTTTTCTTTTGTGGTATTTGATCACCTCTGCGGTTTTTTTTTTTTGCGCTATAAACAAAAATAGAGCAACAATTTTGAAAAAAATAAATGTTTTACTTTTTGCTATAATAAATATCCAATAAAAAATAAAAAATAAATGTTATCTCAGTTTAGTCCGATACGTATTCTTCTACATATTTTTGGTAAAAATAAAAATCGCAATAAGCTTATAGTGATTGGTTTGCGCAAACGTTATAGCGTCTACAAAATAGGGGATTGAATTATGACATTTTTTTTTATTATTATTATTTTTTTTTACTAGTAATGGCGGCGATCTGCAATTTTTGGCAGGACTGCGATATTGCGGCGGACAATCGGACATATTTGACACATTTTTAGGACCATTCACATTTATACAGCGAACAATGATATGAATATGCACTGATTACTGTATAAATGTGACTGACAGGGAAGGGGTTAACACTAGGGGGCGAGAAAGGGGTTAATATATTCCCTAATTAGTGATTCTTACTGTGGGGGGAGGGGGGTGACTGGGGGAGGTGACCGATGGTTGTCCCTATGTACAAGGGACACACCATCAGTCTCCTCTCCCTGACAGGACGTGGAGCTCTATGTTTACACACAAAGCTCCACGTCCCTGTCTCTGTGACCGCCGATCGCGGGTGCCTGACGGACATCGCAGCCGCCAGGCACGCGCATCGGCACCTGACTGACGCGGCGGGCGTGCGCGCGCGCCCCCCAGTGGCCTGGAGGCCTCACGGCAATTAAGAGCCACATTGCGGCCGTAAAAACCCACCATGCAGGCGGGAAGAGGTTAAACTGCTGCCTCAATGTTCCTCTTCAAAAAGCTGTAGCAAGGAATAAAGACTGGTCCCTTTTGCTGTTTTACCAAGACCACCAGTCATGTTACGGCCCCTTTGTAGTCCTGGGAGCCACGCCTACTTTCATGGTATGTGATGAAGGGGATGCACAGCACTCAACTCTCCAATGCTTTACTGAGTGATGCAGTAACATCAGTTGGAATAAACATTGTTTTCTGGACACAGAACTGAGTTAGTAAAACATTTTTTGGATTACATTGAAATTTTTTGTACATAGAGAGTGGAAGAAAGGATTGCACTCCGAAGTAAAGCTTTAGAAGTATATTTTTTATGTTTAGACTGTGCCTTTAAACTGCCAGCTGTACTTTTTCTTAAATAACAAAATGACATTCAGAAAGAAAACATTCTCACTAGCCATGTAGGTTTCAGCCACACAACACAGCAACAGTTCACGCCCATCTCGGGCCTACCAAGAAAACGGCATGTTACCACATTTCCACATGGAATTGTAAACACGACACCTCTTTAGCAGAACATGCTCCAGTACAAGTTGTGTGGGAAACGCAGAAAGCGGTCTCATAGCACCCACCACAGATTGTTTTTTTCTTTGTCAAGCTTCCTTTACTCTGAAATATCTTCAGCTACAAATAGCTATATACAAAGGTATGTAAAAGTAATGGAGTGGTCAGGGGCATAGTATCAGAAACATAATAAAATATGAATTCATTTTAAAGTAATTATCATTGTATACAAATACCATGGTACGAATAAAAAGGTTTAGATTTGGTTAAACCTTAAATGGTTCCATTGACCCACCTCTTAGGAAACCAAGAAGTGGCGGCTGGTGGTATATTATTTTGGGGGGGGGGGGGCAAACAATCCATCTGATTGGTTGATGTGGATTACTGTAGTTGGCTCACTGTTTTCTGCCATATTGAATGAGTCAAGTAGTTGAATATATAACACATTTTCAGTTATTTCTACTCATACTTGATAGAAAACACCCATACATTCCTTCTTTAAACCTACATTTTGCTACCATCGCAGGTACAACCATGTCTGTATCTTGTGACATTTCCTTTTTATTTTGGTCCAGCTTAGAGATCCCTGAATTTCCTATACATAGAAGAAAGCCATTATTCAAAAAAAAACATAAGAACTCCCGTTTGCAGTTTACGAGAAGCCATGTGAGGGATACAGCAAACATGTGGAAGAAGGTGCTCTGGTCGGATGAGACCAAAATTTTACTTTTTGGCTATGTATGACGGAAAACTAACACTGCACATCACCCTGAATACACCATCCCCACCGTGAAACATGGTGATGGCAGCATCGTGTTGTCGGGATGTTTTTCTTCAGCAGGGACAGAAAAGCTGTTCAGAGTTGATGGGAAGATGAATGGACCTAAATAGTCTGCAAAAGAGGAGACTGGCGCGGAGGTTAACCTTCCAGAAGGACAACGACCCTAAATGACCCCTTTACAATTATGCACAATAGAGAGGAGGTTGGCAGTGTGTGTATAAACCTGATTCGTCTAATCCCATATAGTATACAAGCGAAAAACCTAGTGCTCAAGGCACAGTGTGACCCCTCAGGATTTTGGAAGGTGGACCAGGTATGAGTTAAAATTGAAGTTTATTAAGTTTACACAATAAAAATTGTATATCTTGAGGGATCACACTGTGCCTTGAGCACCAGATTTTTCCCTTCACAATGATGTGTTATTTTGTGTTGGTCTATCACATAAAATCCCAATAAACGACAGTTAGGTTTTTGGTTGTAACATGACATGTGAAAAATGTCAATGGGTATGAATACTTTTTCAAGGCACTGTATATTCATAAATGAATGGGATTGGACGGGAGGACGTACACCTGGAGTGACGTATACAGGCGCTTGAAACGCCGCTCGTTTTGAAAAGTTCTTTGCTGTATTTTTTTAGATCGCATGTAAGCGCAGTTTTTTCCTTTTATTAAATATTTTCCTGTGCTTACTACTTCACGATTGGAGTCCCCTCCTTTGTTTTTGTGTTTCCCCTGCTTTCCTCTTGGGCACACTTACTGTCTGGACGGATTGAGGACCCAGTCATGGATATCTAAGGAGGATTGGTGGAGCCTGTATACGGAGGATTGGTAGTGACACCTACAGTGGATGCACTTGATTATCTGCGCGGAGGTAAGAGTCCCGGGAGCCCAGGGAGGGAGTATTACACCCGTCTGGCAACACTTCTATTGGACTGCTCTGAGATCACATCAGCTACATTTCTCTGGCAGCATATGTTTATTTGAATATTAATTAGCATTGGATTACCACATTTTATTTATTAATTTTTCATCCTATTTATGGACACTTTATCACGGGTATTGACTGTATTTCAGTGACCCTTATTTTGAATTTTGATGTTTGGACATTTTTATTTTTTACACTTGATTTCATTGAGCTTTTGTTTGCTCTCTTCTACGTCATCACAGATTAGTATTTACATTTATGTATATATTTTTCACCATGTCTGCGTGTTAGGATGCGCGGAACCCCACTTTATCTCACTGTATATTCACAAGTTCTCAATGAGATTAAGGTCTGGGCAGTTTTCCAGGCTATGGACCCAAAATGTCCATGTTTTTTCCCAAGCCACATAGTTATCACTTTTGCCTTATAGCAAGGTGCTTAATCATGCTGGAAAAGGCATTGTTCATCACCAACTGTTCTTGGATGGTTGGGAGAAGTTGCTCTCGGAGGATGTTTTTGTACCATTCTTTATTCATGGCTGTTTTCCTGTGAGTGAGCCCACTCCCTATTGAGAAGCATCCCCACACATGAATGGTCTCAGGATGCTTTACTGTTGGCATGATACAGGACTGATGATAGCACTCACCTTTTCTTCTCCAGACAAGGTGTTTTCCAATCATTGGTGTCGTCAAATCCACAGTCATTTTCAATTGCAGTGATGAGAAAAAAGGAGCACAATGGAAATTTTATCTTGAATAAATTAGTTTCATACAGTGAATGTAGTATTTGTTCAGCAAAGTCCATTCTAAACTAAAAAAACAACTAAATTCTGAAGTACTTTCAAATGGCATTCGTTAAGTCTTTGAATGGACTGATCAAAATTTTCATACAAATGTTCATACAAAGATTAATTGGAAAATATGCTAGTGCATAGTCCGCTTAAATCAGCTAGTTATGTCTGTAGGCAATATCTGACCGTGGCAGTACCTATCTCCCCAGCTTCCTTCTAACCTGTCAGATTGTTATACTCTCTGGAGATGATCCTTAGCTGGTGGTGTATGCAGGTGCCCCACCAAAGTTATAATGAATCCGGATCTGCCAAAATTAGCCAGACTGATAGACATTCATTGTCTAATGCCGCGTACACACCATCACTTTATGTGATGAAAAAAAACTACACTTTCTGTGAAGTAAAAAACGACGTTTTTGAAACTTCAATTTTCAAAGACGAAGTTGCCTACACACCATCGTTTTCTCACAATGATCTTGCAAAGTGAGGTTACGTTCCACCACGTTTTACCATTGAAGCTCGCTTCATAAGTAGCTTCTGGGCATGCGTGGATGAAAAAACGTCTTAGAAAACTACGTTTTTTGCTACACACGGTCAATTTCTGTAAAGTAAAAAGTGCACTTTTGAAAAACGACACATAAAATTGAAGCATGCTTCAATTTTTTTTGGTCGTTTTTTACAAGACATAAAACGACGTTTTCCCCCACACACAGTCAATTAAAGTGACGTTTTTAAAAACGTCATTTTTTTTCATCACATAAAGTGATGGTGTGTACGCGGCATAAGAATAGGTGTGTGCGCAAATAATGTCAGGTAGACCCTCATTTTCCACAGTTGTTGGTAAATTTTGTTTATCTGACAGTTCAAGTCTGTAACTAACTTTGACTGTGTGTGACCAACATCAACCTTACCGCACCTCTTTCTTCCCGAAAGAAATGGTATATACAATTGCTTTACCAGTCATATTGTAACTGAATGCTATTAAACTAGGGCTGTGCAAATTAACTTTTAATTAATCGATTAATCTTTAATTTTTTTGATCGATTAAAATTATTTTGATTGGTACTCACCTCTCCGCCGACTTCTGGGCCTTCAGGGATTTCCGTCGAGATCCAGTGACGTCACGGACACCGGCGGGTCTTGCCGCGTCCATCTGAAGGGCTCCTTTGCTGTGCCTTCATATCTGCATGCCGGCGGGACCTTACTATCAGCCACACGCAAGGGCTGTTACACTTCCCTCTATCACCCTGGGATTCTACAGCCATCCACTGGGAGTTGTGATAGTTCCCTTCATGGGACATCTACATGCTGACAGACTGATGTTAACCCCTCTGGATTCAGCAGTGGTATCGTTGTACACATTTTTATACCAGTATCATACTTAGCTAAATGTGTTTATGACTGCTTTTGTTACCGTTTGGTATTACTCGCACCATGTTGATGTAGCTACATGGATTTTATCTCCAGTGCAATATTTATTTGGTTACCTACTTGAAGACTATAAAAGTTTTAATGCTATTCCCATCAAGCGCTGCCTTTGTGTGTTTTTTGTATCCTGCTATCCATTTTTCCAGTTGTTGGAAGCTGCACTGGGAATCAGCCTGAAAAGAGATCAGCTAAAATTATTTGGATCTGTATGTGCGTTATAATTAATCGAAATTAGTCGATTAATCGATAAAAAAAAAACGATTAATCGAACAGGAAAATTTTGATCAGTAACAGCCCTATATTAAACATGACATTTCCTTTTCAATCTACATTATAATTTTCTTACAGAGTACAGGAGAACGTTATGGAACATAGGTGTTAAACATAGTAAATAGCAGCATGAATATTTATACAGCCCTGGCCAGGGAGCGTGTTTCTGACGGCTGCTGGTGGTCTGTATAAATAATTTGAGACACAGGGCTGCTGGGTCTTGGCCGGCAGAGGGAAAGTCCAGGATGGAGGGGTTGGTGCCCTCCAGGGAATCGCTGCCATGTGTTTGCTGTTCGCGAGGCCTCAGGTGGGCGACCTGAGGGCCTGGATACTGAAGCTATAGAGAGCTGACTGAGGGGCTGCCCTCAGAAGATCTACTCTGGTATCACAGGAGAAAGGCATCACATGGATGATGGAACGAGGCAACCAACTTTCCTTGGACGTTTGTGCGTACAGACTGATGCAAGAGATCTTAGAGACTTTTGGGCTGCTGCGTCCCATCTTGTGCTAGAGAATCAGCTGTTAAGGGGACCTGGTGTCCCGAAGAGCTCAGTCTATCTAGTTCTTTGTGAATGGAATCTGCTCTTGTTGCTTTAAAGAAAGAAGCTTGTGTGTTTTTAACTGCCTCTACTACAAGCCAGTTCCACAGTTTGCTATTGCAAGGACTTTTGCTTCAGCTTTACAGAAAGAAGTTCACCGTCCTCAACCTGTACATAGTTCTCTTTTTGGAGAATCCCACTCAATTCCCTCAACCCTATCCCAATTACTCCAAAAATAAGAACAAAAAAAAAGTGCCTGGCTCTGTGGGGCAATCTACAGGGAAAGAACCTGGGCAATTTCCAGTGGCTCTTTCTGGGGTAGCGCTACAAATGTTAAACCATACTACAAATTGAGTTTATTGCTAAAATGGGCTTTGATCATGTGTCACTCTCGAAGCTGAACTTCAAGTTGTCCTAAATTAATGTACTCACATGCTTGGTCCTACACCTCCAACTTTCTCTCTGACGTTATCGGGAGCCAGTTGACTTTTCAGGGTTATTGCAGCCAGCCCCTGGATGTCATGCGGCAAGTCCACCCTCCACCAGTTGGAAGCTGCTGACTCCTGGGATATCTGATGTGGATATCCCAAGGTGCATCAGGAGCAGAGTATTTAACCATCTTACCTAGACAGGTATGGTAGCAGAGGAGGGATGAAGTGTGAAGAAAAAAAGTAAATTAAAAAAATATATTGGCTTTTATAGTTTGCGGTATGGGGACGATTGCATTAGTACTGTTCTTTTTTGTGTGAAGATCTGCTTTTAGGAATACAATGTTGTCCTCCCAGACATATCCTACTGATTGGACAATAGAGGAGCAGTATCATACTGATACGTCATCATTTCTGCCCCCTCCACCTGTCAGAACATGTGCATTCAGCAGAGCCTGATTGGCTTCTAGATGTGCCCTACCTTCTCCCAGTGCTGGTGTGCAGGAGATGACAGGAAGCTGATATAAAGCCAGATTGAGGTACGTTGGTTATATGTGTAAATACATGTTTACTTTTAGATGAATATACTCATTAAATGGTGTTTTTATATCTGCTTGGAGTGCCACTTTAATTATGAAGGGGGCTTGGTTACCTACCAATTGGTCTAGTCTGTGTCGACAACGCTGCCAAGCATGCCGCAAGCACTGTACCTCAAAGCTTGGCAAGAATATAGAAAAAAAAAACAATTCAATCAGATAACGGCAGCGAATGAAATAAGGTAACGGACAAGGGTGAGGGATAATAGATGTGCAGGCAAGCCATGGACAGATGCACAGAGGAGGCAAATGGTGGAGGAGAAAATGAATAACAAAAGAGAGGCAGAGAAAAAAAGTTGCAGGCAGAGACAGCACAAGAGGGAGTTTGAAGGAAAAATCTGTTCCCCAGGATCTGTGCTTTTACTGTCAGGCTGCTCTGATTAACGGGCTGCCTTCCAGCTCCCAGCCGGCTGCCTGACTGTCTTCTCCCCCCACCCCCCTCTTTTCCTCCCCATCCTTGTCCCTGCTGCCTTCCTGGCGTAGGCGGGGCCTGTTGAAAGGTTACATTTGCACAATGTGCCTCTGGATAAAGCATGCCAGGGGGAGGGAGATGGAGAGGGGAAGGGAGGGGGCAAACAGAGCACGCACAGAAAAAGCCAAACCATTCTGCAGTGTCTGTGTAATGGAAAAAACCCTCTGGGGACGTGCAGAAAAATATCAAGTTACACTCACTCAGTACAATGAAGGGGAAAGGAAAAAAAAAAAAAAATCCTTCTCCGCTTGCAATGTGGAAAGAAAGCTCTTTCAAAGGGAGCTGAGCCTGATCAGAGAGGATTGTTCGGTCTCCGGCGCTTCTTATACCTAGGGTGTGAAAAAGAGGGCAGCTTTGCTCATTAATACCACTCTGCCTCATTAACTGTCTAGATGCTGCACCGAGCAGGCTGTATGCAAACTCGTCCTTAGCTATGTGTTACTGACAACATCGGGAAAGGACACAGTCAGCTAGACGATATATAGTATACACCGTATACTACTCTGGGCTTTGGCTATGTGTTACTGACAACATCGACAAAGGACACAGTCAGCTAGACGATATATTAGTATACACTGTATACTACTCTGGGCCTTGGCTATGTGTTACTGACAACATCGGGAAAGGACACAGTCAGCTAGCCGATATATAGTATACACTGTATACTACTCTGGGCTTTGGCTATGTGTTACTGACAACATCGACAAAGGACACAGTCAGCTAGACGATATATAGTATACACTGTATACTACTCTGGGCCCTGGCTATGTGTTACTGACAATATCGGCAAAGGACACAGTCAGCTAGACCATATATAGTATACACCGTATACTACTCTGAGCCTTGGCTATGTGTTACTGACAACATCGGCAAAGAACACAGTCAGCTAGACGATATATAGTATACACTGTATACTACTCTGGGCCGTGGATATGTGTTACTGACAACATCGGCAAAGGACACAGTCAGCTAGATGATATATAGTATACACTGTATACTACTCTGGGCTTTGGCTATGTGTTACTGACAACATCGACAAAGGACACAGTCAGCTAGACAATATATAGTATACACTGTATACTACTGTGGGCCTTGGCTATGTGTTACTGACAATATCGGGGAAGGATACAGTCAGCTAAAAGCTAGACAATATATAGAAGGCACCATATACTAACTCCGGCCTTGACTATGTGTTACTAACAACATCATGGAAGGACACAGTCAGCTAGACAATATAGATGTAGAACCCTGATGTTTAGGCAGGGTGGCTATTACATTTATCTGCCAAGTGATAGTTGCCTTGGCCAATTGATAGGTGGTCAATTGATTTAACCCTAATTCTGGAATTGCTGCACTTCTCTCTTCTGTCACTAGATGGCCGGGTATCTGGTGGCATTAGATAAGACAAATCCATTTCAAGGACAGATTAGGGTGTCTCAGCCAATGGGCAGGGATTTTCTTGTATTCCTTGGCCTGCTGGGAGAGCCTATTTATTTGGATGGGGTCAGGTGATCGCGGGTTTGTGCCACCTGGATGGCTGTCTGGGTGTACGTGTGTCGTATTGCCCAAGGCTGCTAGACCAGAGACCTGAGGCCTATCCCAGGGACATCTGGCTGCTAGGCTGTCTGAGGGCCTATCCAGAAGCAAGAGAGCAGCGTAGGGTTGGGATTGCAGCTTGCCGTCCAACCAGAAGTAACGGTTCTGCCAGCCGGAGAACCTGCCGTGGTCGGAGGTAGAGGAGAAGCTGTGGTCACTAAGGGACCATCCACCTTATTACCAGGGACCACTGTGAGTAGCTGAAGCAAGTACCAGAGCAGTATTCTCACCAACCGGGGACGGTGAAGAATTGGGAAACTTCAGCAGATATCAAGCCAGGGACCCAGCCAGTGGAGGTGATGCTTGCAGAGCATTATTGTTTGCCAAACCAGGGACCAAGCAGGCCAGTGGGGTGATGCTTGAGGAGAATCGGTGAGTGCCAAGTTTGGGACGCAGCAGGGATGCGGGGGTGACGCTTGAGGAAGATACTCAGTAAGAAGATTGGAAGAGCTCAGGGGATACAGATGGCAGTGGATCAGCAAGTCTAAGTGATAGACTGGAGCTCAGTTGAGTGAAGATCTGCAATAGGAGATTGTAGAAGAAGTTCATTACAAACTTTGTTAGAAACTATTCCAAGATTGTTGCCATAGGAGACAGCAAAACTACTCATACAGATGTGGTGTCTAACTGGATGTCTTTTCCTGCATTGCGGTCTGACTATAGAAGTCTCAAAGTCTACCAATTAACATTGCATCTACTTAAGGGTGTCCTTGCCCCAACACTCTCTCCCACAGTTCTGTTCAAGAGACAATACATCTTTTTGCATTCAAGACGTGTCTGGCGCCTATTAATCCACCTTGCATCACACCCACCATGTCTTGTAATCCACTCTACACAGAAGGATGTCGGTTGTCCCTAACCCTGGAGGTAACCATTAGGCCTCAGAGGCCCCCGGGACCTCACTACATATAGTAGGCACCATATATTAGCCCCGGCCTTGGCTATGTGTTACTGACAACATCGGGGAAGGACACAGTCAGCTAGATGATATATTGTAGACACCATATACTAACTCAGGCCTTGGCTATGTATGACTGCCAACATCAAGGAAAGACACCGTCAGCAAGACGATATACAGATACTCCTGGTTTAACGACCATTTGGACTTATGACCAGCTCTGACCAGCTCTCCCCACTTAAACGACGCGCTATACATCATTGTATTGTACAGTACAGAATTTTTGTTTGTGTTCTGTACTTGCAAATTAAAACAACGTTATTGAGCTGGAGTTTTGTGTTTAGACCTTTTTTCACAATACAGTACAGTATTACTATTACTATTGATATTGGTCGTTGGAACGGAACCTGGTCGTTCAGTGAGGAGTACCTGTATAGCAGACAACATATACAATCTCGGGCCTTGGCTATGTGTAACTACCAACATCAGGGAAGGACACAGTCAGCTAAATAATATATAGTGGGCACCATACTAACTCTGGTCTTGTCTATATGTAGTTGCCAACATTGCAGCAGGACACCATCAGATGGATGATATATAGTAAGCCCTATGTACTAACCCAAGCCTTATTATATGTGACTGCCAACATCGGGACAGGACACCGTCAGAAGGACAATATATAGTAGGTTCTAGATACTAACCCAGGGCTTTGCTATGTGTGATTGCCAAATTTGGGGCAGAACACCATCAGATGGATAATTTATAGTAGGCACTCTATATTAACCAGGGCCTTGGCTATATGTGACTGTCAAATTAGGGGTCAGGACAACATCAGATTTACAATACATACTGTGTTTCCCTTGAAAATAGGACCAGGTGTTATATTAATTTTGGCTACAAAAAACATTTTGGCTACAAAAAACACAGTAGGGCTTATTTTCAGCATGTACAGTAATATTCTTAGAGTGATTGTGACCCAACAAAAATATATCATGATCTTTTAAAGCATGATCGACAGCACAGAGCCATGTAATTTACCCCTCTATGTTCTAAAAAAAACCTGGAATAAAACAATAATGTCCCCTATCTTCTCTCCCCCCTCCCCCTGTAAGGTCAAGAATCAGTATTTTAAAATCATAAATACCAAAAAAAACAAAAACATCTTGGTTAAAATCCTTATAAAATGATGTAATCCATTTTATGAAAATATTATACCAGTATAAGGTGCAGTGAATCTCCCTATGTAAAAATACCTTTTTTACAGCTCCCCTGGGCGCTCATGTGATCTGCCTGAGCTCTTTTTCTCCACTCCCAGATCCCCGCGGACATCAGCACGCTCAGAGCACTGAAGAGGGAGGGGCTCCAGACGTCAGCCGGGAGAAGAGGGAAGAGCCAAGATCCCCGCTGACTTTAGCCCGCTCCAAAAACTGAAGAGGGAGGGGTCCCAGACATCAGCTGGGAGAAGAAGGAAGAGCTGAGATCCCCACTGACTTCAGCCTGATCCGAGCACTGCAGAGGGAGGGGCCCCAGACATCAGCCGGAAGGAGAGGAAAAGAGGGAGGAGACGATATCCCCTCTGACTTCAGCCTGCTCCGAGCACTGAAGAGGGAGGGGCCCCAGACGTCAACCGGGAGGAGATGAGAATACCTCTGGCGGGTCAGCGGCAGTTGTAAATAAGGTATTTTACAGAATATAGTTACAATGGGGACACACTACACCTTATACCGATAAAATCTCTTTCCAAAAGATGGATTACACTTTTTTTCATGATCTTTACTAGGGCTTATTTTTGGGGTAGGGCCTTTATTGCAGCCCTCCCTGAAAATCAAGCTAGGTGATATTTTCGGGGTAGGGCTTATTTTTGGGGAAACACGGTAGTGGGTACTAAATACTAACCCAGGCCATTGCCAAACTAGGGGCAGTAGACTGCCAGAAGGATGATTAAGTAGCCATTGTATACAAACCAAGGTCTTGGCTATGTGTTACTACCAACATCAGGCAAGGACACAGATAGCTGCGTGATATATAGTAGACATTGTATACCAGCCCGAGCACTTGCTGCACAACTCCTTCTCCAGCCTCATTCTATATTGATTATATTGATAAAATCCTGTTCAACACCCTTGACACTCTCTGTCAAAGCTTACTCCTTTTCTGCGCAGTGATGCGCTATTCATAAAACACAATGCGGACTGCGTTCCAGCAGTTCATAACAACAAGTCGTCAATTATAAATTATAAAGCAGGCAGCTTGTGGTAAACATTGAGTTTTGCTCATATTGCTGCACTTGCAAAAGTGGAGGAAGCATTGACAGAGGGTGGCACACAGACAACCCATTGTTAAACATGCTTCAAAAGTGGTAAGGGAGTTTTTACAAAGCAGAATTGCCAGCTTCAGCAGTAATGGTTGCAAGAAAAGTCAGAAAGATTAGATTTTTTGCATGGGGCAGAGGGGTAAAACCAGACTAATATTTAATATTTAGAAGACACTACATAACCTAAGGGCTGTCTTAGCTATATGTGTATAAGTAATTTACACTTTTCTAGGTTATAGTCCTTTTTGAAAAAGCGCTGCTAATTGTTTTGTCAGCAGCACTTTGGAAGTGTGAAAATGTGAGTGGATTAATGGAAAACTTTGAAAAAATGTTTTAGGTTGCATAAAATATACATGGCACAATTCACCGTCATTTTATAATCCGATTGTTCTTTGACTTTGGCTCTGTTCACATATATGTGAATCGGATGCGTTTTGAACTGCATCTCATAACTTGCCCCAGACCGGCTTTCAATGGGGCCGGTTCACATAAATGCGGGCTGGTTGCGATGCAAAATAAAAATGGGTCCTGTGTGTTTTTCACTCCGGTTCAGTGTCAAATTTGCACCTGAACCGCTGAATGAAAACCGCACCGAAACCGGACATATATGTGAACCCAGCCTTAATGTAACTAATGAGAGAAAGTGCTGACTTCTTTCTGAAAATGCTAGTTGCCTGGCTGTTACACTTATCCATTGGCTGCAGGGCACCTTCACAAAGTGTTCTGTGCTACAGTACATGTGTGCTGATGGCTGATACACACCCCAGCCACTCCTACTAGGGGGGGTCTATTTTTTTCGTTTTCTGTGCCCCTTTCTGATGATCATGTGCTGGTCGGAGTGGAGGGACATTTTCTGCAGTTTCGGGTGCATGCTCATTCCCGGTCAGCTGACTACCTGCTTATTTCCTTGCCTTCCCTGGCAGAGTGATCTTCCTCCACTCCCCACCCAGTAGTAGCCGGGGCCCGGAGAGTAAGACTTGACAGGCTGTGAGGCGGGCGGCGACGACGGGCAAAGAGTCGCTGATTACTAGTAAAAAAAAAAAATATGTCCCCGGATTTAATTTTAAAAATCTGGTCACCTTATGTTGGAGTTCAGTTCTAAAAGATCGCACTGCAGCACATGCTGTATCCTACATTGCAGTAATGGATGCTGCAGTAGTGAGCAGTAGAATGAACATTACTGCATGTTACTGCAATGCATAGGTGTAAATTCAGCTTTAATGTTTTATGACTCACTGACTTGGACAAAACTTACATATAACATGCTCTGCTTTCAGCTTTGCAGTGCAACACAATGGTTTTATTTTACTGTTCCTCCTCACAATATAACTATAAATTGGCTAATACATTATGCAGTTTTCTTTACCTCAACTAGGTGGGGAGCACAGGGAGCCTTCCCCACCAGCAAAATGCAATGAACACTGCTTACGCCTAAAGCCGCCAGTAGTTATCGGGCAAAAAAAAAACAGTCAGGCTGGTTGTACTGAAGCTGAATGGTATATTGACTTCAGTACAACCAGCCTGTACATAGATGGATCGAAATGTGGCTGGGGCTTGCCAATCCAGAGGAATTTCGATCCATCTATGGCCGACTTAATTGAGAACAAAGCACTCCCTGTGTAGTTGATCTACATCTTAATAGTTGTTAAGCAGGGAAACAGAATGCTGGTGAAGGTTAATTCATCTGTCTCTATTGGCTAATCTACGCTAAATACAATAACAAATATATGAAGAGCAATGTAATGTAAAAATGCGAAAAATTACTTTCAAATAAATACTGCAATAAAAGTTGAATATACTGTATATACATACTAAAAGTTCATTATTATTTTCCAGCCCAGAAAGCCCAAAGATTTACCCTGACTTCATATCCAGGTGACAGGGTGTTGTTACAGGTAGTAATAGAATGTCAGATCTCTTAAAGTGGTTGTAAACCCTTAAGCCCTGTACACACGATCCGTTTGTCCGATGAAAACAGACCGATGGACTGTTTTCATCGGTCAAACCATCGGTTTGTTTTCCATCGGTGAAAAAAAATAGAACATGTTTTTATTTTTTCCTATGGATAAAAAAACGATAGAAAAAATTATCTTCTGTGTGGAAGTCCATCGATCAAAAATCCATGCATGCTCAGAATCAAGTCGACGCATGCTCGGAAGCATTGAACTTCATTTTACTCAGCACGTCGTAGTGTTTTACGTCACGGTGTTTGGACACGATTGGATTTTTGACTGATGGTGTGTAGGCAAGATAAAAGTCAACTTCATCGGATATACAATGAAAACATCCATCAGATTAGATTCCATCAGATATCCGATCGTGTGTACAGGGCTTTACAGACCACTTAGACCTACGGGTAAGCCTAGATTAAGGCTTACCTGTAGGTGCAAGAAATATCTCCTAAACCTACATGGTTTAGGAGATATTTCCAAAAGACATGCACCGATGCGTAGAAAACGGCGCGCAGGCGTACTGAGCGTGCTGTTACCAACGGCGATCATGCCGTTAGTGGCGGCACCCCCGCGCATGCACGTGAGTGACATCATCAGGGCTCCGGCCAGGCACAGCGCCGGAACCGCGATACGAGGAAGATACTTGGGGAAAGATGGCGGTGCTGGAGGAGAGGAACGAGCACCGCTGCGGGGGCTTCGATCTCAGGTAATTAATACATAATGAGCTAGTATGCTACGCATACTAGTTCATTATGCCTTTTTCTTGCAGGGTTTTTTTTATTATTTATTTTTAAGAGGGTTTACTTCCTCTTTAAATGGGTATTTATTTTTTATATTGTGTGAAAGAAATAGGACATTTGTTTGCACTGTTTTGGCCTAATGACCCTCTACCCATTTCTTCTGATGTCATTGGGACAGCAAGTGAGGGTGTAGGGGAGTGCAGCGCATACGGTTATTCCCCAATGTAATTGCCAAATATTCCACTAGATGTCCCTATTGGGAGCTATCTAGCAGTAAAATAGGGCACCACTTGGGCAATGACTAGTAGAAATTGCACCCTGCCAGTCAGTAGATTCTGTGGGACTAGGGTACACAACAATCAGCCATAACATTATGACCACCTTACTAATATTGAGAAGGTCACACTTTTGCCACCATAACAGCCCCGACCCTTCAAGGCATGGACTTCACCTGACCTCTATACTGTCTACTACTGCCTCCACGTGGGGTACCCTTTTTCTGTGCAGAGAGCTCTCATCAATGCCCAGGAGCAGGTGTTCATGTGAGAAAAAAAACATTCGTTCCCCGGCTTAAAGATGAGCCTCATGCCGCGTACACACGACCTTTTTTCGGGTTGTAAGGTCATTAAAAACGATCGTGTGTGGCCTCCAGAGCATTTTTCACAATGTAAAAAATGGTCATTAAAAATTTAGAACATGCTCTAATTTTTCACGACGCTTTTAACTTTGTCATTTTTAACGTCGTAAAAAATGGTCGTGTGTGGGCTTTAACGACGTGAATAAAACGCGCATGCTCAGAAGCAAGTTATGAGACAGGAGCGCTCGTTCTGGTAAAACTACCGTTCGTAATGGAGTAAGCACATTCATCACGCTGTAACAGACAGAAAAGCGCAAATCGTATTTTACTAACACAAAATCAGCAAAAGCAGCCCCAAGGGTGGCGTCATCCGAAAAGAACTTCCCCTTTATAGTGCCGTCATACTTGTTGTACGTCACCGCGCTTTGCTAGATAATTTTTTTTTTCACGATCGTGTGTAGGCAAGGCTGTTTTAACAATCGGGTTGAAAAAAACAATGTTTTTTCTAGACCATTAAAAACTTATTTTTTTACAACCCGAAAAACAGTCGTGTGTACGTGGCATTACACAGTGTGCAGTGGAAAAATGTAGAGTCTTTCTGCAAAAGTGCTGTCCGTGTCACTACACACTAGCTTAAAGTGATTATAAACCTTAATTGTTTTTTAAAATAAAGTAACAAACATGTCATATTTGCCTGTTCTGTGCAATGGCAGCCCTGATCCTCCTTTTCTGTCCCCTGCCAGCGCTTCAGGTCCCTCCTCTTTGGCAAGTGCCACTTTCCCTGGAGTTATCCATGCACGCTCGCTCCTGAGGTGCCCAGTCTGCATCTATTGACACAGACCGGGGCGACTTGGCCCACCCCCCGCTCCCTTGTCACAACATTTTATTGACAGCAGTGGGAGACGACAGCTGCTGCTACTATTAATCTGCCCAATGAAGAGGGAGACAGCAGGAAAAGCCCCTGTTCTCGTGCATGTCGCTGGATCGGATCAGGCTCAGGTAAGAATAAGGGGGTGAGGTGGGGGAACAGAACGTTTTTTACCCAAATGCATAGAAGGTAAAGAACCTTGAGGCTTTAGAACATCTTTAATGTTTCTTACATTTAGGAGATACACTGCAGAGCCCATGCCCTCTCTACCGGTACAGGGTACCTATGCCAGCTTACTCTCAGTGACAGAATGGGGTCTTGCTGTGCACCTAGCGTGGATATTATGCATGCACATAATTAACTCCTTCTGCTCTTATACCATGCGGCCAGGCACACTGGGTCTCTCCATAACTCTGGTTTCGGTCCCGTTATTTTAGGAAACGAGACAGAAAACTGACCCTCTCACTACCGGAGGACCCATCACCCAACCATGTACCATGCCTTACAACTGGCTGCAATGTACCTTGGACTAGTTTTTGGTTACCCCTGGAAACTGCATTACTCCTCCTGCTTGCCGAGTACATCTTCCGTAGAGGTTTGTTTCATACCCCACATGTGCTTTACGGACCCTTGTTCTTTCATAAGCCAGAAGCCTTAATGAACACCTTTAACCACTTGAGGACAACCCTACGTACATGTACTGCGGCAGGGCGGCCCTTAGGTGCATAATCACATACCTGTACCTCATCCCTGTCCTCGGCTCCGCAATCATTCACAGGAGAGCAGAACGACGGTCTGCCAATGTGAACAAAGCAGAAACACAGATCTCGGTTTTCCCCCTGATGTTAACCCCTTCTTTGCCAGTGTCATTTATACAGTGACAGTGCATTTTTTTAGCACTGGTCACTGGTCCCCAAAAGTGTCACTTAGTATCAGATTTGTCGCAATCCCGCTAAAAATAGCTGATCGCCACCGTTACTAGTAAAAACAATAAGAAATAAATAAAAAGTCCATAAAAATATCTCATCGTTTATAGACGCTATAACTTTTGTGCAAGCCAATCAATATATGCTTATTGGGATTTTTCTTACCAGAAATATGTAGCAGAATACATAATGGGCTAAATTGATGAAGAAATTCGATTTTGAATTTTTTTTATTGAATGTGGTTTATAGCAGAATGTAAAAAATAATGTTTTTTTTTTCAAAACTGTCGGACTTTTTTGTTTATAACGCAAAAAAAATAAAAACCTCAGAGGTGATCAAATACAACCAAAAGAAAGCTCTATTTGTGGGGGGAAAAATACATAAATTTGGTTTGGGTACAGCGTCGCACGACTGCACAATTGTCAATTAAAGCAACACAGTGCTGAATCTAAAAAATAGCCTGGTTAGGAAGGGGGTAAAACCTTCTGGAGCTGAAGTGGTTAAATGACTGCAGACCAGGCTTAGAACAGTTCATGCAAGTTTACTTGAACAATTCAAGGTACAGTTTAACATGAACAATTTCATTGGAATATTCCCTAACTTGAACAGGCAGTAGTCCATTAATAGTGTTTCTCAAGGCTTGGTGGTTTTCCAGACTCGAGATGCCTTTTGAAGGACTGCAGGGTGCAGCAGTCCTCGGTGAAATCACAACATCTTCTTGAGTGGGCCGAAGCTCCAGGAACCCAAACATCCTGGAAACAGATGCAGAGGTCTTAAAAAAGGATATTGGGAAACTGGAGAAAGTGCAGAGAAGGACAGCCAAACTGATAAGAGGCATGGAGGAGCTCAGCTATGAGGAAAGATTAGAGGAACTGCATTTATTCACTCTTGAGAAGAGGAGAATAAGGGGGGACATGATCCACATGTACAAATATATAAGGGGTCCATACAGTGAACTTGGTGTTGAGTTATTCACTTTACGGTCAACACTGAGGACAAGGGGGCACTCTTTATGTCTAGAGGAAAAGAGATTTTATCTCCAAATACGGAAAGGTTTTTTCACAGTAAGAGCTGTGAAAATGTGGAATAGACTCCCTGCAGAGGTGGTTCTGGCCAGCTCAGTAGATTGCTTTAAGAAAGGCCTGGATACTTTCCTAGATGTACAGAATATAACCGAGTACTAACATTTATAGGTAAAGTAAATCTGGGGAACATCCGATTGTCTCATGGGGGATCAGGAAGGAATTTTCCCCCTGCTGTAGCAAATTGGATCATGCTTTGCTGGGGTATTTTGCCTTCCTCTGGATCAACTGTGGGTATAGAATTCGGTATATGTGGTTGTATGATATTATTATTATTATTTTATTTTTTATGGTTGAACTTGATGGACTTTTTTTCAACCTGACTAACTATGTAACATTAACCCCATCCCCAGTCTGGGCCAGCAACTGCCTTAACTAACAGTCTGTAGACAACCTGTCTACATGCCAGGTTGTTTTCTTCCCAAAGTGCATCCTGGTGCCATCTCTTTCTCGAGGTAAGCAAAGCACACTCACCTGGCCATCCACATGATGTAAAAAAATTTGATTCATCAGACCAAACGGCCTTCTTCCATTGCTCTGTGGTCCAGTTCTGATACTCACGTGCCTATTGTAGGCTCTTTTGGCTGTGGACATGGGTAGACATGGACACCCTCATACCTCCCAACTTTTTGAGATGGGAATGAGGGACACCTATCAGCAAAAGTATGCAGACATAGGACACGCCCCCTTAAAGGAGAATTGTACAAAAAATAAAGGATTGGTTCAACCCACAAGTGCTTTTTTTATCATATGTTCACAGAACCCCAAAAAGACTGCATACTCTTTCGCACAGAAATCCTCTCTATGCAGCATATATCAAGAGACCGCCTATAAAATAGTGATGCGCTGGTACAGAACTGCTGGCTAAGATATTTCCTCTACAAACTGACCGAAGTTGGTGTTGCGGCTTACACCCAGGGACCCTAATACATATTTTTTGGGACTGCCCTGTGCTTCAAACTTTTCGGCAGCCGGCACTTAAGCTCATACAGAAACTCACGGACATCTCCCTTCAGGATAACCCAGCTGCAGTTCTCCTTAACTCCACTCCCCTATCAAGGAAACGTTACAATAAATCCCTCCTCAAGCATCTCCTTAATGCTGCTCCGGCCAGCATCCCACCTCTCTGGAAGCAACAGTCTGCGCCAATGGTGGCCCAATGGTTCGCAAGGGTGAAGGATATTGAGCAAATGGAAGATCTGACCTCTGCGCTGCGGGATAAGTCGGAGGAACATAAGTCCAGATGGATCCACTGGAACCTCTTTCCCTTCTCCGATTAATTCCCCCAATACATGGCAGGATCCACCGTTTAGGATCTCCATTGCCAGTTCAGCGTTACCGATCTGGGCTCCCTGGGGGTAATTAAGGGTTTTGTGTTTTTTTTCTCCCCCTCTCTCTGTCTTTACCCTGGTTCACACCTATGCATTTTTTTGTGCGTTTTCAGTTTTGCAGAAACACACTACAGTCCATTTAACATGGTTTCATATGGGTCACATTCACATCTGTGTATTTTATGGCACTTTTTTTCTGGTTTTTGGTTCCACAGACTTCAATGGATCAAAAACGTGTATTGAAAAACGCAAAATGCACCTGGAATATGCAAACTGCAACCTGAATAGGTGTGAACCAGGCCTAAGATCTGACCATGCCTCTTTAAATTGTGCCTAATTTGCCGTGTCCCTTTTTCTAAACTTGGAGGACATGTCATAGTAGTACAATATACATTACAATATTTAGATTTTTTTTAATGCAAGTCTATGGTTTCTGTTCTACTCTGTGCAAGCCTGTAACCCACTGGAATTACATTGCCCAATCACTGTCATAAATTCTTAAACTCCATCTAGAGGTATCCAGTCACTTACATATTTTCTCCAAGCCCATCCCATTTAAATACAGCCATAGGTAAACAAAAAGGGTATGCTAGGTGTTCAAAATCCTGCTTTCAAACACATGTTATGCCCTGTATACACGATCGGTTCGTCTGATGAAAACGGACTGATGGACCGTTTTCATTGGACGAACCGATCGTGTGTGGGCTCCATCAGTTTTTTTCCCATCAGTGAAAAAAAATAGAACCTGTTCTAAAATTTTCGTATGGTTAAATAAAACGATAGAAAAAAACGATCGTCTGTGGGGAAATCCATCAGTCAGAAATCCATGCATGCTCGGAAGCATTGAACTTCATTTTTTCTCTGCACGTCATTGTGTTTTACCTCACCGCGTTGGACACAATCGGATTTTTAACCGATGGTGTGTAGGCAAGACTGATGAAAGTCAGCTTCAATGGATAACTGATGAAAAAATCCATCATTTCGTTTTAATCAGGCGAGAACCGATCGTGTGTACAGTGCATTAGTCAAGAGTGATAGCTCTTTATCTGTGTCTGCATTTTGTTTTTGGATGTACAGGCAGAACTTCTAATGATCCATGCTGGATTTGGCCTACGATAATCCCAAAGGCCTGCTTCCTACGCTGGAATTTTTATACATGTTCAGTACAACACTACTGTTGTCTAGAACATTTTCAGCTGATCTAAATAAAACTGAACTATGTGTACACAGCTTCAACATGCTCCCATAACACCAGTTCTTCTCTCACTCCACCCTTTACTAACTGCTCATAAAAGAGTGGAAATCTTTAAAAATTGATGTTTTGACCCACACTCCCTAGTCCTCCTGAACTAATTACTAAACACCCCCCTTCTCCCAATGCAGTGGAGTACCCAACACTGCAATTATACTGGCACTGTGGGATAGATTGATTTCCTGTCTGACAGTGATAGCATAGTTCTGGACAGCGAGAAGAAGAGCGTCAGAGCACAGGGAGGGAGAGAATGTGATCAGATAAGTAACCACTGAACACCAATGCAAACATAGAATATTGTTCTTTGTCCCACTGACACCAACTTTATGGGTTTTTTTTTCACCCCCTGACATCAACAATATGTGCTTTATATTGCTTTCTCTGACACCAACTGTGGGGTTTATTTTATCACACTGATATCAACAAAAATAGGGTTTACTTCCTGTCTACTGATACTAACAATAGGTTATTCATTTTAACCCACTGACATTAACAATATAGGGGTAGATCCTCGTACAACGGCGCATTAATGCGCCGGGCGTAGCGTATCTAAGATACACTACGCCGCTGTAACTTACTTTGTTTTGCTTTGAATCCTCAACGAATTTGCGCCGTAAGTTACGGCGGCGTAGTTTATCTCTTGCGGCGTAAGGGCGCGGAATTCAAATGTATGTAATGGGTGCGTGTTTTATGTAAATACGTCGCGACCCGTCGTAAACAACATTTTGTTATTAACTGCGCATGCGCCGTCCCTGGGGGTATCCCAGTGCGCATGCTCAAAATTTAACCGGAACAAGCCAATGCTTAAGACAGTGACGTCATTCTACGCAAATTCCTATTCGCGAACCACTTACGCAAACGACGTAAAAAATTCAAAATTGTATGCGGGAACGACGGCCATACTTAACATTGAGTACGCCACCATTTAGCAGCTTTAACTATACGCTATAGAAAAAGCCGAACGCAAACGACAAAAAAAAATGCGCAGAGCCGTGGATCGCCGTAAATAGCTAATTTGCATACTCGACACGGATTTCGACGGGAACGCCACCTAGCGGCCGCCGAAAAATTGCAGCTTAGATCCGACGGAGTACTAAGACGTATGCCTGTCGGATCGAGCTCAGATGGCGTTGTATCTTGTTTTGTGGATACAAAACAAAGATACGACGCGGGAAATTTAAAATTACGCCGGCGTAATCCTTTTGTGGATCTGCCCCATAAAGTTTATTTTACTTCTGATGCCACTGACTCCAACAATACATGTTTATTTTGCTTCATTGACACCAACTATATGTGGCCTAATAGGTCCCACTGACACCAATGATGGGGCTTATTTTAACTTACACCAACACCTGTAACGGGAATTATTTTACTCCCACTGACAACAATAATGGGATTGTCTCACTGACAACAATGAATTTCTTTTATGCACACCAATGGTGGAACTTTATTTACTTACATGTCCGCAGGTCTACTCGCAGAAGTAGAAGAGAGAATAGCTCTGATGGCCCCAAAAGGTAGGAACCCAAAAATTCCACTGGTTAAAGGGGACTTTCAAGGCCCTGATGGTCCTGTTGCTAGCTGATTATTGATGCATACTCCCATTTTTATCCTTCCCCAACTGTATCTCCACTCCTAATACACAACAAAAACATATTGGTCTGCTGGTGCCTGCCGATACTTCATTTACCATAGCAGGTCAAAAAAAAATCTACATTTTTCAATCCTAAAAAAAGACACACGACAATTGCAGATGGCTTATTAACAGACATATCTTACATCCCCAGGATGTGTGATCACATTTTAAAACCCTTGCCAAAAATGGCATAAAGTTTCACTTGTCAATACATATACACTGTGTTTTTGGGTCCTATGTGGGAAAGCGCTATGTAGCGATAACCCTGAAACAGCTGCTTTTGAAGAAAAGATAAAACTTTGTGTCTTCAGCTAGCCACTCTCATGGTACACTATTACTCCTGGATAGCAGGGCCAAACAACACAACTGGCCAAGATTATCAAGTGAAGTAGGCAGGATCTTTCTCAGCAAGGTGAAAGGACAATAATGTCTGTATACATTGTCCCTAGAAATGGATGGCCTTATGCTTTATCCCTGTGGCACTACAAGTGTCAGCAAGATGACTCCCAGCAATGATGGCTGTATACAGTGTTCATTTAACTCCTTCTGTGGTGCAGTGTCCCTGTTTCCTGCAAATGGGCAAAAGCCCTCTGAACAAATCCTGCGGTCAAGGCCCAAACTCCTTCTGACAAAGGAGGGAATATTGTGATTCAAACCAATGATCAGTACAGGAGTATGTGTCTAAAGATTCTTTTCAATAAGGATTGGTACATTCCCATCCCAAAATCTACTATCATCAGATACGAAACCGAGTTTTATGCTCTGGTGGATGGAGCGTTCTCTCAGGGCGTAATTAATCAAGACACGTGGGAATTTATCCGTATTAAATACCCGAAAATTCCAACATTTTACTGTTTACCCAAGGTCCATAAGGACATTGTTAACCCACCAGGACGACCCATTGTATCTGGCAATGGCGCCCTAACTGAGAATCTCAGTATGTGGGTTGATTCCCACCTCAAACCCTTTGTACTGCACCTCCCATCCTATATTAAGGATACCATCCACCTCTTACAAAAAGTCCAGCATTTCAAAGTATCCCCAGGAGCACTACTGGTAGCGATCGATGTGGAGGCTCTTTATAGCTCAATCCCACATTCTTTGGGATTATCTGCTATAAAGAACACTCTCCTCCCAATTTTTCGGGGAGATCGTAGGCTCGGAGAATTTCTTATCATGGCACTGGAATTTATACTTTATCATGGCGTTTTTTCTTTTGATGGCTCCCACTTCCTCCAGGTGCAGGGGGTTGCGATGGGGACTTCGTGTGCCCCATCGTATGCCAATCTGTACCTGGGGGAGTGGGAGAAGTTATTTTTGACCAGTACCCCTGTACAACCCCTCATTCATCTTGTATCTGGATGGCACCGATACATAGATGATGTTCTTATGATCTGGGAGGGTTCAATTCCAGAGCTTGAGCGGTTCATGACTATCATGAACTGCAATGATTTTAACCTTAAATTCACTATGAATTTTAGTAGCTCTCGGATTGCTTTTCTCGATGTCACCCTGCTAAAGAGCCCTGATGGGACCCTATCAACGGGACTCTTCAGAAAACCCACAGCGGGTAACACCATATTACACGCCACCAGTGCCCACCCCTCTCCATTAATAAAATCAATACCATATAGCCAATACCTGCGCCTCAAGCGAAATTGTTCGACTCAAGAAGATTTTCTTCTAGAGGCGGCAGGACTAAGAGATAGGCTACTACTTAGAGGCTATTCCAAGAAAAACTTAAAAAGATCCTTTCAACGTGCTAATGGGCACCTTCGGTCACTCCTTTTGACTCAGACAGGAAAGAAATCCTCCGATAACAATGAGGCTGTTAGGATAATTACAAAATACCACTCCCAACATCAACTAGAGACATTTTGAAACGATTTTGGCATCTGCTTTTGATCGATCCCCAATTAGGACCTTTCGTACCAAAGGAACCTGCGATTACATATCGCCGAGCTCAGTCACTCAGGGACCACCTTGTGACCAGTGAGTTTAAAGGCACCTTTAGGTGTGACCCATGCAAGAGGAAAGGCACCTTCACTTGTGGAGGATGCTCCATTTGCCGTTATATTAACTCCGATCGGCAAATTGTTCTACCCAATGGCCAACTCCATAAACCCAGACACTATGCCAATTGCAAAACCTTTGGCGTAGTGTATTTGCTAACTTGCCATTGCAAGAGGTTTTATGTGGGTAAGACCAAACTACCCTTCCATAAACGGGCATCCCGTCACCTGCATGCCATGCGTACGGCCAATCCTGATTTACCCCTTGGGCGTCATATTCTGACCGAACACGATGGACACTTTCTGGGGGTCAAATTTTTGATCCTTGATAGAGTCCATCCTAACCCCAGAGGGGGGGATTGGAACAAAATCCTCTTACAGCTCGAAACCCGTTGGATCGCTGAGCTAGAGGCCAATCACCCTCCTGGTCTTAACGAGCAGATCAGTTTTAGGCCCTTTTTGGAGGGCTTTTCCTCTGGGGGGTGCGAGAAAGATTGATACGATACTGTGTTTGGTATTTTTGCCTTTTTCTGTTTGCCTTTTGCATTTCATGTTTCTTGTCCAATTGACTTCTTTGTTTTCATCGTTGTGTAAACATTGATGATTTATGTAATCATTATTATGTCCCTGTATCCCCTGCGCATTCCCCTTTTTAGGGACTTCCCACAGGCTCAGAATTGTTGTCCGTGCGGTGTTTGTTTCACTATATATAGCTGGGCGCACGTAAGCCGTCCCCCTTTTGAGGGACGGCTTCCCCAGACCTGGTCCCTTCGCACCTTTCAGGTGTCGTTTGACCTAGGGTCTATACCTGCGCCCATAACAGGGATTTGTAAACTGCAGGGGTTTCATTCCTTTTACCCCTGGCTTTCCTGCATGTCCCTGGATCTCTTTTTGGCCCTTTGTCCATATACTTACTACTTTAATACCTTTACCTCGTTTGTGTCCTTGGCCTGGTATACATTGAACAATGTCCCCTCCTTATTTAAATGGCCTTATCATTTTCCTATTATATATTTTATGTCTGGTGTCCTTCCCAGCAGCTTTTTTTTGCCGTTTTTTAAAACCAATAATAATTTCCCAGTTTAACCTTCACTGCTGACACCTTCTCAGCAGTCTTTGTCTCCGCACCGCCCCTTCCCTTTACATCAGCCTATTCCCATTTACTTCCTGTCCCACTCTCCTTTCCGTGTCAGGTGACTGACTGTCACCTGACAGGCCTTCTCAGTCTTTTCCCCATGCTGTCTGTTTACTACTGCCCACTTCCACACTATCGGCCTATTACGGCTCGCCTGGTCTCTCCGACCACGCCCGCCGTACCTAGGCCCGCCCCCTTACTTCCCTATATAAACCTCTAGCCGTCCAAACAATGTCAAGACATTGCTGGACGGCAGAGGTACTAGTGACATGTCTGGTGGCCACACTGAGCGCTTGTCTCTTGTAAGTACTCCCTTACTCTGGATCCTTTTATTTATCACCTTTTGCATTGGTTCCCTCCTTCCTTATCTAATGCCTGTTTCTATTGCCATCCATTGTATTCACAGATTGGAGCTCTGCTAGCTCTCTACTGACACCTCTGGCCAAATTTAATATGACACATTTCTGCTAACCTCAGGTATGCAGTTATTTAATTATTATTTTTTGACATATTTTTCTACATATGGTTAGGTATTTCATTACATGTATATTTATCCTGTCCCTTTTTTTATGGACAGGTTTTTACATTATCATATGTTACTTTGTGACTATATGGGCCTGAGGTCTTGCTATATGTGATTCTGCACCGCCGGCTTCCTTCCTCTTAATTTCATCCAGAGGAGTCTTTCTGCGTCCTGATAGTGGTGTCCTTTCTCTGGGGTGTGCAGGGTTGATTAAACGCTGTGATTGGTATGTGTGTGTTTTTATCTGCACCTTTTGATGTATTTATTGCCATTTTCTATTTTGTAACACTTGCAACATATATGCTTTCTTTGTTTTTTAGAAAAGTGGTTCTTATACTCGTTGACTACATATACTTCGGCCCCTGATGAAGGGTAATCCGAAACGCGTAGGGCCGTGTATGTCTTCATGGACCTTGCTTTTCAATGACACCTAACCATGTATTGTTTTTAAATAATTCTATGTGATATATGTGTACAATTTCCATTTTTGAATATTAAATTATCTATTTTTTTGGATTACTGTGATTACTGTATACCTCTGTTGCCTTTAAAGCCCCATTTAGGGGGTCCCTCCACTTTTTCCTGTTTACCAGGGGTGTTGGCAACTTACGTGAATCATATAGAGATGTTCCAATTAAGGCCCAAACTAAACGTCCTGGAACTGCAGGCTCTCCTGGTGACCTGACTGGTCGCCTCACACTGGAACGCTTCGCCTTTGATGCAGGTGCACCTAGATCTCCCTCCGCTGAGTCTGGCTGCAACCATTTTAACTGTGGGCAGCTACTGCCTGTTCACTTCCTGGACTTACACACACACACACCTCCAGCTCTGCAGCTCCTGGCAAACTCTCACGAGAGTGAGAGAGAGCTGTGCATGATGTCATAAGGCTAGGCTTTTTTCCAGACAAGAAACAGGAAGTGGACTGTATAAGGTATTTACTGGCAGAACAAAGATGTTTTACTATCCAAAGTTAAAACAAGGGCAGAAGATTTAATAGATGGAAAGTTGAAAAAATGACTGAACCGCTTTATAACAGGGGGATGGCATGTGGTCAAGCCTTCCACTTTGTGTTGGACCCTAAAATTGAGTTAATGATTATAAGGGGTGTTTGAGCTACCTATATTAAAGGCCAGTTCACACTGCTGCGAATTCTATTGCAAATTTGATCCGTTGCGATTGCTCAAATTCGCAAGTAATTTTACTAACATAGTTTTCCATGAGTGCCGTTCACATCAATGCGTTGCAGATCTAAGCTGCGTTAAAAAAGGGTCCTGTGCGAGTTTGATCCATGTGCGATGCAAATTCAGCTCTAAAGACTGGCATTCCCTGAAATCGAGGCCTTGAATCGCGGCAAAATCGCGCAATTTTGAATTCGCAGTAGTGTGAACCGGCCCTAAATTGACAACTTCTATGAAAAGAAAACTTTTGAGCTCAATATAATTCCTTATCAGTGTCCTGTTAAAACAGTGCACCTGCTTTTGTCAAGCACTTCTGAGAGTGAAAAGAATGCTGTTGGACAGCCTAATGGCAAACCTGTAATTGGTCAAAGACTTTGCAGGTTTCTCTCCCCCCCCCCCCAATTTATACAGGTTTATAACTGCTTTGGTTACTGCACTGAGCTTTAATTTGTGAAGAAGATATAGAAGTTACTATTTTCTGTACAAAATTAAAGTAAACAAACATCTGGTAGAAAATGCATAAATATTGTAATTAATAAATATTTGTATGATTAATATCTTGGTATTATTTTTTCTGTGGCACCGTGATAATCCCACTTCTCTTACTCTTTCTGGTAGATAAAGGTGTATACCTTGAGCCCCTAAGGTCATGCAGAACTGCGGAAGTTTTTAATGTAAGGCTGCATGTGTTATGAAGGTGTAAAACAGGTTGCAGTACTACAATGGTGTCTGCATGTACCTTCACATAATTCCTCCAGCACAAGTGGTGCCCACAAATCTGAAGTAGCTGTAAAATGGCAGCTTTAACACTTACTGGAAGTGTTAAAAGCTGGCATTCCCCCTCCTACATGTTCCTGTTGGCCAGTACAGCCGTCAATGATAGCGAAGGAACAGTGGGAGCATGCAAGTGGGCAGTGGAACAGCCTATGACATTACAGAACTGCCAATGATGGGACTCATGGACAGGTATGCGCTCAGGCACTACTAGCAATCTGATTTGTACTGCTGCAGGTTGTCTACCATCTTTATAGTGCTGAAAGGTTTTGTTTTACATCTATGTACGTGCCATTTTTTTGGGGCAGCAGCAAGACCAGACTGGTATTCTGGCAGACCTTAAATTTGCCAAAAGTTTTGTAGCTACCTGGAACCACTTGACCTTAAGGTGACCATACAACAGTCTGATATTTGCAAGTAGTTCAAAAATATTGAAGAAACACTGACCACTGGACAAGTGACCTTTCAAGAGACAATTGGGGTATTTATTTCTGCACAAACACAAAGATCAAATACCTCTCAGGTCTGTTGGGAGTTTAAAATGTCATAAACAACCGTTTGTGGAGCTTGGCTACCTTTGATTGCAATAATGCAGGTTCTTATGCTTTATTTGATAGAGCTGTTTTTATCCTCAGGTTGGCTCTGTTGGACAGGATTAAAGCTGAACTCTCTGTTACCGTTAAACAATACACTGCTGTACCAACCTGCACCCCAAGCCTCTTGACTGGACAATGAATGAGCAGCAAGAAACAAATTAGGTCATACCTAGTACTTACTCTGCTACCTCCCCCCTGTCAGCCTTTTAGTTTTTAACATATTTGCATCTAGCTCACCTGATGAAGTTCCATTACTTCCCTTCCCTCTCTTGGTGTGCTGCTGTATAGGAAATTAAAATAGGTTAAAATCAAGTCAAATTCAGGTATGCACACTGTACTTTAATATCTGTTTGGAGTTCAGATTTCATTAAATGAAAGTTTGAAGCGGGATGCACACTTAAAGCATAACTTTCCATTGGGAACCAAAAAGTAAAAACAGGCATATTTTGAATAGATGTATTTGGTATTGATTTTCTCACAGATTCGTCCTTGGAGAAATTTAAAATCCATGCCCACCAGTGTCACCTGAATAAGATTACTTAATTTGAGGTATGAGGTTAATTGGTGGTGGTGGTAATCTTGCTTCTGGATTTCCAGAGAAACCTTTGATAACGCCTCTTTGGTCCATTAATCCAATAACCCATCTTTGTTCAGAAAACATTATTAAAAGAAATTAGTTCACTTTGCCCTACAACACACTAAATGTAATAGTGGCTGCAGTATTGGGCCACACAGATGTTGCAACCTTCATTCCAAAAAAGTTCCCTGGATCACAGGTATTATTCCATTCAGGAGTTGGTAGCAAAATAGTAGACAGTGCAAAATTGTACGAGACAATACTGTAATGGTTGAACAGTCCACTTTTTTCAGAACATTTCTAAATTCTTTCTTAACATACACATACCTATATTTGCAACGAGCCCTTGGTGAATTTGTGGAACATTGTTAGTGCAGTTTTGAGAGACCATAATTATCTCCTAATCTGCAATGGAGTTTCAATAACCCTTTGGTGTCCTGTCCCGAGGTTTACAAGATTTTCAGGACAGTTGGCAAATAAAAATAACTGAACCCAGTAACTCAACTAATGCTCTTCTTGGTTCTGAACATGTCAAGCAACTGAAATATGGTGCGTATTTTAGTGAGTAGTAACATCCAAGTGCCACCCAACTGTCCTCAGGCACCACTCCTAGCTGGACAAGTTGGGGGAGGGGGTGGGCAAAAAGTGTCTGGAAAAGGGTTTTTAACTTGAACTGTTGATGGTACACCCTAAGAAGGGTTGGCTGGTGGCATCTAGAAAATTCACAGAAAGGTGACTATCACCCCATTCAGCTGGTGCCAGCAGCAATACAATAGAAGGGATTCATCCATCTTCAATGCTTTAATGGATGAGGAATCGGTAAGAAATCTACTAATGTATTGGTAAGAAATCTACTGGTGGATGACCAGCGTTAACCTTCTCTCTCTGGTTAGTGGTTGTTAGGAAGGCAGTAGCACTAGTGCAGCTCAACCTTCTAGACGTCCACAGGTGTGCAGGCACAGATGTACGTGCGCCTGTTTGTTTGTATATAAACATGTGCAAATGCACATTCAAGCACACGCACCTGTGCCCGCCGTTAATGTTGGCACCAATGACACTATTTAAACTGCAGCAGTGCTATCAGCCAATGCGGTCTGATCTGCAGCTACTACCAGTATTACTGCATCTATTTCCTGTATTGTCTCCAGTTATTGACATGGCTTGTCTTAATCTTGCTTGAACACTTCCTGCCTGACCTTGGCCTATCTCTGGATTTGCTCTGTCTCCTGTTTATCTGCCTGATTCAATGTTGCCGACCCCTGCTTGTACACTGACCATTCTCTGCCTGCCGTCTATGTCTGTATCTGACCTTCTGTTGCTGACACTACTTGTCTGACCTTGCATCTAGTTATTCTCCAGCTCCACTCTGCATGCTACCTGGTCCCTGCTGGTTCTTCACCTGTTGAGTGTTTCCAATCCTGCCACACCAGCCACCTGCTAGCTGCCCGTCAAGCATCTGCCACCTGCTATTTTCATAGTCCGGGATTTGCTGTTCCAGTGATCTGACCTGCTCCTGGGGATGCACCTGCTGCCGACGGAACATCTTACAGGCACTCGTCGCACTCTCGCGGCCACTGTCGCAACATCAGTGGTCTCAGAGGCAGGGCTGTAAGAGGCGCCTCCCTCTACACGTCAGGCTCCGGCACAAGGTATGTGGCAGAGGTCACAGTTACAAAAGGATGGATCAGTGGTGGGTGGAGCAGGGTTCCTTTCCCTTGGGGTTTGGTCACACTTCTCCATACATGTTTTTAAAACTGGTTCAACTCAGAAAATCTTCTGTATTTAGGTGATGGGAGCATGTTAATAGCCTTATATAATCAAGCATTATGTATCCTTATTTTACTCACAACAAAGGGAGGAGTCACACGGTGACACAAAAACTCTGTAAAAGGCTAAAAATAAGCCATGAAACAGTGCATTCCTCCTCATCCAATAATCAAATTCTCTAAGCAATACTAGTATATATAACCGTTGTGTTTGGAAGATCCCCACAGGGTAATGCATCAGAAAGGAATTATGCACGTGCTTGCTATTACCACAACGTCCTGTATTTTATTTCACTCCTAAAGGACATTGCTGGATATTTTTGTAGAATACGGTGAAAGTAAAGGAAATAGCTTTAGGATGGAAAGGAATGTAATAGTAGACTTCTAGCTGGGATCATAATGAAATAATTTTGTATGTATCTTTGTGAAAAAAAGTAACGGGTAGAAAACAATATTAGGGTCCAAACCCATTATTTAAGGGGAAAGTATACTGGTTTTCTACATGTGTACATTTAACCACTTCAATACTGGGCATTTTTACCCCCTTCCTGCCCTGGCCAATTTTCAGCGCTGTCACACTTTGAATGACAATTGTGCGGTTATGTGACGGTGTACCCAAATTTAATTTTGATAATCCCCCCCCCCCCTCCCACATATAGAGCTTTCTTTTGGTGGTATTTGATCACCCCTGCGTTTTTATTTTTTGCGACATAAACAAAAAAAGACCGACAATTTTGAAAAAAACACAATATTTATTACTTTTGCTATAATAAATATCCAAACCTTTTTTTTTATATATATATTTTTTTCCTCAGTTAGGCTGATCACAATAAGCGTATATTGATTGGTTTGCGTAAAAGTTATACAAAATATGGGATAGATTTATGTCATTTTTATTATAATTTTTTTTACTACTAATGGCGGCGATCTGCCATTTTTATCATGACTGTGACATTGCGGCGGGCATATCGGACACTTTTTACACTATTTTGGGACCATTGACATTTATAAAGCGATCAGTGCTATAAAAATGCACTGATTACTGTATAAATGTCGCTGGCAGGGAAGGGGTTAACAATAGGGGGCGATCAAGGGGTTAACATACTATCAGTTCTCCTCTCCCCTGACAGGACGTGGATCTGTGGTGTTTACACACACAGATCCACATCCTGCTCTGTGATGAGCAATCGCGGATGCCCGGTCGGACATTGAGCCAGCGGCGGCGCGCTCTCCACAATTGCCGAGAACGTCATATGACGGCCGCCCGGAGGGACAAAGGGTTCCTACGGCCATCATATTACAATACAGCGGTAGGCAAGTGGTTAATATAGGCTGCATTTATCATACACAGTTTTTAAAACGCACTGGGGTTTCCTTTAAGAAGGCCAAATACTACATGGTGGATTCCCCAACTAGAAAGTATACCCTACTAGATTTATTAATTACAAACGATCCTAGTCCTGATGTCAGATGTGGAAATACAGGATAACTTGGCATCTAGCATCGTAGGATGATCTAATTTAACGTAAAAAAAAGGAGCCACGAGGGTAGCACAAGTACACTAAATTTCAAACGAGCCAATTTTTTTGAACTGCGGTCATTACTTAATGACATCAATTGGGACCAAACCCTAGATACATTGAACACAGAAGAAAAATTGGAATGCTTTATTCCAATGGCAATCAATATATGAGTGAATTTGAAACCTGGTGGCTAACCATAATGTAAAAAGCCTCATTAAAGAGAAAAAAATGGGCCTTTAAACAATTAAAAGGGGATGGGTCACCGTCAGCATTCCAACACCCCCAAGGAATGCAATAAGAAGTGTAAGAACGCAATCAGGGCAGCCAAAAAAAAGACCACGAGAAACATATAGCGGAGGAGAGTAAAAAAAAAAATCCAAAGAATTTTTTAGATACATTAACAGTAAAAAAGGCAAAATCAGAGTACATTGCCCACATAAAAGACGAGGATGGGAGGATGGTTACGGATGACAAAGAGAAGGCAACTGTACTAAATGCCTTCTTCTCCTCAGTGTTTATGCAGGAAAAGGAAGGGTATACCGACCGCAACAGTACTCTTAGTGACACATCACAAGGCATACCCATGTGGCTAACAGAGGCTGGAGCGAAGAAAATACTAGATAAACGTAATACAAATAAATAACCAGACGGCTTACACCCAAGAGTCCTCAGAGAACTCAGTCAGGTTATAGCCAGACATTGTTCTAATCTTTGTGGACAGCATACTGACAGGATTTGTACCAGCTGATTGGAGAAAAGTCAATGTGGTACCAATATTCAAAGAAAGGACAGAGACAAATCCCTGGAAATTACAGGCCAATCAGCCTAACATCAATCATTGGTAAATTATTGGAGGGGACGATAAGGGACTATATCCAAAAATGTATTGAGGAAAAAAATATCATTAGTAATAATCAGCATGGGTTTACGAAAGGTCGTTCTTGCCAGACCAATCTGTTAACATTCTACAGGGAATTGAGCTGCCATCTAGGCAGGGGGGAAGCCTGTGGATTTAGTGTACCTGGATTTTGCAAAGGCATTCAATACAGTCCCCCTCAATCGCTTAATCTACAAGCTGAGGTTCTGCAGGCGTGGACCATAAGGTTTGTTCTTGGGTAAAAAATTGGTTACAGTGGCGTGTCCAAAGGGTGTTGATAAATAACATGTGATCAGACTGGTCTGAAGTGGTATGTGGGGTGCCTCAAGGTTCTGTCTTGGGACCAATTCTAATTAATGTATTCATAAATGATATAGGTGATGGGATAAATAGCTCAATCTCAGTTTTTGCAGATGACACAAAAATAAGTAGGGCAATAACTTCACATCAGGGTATAGAAATTTTATAGAAAGACCTGAACAAAATAATGGAGTGGGCAAATACATGGCAAATCAGGTTTAATGTGGAAAAATGTAAAGTAATGCACTTGGGAGCAAAAAAACAAATGCAAACTACTCACTAGGGGGAGAACCGCTGGGGGTAGATGACAGAGTGAGCAATAGCATGCAATCTCAAGCTGCAGCTACCAAAGCTGGCAGAATATTAGCATGTATAACAAAGGTGAAATACAGGGACAAAACTATAATCCTGACACTTTATAAAACTCTGGTTAGGCCACATCTGGAGTATTCTGTCCAGTTCTGGTCACCAGTCCTCAGAAGGGATGTTCTAGAACTGGAGAGAGTCCAAAGAAGGGCAACAAAACTAATAAGGACCTCAATTACGAGGAATGACTAAAAACACTAAATCTACTCTCTCTGGAGAAACTACGCTTGAGAGGAGATATGTTAGCGAATTACAAATACCTCAATAGTGATCCCAGCATAGGAAAAAAACTATTCAGTCTCAAGTGTAACAGTACATGGGAACACACAAAAAGATTGGAGGAGAAGCAGTTTAACCTTAAATTGAACAGGGTTTTTTTCACTGTCAGAGCAATAAGGATGTGTAACACTCTTCCACAATTGGTGGTAGCTGCAGGGAGTATTGATATTTTTAAGAGACTCTTGGATGTGCATCATAAAGAACACAACATACAGGGATATATTTATAGACGCTGACACATGTGCACCTAGACAGGTTGAACTGGATGGACTATTGTCTTTTATCAACCTTACCTACTATGTAACTAAAGCCAGCCATAGATGATGCAATCTTTTTTCCTGCAACCAAGGGTTTAATTCCCCTATCAGCATAGTCAGTGTTGAGTCAGTGTTGATGGGAGCATCCCTCCTGCCAAGCTATTGTGTTCTCCCGACGGGCGGAACGGGGATTCCCTGCCAGGAGAACCAGGAGAACACAGTTATTAGTGATAGTGGCTATAGCTCCTGGTAATAATTGCATGTAAAAATCTGGCATGCTGTTTGTACCCAAGTTGATTGATGGATCAACTTGTGTACTATCAGCTTGCCCATAGATAGTTTAAATCTCAGCCAGACCCTGCCGAGATTCTAACCATCTATGACTGGCTTTAGCCAAATGGTTCCATGTCATTTAGGAGAAGAGAGTTCTTCACTGTGGTTTACCACTTGTCATCCGCTGCACACCGATATACGTCGACAGAATGGCAGCGGTGGGCAAATGGACGTACCTGTACGTCCCCTTTAAGAAGCCGCTCTCCGTGATAGTGCCCGTGGCCCGCAATAGTGTCATGGAGCTGCAGAACGGGGAGATCCCTATGTAAACAAGGCATTTCCCTGTTCTGCCTAGTGACAGGACAGTAATCTACTGCTCCCTGTCATCGGGAGCAGTGATCACTGTCCTGTCACTTGTAGCTCAGAACCCCCACAGTTAGAATCACTCCCTAGGACACACTTAAACCCTTCATTGCCCCCTAGTGTTTAACCTCTTCCCTGCCAGTGTAATTTACACAGTTATCAGAGCATTTTTAGAGCACTGATCACTGTATAAATGACAATGGTTCCAAAATAGCGTCAAAAGTGTCCGCCATGTCACAGTCACGATAAAAATCGCAGAATGCCGCCATTACTAATTAAAAAAAAAATATAATAAAAATTGCCTTAAATCTATACCCTATTTTGTAGACGCTATAACTTTTGCGCAAACTAATCAATATACGCTTATTGAGATTTTTATTACCGCAAATTTGATTTGATGATATGTAGAAGAATACATATCGGCCTAAACTGAGAAAAAAATAGCTTTTTTAAAAGAAAATTGGGGATATTTATTATAGCAAAAAGTATAAAATAGTGTTGTTTTCGAAATTGTCCCTCTTTTTTTTTGTTTATAGCGCAGAGATGATTAAATACCACCAAAAGAAAGCTCTATTTGTAGGAAAAAAAGAATGTAAAATTTGTTTGGGTACAGCATCTCACGACTACGCAATTGTCAGCTTTCCACTATAGTAATCCGGCATCACTTCCAGTTTACGCGGATGTCATAGAGGGTACCTGTAACATGTATATTGCTGTCATAAGGATGTTCACATTCCTTGTGACAGCAATGAAAGGGATCAAACAAATTAAAGCAACAGTGTAAGAAAAATAATAATAATTCATAATTAAAGTGATTGTAAACCCACTTTTTTTACTTTTGCCTACAGGTAAGCCTATAATAAGGCTTACCTGTAGGTATAAAGAATATCTCCTAAACCTGTACGGTTTAGGAGATATTCCCCTCGCAATGCCGGATTGAAATCTCCTGCGCGAATGCGCGGGAGTGACGTCATCGCCGCTCCAGCCAATCACAGCGCTGGAGCGGCGATACCCGGAAGACACGCTCGGCGTGGACCTGGTAAGTTCCCTACCTCGTTCCGAGGTAAGTATTTCATAATGAGCGAATATGCGGTGCATACTAGCTCATTATGACTTTTGGGTTAAAAAAAAAAAATGTATATGCGGGTTTACAACCGCTTCAAAAAAAAAAAATCAAACAGCCCCCATCCCCCCATGTTCGCATGCAAAGGGCAAGCATGCGGGTCCGTCCAGCACGCATGTAAACCATGACCATCCCATACATGTGGGGTATCACCGCAAATATCAGATCGTGGGCAGTAATTCTAGCACCAGACCTACTCTGTAAATCTAAAGTGGTAATCTGTAAGGGCTTTAAAACCATTGCCTATGGATAGTAAAATCTACATAATTTCTCACCGTGGTACGGGCGTGTGCAATTTTAAAGTGTGACGTGTTTGGTATCTTTTTACCTAGCGTAACATCATCGTTTATATTTTACAAACAATTGGTTTAGCAGCCAGCTATAAAGCTTTTCAGGTCAGAATCATGACTTTTTAGTACAAGAACATGCCAGGCTTATTGGAGTTCCAACAATAGGAGGTGACATACAAGGTGATCTATACACAAGGCTGCCATGTTCTTAGACAAAGAAGCGCTCACCATAAATTAGGTTCTGTGTATAGCACACATTGATTGCAGGAGGGAAAGGGTGATGGACAGGAAGGGTTTAGGTATACCGGTCTCTGTTCCACTCCTGGGAGGGAGTTGACCTTTGACAGCACTGGGGAAGTCTAACCTGTCAAGACAGCCTTCAATTTAAATTCCTGCTTCTAGTCCACAGACAGTTTCTCTATAGACAATGTCACTCATCATCCATTCTGGATCTGACATAAGGGACTAGAGCTGGCGAGAAGAGGCAAGCACAGAAGTGGCTGCTGGGGAGAGAGGGGGTGTTGGCAAAATACTAGGGTGGGCTACACTAAAATGGAGGAGAAATGAGCAGATGTCAGAAAGAGAAGTTTAAACCAGAGGACGAGGAGTGGAGAGGACGAGAGGGGCCTCTTTGATTCCCTGCACTTCATACCAGACACTGTCTAGACTGCAGCAATTATTGCCAGCACAGAACACCCAGCCTCTGCCATTTCAGCTGAAAGGGAGCTTAACACAAAGCAAACGACAGAGACAGAGAGAGAAAAAAAACTGTAAAGTGCTGCCAGCAGACCCTGAGCTCTGTGCACTGTACAGGGAGTGGGAGATGGGCTCAGAGGATAGGGTTCTCATCAGTCACTGATGAAAAGACTAATTATATTCTCTGAATCCATAAGCAGCATGTGCTGTGCAATTGACTAAAAGCACAAATGTGAATTTATGTAACAAAACCTGGAGAGAACTTTATGTGTCTGTATTTTAAAGAGCAATTTCAGGCAGGGAGTGAAAGCAGTGCTTAACCAGCAAACACTGCATCTGTGCTAAAGTCAGCAAGTCCACTTAACTGACCTTAGTTTAAAGCTGGCTACACATTGCTAGTTTTACCATTCAGCCAGTGGGCCGAACTGGCTTCCTCTAGATCAGGGGTCTCCAAACTTTCTAAACAAAGGGCCCAATTACTGTCCTCCAGACTATAAGGGGGCCGGACTGTGCCCATCAGGAGTAAAAAATCCCCCATCATTGGTGTCATTGGACCCCATCATTGATGTCATTGGGAGAAATTCTGCCCCATCACTGGGAGGAATTCTGCCCCGTCCTTGGGAGGAATTCTGCCCCATCATTGGTGTCATTGGGAGGAATTCTGCCCCATCATTGGGGTCATTGGGAGGAATTCTGCCCCATCATTGGTGTCATTGGGAGGAATTCTGCCCCATCATTGGTGTCATTGGGAGGAATTCTGCCCCATCATTGGTGTCATTGGGAGGAATTCTGCCCCATCATTGGTGTCATTGGGAGGAATTCTGCTCCATCATTGGTGTCATTGGGAGGAATTCTGCCCCATCATTGGTGTCATTGGGAGGAATTCTGCTCCATCATTGGTGTCATTGGGAGGAATTCTGCCCCATCATTGGTGTCATTGGGAGGAATTCTGCCCCATCATTGGTGTCATTGGGAGGAATTCTGCTCCATCATTGGTGTCATTGGGAGGAATTCTGCCCCATCATTGGTGTCATTGGGAGGAATTCTGCCCCATCATTGGTGTCATTGGGAGGAATTCTGCCCCATCATAGGTGTCATTGGGAGGAATTCTGCCCCATCATTGGTGTCATTGGGAGGAATTCTGCTCCATCATTGGTGTCATTGGGAGGAATTCTGCCCCATCATTGGTGTCATTGGGAGGAATTCTGCCCCATCATTGGTGTCATTGGGAGGAATTCTGCCCCATCATTGGTGTCATTGGGAGGAATTCTGCCCCATCATTGGGGTCATTGGAAGGAATTCTGCCCCATCATTGGGAGGAATTCTGCCCCATCATTGGCGCCAATGAATAAAAAAGCACCCCAAGGGCTGAATAACATCAAGCAAAGGGCCACATCTGGCCCCCGGGCCACAGTTTGGAGACCGCTGCTCTAGATTCCTCTATTCACACAAACTAGGTAGATGAAGGAAACCCCCTATTGCAGGGGTGTCAAACTCAATTTCATCATGGGCCGAATCAGCATTATGATTGTCCTCAAAAGGGCCGGCTGTATCTGCAAGATTAGATGTCCAGCGCAATCCCCTCCCTTTTACCATACCTCGCAGCTTTTTGAGATGGGAATGAGGGACACCTATCAGAAAAAGTATTCAGGCATAGGACACACCCCTTACCACGCCCCCTTAAAGGAGAATTGTACACAAAACAGGACTGGTTAAACCCACAAGTGCTTTTTTTTTACCACTACTATTTCTTTATATTGGCCTTTGGAAGTTACAAATGCAGCAATTTAGAAATCGGCAGGTCTTTCTTTTCTCAGAGAATAGGTGCAGGAACTCCTCCCTTCCAAGCCACGCTTGACTCTGCCCCCTACCCAACTTCGAGCAACACTAGCACCCCCTGCAAAAATAGATTCCCTCCAGCAACAATAGATTCTTTAGTAGCCAGCATCAATAGACCCTCCAACAGCCAGTAACAAAGACCCCCTCCCTCATCAGTACATACCTCCTAGCAACGACTGACCCCCCAAGCAACAATAGATCCACACAAGCAACAGAAGAACTCCCCAGCAACATTAAACACCCTTCCTTCGCAAAAATAGATCCCCTCCAGCAACAATATATTCCCCAGCAGCCAGCATCAATAGACTCTCCAGCACACCCCAGCACCTCTTTCCATTACATACATTTAGTTTGGGAGGTTCCGGAACTGCGTTCCCCCACGTTCCTGCTGAAAAAAAAGCCCTGGAAATCAGATATAAGGTTTAGTGCTGGAAAACAAATGAGGAGGAATGAGGGACAGAGGGGCATTTCTCTAAATCAAGGACAGTCCCTCAAAATCAGGGACAGTTGGGAGCTCTGCTTTTACATTAGATGTCAAGAGCCACCCCACCATCAGAAGGTGAGTCCCCCACTCTCCCTTACATCACAGTGCACCCCCCTTTCCTTATGCTGCTGCTGTGAAGAAGCTGGATGCATTGCTTGAAAGCAGAAAGTAAGGGTCTGGAGAGGGACCAGAGAAGGGCTGGAGCTCTCCTGAAACTGCAGAAGTGGTGCGAGGGCCACATGAAATGGCCTGGAGGGCCGGATTCAGCCTGCAGGCCTTGTGTTTGACACCTGTGCCCTATTGGGACATTTTGACTGTGGCAGCTGCTACACTCACTTCAAACTGAGCAGAGCCTTCAGCTGATAGGCTTTAGCTACTGACCGAGGAAAATTGTCAACATATCCCTATGACAGAAGTCGATCATATGTTCGACTTCTGCCAAACGAGACTGCCACACACTCACTGAAATTCAGCCGGTCCCTATTGAACCAGCTGGATTTCAATCAGTGATTGGCCAGCGTAAGATCAGTAAAATCTTACAGCAGGAACTCAGACAGCAACTTACAGGGTAATGAAAATGTACCTCCTAAAGCCTGTAGAGTCTTATTTCCTTTCTCTCTGATTTCTGTATTACCCAAACTTACAAGGCAAACCTAAATCTGACTGGTTGTTTGGAACCCATCCTCAGTACTGACATGGGAGACAGCACAAAGCCTGCATTGGGTGTATCTGGAAATAGCTTTACTGCACCACAAACAAGGCCCCCAAATTAAGAACAAAAGGGTCAAGAGGAAAGAGAAGATGCCGCTCCAGATGAGTGCAATAAGCAATCAATGTCCTCCTCAAAGACCGTGGGTGCTGGCAATGCACAAGGCAGAAATCAATAGAGCAAATTCATGGACAGCTGCATACCAAAATCAACCTTGAAAGGTAGCCTTTATTAGTGCAAAAGGATAGAAGCACTACAAATCACAGCACAGCAAGCAATGGGATAAAAAGCTGATGCGTTTCGCACAGAGGTTCAGTGCTTAGTCATAGCTAAAACATAATAAAATATACTCCAAATATATACTGATTCAAAAATGATCACATGAGCCACTGCCGCCAATGGTGTTCACCCGCCGCTCATGACTAAACAGGCAACATCTGTGACCATCATAGGCGGGAGTGGACTGAATGAAATAAAACACACATGATAAAAAAACAAACAAAAATAAAAAAGATAATTCTCATTATAAAATTAAATCTAAGTCTGATTATATTGATTAGAGTAAGGCTGCATTCACATTGTAACGCCGCGTACGCGGCGTATTTTGCTGCGATTTGTTTACTTTTTTTTCTACAGATAATTTCCATTGATGTCTATGCCCAAATGCCAATGCCGCCTGAAAAAAGGGTCCGGGACTTGTTTTCAGGCGGCAGGCGTTTCGTGAACCATCTCATAGACAACAATGGAAATTCGCCCCTCCAGCGGCACGAGCGTCGCGCTTCAGGCGTATATACGCCGAGGTGTGAATGCAGCCTAAAACCAATGTACATATGCACAAAATTAATATACACATGCATATGCTTAGTCAGTATTTGAAATACTGAGCAGGTAGACTCTACTCCATCTGTGTGTTTGACTCATACAATCCCATATACTCAATCCTTTACCCACAGTTGATTCAGATTGTAGTAGTTGTAAAAGAAAAAAAAGTTTTTAGTTGGTACTACTAAATGAAGGAGAATCGATGAATCATCCATTTAAAATCCTTGTAGCACCCTGATGTTTAGGCAGGGTTGCTAGAAAATTTAGTTGCCAGGCGATAGTTGCCTTGGCCAATTGTTAGGAGATCAATTGATTCCTCTCTAAATATGGACTTGATGCACCCTTTCTCTTCTGTCACTAGGTGGCACTAGACAGGGGCTTTGCAAGCTCAGACATGGATAGATGGGGTGTCTCAGACAATGGGCAGGGATTTTCTTTGGTCCCTTGGCCTGCTGGCAAAGCCTATTTATTTGGGTGGAGTCAGGGTTTTGTGCCACCTGGACGGCTGTCTGGGTGGACGTGTGTTGTGCTCCCCCGGGTTGATAGGCCGGAAGCATGAGGCCCATCCCAGGGACATTTGGCTTCTAGGCTGTCTGAGGGCCTTTCCAGGAGCAAGAGAGCAGCGCAGGGTTGGGACTGCTGGCTTGTAGTCCAACCTAGAGTAACGTTTCCGCCGGACAGGGAACCAGCTGTGGTCGAAGGTAGAAGGGGAATCGGTTGCAACTAAGGGACCATCCACCTAAAAGGTAGCAGCTCCCTCGATAGTACAATGGAAAAATCTAGTAAATACAAACCTGCTATTATATAGGGAAACACACTGTAATAGAGTAGGGTGACCAGACATCCCCATTTTCAGGGGACAGTCCCCGGATTGAGGACACTGTCCTCGGGCCAAGTCTGTCCCCGGTTTTGTCCCCGGATTGGATTTGAACAGGGACTGGGGCAATTTCAAAGACAGTCAGTGCAGAATAAAAAAAAAAATACAATTCTGAATAATAGCCGCTCCTACTAACTTACGGGGTGTATTTTTTCCCATTATCTGTGCCTCTTTCTGATGATCATGTGCTGATCGGAGCGGAGGGAATATTTCTTCAGTTTCGGGTGCATGCCCATCCAGCTCCGTTCGCATGTTCTTCTGCCTTGGCTCAAGTCCCGGCCAGCCGCCTGCCTGCTTATCTTCTTGCCTTCCCTGTCAGAGTGATCTTCCTCCACTCCCCACCCAGTAGTAGCCGGGGCCTGGAGAGTAAGACTTGACAGGCTGTGAGGCGGGCGGTGGTGGCGACGGGCAGAGAGTTGCTGATTGCCGCCATTACTAGTAAAAAAAAAAAAATGTCCCCGGATTTAATTTAAAAAATCTGGTCACCTTATAATAGAGGTCAAGGGGAGAAATACAAGAGAGTATGGGAAAGCTGGATAGAAAATCCTATGACCGCTTCAGGTTAAAACAAGGTATAAGGGGAGGATAACCACACCATGCAAGAAAGAAAGGGTGAAAAAAAAAAGGGTGTATGAGTTAGGGGAAATGAATGTAAAATATAATTTTAAGTTGGCTCCAGAAGAGAGCAGATACGTGTTAAATGTATAATGTGAATGTATTGGATATGTATGTTACTTTTTTTGTATGAAAAAAATAAATAAAAAATCAATAGATTTGAAAAAAAAAGAGATTTTTAATACAGCTTACCTGTAAAATCTTTTTCTTGGAGTACATCACGGGACACAGAGCGGCATTCATTACTATATGGGTTATATGGAGTACCTTCAGGTGTAGACACTGGCAATCTCAAACAGGAAATGCCCCTCCCTATATAACCCCCTCCCATAGGAGGAGTACCTCAGTTTTGTAGCAAGCAGTATGCCTCCCAAAATGGTCCTCAAAAAAAGAGGGGTGGGAGCTCTGTGTCCCGTGATGTACTCCAAGAAAAAGATTTTACAGGTAAGCTGTATTAAAAATCTCTTTTTCTTTATCGTACATCACGGGACACAGAGCGGCATTCATTACTATATGGGATGTCCCAAAGCAATGCTTACAATGAGGGGAGGGAGAACATCTCCAAGACAAAAGGATTTAATTTAGAGATATACTCAAATCATAATAAATCCAACTTAGTTGAGAAAAATAAAATTTTTTAAATTTAACTCGAACAAGAGGAGCCCCCGGAATCCGAGGGTCTCAAACTGCAGCCTGCAGCACTGCCTGCCCGAAGGCAGTATCAGTATTCCTTCTTACGTCCAACTTGTAGAATTTTGTAAACGTGTGGACAGAAGACCAGGTTGCCGCCTTGCAAACTTGAGCCATAGAGATCTGGTGGTGTGCTGCCCAGGAGGCGCCCATGGCTCTAGTAGAATGAGCCTTTAATGATACTGGAGGAGGCAACCCTTTCAAGCCGTAGGCCTGAGTGATTAATTGCTTAATCCACCTAGAAATGGTGGACTTTGCAGCTGCCTGCCCCTTCTTGGGCCCATCCGGTAGAATGAACAGCACATCTGTCTTCCGGATCTTCTTTGTAGCTTTAAGATAGGCCTTCATGGCCCTGACAATATCCAAGGTATGCAGCAACCCTTCCTTTCTGGAAGTAGGTTTAGGGAAGAAGGATGGTAATACCAAATCCTGGTTCAAATGAAAACTGGATATGACCTTCGGAAGGAAGGAAGGATGAGGGCGGAGAACGACCCTGTCCTTATGAAAAACAAGATATGGTTCCTTACAGGATAAGGCTGCCAGCTCCGAAACTCTTCTTGCGGAAACTATGGCAACCAAAAATACTAACTTCCTTGTCAGTAGAACCAAAGGAATATCAGCCAACGGCTCAAACGGTTGTTTCTGTAAACTTTGACAGAACAAGATTTAAATCCCACGGACAAAGCGGGGATTTAACTGGAGGTCTAATACGTAAGACCCCTTGAAGGAAGGTCTTAACCAGCGAGTGGGTGGCCAGCGGCCGCTGAAACCACACTGACAGAGCAGAAATCTGTCCTTTGATTGTGCTTAATGCCAATCCTTTATCCACTCCTAGCTGGAGAAAACTTAATACTCTATCGATGGTAAATTTGCGAGAAAGCCATCGCTTGGACTCACACCAGCCTACATAGGCCTTCCAGACCCTGTAATAAATCACCCTAGAGACCGGTTTCCTGGCTCTGATTAGGGTAGAGATTACTTTCTGAGACAGACCTCTACCCCTGAGAATCAGGGATTCAGCTTCCAGGCCGTCAAATTTAGATGCCGTAAGGCAGGGTGGAGGATCGGACCTTGCGATAGCAGGTCTGGCCGTAGAGGAAGAGTCCAAGGGTCTCCCACTACCATCCTTAAGATTAGTGAGTACCATGCCCTTCTGGGCCATGCTGGAGCTACCAGGATGACTGGTATGTGCTCCACCCGGATCCTGCGCAGCAGGCGGGGTAGTAACTGGAGCGGGGGAAACGCATAAAGAAGTTTGAACTGATGCCAAGGGCAAACCAACGCATCGGTTCCGCAGGCCATCGGATCCCTTGAGCGGGACATGAACCTGTCTAGTTTCTTGTTGAGTCTCGATGCCATGATATCCACGTCCGGCACTCCCCATCTTTGGCAGAGTGCTTGAAAGACTAGTGGATGCAGAGACCATTCCCCCGGCCATAGAGTCTGGCGGCTTAAGAAGTCCGCCTGAAAGTTGTCCACTCCTGGAATGAATATTGCCGATATGCAGGGCACATGAGCCTCTGCCCATAGAAGAATCAAGCTCACCTCTCTCTGAGCGGTTTGACTCCTGGTTCCCCCTTGGTGATTTATGTGTGCCACAGCCGTGGCATTGTCTGATTGAATTCTCACCGGGAACCCCTGCAATTTTGACGTCCAAGCCCTGAGGGCTAGTCGAGCAGCTCTGAGCTCCAAGATGTTGATGGGCAACTGCTTCTCTGGCTTTGCCCAAGTACCTTGGCGAGTGCAACCATCCAAAATTGCTCCCCAGCCCGTCAGGCTGGCGTCTGTGGTCACTATCTTCCAAGCCACTGGGCTGAAAGACCTCCCCTTCAGTAGATTCTGAGGGTCTAACCACCAACACAGACTTTGTCGGACTCTTGATGAGAGCGGCAACGGGATATCCAAGGCCTGTGGCCTTCTGCTCCATGCTGACAGGATGGCTGCCTGTAGGATGCGAGTGTGGCTCTGGGCGTATGGTACCGCCTCGAATGTGGCCACCATCTTGCCTAGTAACCTCATACATAGGCGAATAGTCGGTTCTTTCTTGCTTAGAACCAGTAGGATTAATTCCTTGATGGCTTTTACCTTCCTCAGAGGTAGGAACACTCCTTGTTGTTCTGTGTCTAATCTCATGCCGAGATATTCCAACTGCTTTGTGGGCTGGAAAGCTGACTTTTCTCGATTTAGGACCCAGCCGAACCTCTCGAGGTATTGGACCGTGAGGGCCACTGCTCGCTCCAAGCCGGGAGACGAGTGATCTATGACTAGGAGGTCGTCCAGGTATGCTAGGATCGTGACCCCTTGGATCCTTAGTTTGGCTAGGATTGGAGCTAGGACCTTCGTGAACACCCGGGGGGCCGTAGCCAACCCGAAGGGAAGCGCCACGAATTGGAAGTGACGCGAAGCCACCATGAAGCGTAGATATCTTTGATGTGGCTGATAAATTGGAACATGAAGGTAGGCATCCTTTATGTCTATGGACGCCATGAAGTCGTCCTTCTGGAGTGTGGCAGCTGCTGACCGCACGGATTCCATCCGAAATGAGCGGATCTTTAGATATGCATTTACCATCTTTAGGTCCAAAATTGGCCTGACATCTCCATTGGATTTTGGGATGATGAATAGGTTGGAGTAGAAACCCAGCCCCTGTTCCAGGACTGGTACCTCTACTATTACTTCCTGGGAAAGTAGATGATCTAATGCCGATCTTAATGCGGCTCCCTTTTCCGGATCGTTTGGAATCCTCGACTTCTGGAAATGAGGAGGAGGAAACCTTAGGAAATCTAATTTGTAGCCTGTGGCCACGGAAGACCGTACCCACTCGTCGGGAATGCTGGCTTCCCAAATCTCTGAAAAGAGTCGCAGCCTTCCCCCCACCTTCGTGGGTGGGGGCGCCCCTTCATAAGGTTGGCTTGGGGGCTGGTTTTGCTGGTTTGCGAAACCACTGCCTTTTGCCTCTAACAGCCTGTCCTTGTGATCTGCTGTTGAAGCCGAAGTTTGCTTTTGCAGGAGGCCGTCGATACTGCTTGGCATTAGAGGGCCCCTGCCCAGGGGAATACTGTCGTTTAAACGCAGGTCCCTGAACCTTCTTCTTAGTTGGCAAGAGAGTACTCTTGCCGTTTGAAATGGTCTGAATGTATTTATCTAGGTCTTCTCCGAAGAGTCGTCCTCCATGGAAGGGGAACCCTACCAGGAGCTTCTTGCATGGGGGCTCAGCCTCCCAGCTTTTTAACCATAAGAGTCTTCTCATATGGATAAGGGATAACGATAAACGTGACGCTTGCTGGATAGAATCCTTGATTGCGTCTACCGTAAAACATATGGCCTTAGGGACATCCGAAAATTTTTCTGCCTGCTGGGCCGGAATAAGTTTAAGCATCTGCTTAAATTGATCCGATAATGCTTGAGCGACCCCAATCGCAGCCACAGCTGGCTGTACTACTGCCCCTGCAGTAGTGAAGGAGTTCTTAAGTAGTGCTTCCAAGCGCTTATCAACTGGATCCTTGAACACCTGTATGTTTTCTACAGGGCATGTTAACGATCTGTTAACACATGAGATGGCTGCGTCCACTGCAGGAGTAGCCCATCTTTTGGAAAAATTTTCTTCCATAGGATATAGGACAGAGAACCTTTTAGGTGGTAAGAAGATCTTATCTGGCTTGTTCCAATCTTGGAACAAAATTCCCTCTAATAGAGGATGGATCGGAAACACAGCATTGCTTTGAGGCGCCCTCAGTGAGCCCAAAGCTGAAACCGTCGATACCTGGAGATCTGGTACTGGCAAGTTGAATGTCCTATGGACCAAGTCCGACAATCCTTGAATCAACCAGCTCTCCCTCAGGGAGACTGCCCCAGACTCCTCTGTATCCGGGTCTTCGATCCCTGAACCTACTTGGTCCGTGTCCAAGAGGTCGTCCAATTCCCCTGAGGAAAGGACCTCCTCTTCTGAGGGTCCGCGCTCGGGCGACGGAGATCTATTCCGCTTACTGCCCCGCATAGCTGCGGATATCATTTTTTTCCCATGCTTTTCTCATCTCTTTTAAAGAGGTGAGTAATACCTCCTCCGTGACCATCTTAGGGTTGGACTGACCCGCGTCAGCTCCAGCCCCAGATCCCGATGGCCCCAAGGCTCCCTGTAGGGAAAACAGCGGCATACCATGGTACAATACCGAGGTACACCTGCTACCTATTGGTATTTGGAACTATAAAAGTTAATTGTCCAAACACCTGTTTGGGGGATAAAAAAATGCTTCCTCTCCCCTAGATGACTTTTTTTTTTTTTTTTTTTTTTTTTCGTTTTTGTTTCAAATCCAGGAAAGAAAAAACATTCTGTCCCCCTGAGTAGTATTGCAAAGAAAAACTATGAGATGGAAAAGAAACAGCCTATTTCTAGGCTTGACAAAACAGTCCTCTGAAGACTGCAATATCCTTTCTGGCCACTGTGTGTCCTCGGCGCCCCGTGCTGCCGCTCTGGTCTTTCTCCTCAGTTCCAAAGTATTGATGGAACAAACAAGGAAGGGCCGCCCCTTCCTTTAAGCCACTGACCCGCCCTTCCCCCCCAGCAACCTCAAACAGGAAATGCCCCTCCCGACAGGGGGAGGGGGGGGGGGATTTTGGGAGGAAGGGACCTCTCTGTTCCAGCAAACTGCGGCCTGCAGCCTGGAACCATGAGGAGGCCAGCGTTTTGCCTGCTTGCAGGCTCTGAGGAGGAAGACTGAATGGAGCATCGCCTGGAGGCCTGCAGGTAAGCAAAGCTCTCTGACACACACATATATTTTTATATAACACAGGCCCCACTCAATGCTTTTCCAACACTACAAGGGAGGTCACATCTTATGGGGAATAATACATAGAGAGCCATCCTATCTTTATGATATGTGACTAGTTTGCCAGATGCAGTGCATAACTTTAGGCATGTCCCCTGTGACCCCCCAGAAAAAAACCTGCTAAGAACCAAGTTCCGCAAGTTTTCCCCTCACTTACCTGCTCCATGCCGCAGGACTTTGCCAAGCAAGAGGCCCAATCTTCCCCCATCTCCGTGGGGATGTCTAGACCTTCAGGCCCTGGGTTCCTATGAAGGATCCACTGTCCTGGGCCCATATAGCACCCTGGCAACAGAAAACTTTAGGTACCCAAAGGTTTCTAAGTTCTGGGCCCAGGGTCCAGCTCTCTAAAAAGAAAAGCATTATGGGCTATACCCCAAGGGTTTGGGGTCCGGTTACTGACCACTTTAGCGCTGAGGCTTTTTTGGACAGAACCGGTAGCTCACCTAATCCCAAGGATGCGGAGGCAAGCTAAACCATGACTAACACCTAAGACACTGGCGTAAAAACTGAGGTACTCCTCCTATGGGAGGGGGTTATATAGGGAGGGGCATTTCCTGTTTGAGATTGCCAGTGTCTACACCTGAAGGTACTCCATATAACCCATATAGTAATGAATGCCGCTCTGTGTCCCGTGATGTACGATAAAGAAAATTAAAAAAGGGACCATCCACCTTGTTATCGGAGACCAGTGTGAATAATCTGAAGTCAGTACCAGAGCAGTCATCTCATCAGCCAGGGAAAACTTCAGCGAGTGCCAAGTCAGGGACCCAGCAATACAGCAGAGGTGATACTTGCAGAGCATCTGTAGGTGCCAAGCTAAGGACCTAGCGGGTCAGCAGAGGTGACGTTTTGAAGAGTGTGAGTGCCAAGCCAGAAACCCAGCAGGGAAGCGGGGGTGACGCTAAAGGAAGATACTGAGTGCTAAAAGTGGAAGAGCTCAGGGGATCCAGTAGGTAATGGATCTGAAGTCTAGTGAAAGACAGGGAGTTCGTTGAGTGAAGATCCACAGTGAGTGACTGTGAAGTAAGCGGAGAACTGTTTGTGTTGCCAATAGCTAAATACAACTACCGTAGCAGTAACTGCTACAAGATTGTTGCCATGGGAGACAGCGGTCCTACCTATACAGAAGTGGTGTCCGGCTGGAGGCCTTCACCTGTATTGCTGTCTATCTATAGAAGTCTCAGAGTTTGCCAATTATCATTGCTTCTACTTAAGGGTCTCCTGGCTCCTACCCCCTCTCTCTCCCCAGTTCTATTCAAGAGACAATAAATCTCTTTTCTTTCAAAAAGTGTCTGGCACCCACCATTTCACCTTGCATTACACCCACCATGCCTTGTAACCCACTCTACACAGAAGGATGTCAGCTGTCCCTAACTCTGTGCATACTAGGACTCTGTGTGTAGTGGTCCCCAGCTGTGCACCCATATACTGTCTTAGTAAACTACTACTTGTGCTACAGATTTTTGCATTGTCTCCAGCTGTACAATAGACTGTCCTAGTCCACTTCTACCTATGCTGATGGCACAGAGAGAGGGGTGTTCTCAGCAAGGTGTGCCTAACATTTTGGAATATCCTGCACCCCTTGTATCCCTCTTGTTACAAGTTACTTCAGCGATCAATTACAAAAGGATTTTCGATTTCTGAGCCGGAGTGAAAGGACTGTTGCTGTGTGCCTGGTTGCCTCTGTAATGTGTGGAGAGAGAACCTGTGTGATCTACAGTGGCACCCTTGGGGGTAGCGCTACAGATATGTAATTGTTAACAATATCTATAAAGGCAATTTGTCTGGCTTTACAAGTAAAACAGAACTCAACTTATTATACAGCAACCTTTTCTTTTTTTTCCTGTGATGGACTCTGGACATCCCAATTGCATACCTCTGCCAAGAAGCTGCTTTCCAGTCTCTGGAACATGAGGCAAGTGACTATAGCTGTAGCTATCACAAAGAACTAGACAACACCGGTTTTTGTAGTAAACAACTGCTTTATTTAAGAAACACAGTGAATTTATACAGAAAACCATCAGATAAGACCTAATTACATTATCACAGACAATGCCCACCTTGGACAGTCCGGTGCCCACTTAGGACTACATTATACAAAGCTGGATAACTTGAAAACACAGTAAAGCACAGAGTTCTCTGGGCAATAGTTCTCCTGCAGCCCCAAGGCTGTGACAGTCCCCCCCCCCCCCTTACAAAAGTGGTGAAAATGTTTCACTATTGTTTTTTTTTTGTAGTACCTTTTGGTGCCTCCTGAGATTGCTATGTCACACCTATCCCAGAAGTCAGTGTGTTATCACGAATGCTGCAAGATATGCACAGTGCCCATATATCAGCAGCCGACAGCATTTGTGCAAATGCCCATGTAAGGGGGTGATAGTGTGTTTCCCACTTTGGCCACTAGGCGATGCCCTCCCTTACAATATATATAGTGAGTGTGTTACAGAGTGGGAGGAGTTTGGGTGGAGACTTCAAAGTGGTAGGAGCTCAGTTTCATAGTTGACCCCCATGGGACTTGGTGGGGCCCTTCCTGCAAAGATGTAGAGACTTATGTCTGCTATTCCCCGGTAGGGAAAAACCTGGGGAGGTTCTGAGGATTCTCATTGGCCACAGGGTGGCATCACAATCACTCTGACCATCCCGGAAGGAAAGATGGAGAAGAAGAGCAGGGCTTTCAAATCGTCAGACCACTGCACCGCCTTTATGGGCAATAACAGCTAATCATCCAAATGAGGCTTGATCGCATCATCGCGACACCAAATCCGCCCGAAAAATGAGTACAGGGGACCGAGCCTCACCACAACAGAGTGGCGTCCAACAGGGACTGGCCGGATTACCCTTCAATTAAAACACATGCTGATCACATCAGGTGCCAGGCACAGGCACCAAACCATGTGAGTGCATCCCATATGTTTTACTTTGAATTATTTTAATAAATTACAGTTTTACACTATGGGTGCCCCCTTCTGTCATTTTTTTCATCCCATCCATGGAGGATCATCCTAAGTACAGCGGACCTTGGAATAAACCATCTAGAGGTCTTTATTCCCCACAAAGTGCAAGTGACCACTCTAGCGATAGGTGGTCAACGTTTAGGGATGAGTGTACATCCATGTGGGGTAACTCTGTCTAAACATTGAGCATTTTTAGCACTGATTATTTATCTATGCACAAGCACTTTATTTCATAAAAGTGGGGTGTTTATAACAATTGAAATGTTTTCTTCACTTATTTATGTTTACCATGTTTGATTTTTTATCAGCTAAGTGCGGTGTCTAACCACTTCATTTCACAGTGACGCTAGTCAGCTTACATTTATTCTGCTGCTGGCAATTGCTTGGTTTATTTTACAATTTTCTTTGGCGCAAAGTTTTTTTTGGCCCAGTACATCAGAGAGGGTGGGAAGGGTTTTAGTTCTCTTTTTCATATTTTGAGAAAAGGTGAACCTACATCCCTGGCTAAAAGTTTTCACAATGATACAAATATTCATTTTCACAAAGCCTGTTTGTTGCTTTTATGATGGCAATTTGCATATACTCCAGAATGTTATGAAGAGTGATTAGATGAATTGCAAATAATTGCAAAGTGCTTCTTTGCCATGAAAATGAACTTAATAGAAAAAAATTCCACTGCATTTTAGCCCTGCCACAAAAGGACCAGCTTACATCATGTCAGTGATTCTCTCGCTAACACTGGTGTCAGTGTTGATGAGAACAAGGCTGGAAATCACTCTGTAATGCTGATTGAGTTATGCTGGCCATCAGGGGTCAAGTCCTGGGGAAAAAAGTGTGGGAACTCCCACCCAAGATGCACTCCCCCACCAAAAAATAAATAATTATACACTCATATGCATAATTACTAAACCGCATGTTTTTTTTCTTCCGATCCACTGTACCTTAGTAATCCTTTATGTCACTGGCAGCTTCCTGTATATGGATTCATCGGGTAGTGTGTGGGTATTCTGTCACTTCCTCGATGCTGCAATGTCTCCTGGGAACAATGACAAAAGCTCCCAGGAGACATTGCGGCATCGAGGAAGTGACGGAATACCCGCACACTACCTGATGAATCCATATACAGGAAGTGGCCAGTAACATAAAGGATTACTAAGGTTTGCCTGCCCCTGACAGTGACTCGAGCTGGGCATCACCACTTAGTGAAGGATTGGCTCGGCTGCTCTCGGCTGCTCTAGTCCTGCAAAGGGAACGGAGTTCCTGCTGTGAAAAAAGTGCTGGAACTCCGTTCCCACGCGTTCCCGCAGGACTTGAGCCCTGCTGGCCATACACTATAAGAAAAATCGGCCAAACCAATTTTTAAAAAACAAACTGTCCATGAGAGCAAACGATAGTGCCATCATGTAATGACCGATAAATCATTCAGTGGACATAAATGAATAAATTTTTAGTTAAATTTTTTACATATACATATACCTAGTGCAAACAGTTCGGATGGGTAACACATTAACCTTTCAATTTATCGTTTGTTCGCCAGAAAATTTCCAAACTTGTGCTTCGTTTTTTCAGCTCAAAAACATCCCAACGATTATCGATTTTGTGCATTAAAATAACAGACTGAAAGCTTTGTTCTTCCTCTGTTTACCATGGTTACTTGCAAGGAAACACATGCAGTCATCATTGCTTTGCACAAAGAGGGATTCTCAGGCAAGGATATTGCTGATACTAAGATTGCACGTAAATCAACCATTTATTGGATTATCAAGAGCTTCAAAGAGAGAGGTTCAATTGTTGTGAAGAAGGCTTCAGGGCGCCCAAGAAAGTCCAGCAAGCACAAGGACCCTCTCCCTCCTATAGTTGATTCAGCTGTGGGATCGGGGCACCACAGTGCAGAGCTTGCTCAGGAATGGCAGCAGGCAGGTGTGAGTGGATCGGCACGCACATTGAGGCAAAGACTTTTGGAGGATGGGCCGGTGTCAAGAAGAACAGCAAAGAAGCCACTTCTCTCCAGGAAAAACATTGGAGGCAGACTGATATTCTGCAAAAGGTACAGGGATTGGACTGCTGAGGACTGGAGTAAAGTAATTTTCTCTGATGAATGCCCTTTTCAATCATTTGGGGCATCTGGAAAAAACCTTTTCCGGAGAAGAAAAGGTGAGCGCTATCATCATTCCTGTGTCATGCCAACAGTAAGGCCCCTAGCGGTGCGGTATTAACCCCCGCTAACATCCGAAAAAGGGTTAATAATACCGCCTGCAATGCGCCTTGATGGCGGTATTACCACGTCTTCAATGGGAAGGAACGGTGAAGGAGCGGTAAACACACCGCTCCTCTCACCGCTCCAAAGATGCTGCTTTTCTCCTGCCAGCGCATCGCCTCAGTGTGAAAGCCCTCTGGCTTTCACATTGAGAATGCAGTGCAGGAGTTTTTCAGGCGGTATTTAGGCGCTATTTTTAGCGCTAAACCGCCTGAAAAACTCCTCAGTGTTAAAGGAGCCTTAAGCATCCTAAGACCATTCATGTGTTATGTCGCTTCTCAGCCAAGGGAGTGGGCTCACTCACAATTTTGCCTATGAAGACAGCCATGAATGAAGAATGGTACAAAAACATCCTCCGAGAACAACTTCTCCCACCCATTTAAGAACAGTTTGGTGAGGAACAATGCCTTTTCTAGCATGATGGAGCATCTTGCCATAAGGCAAAAGTGGTAACTAAGTCGCTTGGGGAACAAAACATGGAAATTTTGGGTCCATGGCCAGGAAACTCCCCAGATCTTAATCCTATTGAGAACTTGTGGTTAATTCTCAAGAGGCAACAAAAAAAACACAAACTCTGACAAACTGCAAACATTGATTATGCAAGAATGGACTGCCATCAGTCAGGATGTGGCCCAGAAATTGATGGACAGTATGCCAGGGTGAATTGCAGAGGTCTTGAAAAAGAAGGGTCAACACTGCAAATATTGACTCTTTGCATAAACTTAATGTAATTTTCAATAAAAGCCTTTGACACTTCTGAAATGCTTGTAATTATATTTCAGTATACCATAGTAACATCTGACAAAAAGATCTAGAAAACACTGAAGCAGCAGACTTTGTGAAAATTAATATTTGTGTCTCAAAAAACTGAAAAAAGGGGGAAAAGGGGGAGCACTCACATATGCCACATCCGTAAGTTATGAAAGCAAAAAAGAACAGTTACTCGAAAAACGGTAATTGATGGTCGGATTTTAGAGGCAAGGCGGGAATATAAAAAATTATAAATTTTATTACAGATTATAACAAAAAACACAATAAAGGTATAAAAACCATATAAACATAAGTTATTGTATATGGATAGTATCCTCTGTGCATCGTCTATGCGTTTCGCCGTTGGGCTTCCTCATGATGAGCAGAAGGAATTTAACAATTTAAAGATATATTTCATTATCTTGAAAGCATTCCAACCAGATATGTAGATCAGAGCAGTTGTATGGAGAAATCCAAATATAATCAAAAAATCTCCAATATCCAAAAAATGAGGAAAGTTCTCTCAGCCTGTGGTATCAATCATAGAGAAGCGATACAGACCAGATCTGACAGATCAAGATAGGTCCTAAATTCGGGGGCAGTGCAGGTAAGAGTATACATTGGCCATCAAGAGTATGAACTCATCATGCGGTATAGACAGATTATATCCAATTGCTGTGTATAGGCAGCCAAAAGGCAGACAATAAAGTCCAGAAACAGCCACAAACACCAGAGTGCCTGTAAAAATGTCGCATGTGACATTTTTACAAACTTTTACAAAGTTTGTCCGTTCTACAAACGGACAAACTTTTCAGCAACAAAAGTCAGATGGTGCAAAGTCTGACCGTGTGTACAGAAATCCATTGGACTTTTGTCCGAATTACAATTACACATGCCCAGAACCAATGTTAAAATCAACCAACAATAGCAGAAGTTGACCAAAGGATGTAGGTAAAGAGCAGAAAAGAGCAGAAAAACCATGTGACGTTGGGAAAGTTTTAGGAAAGTTTGCAGAAAAGTCAGAGCGTCTGTATGCTATGGGTGTGCCCCGCCAACTCCCTTCGAACAAAAATCCACAGAAAAGTTTGTTTGAAGTCCGATTGTGTGTACGAGGCTTTACAGTGGGAGAGTTGCTGTGTACATTGCACACATATGCTCTCAGTCCTTGTACCCACAAAACACTCCTAATTACTGTGCTGAAAGTGACAGTCTCACAGACACACATAAACCTCAGGACAAATGATCATTTTTAAAAATTACACTCTTCCATTACATTTGCTTCTCTGCACAAAAAATCTGATATAATATACTGGATAACACTCAGTCTCTATTGCTCTCTTCAGCCCCCCCCCCCCCCCCCCCAAGTCTTAGTTTTGATCTCAAAATTGTCATTGACCCCCCCCCCCCCCGCATGGTCTCTGCATGAATCTAGTCATGAAGTCAGGAAGCTTCACATTAGTTTGTCTTAGATCAGGAGTCTTCAAAGATTGTTCAGTAGTTGGGTGAAGCATGTGGCGGTGCAAGTCTACTATTACCATTCCTATGATTACTCATTCCCATCACACACCAATATCACATGACTTTTTTTTTAAACATACAAGTGGTGTTGGAGATTTTGACTGTCAAACCAGAGAGCCGGTATAAAAAAAAATTCTGCATCGCCAGGAGAGATGGGGTCTCCTGGGGTCCCATCTTTTTAACTGGGGACACAAGCAGGGGCACTTTATCTGGGAACAGAGCCTGCTGAAAGCATCTGGTCACCCTAGCACAAACCATTAAACCACCTATCCAGTCAGAGTCACAGGAACCATGCTTTGTAAGAAGTCTGTTCAAGGGTTATCATACTTATTTCTTTACCACTTGTAAGTTAAAGTGATTGTAAAGTCTCATTTAAAAAAAAGAAAAAAAAAAAAAACATGTTATACTTACCTCCTTTGTTCAGTGGATTTGCACAGGGCAGTCTGGATCCTCCTCTTCTCGAGTCCCTCTTCACTGCTCCTGGCCCCTCCCTCCTGTCAAGTGCCCCCTCAGAAAGCAGCTTGCTATGGGGGTACCCAAGCTGAGCTGCAGCTCCATGTGTCCATTCAGACATGGAGCTGCGGTTCGCCCCTGCCCCCTCCCGATTGGCTACCTGATGGATTGACAGCAGTGGGAGCCTAAACAAGGGGGGTTAAGAAAAAAAACGTTCTGCATTTACAACCCCTTTAATGATCCACAATGAACTTATCACAGCTCCCATCTGTCCCTCATTTGGAGGGACTGTCTCTCTTTTGAGACCAATTCCCTCTGTCCCTCGAGCAGCCTCAGTTGTCCCTCTTTTTGGTCTGTGTATACAGCTTTATACAAAATTTACAATTTTTTTTTGCCAAAGATGTTATGCTGCACTTATAGTTGCATCTGTCCTTTACATTACTGCATTTGTTATATTGGAAAGCCAATATAAAGAAAGAAATGTAGGTGAAAAAAGCACTTGTGTGGTTTAGCCAATTATTTTCTGCATATTAGATCTTTGTAATCTGTAAAACCAAAGCTGTGGCGGGAACATGTTCTTTGCTTACATGTGCGTACGGGTGTCCATCTTTATAATGTTAGGAGGTGTATATATTGCATATATAGTATAAGGATAATATTGTCACTAGTGGTGTCACATAGGAAGTGTGGAGAAATCTAAAATACTTCCACAACAACAGATTAGGTAAAGGCTATAAGGAATTAAAGTAAGGAATAATTCCAATGAGAATATAGACTGCAGATAAAGCTGACTAAAGATATAAGATTCCCGCTTTATAGAAAATAATACATTTAGGGCCAGATTCACGTAGGGAGAGCGTATTTCTGAGCAGGCGTAACGTATTCTATTTACGCTACGCCTCCGCAACTTTGACAGGCAAGTGCAGTATTCTCAAAGCAAAGTTGCGACGGCGCAGCGTAAATAGGCTGGCGTAAGCCCACCTAATTCAAATATGGAACATGTGGGCGCGTTTTATGTTAAATATGGCCCGATGTCCATACTTAACATTGGCTGCTCCTCATATAGCAGGGGTAACTTTATGCCGGAAAAAGCCTAACGTAAACGGCGTATCTGTACTGCGATGGCCGGGCGTACGTTCGTGAATTGGCGTATCTAGCTGATTTACATATCCTAAGCGTAAATCAGCGTACACGCCCCTAGCGGCCAGCGTAAATATGCAGTTAAGATACGACGGCGTAGGCGACTTACGCTGGTCGTATCTTAGCAAAATTCTGGCGTATCTGATTCTTTGAATTAGGCGCCAAAATACGACACCTCAAACTCAGAGATACGACGGCGTATCTGGAGATACGTCGTCGTATCTCCTACGTGAATCTGGCCCTTAGACTTTAAGCAGCTCATAATGACTGTGTCATGTCTATGAGGATCTTAGGCCTATGGTGGTAGGCTGATGCCTGCTGGCTAATGGCTCCCAAGGGAACAGAGAATGGAAAAATTTGAAAACCTGTTCCAATCTATTGCTCTCCCCTAGGATATGTGGTGGCAGCATCTGCCTGTATGGACCTCCCCGTCCCCTTTGCATTAAAGTAGGGCAACTGACAATGACACTCTGATACTTGCAGAATCAGTGATGTGGCTAGGCCATAGTGAATAGACAGTCTGCATCTTTATATGTATCCATCCAGTCTACAATAAGGCTGCATTGGGGCTTACAGGACAGTATTGTGTATTCTCAATTGGCAATTTTTTTTTCATATAAACTTATACAACACAATAATACATAATAAATGTAGAAAATTAAAGATAAGCCTATAGAGACTATAAAGATTGTCCACTAAAATGCCCAATTCTCCATCTCCTTTGTCCAAGCAGTACTAATATACAAAGCTTTAGTAAAATGTTGAGAAGTTAGATCAAATAAAAAAATGCATCATGGACAGTACTCAACTGTGTTGTTGCAAGAGTACTACAACGACTACAATCACCCTAAAACATGTGGGCAAGAAACAGGCAACACATGGAAAAAAAACAAGCACCCATGACATGTAGGCAGGTGCAGTCTGTCCTCCCATCTGTGGATGGCACTGGGTCACAGCAGTAATACAGAAGGGGATGGAAGGTGAGAGGATCTTAGTCCCTGGTGACCTCTGCGGCCATCTTTAGGGCAGTGCTTATTAAGAGCATTGACTGCTTTGGCTGGTGTACAGTTTGCAAACGTAGTGTAGGGACAGGTTCCCTGTGTCAGGGAGAGTGTTAAGAGTTAGGGAGAATTTCTGGAGCCTATCCTCTGTTTAAGAAGCTTCAAGTTTGGGTGTGGACTGGCCAGGCCGCATACCCGCTCCTCGTTGCAGAAGCTGTCGGCATTATCCAAAGTTAACAGACCCCAGTTACAATTCTGTAAGTAGCTCCGGATGCCTGTGCCTACCTACCGGGCCTGGTTGGACTTTGTGAGACTTTCTGTAATATACGATTCTCACTCACCTCGGCCTCTGTGTAATCACTGCCCATCGATACACCACGCTACACCCTGTCCACAAACATGAACAAAAATAGACTATTGTGACAATATACAGTCAAATCTTCCTTCTCCCTCCCCCAGGCAAAAATCCCTCACTTACCCCAGCACAAATGTCCCTCCCAGCACCAATCTCCCCCTTAACAAAAAAAAAAAAAAAAAAAAAAAACATCTCCTTCAGCAAACCCCATCCACCAAAAAAATCCCCCTCACCCCACAAAATTCCCCATAAGCAACCCCCATTCAGCAAATGTCTTCCTTTCCCTCCACTGAAAAATATACCAGACTTCAGAGCTTGAGAAAGCTTTCCAAAGTCCTGTGATCCTGCCGTATTTGAGGTTTGACAGAGCTGTCGGGCACAATGCTGTTATGAGGGAGGTCCTGTAAAGCTGCAGACAATGGAGAGCATAGCTTTTAAAGGACCAGCTGCTGCCCCATGTAACTGTGACTTACCTGGTGGACGTGAGCCAGGGGGTCATCAACAGCCGGACAGAGTAGGTACCAAGACGTGAGGCAGAGGCAAAGATGTGACACAGGCCAGGTTTGGTACACAGTCGGGCAATGAGGCACAGGAACATCAGGCAGAAGCGGAGTCAAGCACAAGCCGGGGTCACAAATAGGCAGGCGGAGGTCAACAGGAAGGTTCAGGCAAGCCAGGTCAAGATACAGGAAGCTAGTACAGATCGGGTAAACAGGCACTTACTGAAAAGACCACTCAGCAAAGTATGCATGTCACTGGCAGGTTTAAATAGGCGGACTGGCACCAATGTGCGCGCGCCAATGCACGTATGTGTGCTCGTGCCCGTGCGCGCTCACACATGCGAGAGTACGTGTTTTCTTGTGCATCTGAGAATGTCTACACCTGCGCACCACTGCGCGATTGTTACCCGGGTTTCTCTTACAGTAACTCTAGTAGCCATTTTGGGTTGGGTAGAGCCTATTTAAGGCCCTGGTTCCCAGATTTGGCATGCATTTGCAAGTTGATAGAGAAGGGACATGTACCCCACCTGTTGGGAACAGTACTAGTGGTAGGGTAAGGTTCTTGACGAGAAGGAAAATGGGTCACAACACCCTTGAACATATTCCCGTATGGGCATGAGACAACCAGGCTGCCCTCTACTATCTTTACAGACGCTTTCATTCCTGCCGATACCCGCTCTCTACACATCCCTCGAAACTGTGAGTGCACCCAGTTGGGCAGCCTTCCCACCAAGCTCGTTGTAACCTGTTACTGTACTATTCAATCCAAGTTGAATTATTGCCACTGCACTTCACCCACAAGCTATTCTAATCTTAATTTAATCCGGCATCCATTCAGGCATTTGAAACTAATAGAGTATAATTGAAATATTTGTTAAAAATTATGAGTACACTGCATGAATCAAAGTAAGTGTGTGTGTTCATTGTAGAGGGATCAACTCATGCCAATCTTCTCACTTCTCTCTGACATCAAAGAAAGAAACAGCAAATTGTCTTCGCTGGAGATGACGACGGCAAAACTGTTTCTGTCACCTTGCATGTGATGGCAAGGTGATGGCAAGGGATTTTTATTTTATGTTGCTGAATTTTAACAGCTGAGGCTAAAATAAAACCACCACTAATTTAATTATTTTCACTTTAAAAATACAGATTACTTATGATTCATCTCTGGAGCATTTATTCATAGAAAACAAACAGGCTTATCACAACATTACTAGTGGGAAGCTGCTGCCTCACATAGCGTAGCTAATTAATCCAAAACTATCTCTGTGTTGTCAGTACAACCATGTTATGGACGTATTCCATTGAAGCCAGAATTTCCACATCTTGCACTGATGAGAGCTATCAAGTTTAAAACATATCATTTAATAAAAAAGCTCTATACTTAAGGCGGCCATACACGGTTCGAATTTCGAAAGAATTTTCTTTCGAAAATCGTATCAAAGAATTTTCGTACGAATTTCGCACCGTTAGTGGGCTGCAGCAACAGCCGATTTTCGTGCGGCAAACAAATTTGAGAAATCCGACATGATGGACATTTTTTGAAAAAGGAACGATTTTCTGATCAATGATGGCAGAATCGTGTGAGAAATGTAATAGAAAAAAAACGCGCATGTGCAAGAAAAGAATATTCCCGGAGAGAAAAGAATATTCCCCGAGAGAAATGAATATTCCCGGAGAGAAACAAATATTCCCGGCAACATGAAGGTTTGGTCGGCCGAATTTCGAAAAACAATGGTGGCATCATCGGATCACAAAAAAAACAAAAAAAAAAACCTTTGTGATTTTGAAAAGAAAATTAGTTCGAAATTCGACCGTGTATGGCCTGCTTTAGTCTGAATGCTTTAGTCTGAATAGTAAATCAGCAGGTCCTGAGGCTTAGTTGGTTGCAAAGGCATAACAGAATTATTTTCATTGCTGTCCTATTAGGTAATGACATGATAACGCCTTTTTTTAAAGACAATGTTGTGTTCTTGTATATATTTTCTTTATTATGTTCAAGACTAAAAAATGTTTTACATTTTTTTTTAAAGTGTTAGTTCACCTTTTCACTTTTTCAGGAAAAATTAAGAGGTGAAGCAACCTTATACACCCGCTGCTGAAAATTCTGCTGGTCCAGCAGTCCAGGGATTTGAAATCCCCACTCTTCTCACCAGAGCGATTTTGATTGGTCAGCGCTTGCGTGGTGAATTGCTCTGGTCTCTAAATCGCTGCACAGAAAAAGGGAGAAATCCTGCCCACTACACTGGCTGCATGGGCCTTGACTGCTCAACATTCCTGATGGTAAGTACAGCACTGGTAGGTCGGGGTGGTTAGGGTTTACAGTGTTAGTTCACATTTAAATTTTTTCTGAAAGGGTGAACTAATCCATAAAGTCAATCTGAAATATTCCATATTAATATTTCACATGTAGCACTTGCAACTACCAAAAAATGCACTCCATCGCTTCTGTTATTTTACTGCTATTCTGTGGCTAGTCTGATGTAATTTATTATCCTGAGTTTTAAAAGCATTTTCTAACAATACAGTGGAACCTTGGATGTTCGCGTTTAATGAGCATTTCGCAATACGAGATGTTGTCTTGCAAAATGAGCAGATTTAAGCCTCTGCGGTGTGCAGCACCACATTTTGGACAGAGGTGCAGCTGAGCTGTCAATGTGGAACAAATCATTTTCATTTCTATTAACTTCTATGGGGAAACTCGCTTTGATATGCGAGTGCTTATGAATTACAAGCAGTCTCCTGGAATTATGCTCGTAATGCCAGAGGTTCCACTGTATACGACAAACTGACACAGTTGGGGCTAGCTGTATGGATTTTTAGTTAAATAGAGGCAGTCATGTAAACAAGTAAGAGGCCAGTGCTGGGACTTACCTATTAAAAAAAATAGTATTCTCTGAAAGCAAAGTGCCATGGTAGCACTCTGCATTAAATGTGACTTTATAAAATGAGATGTTGAATTACAATAAAATCCTTTCCTTCTAGTAAAGGGATGCCGGATGAAGTGGATCTGGTACATTGGATTTTGCTGCAACCTTTAGGCATTTGGACTCTGGCAAACAAATCTATAAGACAGCCTAGTATAACCTCTCCCACTCTTGTAATGCTCGGTTTTGTAGCAAAGCACTATTAGGAGTGGATTAGAAGAACAAAGGGGAGGGACCAATGTCCCTTAATGCAGTGGTTATCAACCCTGTCCTCAGGGCCCACTAACAGGCCAGGTTTTATGTATTACCTGGGGGGATGCAGACTAGAATACTGCAATCACTGAGCACCAAATGATATCACTTGTGATGTATTTCAGTTATCTTGCAAACCTGGCCTGTTAGTGGGCCCTGAGGACAGGGTTGATGACCACTGCCTTAATGTACATTCGGGAACACAGGATGAAGTAATTCTGGTACATTACTCATACATTAAAGACAAGGGAGGGCTGGGCTGGGGGCAGGGTGGAAATTGCCTCCCAGGCCACCCTAACTTATGTTCAAAATGCCCGCTACCATTTTATTTTTTATTCTGGTCTTGGAAGTCGGGCCGACCACTAGCTTTTGCATTCCAGGAGTTGTAGTCCACGCTCAAGCTGGAGAAACAGCAGCCGATGTTTAAGGTCGGTTTTCAGGTGCTTTTTTTAGCGCAATAGCGCCTGCAAACCACCCCAGTGTGAAAGGGGTCTTAGTGCAGGTGGTGAAAAGACACACAAGACTCCTGTGCAATTCACACCGGAGCAACTGCTGAGATGTGTGAAATGGCTCCATAGAGAGCTGGTCAAAATCCTCTGCTATGCAAATTGGATGTGGAGAAACTCGCATTCAATTCCCAACAGTGTGAACCCAGTCTTAGCATGAGCAGGCAATTAGTAGCATTTCTTGTACACAGAATCCAGCCTATACCACAATGCAGTGCTGAGACAAGAGTTTGAGTGAGCCCTAAACTCTAATCAGCCTGTAAGATGGGGTGTTTTCCTTCTATTAAGTTAGATAGGCGAGGTAAGATGTAAATTAAGTTAGGATATTAAATGAGTTAAGGTCCACTAATTGGTTGCACTTCACACAGGCACTGGATGCAGGAGTGTATCATTTGACTCTTTGACCTCCAGCAAGGTTCTTCCAGCTCTCCATGTGTGTGTTTTGGTGGGGGGGACAATGAAAAGAGGAATGCCTGCATTGACAGACATGAGCCTAGTATGTCAGGCAATATTAGTTCAGAGTGACATAGCACAAAGAGGACACTCCCTTTTTAAAACTTTGTGAACAAGGCTCTAAAAGTTGAGGACTATACATTGTTCATTTTTTTTTTTCATAAGCACAGACTCAATTTATTAGCCAGGGAATTAAATAATTTCGGGTATGCAGCTTTGCTGTATAAGGTGGGGACTGTCTGCATCCATGGTAGTCGTTGAGGACCCCCATATCTAATTGACAATGGTCCCATTCCTAATGCCCGGACACACGATCCAAAAATCGGACGACAGATCGTCCGACTTTTTTTGTTTACTAGTCGCAAGTAGAAATTGAATAGGTAACTAAAGTCACGAAAATTCTCGTACGACAGAAAAAAAAATCAGAAGCGATGTCAAGTGTTGTAATGTATTTGTGTTGTATTTTCGGACAACAACTGTACTGACTAAATGAAAATCGTACGATCTGGTATTGTACGAGGAAAATTTTCGTGCATGTCCGATAAAATAATATCGGATGAACTGTCATGATCGGCTCACGGAAGCTTTGTACCAACGATCCGATTATCGTATGATTCTTCCTCGGATGACATTATTCAGACGATTTTCGGATCGTGTGTATGGTCCATAAGTGTGAAAGGGGACAAAATGATTTCATTTTAAGAGGGGGAGAAGTGCCAAAATCCACTGGATTTGATTATAGGTACTTATTAAAACTACACTTTATAACCAGCTGATTGGCTGTAATTTAAATCGTGCTTGCATTTGGAACTTTGATTTGCCTAGATATGGTGAATGAGTTAAGCTGTGTAAAGGTGTACCTTCTTTAATGTGCACCTGTCTTTTATACAAATGCAGAGCCATTTTCTAGCATGGACCAGGCTTGTAATTCAGCGTAAGGCAGATAAGAAGAACAGAGTTAACACTTCAAATGGTCAATCCAGATTTGAAATATTTTCTGCCAGGTTTACTTTACCTGAAGGTGTATTGCTGCTGCCTGTAATTGCCAAGTATCCAGTATTTCATAATGGCCTAGTATCTTAGCCTGAGAAAAAGCAGACCATGTGTTTTTTGGGGTCTAAGTATTTCCCTCTGAGAGGTACAAGACCATGAAACCAGAAAGTGTGGTCCAGCCCAGAATATTTAAGAAAAAAATTCTGAATTTGGAGCAAGAGTATATAAACACAGTGGTCCATTATACACGTTTTTAAAAAGAGGATGAAGACTTATTTAAAAAAAAGTTTACTGAAGTGATCATGCCATACTTTCTTCTACTAGTAGAGAGCAGCTAATATGCAGTTTAATATCTGACACCCTTTCCTTCCACTATACCTGTACCGAGTAGCAGCTCGGTTAACAGACAAGGCAAATACAATTTTTTTTTTTACATATGGGCCTGGCAGTAGGCACAAGAATACAAAAAAGTGTATTTCTCATAAAAGATGGTAGAGTTTGAAAAAAGAACATGAGGTAAAAATCTGTGATTATTTTGATATTAAACACACAGTGGAATAGCAGTAGGGGTAACAAACTTAAGAGCCGCCGTTGTTTCAATAAGGGCCGAACGGGCTCCCTCCAGGGCCAGGAAGGGGGCTCCCTCCAGGGCCAGGAACGGGGCTCTCTCCAGGGCCAGGAACGGGGCTCCCTCCAGGGCCAGGAATGGGGGTCCCTCCAAGGCCAGGAATGGGGGTCCCTCCAGGGCCAGGAACTGGCTAAATGTTGCCACTTCAGCAACCTCTGTTACTACTTAACTGGGTTTACCTTTAATAACACAGAACATGCTCTTACTACATCTCTTAACACCAGGATTCCAGCACAACCACCTAATTTACCAATTGAACGATCCTTACAGCCAATTAATTAATCAATATGAAATTAGGTCTCAACTGTTTCAGAGCCAACAATAGAGATACGAAATTTCACAGGCAGCAGTTGTGAAATCAAATGATGAGGCAGGTGGATGACTACTAATATGAGTTGTCCTTCCTTTCTAAACTGTCTACTACTCTAAAAAAAAAAAAATGGCAAAGAAGTGATTATGAACAGCACACACCTAGCTTATCCCGATACCAGCAATGCCAAAAATTCATCCATTAATCTATACAGTTCATACTTTATAGACGTGTCTGTAAACAAAGACGAATGTGTTTAATGGAAGAGGAGAAGAAGAAGAAAAAAGATACAAAACGCTCTGCTAAAAAAAGACAACTGCACAATGGCATTCAATGGCGAATTTCAGATGGCATTCATTTAATGGCACTCATAGGGAGGGGTGGGTCCTGCCGAGATTGTCCCACACAGCAAATTGCAATCGTGAGAAGCCTTTCGCCCGAAAGAAACTTCTGATCCTTTTTTTGAGCAACAAGCTTCATGTGATGTTGTTTGCCACGATTGCAGCGCCATTTATTACGGCAGAACCGCCCCGTGTTTTTAGGTGCTATTAAAATGAATGGTGTCTGAAATCTATGTTGTGCGATTTGTAATTTTAGCAGAGCATTTAAAAAAATGGAAGAATCGCATATATTCTGCCCACAATTCAAATCGCCCAGGTGTGAATGCAGCCTAAGGTTCTATGCATACTGGGCTTAAAAAAAACGCCAATTTCTCGACAGAAAAAAACGCTCATATAGAGTATTTTTGTACAGGAGTTTGGGAGAATTTTGAAGCTTTGATGAGAACTTGGAAGCATTTAGCATTTTTTTATTCCCGAAAACTACTCTTAAAAACGCAAAACAGGAGTTTTTTTTTTTTTGCCTCTAAACGCAGAGCTAAAAATCTGCCTCTATACATCCTAATGTGCATGAACACATAGGATAAAGGCCTGTACACACGATATGAAAATCAGATGGGAAAATTCGTAGAACGGGCTGTCTGCCGACTCTTAGAACGGTGCTTTTCGACAGCCGATTTCACTTTTTCGTCAGACAAAAGCTGGAAGAGGGAGACTAGAAATTTTTGATGAATGACAGCTTAAAGTCGAGATTTCAGGTGGTCAGTACAGAAATCGTCACACAGAAGTCAAAGTACAAAAACACATGATTGGAAATCAAGGAACGTCCCAGAAAGTCCGGTCTTGTAAACTATTTGTGACGCGGCAATTGATGAAATGTCGAAATGCAGCGCACATTCTCATCTTCTTTAATAGGATAATAATGAAGCTGCTTTGCTGGTGATTACTGAAGTAGTTTATAACCAAACGTATTTTAAAAGGCATTTGTTTTGTAGTGAGTATAAATAATATTAATATATGGTTGTTTGTTGTTTTTTTGTTGAAATTACCACACAACACCATTATCCCTGAGTTTTTTAAGATCAAACGTGTCCCTTGTTAAGGTTCCATTGTGTTGATTTTTAATGCGGTTGTTCCTACCAAAAATGGAACTTCCGCTTTTTGGAACCCCCCCTCCGGTGTCGACATTTGGCACCTTTGAGGGGGGAGGTGGAGGCACCTCCCCCCTCATCCAGGTATTTTCTCCCACTTCCGGGCATAGATAGCCGCGGTAGCCACGGCTATCTACACCATGGCCGCCCCCCTCCCTGCTGTCTTCTGGGAGACACACATGTCCCAGAAGACAGCAGGTACCAGTGAGGACGCTCAGCGCAACTCACACATGCGCAGTAGGGAACCAGGCTGTGACTTCTTCCTGATTCCCTTACTGAAGATGGCAGCGCCTCCACCCGAGAGCCAAGGGACAGATCAACTTCGGGTGAGGACATCACGGGCACCCTGGACAGGTAAGTGTCCATATTTTAAAATTCAGCAGCTGCAGTATTTGGCCGAACTCCGCTTTAATGTAACTGCCTATGCCTAAACTGTCATTTGAAGATCAGGAACGATCTGAAAATCGCCAATTCAACACTCACCAAACTTCTAATAACACAAATTTAGCAGAAGGGGTCCAAAGGGTGGTGCTTGAGAAATTAACTTCCTCTCTATATTCTCATAGTACGTCACTACGTTCGTGTTTGTCGAATGACAATTTGCCGATAGTATGCTAGACAAAATCCTGCACACGCGCTTTTGACAAAAATCAGGTGCTCGGTCGTACGAAAATCGAACCGTGTGTACGAGGCATAACATTGAGCTGCTTCTACAAGCAAAATGTAAAACTCCTGTAGACGTAATGGGATAGTGAGGATGCTTTGTTTGATATAACAACATATACAGGGGGCGCCTTTGTGTGAAGACAGCTTTAACAGGCAAGCTGAATTGGTACAACCAGTAGAGAGCAAAAGCAAGGAGAAAAGAGGAAGGTTATCATTTCAAATTTACTTGATTTGCATCGATTTACTGAATGAGCTAAACTGTGGTGAAGGTGCACTTATTCTTCAATGTGTACCTGTCAATTAAACAAATGCAGCTATTTTCTTGCGTGGACCTGGCTTGCAATTCAGCTCTGGCAGATAAACAAGATTTGGGTATGTTCTGCCAAGTTTACCTTACTGAGAGATGTATCTAACCTATTGCTGAGCCTTGTAATTAAAAGATAAAGGTTCCAAGTGCTGCAGAATTCAGATTTTCATGTTATTACTCACTGTATAGCTACATTTGCAAGGACATCCAGCCACCATTACCGCAGGTAAACGCTGGCTGTGCAAATAGTCACAAATAGCTGTGGCCACCATAAATATGTCACATTGCACTGTATGGGCTCGGCGGCTGCAGCTATCTGCACACAGCTGTCAATCCCAACTGCAGGAATCTTGCTGCCGGAATTCACAGCATGGCTAAACACCCATCTGGCAGTAAGCCCCCTTTCACACTGGGGCTGGAGCCGCGGTGGTGGTATAGCGCCATTAAAAATTTCGGCGCTATACCGTTGGATTCGCCTCTAGCGGTGCGGTATTAACCCCCGCTAGGCGGCCGATAAAGGTTAATACCACCCGCAATGCGCCTCTGCAGAGGCGCATTGCGGGCGGTATTACCGCAGTTTCCCATTGTTTTAAATGGGAAGAAGCTTTCACATTGAGAAGGCTGGGCAGGAGTTTTTCAGGGCGGTATAGCAGCGCTATTTTTAGCGCTGTACCGCCTGAAAAACTCCTCAGTGTGAAAGGGGCCTTAGACATGTACAATGAAATTACAAGTTCTCACCCTATATACTTTAACCACTTCAATACCAGGCACTTGACCCATCCCCCCCCTCCTGCCCAAGCCAATTTTTTGCTTTCTGCGCTGTCGCTGTTTAAATGACAATTGCGCGGTCATGCTAAACTGTACCCAAACAGTGGTATTTGATCACCTATGCGGTTTTTTATTTTTGCTAAACAAATAAAAAAAGACCTAAAAAAATAAAAAAAAAGTTTGCTTTTGTTTCTGTTATAAAATTTTGTAAATAAGTACGTTTTCTCTTTCACTGATGGCCACTGATAAGGCGGCCCTGAGAGGCACTGATAAAGAGGCAACCGATTTGGTGGCACCAATGAGCGGCACTGATGGGCATTGTATGGGTGGCACTGAAGGGGACTCATGGGTGGCACTGATAGGTGACACTGATGGGCACTGAAAGGCTGCAAAGATGGATACTTATAAGCGGCACTGATGAGTATTGATATGTGGCACTGATGGGCATCCCTGGTGGCACTGGCAGTGGTAGGCATAGTGGGTGGACACTGTATGGTAGCTGCCTGGGCACAGATTGGCATTTCCATGGTGGTCTAGGGGGCATACTCGGTGATCCAGTGTGGGTGCTTATCCCTGGTGGTCTCGGCGGCATCCTGGTGGTCCTGGGCGGACATCTGAGGGGGGGCTGAGCTGATAAATAATCAGTACAGACCCCCCCTGTCAGGAGAGCAGCCGATCGGCTCTCCTCTACTCGCGTCTGTCAGACGCGAATGAGGAAAATCTGATCAACGGCTCTTCCTGTTTACATCATGATCAGCCGTGATTGGCCACAGCTGATCACATAGTAAAGAGCCTCCATCGGCTGTTATCCTGCTGGATGTCATATGATGTCCAGTCAGGATAACTGAACCACCTATAGCAAAATGACGGCCGGGCAAGAAGTGGTTAAAGAATGTAGCAGGTAGAACAAGACTTCCTACCTGTGGTGGAGTTTCCTTCCTACCTATGTGTTTTTAATGCATTTTGCAGAAACATACTACAGTCCATTTAACATGGTTTCCTAAGGGACACTTTTAGATCTGTGTGTTTTTCAGCCGCTGCATTTTTGGAAAGGGTAAGGGACTTTTTTAACCGATTCACGTACATTTACTTCGGCAGGGCGGCCTGGGTGCACAAAATCACATACCTGTACGTGATTTTTGTGCACGCGGTTTAGGGGGCGCGCCACTCCCACTGTGATTGGACACAGTGGGTCCGGCAGCCACGATGGCCGCCGCGACCCGCTGATTGTTCATAGGAGTAATGGTGAGCTGTTGTAAACAAAGCACACCGCTGCGCTGTCGGCTAAGCTGAATCACAATCTCTCTTTTCCTCCAGTGAATTTACCCCCCCACAGCTAGAAACACCTCCCAGGGAACACATTTAACCCCTTGATCGTCCGTGTAGTTAACCCCTTCCCTATCAGTGTCAATTATACAGGGATCAGTGCATTTTTCTTTAGCACTGATCATTGTATTGGTGTCACTTGTCCGTTGCAGTCCTGCTAAAAATCGCAGATCGCCGCCATTACCAGCAAAAAAAATAAAAGTCCCTAAATCAATCCCCTATATTGCAAATCAATCAATATAGGCTTATTAGGATTTTTTCCAAAAATATATAGCAGAATACATATTGACCTAAAACAATGAAGAAATTTGTTTTGTTACATTTTTTTTGGATATGTTTTTTTTTTTTTTTCAAAATTGTCAGTCTTTTTTGTTTATAGCGCAAAAAATAAAGACTGCAGAGGTGATCAAATACCACCAAAAGAAAGCCCTATTTGTGGAAAAAAAAGGACATCAATTTTATTTAGGTATAGCGTTGCACGACCGCGCAATTGTCAGCGTTAAAAGTGACACAGTGCTATATCGCAAAAAATGGCCTGGTCAGGAAGTGGGTAAAACCTTCCGGGGCTGAAGTGGTTAAACACAACATGGTGCATTTTTGGTTCAATAGACTTCAAATGGACACCGCGGAAATGCATGTAGTGTGTTTTTAAATGCGTTTCACGTTTTTTTAATCTGCCTAACAGAAAAAAAAACTCCCCCATAAAAAAATGCAAAAGCAATGCTTTGCATACGTTTAATCACGCTCATTATGCCCTTTGTCTTGCAGGGTTTTTTTTTTTTCGTGAGTTTACAACCACTTTAATGAACAGGATTTTTTTTTTTAGGGTTAAAACCACTTTAAGATTGTCATTGTACATACCGTAAATAAATAAGACATCCCCTGAAAGTAAACCCTACTTTTTTTGTAGGCAAAATTTAAAAAAGACCCGGTATTATTTTTGGGGAAACACAGTAGCTGTGTTCAGAATTAAAGTGGAACTTCTGCTTAATCCACTCCTCACCCCCCTTACATGCCACATTTGGGCATGTCATTTTTTTTTTGGGGGGGGGGGGGAGTGGAGGCTTCAGGAGGAGTGGGGCTTCCTGTCCCACTTCCTCTTTCCGCCCAGGGACCGCTAAGGCGATACATCATATCGCCTTTTGGCGGCCCCTCCCTGTAGGCGATCGACTGGGACACGTGACAGGTCCCAGGCGATCGCCTGTCCAATCAGGTAGCGCAGTGAGTGCCCGGCCGTGAATCCGAAAGCTGTCATGGCCGGGTGCCCACAGTTAGGATGAAGGCGCCGGCAGAGAGGCGCTGGACAGTGGAGCAGGTAAGTGTATGTTTAATAAAAGCCAGCAGCTATGCTTTTTGTAGCTTCTGATTTTTAATAAACATCAAAAAAGGCTGGAACTCCGCTTTAACCAATCACATTCCAACTCATGTCAGTTCACACCTGCCATCATTTAAAGTGCCTTGGATTAACCCCAAATAAAGTTCAGCGGTTCTACTATATCTTTCCTTACATTTTCAAGTCGCATCCTACAGCAAAAGCCATGGTCTGCACAGAGCTTCCAAAGCATCAGAGGGGTCTCATTGATAAAAGGTATCAGCCAGGAGAAGGGTACAAAATAATTTCCAAGGCATTAGATGTACCATGGAACACAGTGAAGACAGGCATCGTCAAGTGGAGATGGCACAACAGTAACATTATCAAGAACTGGACGTCCTTCCAAAATTGATGAAAAGACAAGAAGAAACTGGTCCAGGTCTCTGAGCATTTGACATATTACATTCACCTGAGTCACCTTCAGTGATATTGCATTATCATTGCTTTCAGTCAGATACTATAGTTATACATTGTTGTAGTGAGGTTTATTTTCCGATATGTCTTTTACAGTCATCATCATGGAGGACATTCTGTTGGTTTAGCCCCACGTTCTCCCTGTTTGGCCTACGGGGCCTCTTTGGATCTTACACCCACAGCTCCGGGACAAACATTTTCAGTGGTAATCCAGTGAATGTGAGCATGTATAGGTCACATTAAAAGTGGAAAAAGTTTTCAAATCTTTGGTGTACGTTTATCAAACATTGATAATTTATCTCATTTCATTTCTCAGCAGAAAAATCTTCTCCTCTGGCACCCTGTTTATGAAGCAGAGAAAATGTGTTCTCAGAAGGAGAAGAGAGGAGAAGTTTTCCCTCTGAGAACACCTGAGATCTGAGTAGAAGGGGGCGGGGCTGCCTGTGATCTCCTGATATACCTGTGTGATTACAGAGCAGCTGAGTTTTAAAGGGGAAACCAAAGGAAACAGGCCATGTATTTACATGAAAATAATAAGCACTGACCACTGGCGCTTTTCTAACTCTAAATTTTGGCACATTCTTTAAATGTGTGTTTTGGTCATTTTCTTATTGCAAATGTATTATTGTTTTTATTGTGCATTTTGATGCTTTTTTTTTCACACACATTTTGGCCATTCAGCGCACATTTTGGCACAGGTTATTTATAACACGAATTTTGGTGTGGTTTGTATCACACACTTTGGCGCTTCTTTTAGCATGTAGTTTGACACTTTTTAACGTGCATTTTGATTTGCTTTTTATGCCTATTTTGGCAAACAGCACATTTGGTAGCCACTTTTGGAATGCCATTAACAGTTAATGGCACCGCAAGCATTTCATGCATTTTGCATGTGTTTCTGGAATGCACACCAAAATGCAGGTAACAAATTAGCAAAAATACATGTTAAAAAGCACCAAAATGCACATAAAAATGTTTTAAAATTCGTTTTAAAAAAATGCCCAAATGTTTGTTGAAAAAAAGCAGAAAAAAATGCATCAAAAAGTGTACCAAAATGCGCACAACAAAGGCCCAAAAAGCAAAATGTTTTATTTATTTTTGGGCATGGAGCATTGTGCATTTTTTCAATGCGCATTTTGGGTTGGTAGTGTATTTGTCAATGACAAAATATGTGGCAAAATGCATGTCTGCTAACTGCAAATGGGGTGCCATTAACAATGAATGGCAGCCAAAAGCGCATTGCGTATTTTGACAGAATTTTACAGCAATTTGGAATCATGGCAAGGATTGCTTAATTCTGCCGACAACTCTGCATTGCTCAGATGTGAATGGATCCTAAAAGAAAATACATTCTGACTTTACTGTGTGTGTGTTTGTACTGTATATGTGTGTATATATATATATATATATATTATATATACACACAAACATATATAGTTATTATTTATATCAATCAGTTATTATTTATATCAATCTTTAAGCTGGTATTAGGAAGAAAGGAGCCCCCTTCCCCACATCACAGCAGCTTCTCACCCATGTTCTCCACCTTTGAGCTGGAGAATCTGGAAGGAGATATTTTACAGAGATGTCTAGTGAGATCCTCAGATCTCACCTTCATAAACTGGTCATCTGTGTAAAAGTGAATGACAGAAGGGTGTGTCCTGTGATGAGAAGTGAAAAACATATTCTCCACTCCTCATCTCAGCTTCATAAACTGGCACACGTGAGAGATCAGCCGTGATCATCAGGATCTCGGCTCTTCTCTGTTTCATAAACGTACACCTTTGTCTAATTTTTTCACATAACAGAGACCTGATATATTAATATATTTATTTGGAGAACCTTCCTGTTGTGACTGTCTATTCAATCAATCGGCAACCCTACTGAACAATTGCTATGAAGAAATTCACTACTGGAGAAAAAACCCAAAGAATGTACAGTATTCTGGTCAATGAAACTGCAAAGGCAGACTTACACTAATAAGATGACACAGCGGTGATGTCGGGGGTTGGACGATGGAGCCACATTGTGCCGATAGAAATACAGGCATCAGACACTTTTATGAATGCTGGAACACAGGAATGGAACAAGTGCATATTAGCTGGCAGAGAGTATAATGTTTTTTTCTATTTCAGGAACTTTTCACCTGGAATATTTTCTGCGATTACCAGGGTGACATTATGGTGTCTTGAGTTAAGGCAGAGTATTCTTTTTGAATGGGCTAAAGCATATTGCATAAAAAAGATATGACCATTGTTTAACACCACACTCACAACAGCTATGTGTGTTTGGGTACCAATCTAAATGAATGACACCACAATGCATCATGGATTGTCCATTGCAATAACACCTTGTCTTGCAATTGTTTAGATTTGGTGCTCTAACACTTTAATTTACTAAGTTGAGGCCGGGTTCGCATGCGGCTCACAGCAGGGGTCCGGTGCGTACTGGTTCAGGTCTGAATTTTGGGCTGAAATCGAACCTTAAACTTACTTAAAATGGCACGCCGCACCAGACCCGCTGGGGAGATATGTGAACCGGCTCCATAGAGAGCCAGTCACATTCTCCTGCTATGCGAATTGAATGTGGGGAAACACGCATTCAACTCGCATAGGTGTGAACCCGGCCTGAATGAAAACTCCATCAGTGTGGACAGAACTTCCTTTAAACCAGAAGCCCAAAGATATCTTGCAAAAAAGATCCCAGTATAATTATCACTGATTTCAAACAGATTTAGTGCCACCATAACCACCGTCCTGATATACAGTTGTATGCAAAACCATTGCTATTTATAAATATTTGGGTGTTTGGATCAGAAATTTCATTTTGATCTATCAAATAACTGAAGGACACAGTAATATTTCAGTATTCAAATGAGGTTTATTGGATGAACAGAACATGCGCAATATGCATCAAAACGAAATTAGACATGTGCATAAATTTGGGCACCCCAACAGAAAAATCACATCAATATTTAGTAGAGCCTCCTTTAGCAGAAATAACTCTAGATGCTTCCTATAGCCTGTAATGAGTGTCTGGATTCTGGATGAATGTATTTTGGACCCTTCCTCCTTACAAAACATCTCCAGTTCAGTTAGGTTTGATGGTTGCCGAGCATGGACAGCTTGCTTCAAATCACCCCGCAGATGTTCAATGGTATTCAGGTCTGGGGACTGGGATGGCCATTCCAGAACATTGTACTTGTTCCTCTGCATAAATGCCCAAGTAGATTTTGAGCAGTGTTTTGGGTCTTTGTCTTTTTGAAATATTCAGCCCCGACGTAACTTCAACTTTGTGATTGATTCCTCAACATTATTCTCAAGATTCCCAGTACCGGCACTGGCCACACAGCCCCACAGCATGATGGAACCTCCACCAAATGTTACTGTGGTAGCAAGTGTTTTTCTTGGAATGATGTTTTTTTTTTGCCACCATGCATACCGCCCCTTGTTATGACCAAACAATCGTTTATCAGTCCACTGCACCTTTTTCCAAATTAAGCTGGCTTGTCCAAATGTGTGTTTGCATACCTCAAGCGACTCCGTTTGTGGCGAGTGTGCAGAAAAGGAATCTTTCGCATCACTCTCCCATACAGCTTCTCCCTGTGCAAAGTGCGCTGAATTGTTGAAGGATGCACAGTGACACCATCTGCAGCAAGTTGATGTTGTAGGTCTTTGGAGGTGGTCCGTGGGCTGTTTTTGACCGTTCTCACCATCCTTCGCCTTTCCAATATTTTATGCGGCCTGCCACTTCTGGCCTTAACAAGAACTGTGCCTGTGGTCTTTCATTTCCTCACAGTGGACACTGACAGCTTATATCTCTGCCATAACTTTTTGTAGCCTTCCCCTAAACCATAATGTAGAACAATCTTTGTTTTCAGGTAATATGAGAGTTGTTTTGAGGCCCCCATGTTGCCACTCTTCAGAGGAAAGTCAAAGAGAACAACTTGCAATTGGCCATCTTAAATACCTTTTCTCATGATTGGATGCACCTGTTTATGAAGTTTAAGGCTTAATGAGCTCACCAAACCAAGTGTGTGTTCCAATTAATCACTGCTAAGTAGTTACAGGTATTCAAATCAACAAAATGACAATGGTGCCCAAATATATGCACCTGTCTAATTTTGTTTTGATGCATATTGAACATTTTCTGTTAATCCAATAAGCCTCATTGCACTACTGAAATATTACTGTGTCCTTCAGTTATTTGATAGATCAACATGAAATTGCTGATCCAAACACCCAAATATTTATAAATGACAATCATGGAAATTGTCAGGGGTTCCTAAACGCTTGCATACAACTGTATACATTCTTTTAAAGCCCTGTACACACGATCAGTCCATCCGATGAGAACGGACTGAAGGACCTACACACCATCAGTTAAAAAACCGATCGAGTCCAACGCGGTGACGTAAAACACAACGATGTGCTGAGAAAAATTAAGTTCAATGCTTCCAAGCATGCGTCGACTTGATTCTGAGCATGCACAGGTTTTTAACCGATGCTTTTGCATACTAACCGTCGGTTTTGACCTATCGGTTAGGCGTCCATCGGTTAAATTTTAAAGCAAGTTGTATTTTTTTGGACCGAAGGATACCTGACCGATGGGGCCCACACACCGTCGGTTTGGAGCGATGAAACGGTCCTTCAGTCTGTTTTCATCGGTTTAGACTGATCGTGTGTACAAGGCCTCAGGCCGCGTACACACGGTCGATCCATCCGATGAGAATGGTCCGACGGATGGTCTGATGTGCGTACACACCATCGTTTCCAAAACCGATCGGGTCAGAACGCGGTGACTTAAAACACACGACGTGCTGAAAAAAACGAAGTTTAATGCTTCCAAGCATGCGTCGACTTGAACCGATGCTTTTGCGTACTAACCATCGGTTTTGACCTATCGGTGAGCCGTCCATCGGTTCGATTTTAAAGCAAGTTCTCTTTTTTTGGACCGAAGGACAACAGACCGATGGGCCGTACACACGGTTGGTTTGGACCGATGAAACTGAACTTCAGTCCGTTTTCATCGGTTTGGACCGACCGTGTGTACGCGGGCTTAAAGGACACAATATGTAAATAAGATAAAAACAAAAGAGGACATTTGTAAAACATATGTCAATTTGCTATACTCTGTAAAAAGGTATACATCAAAAAAAAATTGCATCTAAAAATATGCATGCAATTTCAAGTTTATAACTCTTAACAGGATCTCTAACGTCTTTTATTTAAAAAAAATAAAAATAAAAAATCTCTCCACCACACCAGAGTTCTGCTTTAAAGAAAGGAATTATAGTGTCCCTTTAAATGATCAATAAAATAGAAAACGTGTAAAATATAGTAATGTAAAAACACACTGCCATCTGCAGTACAGTTACTGTAATTCGCAGAAATTCAAAGTCACATTCTTAGTTCAGCTCTAATCCGAACAGAGCTCAAGGCCACTGACAAGAACTCTACTGCTTTCGCTGAGCTTTTCCCGAGCAGCGGTGTCTGTATAATTGTGCCAGTAAAATGGACTGCTAAAGTCACTATCAAGAACCACTGTCACGAATGGCTCCAGAGGCAGGACAAGGGATGTGTTGGACAGGTTCCAACCAGTGTGATATTACATTTTCATGGAGGGAAAATCATCATGATGTTATTTTGTTTAGAAATTGGATGGATATTATATCAATCACACATCAGGTTTAGAAATCCAATCCATCTATATTGTGGGATATTATTTTAAAGTGAGTAGGCTATTAAAAGACACATCACACATTGGATAAAGTGTGGGTGCTGGCTTAGGCTCGATTCACACCTATGCATGTTGCTTTTTGAGCGTTTTTTGCAATGCTTTTTGCAGTGCTTGCTGCGTTTTTTTGATGTGCGTTTTTACCGCGATTTGCGGTTTTGTTTTTTTTAGCCAGTAATTTTTTTTTTTTACATTTCCTTTAACAATCAGCTATAAACAGGTAAAAAAAAGCAAAACGCACATCGCGGCACTTGCGTTTTTGATGCAGGTCCATTGAATTCTATTGCATGCAAAACGCTGCTTTTTGCAGGAAAAAAAGTCCCTGACCCTTTCCAAAAACACAGAGGCACAAAAAAGCATTGATGTGAACATGTTCCATAGGAAACCATGTTAAAAAAATTCCCTGCATTTCTGCAAAATGCACCAAAAAAAGCATTAGTGTGAATGGAGCCTAAGGGGCTGGGCCAGGTCCAGCATCTGCAGGAGCAACCTGGCTTTAAGGGGAACACAGGAGCACTACAGGGGAGCAAAGCTGGTGTCTAGGCACTAGGAGCTGTCAACTCATTGGTCTAATGAACAAGAGCTTTGGTAAATCTGATAGGGAAGCATGCATTGCAGTCATACATGAGCATTTGGATGTAAACATGATCCCCGAACCTATCTACCAAATTGAACACTTACAGTATCTCATAAAAGTGAGTACACCCCTCACATTTTTTTTAATATATTTAATTATATCTTTTCATGTGACAACACTGAAGAAATGACACTTTACTACAATGTTGTGTAGTCAGTGTACATTTTTTCTGTCCCCTCAAAATAACTCAACACACAGCCATTAATGTCTAAACCGCTGGCAACAAAAGTGAGTATACCCCTAAGTGAAAATGTCCAAATTGGGCCCAAAGTGTCAATATTTTGTTTTCCAGCACTGCCTTAACCCTCTTGGGCATGGAGTTCTCCAGAGCTTCACAGGTTACCACTGGAGTCCTCTTCCACTCCTCCATGATGACATCACAGAGATGGTGGATGTTCAAGACCTTGCGCTCCTTGATGCTCAATAGGGTTTAGGTCTTGAGACATGCTTGGCCAGTCCATCACCTTTACCCTCAGCTTCTTTAGCAAGGCAGTGGTCATCTTGGAGGTGTGTTTGGGGTCATTATGTTTGAATACTTCCCTGCGGCCAAGTCTCCAAAGGGAGGGGGATCATGCTGTGCTTTAATATGTCACAGTACATGTTGGCATTCATGGTTCCCTCAATGAACTGTAGCTCCCCAGTGTTGGCAGCACTCATGCGGTCCCAGACCATGACACTCCCACCAAAATGCTTGACTGTAGGCAAGACACACTTGTCTTTGTACTCCTCATCCGATTGCGGCAAAACACACGCTTGACACCATCTGAAGCAAATAAGTTTATCTTGGTCTCATCAGACCACAGGACATGGTTCCAGTAATGTCCTTAGTCTGCTTGTCTTCAGCAAAGACAACTTCTGTATATGAGGCTGAGCACGTCCACTCAAATTCTTTGGTTGACCATGGCGAGGCCTGTTCTGCGTAGAACTGTTAAACTGCTGTATGTTCTTGGCCACCGTGCTGCAGCTCAGCTTCAGGGTCTTGGCAATAATCTTATAGCCTAGGCCATCTTTATGTAGAGCAACAGTTCTTTGCCATTAGGTGCCATATTGAACTTCCAGTGACCAGTATATGAGAGAGAGAGAGAGATAACACCAAATTTAACACACCTGCTCCCCATTCACACCTGAGACATTGTAACACTAATGAGCCTCATGACACCAGGGAGGGAAAATGGATAATTGGGCCCAATTTGGACATTTTTACTTAGGGGTGTACTCACTTTTATTGCCAGCGGTTTAGACATTAATGGCTGTGTATTGAGTTATTTTGAGGGGACAGCAAATTTACACTGTTATACAAGCTGTACACTCACTACTGTAGTGTAATTTCTTCAGTGTTGTCACATGAAAAGATAGAATAAAATATTTACAAAAATGTGAGGGGTGTACTCGCTTTTGTGAGATACTGTATGTTTAATTCATATAGCAGGGGTCTCCAAACTTTCTAAACAAAGGGCCAGTTTACTGTCCTTCAGACTTTTGGAAGTAGAAAAGGTCCCTACATCTGTGGGAAAAAAAAAAGCCCAGTCTTTGATTTAAGTGGAGGAGTTGTGTCCCATCATTGGTGTTAGTGGAAGGAATTGCACCCCTTCCAAAATAACATTGGAAGGAATTGTGTCCCGCCATTGGTGTCATTGGAAGAAATTGTGTCCCATCAATGGTGTCAGGGCGCGGGAGAGCAGCGGGAAGGGGGGGCCCTCTCCCGCCACCGATAACGGCGATCTCGCGGCGAATCCGCTGCGGAGACCGCCGTTATCATGTACAGGACCGCCCACTGAAGAGATGAATATCTAGGTTGTGGCAGCAGCTGCTGGCGTTACCGAGATATCCATCTTCAAAGTGATGACGTATAACGACGGTGGGCGGTCGGTAACTAGTTAAAGTGACACTAAAGGTTCGATTTTTTAAAAATTTTTAAATAACAAACATGTCATACTTCCCTCCACTGTGCAGCTCGTTTTGCATAGAGCGTCCCCCAACACCATTTTCTGGGGTCCCCCGATGGCTCTCTCGGCTCCTCCCCACATCAGATAACACCCCTCTGGGAAGTGCTCTCCCAAGGGGGTTACCTTGCGGGCGCACTGCCAAGTACAGCTTTCGGCGTCCATGCAGGACTCGGCCCCGCCCCCATTGGATTTGATTGACAGCAGCAGGAGCCAATGACTGCGCTGCTATCAATCTATCCCGTAAAGAGCCGAGAACGCCAAGCAAAGATGCAAAGCATCCTCTTCATTGGACATTCCAGGGCTTAGGTAAGTAAAACGGGGGGGGGGTTAATTGTCAGATGTTTTTCAACCTTAATGCATAGGATTTACAACCCCTTTAAGCCTGGCAAGCACAGGCAGTTTTTTTGTCCAATCCAACAGGCTGAACGAAAAAAAAAAAACGGAGGTGCTTGCTGTACTAACTATGCAGTTAACTATTCCAATTGGGTCGAACTGATCGTGTGAAAGGGGCCCACGGCTCACACTGATGCGCTGTGGTTTACCCACACCGCGGATGCAGCGCGTTGCAGTGTCTTTCCAGCTGGTTAGCTGCACTTTGCCATAGACCTTCAAGTTAAATCAGAGTGCATTTGGTATCACTCCGCTTGTGACAGGAGCTATACAGGAAGAATCTGTTTTCGTGGCTTTGCTGCGCAGCCGATTGCTTTCTCTATTGCCGTCTTCATTCACAACACTGATGCTCTGGGATGGTGGGTTGGCAAACCACGATCTGGGCTTGCTAACCTACCATCCCAGAGAAGGAGTTCGTGGGCCACATCAAAAGGCTCTGCGGGCCACATGTGGCCCCCGGGCCACTGGTTGGGCACCCCTTGGTCTATCACACAAAATCCACAAAAAAAGTGTATTTTCGGACAACTGTCTAAACAAAAATCGTACGATCTGGTATCGTACAAGGAAAATTGTTGTGCTTTTTCGATCTAATAATATCAGATGAACTGTCGTGATTGGCTCTCGAAAGCTCTGTACTAACGATCCGATTATCGTACGATTGCTTCGAAAGCGATATTTTTTATCCGATTTTCGGATTGTGTGTACGGGCCATTACCTTGAGATCCTGCTAGTAAAAGCACTTCCTGTTGCAGGATGACAACACTAAAGCCTAGTACACAAGGGCCAAATATTGGCCGGTTCAACAATAACCGACTGGCATTCGGCCCTCGTGTACAGCAGCCTGTCTGACAGAAGCTGGCTGAACATCTGGCTTCTGTCCATTGGGCATGATGTAAAAACAGCTGCCTATCAGCATCCGATCAGCTCTTGCAGCCAATGGCTGCGACCACTGACCGCTGTGTTCTGGTGGGGGGGGGGGGGGGCAGAACACGAATGAGGAGATCGCTGTACCAAAATTGCATAGGTAGTACAGCAAGCACCTCAGTTTTTTTTTTTCGTTCAGCCTGTTGGATTGGACAAAAAAACTGCCTGTGCTTGCCAGGCTTAAAGGGGTTGTAAATCCTATGCAGTAAGGTTAAAAAACATCTGACAATTAACCTCCCCCCCCCCCCCCCGTTTTACTTACCTAAGCACTGGAATGTCCCATGAAGAGGAGGCTTTGCATCTTTGCTTGGGGTTCTTAGTTCTTTATTGGATAGATTGATAGCAGCGCAGTCATTGGCTCCTGCTGCTGTCAATCAAATCCAATGATTTGGTTGCCAGGGGGCGGGGCCGAGTCCTGCTATGGACGCCAAAAGCTGGACTTGGCAGTGCGCCCGCAAGGTAACCCCCTTGGGAGAGCACTTCCCAGAGGGGGGTTATCTGATGTGGGGAGGAGCCGAGAGAGCCACCGGGGGACCCCAGAAAATGGTGTTGGGGGACACTCTATGCAAAATGAGCTGCACAGTGGAGGGAAGTATGACATGTTTTTTATTTAAAATTAAAAAAAATCGAACCTTTAGTCACTAAAGTTTAGTGTCACTTTAAGCCAGCAGCCATCTTGTTAGCTTGTGTGCTCATGCGTGACATGTGTGCTTCTTCAGTTGAATGTTGGGTTGAGTATTAGGTCTGTCAGATGGGAAGCTGAAGGAGCTTGCTTTTCTTTTTTTTTTTAAGGTTGCATTGTTTTATTTATCTTTGAATGGAAAGCACAGCACCAGCATTATATGGCAGTTTATCGTGAATGGCAAACTAGGACCATACTATATGCCAGTGGTCCCCGAACTGTAGTCCAATGCTACCCATTGTTTGAAAAAGCATTTGAGGTACTATTTCATCCACTGATACAGATGATTGGGCATAATTATCCCTATTTTGTCAATGAAGAAGGGGCACAAATCCCCCCACTCACACCACTGAACAGGCACAATTCCTCCCAATGACACCAACGATGGGGCACAATACCTCCCATGACATCAATGATGAATAAAAATGTATCCCAATGATGGTGCACAAGTTCTCCCAATCACACCAATGATGAGGCACAATTCCTCCCAATGACACTAGTGATGGGGCATCATTTCTCCCAATGATGGGGAACAATTTCTCCCAACAACACCAACAACGGGGCCCAATGACACCATTGATGGGACACAATTTCTTCCAATGACACCAATGGCGGGACACAATTCCTTCCAATGTCATTTTGGAAGGGGTGCAATTCCTTTCACTAACACCAATGATAGGATACAACTCCTCCACTTAAATCAAAGATTGGGCATTGTTTTTTCCCACAGATGTACTGTAGGGACCTTTTCTAAAAAGATAACTTTAGAGATTTAGTTATCCTTTAAAAGATAACTAAATCCAAGAATAAAAATGTAATACATTGCAGCTTACCATTTCCTAGATGTGGAAGTTGCTTTCGTTTTCAATTTCCTGGCTAAGAACATTTTCAGCAAGTACAGAATTGTCAGTTGATTTTTCTGTCCTCATCACTTCCTGTGGAGAGAACCAAAGCTCGAGCAATGTTATCTTCCTTCTGTAAACTATGAATCCCCCCCAGCCTCCATGTAATGGAGATAAAGAGAAGCAGATATGTTTAAAGGTATCTCCAAGTGGTTAAAATAAACTTAGACGAGATGCCTGATTACCACTAGATGGAAACAAATGACCCAACCTACTATATCTGACTTATTGACGCAAATTTAAAAAGTGAGGCATATGGAGCATATTATGTAGAGAATATAAAACAGGGAAACCGCAGTAGTTTGAACCTACCCTAATGCCTTGTACACACTGCCATGAAAGCTTTTGGCCGGGAATCCCGGCTGTGTGTATGCTCCATTGCAGTTTTCCCAACAGGAAAACTGCTGAAAAAAAAAAAAAAAAAAAAAAGAAGAGAACCAGCTCTCTTTTTCCCCGCTGGGATTCTGGGCAGTTTTTAAGCAGGCAGTTTTCCTATGGGGAAAGACTACGGTGGAGCATACACACAGCCAGGTTACCCGACCAAAGCTCTCATGGCAGTTTTCCTGTCGGGAAACCCGGCCGTGTGTAGGGGACAAAGAAGATTTTCCCCTCGGATTTCCCCCTCGGAAAACCCGTACGTATGTACTAGGCATAACACAACCTGATGTTGAATTCAGGTCAAATAAAGGGGTGAAGGTGTTAAAGCTGAATAGATAGTATGGGCCAGATCCACGTAGATCGGCGTAACTTTAAATGGGCGTAGCGTATCGTAGTAACGCTACGCCGCCGAAACTTTGAGAGGCAAGTGCTGTATTCACAAAGCACTTGCCTCTAAAGTTACGGCGGCGTAGTGTAAATCTGCCGGCGTAAGGGCGCGGAATTCAAATGATAAAGATGTAGGCGTGTTTTATGTAAATTCTACTTGACCCAACGCAAATGATGTATTTTTTGAACGGCGCTGTCCGTGGGGGTATCCCAGTGCGCATGCTCAAAATCACGTCGCAAATAGTCAATGCTTTCGACGTGAACGTAATTTACGCAAAGCCCTATTCACGAACGTTTTACGCAAACGACGTACATAACGGAAAATTCAACGCTGGCCCGACGTCCATACTTAACATTGCGTACGCCTCATAGAGCAGGGGTAACGTTACGTCGAAAAAAGCCTTACATAAATGACGTTAAAAAATGCGCCGGGTGGACGTACGTTTGTGGATTGGCGTATCTAGCTAATTTGCATACTCAACGGAAGCGCCACCTAGCGGCCAGCGTAAATATGCACCTTAGATCCGATGGCGTACTAAGACGTACGTCAGTCGGATCTAGCCCAGCTTCAGGCGTATCTTGTTTTGTGGATACAAAACAAAGATACGCCGAAGCATCCTAGAAGTTACGCAGCGTATCAATAGATACGCCGACGTAACTTCTTTGTGGATCTGGCCCTATGTTTTCTCTGCTTTTTCCAGAAAAAAAAAAAGGAAAAAATGAACAAAACCCTTGAAAAAAATTAAGCCCCAAAACTGGATTGCTGGGTCGAGAGTGCTTTTTATGAAGCTTTAAAATCTACAGCTTAATTTTAACTGACATGCTGTTGTTTTCTTTCAGACCTAAAATACAAAATAAAGGTAAAACATTACAAGCGCTATTGAGCCGTACCCGTAAAACATTGCTGCACTACACATTATATCTGACATTTCAGGATAATGAGCCCTTTGGTGGGCTGCTTGATGAATGAAACAGACAGTGATTCTGAGAATGTGAATCATAAAATCTTGAATTAAATCAGCCTGAAACAGCATTTGCAAAGTTATTACATGATTTCCGTTTTTTCTTGTGTTATAACTTGGCATTGTACAGGTTCTGCAGTATTGCCAGAATGACTGAGCAAAGAAATACAATAGAATGTTGAATAGATATTTGTTTCTACAAATGACATTGCCAAGCTCCTTAGTTTATAAAAAGGGCCTCGCAACAGGTAAGGTCAGTCATTAAACTGCTAAGACTATCCAGGAAAACTAGCAACCATACAAAATTCATAATACAATCCCTTGAAGCCGTTTCTTTTATAGTGCTTCTGGGTAGAACTATAGACTCTGGGACCAGGGCATTTTTCTGGGCTGCTTTCCTCACTGAAAGTCGGGGCTTGTTTACACTAGCGGTTGGGGGGGCAGTAAAACCATGTTGAACCACTGGTTGAGGACCAGCTGCCTGGGGTGTAAACAGGCTGGGTGGGTGATGCTTTGCGGTTGCAACAGTATTATATCACCTCTCACGTTCAGTGGGCACTGCTGCCCATTCAGATGTAGCACCCTCCTTGCATACTTGCCAACTGTCCCGTTTTTAAAGGGACAGTCCCGTTATTTGGGACCTAGTCCCAGCTAATTTAGCCTGCCGGGACTTGTCCCGGCTATTGGGGAAGGCAGGTGCGGCTTCTGGGTCTCAGCAGGGACCTGAGCCTGCGGTGTGTGTTTGGGATGCAAAGCTCCTTTCTGTTCCCTCCCTCCCTCCTTCCAGTCTCGTACTGTGCGGGGTCCTTGTTATCTCTGACTCAGCCTCCCCCTCCAATCAGCAGCGCGGTGTGCTGTGAGACCTTGGAGGCGGAGCTCACTGTAGCTCCTGTCGGCTGGCCAGAGGAAGGGAGGAGGTGAGTGAGCTGAACTTTTCTGTGGGAAGTTTCCTAGGGTGGATAGTAGTAGTAGTGCACACTTTCAAGGAGATTTTTTCTTAGGAGAAGGATCAAAGGAGATAGTGAGGGGGAGGGGGCTGAGGTCTGCAGCCCAAACACATTTTGACAGATCACTTCTAAGCAGGAACACTCTGTGCAAACATCATCCAATCCAATTGCTCAGACTAGATAATGTGGGGTCATTTCTAGCCATTCATGTAACCTGTATATATATGTGGTGAGTTCACACCTCTGATTGTACATGTATGTGCAATCAGAAGTGTGAACTCACCACTTACACACAGGTTACATGAATGGCTATAAATGACCCCACATTATCTAGTCTGAGCAATTGGATTGGATGCAGAGTGCTATAAACTGGATTACATAGATCTGTACTTACATCTAGTACTGTTGTATGATTCATTGTTTTAAATGTTTTTAGTGGATGAGTTTTTTTTTATTATATACATCGCTATCTGACCACTTCTCAGTCCCCCTCTCCTGTACATACTGCCCCCAGCTTGCATCACCCCCAGATCACATCATACAGACATCACTCCGAGCGAAATACCCCCCCCCCCCCCGCTGAGGGACATCATTCCATGGTCACTTACCTTCCCTTATCTTCCCAACATCACTTCCTGATTACCCCATAGACACCACAAGAAATCCCTCCCCATTATGCCACCGCCATACCCTCCAAACTCCTCTCCCGTACTAACTGTGCCCATCATACCCTCTGCACTCCTCCTCTCCTGTACATACTGCCCCAGCATACCCTCTGCACTCCTCCTCCTCTCCTGTACATACTGCCCCAGCATACCCTCTGCACTCCTCCTCCTCTCCTGTACATACTGCCCCAGCATACCCTCTGCACTCCTCCTCCTCTCCTGTACATACTGCCCCAGCATACCCTCTGCACTCCTCCTCTCCTGTACATACTGCCCCAGCATACCCTCTGCACTCCTCCTCCTCTCCTGTACATACTGCCCCAGCATACCCTCTGCACTCCTCCTCCTCTCCTGTACATACTGCCCCAGCATACCCTCTGCACTCCTCCTCTCCTGTACATACTGCCCCAGCATACCCTCTGCACTCCTCCTCTCCTGTACATACTGCCCAGCATACCCTCTGCACTCCTCCTCTCCTGTACATACTGCCCCAGCATACCCTCTGCACTCCTCCGCCTCTCCTGTACACACTGCCCCCCATCATACCCTCTGCACTCCTCCTCCTCTCCTGTACACACTGCCCCCATCATACCCTCTGCACTCCTCCTCCTCTCCTGTTCCACACTGCCCCATCATACCCTCTGCACTCCTCCTCCTCTCCTGTACACACTGCCCCCATCATACCCTCTGCACTCCTCCTCCTCTCCTGTACACACTGCCCCCATCATACCCTCTGCACTCCTCCTCCTCTCCTGTACACACTGCCCCCATCATACCCTCTGCACTCCTCCTCCTCTCCTGTACACACTGCCCCCATCATACCCTCTGCACTCCTCCTCCTCTCCTGTACACACTGCCCCCATCATACCTCTGCACTCCTCCTCCTCTCCTGTACACACTGCCCCCATCATACCCTCTGCACTCCTCCTCCTCTCCTGTACACACTGCCCCCATCATACCCTCTGCACTCCTCCTCCTCTCCTGTACACACTGCCCCCATCATACTCTCTGCACTCCTCCTCTTCTGTACATACTGCGGAGTGGGTGGAGCTTCGGGGAAGTGAGTGTGGTAATTAATTAATAGCTGTGCTGCAAAGTGTCCCTGGAATTTTTTTTCAAATGTTGGCAACTATGTCCTTGGTAGGTGCTAGGAACGTTAGATAAGGGTTATTGCATAACTGATAGGTAAATGTAGTTGCCAAACTGTAGGCAGTGTGGTTATAATTCTGGGTAAGGTAAAAGCATGGTTTGACTCACTGTACCCAGTGAGCTGGGATTGTTAAGTTAGGCTTGATATGTGTGCTCTACTGCTGTCAGTCTGCTGAATAGCTACCTTCTGTATTCAGGTAACTTGAGAAGTTTCTACATGATGGGTGTGGAGCTATGCAGATGGAAGCATGAATATTGATACAGTCCCAGCCTATCCTAGAGAGGCAACACAGTCTGACACTTTGTGGGAACCAGTGACACCAATACAGTGAGCAGTGCTAAAACTATGCACTGTCACTGTACAGTGCCTTGAAAAAGTATTCATACCCCTTGAAATTGAAATTGTTACAACCAAAAACTTGACATTTTCCACATTTTGTCATGTTACAACCAAAAACATAAATGTATTTTATTGGGATTTTGTGTGCTAGACCAACACAAAGTGGCACATAATTGTAAAGTGGAAGGGAAATGATAAATGTTTTTCATTTTTTTTTTACAAATAAATATCTGAAATGTGTGGTGTGCATTTGTATTCAGCCCCCTTTACTCGGATATCCCTAACTAAAATCTTGTGGAAGAAATTTCAGAGGTTACCTAGTTAGTAAATAGAGTCCACCTGTGTGTAATTTAATTACAGTATAAATACAGCTGTTCTGTGAATCCCTCAGAGGTTTGTTAGAGAACCTTAGTGAACATACATCATCGTGAAGGCCAATGAACACACCAGACCGGTCAGGGATAAAGTTGTGGAGAAGTTTAAAGCAGGGTTAGGTTATAAAATAATATCCCAAGCTTTGAACATCTCACAGAGCAATGTTCAATCCATCATTTGAAAATGGAAAAAGTATGGCATAACTGCAAACCTACCAAGACATGGCTGTCCATTTAACCTGACAGGCTGGGCAAGGAGAGCATTAATCATGTAAGAAGTTTGAAGTTAGCAAGAAGTCATGTGGGGGACACAGCAAACATTTGGAAGAAGGTGCTCTGCTAACCTTTTGGCCTAAAAGAAAAACGCTATAAATAGCAGAAATTTAACACTGCACCTCACCCTGAACACACCAACCCCACAGTGAAACATGGTGGTGGCAGTATCATGTTGTGGGAATTCTTTTCTTCAGCAGGGACAGGTAAGCTGATCAGAGATGATGGGAAGAAGAGGGAGCCAAATATAGCGCAATCTTAGAAGACAACCTGTTAGAGTCTGCAAAAGACTTGGGACTGGGACGAAGGTTCACCTCACGCTCTTTCTTCGGGACATTTAAGCGCCCTCATACAGCATCACGGCACCATCCCTCTCTCTACTGGTCAATCTGGTAAAGGAGAGGGGGTGGCACGTACGGGTATTCCCATCCGTATTCAGCAGCAACCTTCTGTACCACCACATGCTGCAATCAAACCAAATTGGGCAGCATTCGCGGGTCTCCGCGTCCCAGCAGTACAATAGTGTCCGGTGCCCGTCTGAGAGTGGGCACTGCAGGGGGCAGGGGAGCGGTGAGAGTAAGAACAGAAACGGACTCAACCTCTCCCCAGGTAAGCTGCGGGGTGTTTAAATTCGATGCGCCCGATCCACGTGGTGCGCTCCAACCGGAGAGTTTCTTCCGCCTCGTGCGGGGGGCTCGAAATCCTCCGAATCCCTGCGATTCCGCGAACTCTGGTTCGAAAAGGTGATCAATAGTATCATCGTCTGAGAAAGAATCCAGTTCTGAGGAGTGTAACTTCTCCGCAGGTGGGTAGCCACAGGCCTTGGCTGATGGGTCTCTTGGCCAATCTGGTAAGGAACGACGGGCAGGTGGGCCTCGACCACAGCCGCGGGAGGCCTGTGCAGGGCCCTCTCCAATGGTAGCACGCCACACGGAGACCGCTGTGGTTGTGGTGTTCTCCGGTACGGCTTCGGCCTGTGCACTTGTCACACAAGACAGAGTCTCTTTGGTCCGTCTCGCCCAGTTCGCTTACCTCCAAGGAGCGAGATGGTGAGGCAGTGGTTAGCAGAGTCAGGGTGGATGAGACGGTCACGACCTCCGGGTCAACAGCCTCCGGCTCCACGAGCTCCACCGATGGAGAGGGTTCTGGCCATGTGGCTTCCTCCACGGCGGTAACAGTCCCAGAGATCCAATTAACCCAGTACTCCCGGGGAGCTTCAGCGGGTGGCTTTATCATGAAGAGGTAGGCCCGACATCTTTGGCATCGAGCAAAAGGCATTAATCGTACGGCCAGCTCCGTACACCGAGGGCAGGACAGTCCCAGGGTCTCGGATCCTCCGCTGGAGAGGACGACAAATTTTCCTTCCGTGGACATCCAGGACCCGTATCTGTAAGGGGTATTCTGATCGGAAAAAAAACAGCAGACATGGTGGAGACCACCAGTGTGGACATAGGGGGGCCTCAATCGCTGGGAGGCGACAAACGGCAGCGAGGGAGCAGACATCGTACACGTGGTCTCTCTCTCTCGCAAGCAGGGCGTTGGTCTGCTGGTTTGGCGCAAAACTTTTCTCTACGTCTCACACAGGGGTGGGTGACTCCTCCCACTTGAAGAACTTGTCTGGACACGTTGCAGGCACGCACTCCGCTGCACATGTGCCCAGGCTTTGGCTATCGAGATTTACTCTCTCCGTGCCACACAGTTCAATACACGACACTCCTTGCTCTCGGTAATAAAGTAACTCACGGTTTTGTTGCCAGAGGTAACAGCCGAAATCCCAGACGAGCCTCCACGTGTAGCGATACCCCCGGAGGAGCCGCTGGTTAGATTTGGGATTGGCGTATTTGAGTTACCTCTGTGATGTGTCTAGGGGTGGTGATGGTTGTGAGAGCAGTGACTGTCCAGACAGTTGGTTGATGTTTTTCAATGCTTTATGTGAATGTCCAGACAGTTGGTTGATGTTTTTCAATGCTTTATTTCTGGTCCAACACGACCAACAGTCAACTTGAGGTAGACAGCATAGGATGGTGAAAGAAGAATAAACTTTGCAGACCCAGGTTATGGATAGGGAAGCAGTCCTGCCTTCAATAATTATAATTGTCACGTCGCCACTCTAGCCGGAGTGGGCAAAGTGCCCCTGGACAGACCTCTGCCACAGGCCTGGCAGCCAGAGCGTCACTTAGAACTTCTGGGAAGGAACAATTCTCTGCCACAGACTTGGCTCTAATAGAACTAAGATTTTAGGATGAGACCTCTGCCACAGGCCTAGTGCTTGAAAGTTTGGATAATAGAGCGAATCCTCCCAGTGTATCACTTGGGGTCACTGACTGACAGTTTGCGCATACAACCTGTCAGTGTCCGGTACCCAGATCCCTGATGGTTCGTTCAAGCCCTGTTGGATCACCTGCCTCCGGGTTCACCTCAGACCGACTCCCCACCGAACAGCACAACTCGCTTGGGATCTTCTCAATAGAGATGGGGGACTTCGTAAGTCATTGGGGCCCCTGTACAGCATCAGATGCTCCGGGCCATGAGGGCCCAGAGTCAGGAACTCCACGTAGCCTGGTAGGCCATATCGCCGGGGCCCGTGATGTGCGCACACCCTGGAACCAGGAACCCGCAAAGAACTCGGAGCAATGGCCTCCGCCACAGAAATACCCCTCCCCAGCATGCTCCGCGAGGGAAAACTCCTCTAATTGGCTGCTGGGGACAAGCGGCTCCGCCTGGACCCCTCTGGCGTCACCTACTGTCCAGAGATGAAACGACATCTCCGGAGAACATAATGACCCAGAGAACAGTTCAGGGCTGGCAACAGCCGAATTTAGATAAATCAAACACAGATGAGAGCAAATGAGTCTCTCATCCTACTAAATTTAACATGGCACCTGTACTGATAAGTACACAGGCGCTACACAGTTTGACAGGCCTGCATGGTGAACCTATGCCCTCCGCCCACAGTTAAATGTCAGAGCCTCAGGCACTGGGGCTAAACACCCAGTGTGCACAAGGACTAAGTCAGAAAACCTATGCAGATCAAAAGTTCTGACTTCACTCAGACTCAATTTACCTAAAGTTCACTGTACTTTGTGAACCTAAGTCAAAGCAACAGGTGCAGTTGACTGACACCACATTTGCTGCTTATACTCAGCTTTTCTTTGCTCCCCTGCCATTCCATTTATTAGGGGGAACGTAATAAAAACATTTTGTCAATGTTTACACACTGCTTGGTTGGTTACTCAGTGCACGTGTTTCCCATACCTAGAAGTACCAGGTACTCTTAGCTAAAGGGAGCAGTGAGGTAGAAGGAGAAAAGGTAAATACAGCTTCATGAACAAACCAGATGTTCACAAGGCCAACTTCAGCTTACTACAATTTTTAAAACATTAATTGCAAGGCACACGTAAAAATAAAAAACAGCAGCTTTTGCTGCAATTCTCACCCAACGCCGTCCAGCCCAGACCCACTACTCTGCAGTCCAGCGCCTGTTCCCTTCTGAGCTAATTGACACCCTGTGTTATTTAAAGTGCTACCAAACCCACAACATCAGTCTGTATATGCAAGGCATGCTTGTTATACTCACTGTGGAGTTCCTCCGCAGTGTGTAAAAAGGCTGTTTGATTCTGTCTTCTATTATCCTTCACCTTTTACACTGTCCCCAATCCATCTTCTGATAGAACAGAGCCTTGGGGTAAGCTGCACATGCTCAGTTTGGTGTGTATTGATGCTAGAGAGTTTTTTTTTCTTGGGAGAGTTCATGTGATCAGCACAAGGCCAACTAACACTGTCAAGACATAGGGTCATGTGTCCTGTAGCCTCATAGGACAATGAGGGGAGAATAAAGACTCCTCATACAAGCTTTAACCAGACACTGATAGAAGTCACAAGACTGCTATATACTGCTGATGAGAAAAGGTATTTAGCAGTTTATATTTGCTAAAACTATTGCATTTCCATGTTATGTGTACTGTGGGAGACCAGATATAGTGGATAGAGGGTCCTAGGTTTAGTAACATGTTAACCTATCTTCTGTGAACCCATCTGAGTAAGAAGAGGAGTAACCAGTGAGGGCCAGTGACAAAGCTTGACCAGACTAAATACTACAGGATGTGAACCCTTACCTTGTAAAACAACCCATTAAAGCCTTGTACGTTAAAAAAAATGGATGTTAACGGATAGTCATCATCCGTTTGCTCATATGAATGCATTGTCGACCGTTGACGGATGGAAGAAAAACAGACAGACGGTCCGTTCGTGTGAAAGGGGCCTTAAAAACCAAGGCCCGGATTCTCGTAGCACTTACGCCGACTTATCTACAGATACGCCGCGTAAGTGTCAATGTGTGCCATCGTATCTATGCGCCGTGCCCATAGAACTAGATACGCCTGAAAATAGGCTTCCTACGACCGACGTAAGTTTCCTACGCCGTCGTATCGTGGGCGCATATTTACGCTGGCCGCAAGGGGCGCTCCCATTGATTTACGCGTTGAATATGTAAATGACTGAGATACGCCGATTCACGAACGTACTTGCGGCCCGTCGCAGTAATATACACCGTTTAGGTAAGGCGTACGTCTGGCATAAAGTTATTCCACATATAGGAGGCGCCTCCCATGCAAAAGGTATGGGCCACGGAACAGCCGTCGTATTTTACATTGTTTGCGTAGTACTACGTGATAGGCTGGGCGTAGGTTACATTCAGTGATTCAACGGATCTTAGGGTTGCTTTCCACGAGATGCTGAGCATGCGCACTGGGAAGCTGGGTCTACAGGACGGGCATGTGCCGTTCGTTCGGCCTTCATTTGCATGGGGTCACGGTTCCTTTTAATGTTTCACGCCCACATCCACCTACTTTGAATTAGGCCGGCTTACGCCGAGGAATTTACGTTACGCCGGCGCAACGTTGGGAGCAAGTGCTTGTGAATACCGTGCTTGCCTCTCTGTGTTACGTCGGCGTAGCGCATATGAGATGCGTACGCCGGAATAAAGATGCACTCAGGTATGTGAATCCGGCCCATATTTTGTTTCCATTTTCAGAATAACAAGCTCATGTTCATTTCTATATTCTAAATAACATAAACGGTCTTGAATTTACCTGTTACTTTGCATAAAAATTTACAATAAAAAACATTAAACAATATTCTAAAAGAATATGTTAACCCATCATTTCACATTCCTGATATGTGATGTTGTATCGTGTACTTGTGTTAAAATGTATCCTGTTCTCTTTGTATTTCATTCTTTGTGCAAAATATTCTGGTGATCCTGCCAGTCCCATTGCTTTACTATATCTGGTACAATATTTTTTATTAAAGTATTTTAGACAAATCGACAAATTCCACGCAGGGGATGCGAGAAAACAAAGGTATACATAAAGCACATAGTAGAAAACTTACTATTAAAGGAACTAATCACAAGTTCCACCGTCACCCCAGCCGGGGCCGGGGGGCAGTTGCGATATGCCTGAGCCAAGAGTCCCAGGGGCCAAAGCAGATAAAAGGGAGAGGGAACGGAGTTATCCGCAAACGGGGGAGAAAGAAAAAAAAAACAAAAAAACAAAAAAAACAAAACAAAACAAAAGAAAAATAAAGATAAAAAAATAAAACAGCAACAAAAAAAAAAAAAAAAAACACCCCTTGCACAATAGAGGAAAAAGGAAAGGAAGAAAAAGGTAGAACAGGCGAGCAAAAGCTCGGAAACACAGAGAGAAAGAAAGAAGCCCTCAGGCTGGAAAAAAGGACAAGTTAAATTTAGAGCCCCAGACTAGACAGGTGTAAACTAGGGAATGTATATGACCACCACGGGGCCCATACCTTGAGAAATTTAGCATGAGAGGTCATGGAGGACGCTAGACATCTTTTCATGGATCATAAGAGTCGTACAGGGTATTCTTGACCTCTGGAATGGAACAGAAGGTTTTTTCCAGGCCCTCGCTATTGTCGCTTGGCAGCGATAAATAAGTATGTAGCTAACTTCTGTTGGTGAGAGAAGAGGCCTGGAATTGGGCAATGGAGTAATGCATGTCTAGCGTCCTTACGGAAGGGGACATGGAATAGGGAGGATAATAGCCAAAGACCCTTGACCAGAATCTAACTAACGGGGACAGGACCACCATATATGCAGCTCATCCCCTCGTTGACCACAACCCCGAAAGCACCCGTCAGTACACGCAGGGTTCGACTTGGCAATACGAGCTGGGACCCAGTACCAACGTAGAAGACCTTATAGGCCGCCTCGAAGTGGCAGTGTTGAAGGAGCATTTTGCTATGCTGGAACAGGCCCTACTCCAGTCTGCAAGATCAATAGGGGATAGATCACGCTCCCATTTAAGCACATAAGAAAGGGTAGTAGAAGAGCTACTGGAAGCAAGTAAAGAATAAATCGCAGAAATGGTGCCGCGAGCACCCGGGCAACGCTGACAGATGCGTTCAAAGGCAGTGATTTGATACAGGAAGGAGCCTAGGCGCCGAAGGGAGTTATCCAGTGTCGCAACTGAATATAGCGGAAAAATTCGGTAGACGGAGCATCATGGGTCTCATGAATCGATGACCACAGGGGAAAGGCTCGGGTGCGAAGAAAGTGGTGAACCAATGAGAACCCATGAGCAGGCCACCAAGAAAAAAACATGGGGTTGTTCTGAGCCAGGCGGGAACATAGGATTATTCAGGAGGGAAGTAGAGGCAGGAATGGAGACATAAGTTTGCCCGAGTACCGAATCGAATCCCATAATTCAGACTGTGAAGCATAAGCGGGCTAACAGAAGGAGGACGCAGTTTAGGGGGTATGCCATAACAAAGCCGAAATAGGAACCGGTGCACAATTGGGCACCCTCCAGCAGAACCCAAAGGGGACATCGGACGTTGCATGGGAGCCATTGCTTTACCTATTTCAAACTGACCATGGTAAACATGATAATGCACAGCCTGCCCTAACCTCAGCCTCCTCCATCCCTGAACAGCCATTCACTGGGAAGATGAGTCTACTACTTTCTCCTTGCCTCCTGCTGACATGTCTCCCTGCAGTTTCCACCCCCACCTCCCATTATGTAGCTGAGAACAGTGTGATCATTATGACAAATAAAGGTGTTTATTATTTATATATATATATATATATACACACACACATACACAGGATTTCACAAAAGTGAGTACACCCCTCACATTTTTGTAATAATTGTATTATATCTTTTCATGTGACGCTAAAGAAATTTCACTTTGCTACAATCTAAAGTAGTGAGTGTACAAGTTTGGGGGATCAGCCTGTCAGCACTGGGGAGCTACAGTTCATTGAGTGAATCATGAATGCCAACATGTACTGTGACATACTGAAGCAGAGCATGATTCCCTCCCTTTGGAGACTGAAGAAAAGTGAATACCCTGCGCTGCCAATAGTGCGGTAATGGTAGCTGCTAACATAGCTTATTCAAAAAAGCAAAGTGACAAAAAGATATATAAGTGTAGCGCTTATAATGATATAATAAATATCAAAATACCATAGTCTATGTAATAAAAAAATTACACAGATATTAATAAATGTGAAACATAAATAGAACGGTAAGTATAACCCTTTGAGAAAAAAGAGGTGCCAATAAATAAATGATCTAGTATACTTGATATGATATCGAGTGAAAAGCAAAGTCCGACAAAACTTAGTGTTCAGGATAATTGATAATATTGAAGTCATTTTTTCCACATGTCATTCAAAGTGAGTGAATAAGATGAAAAGATGCGTGACTTCTAAAACGATACAGTCCCACCACCGATAAAAGTGCAGGCTTACGTAACTTGTTGACCACTGATGGCATATGCCAAAAGAGGTCGATCAAGGCTTTGTATGACAGATGTCAGAAAACGATCCTTGGCCAGGAAGTGTAGACCCAATTGGATGATGTATCCTTGGATGGAACAGGTCCTCAGGGACAGACTGAAAACTGTACTGTGTAGGACTCCCAAAACCAATTGGTTCAGTGTAATAATGGTGGCATAAGAGGAAGAAAAGAGAGGTGGCACATAGCGTAAACTCCGTATGGTAAAAAATTGCGTGTTTATTAAACAGCTGGCAAACTTACATTGGCTGAAGTAAAAATTCTTGCATGCAAAATGGGGCGACAGTGGAGTCCTCCCGACGCGTTTCGTGGTCAAAAGCACATCGTCTGGGTAACCCTCCACTGCAGCCCACTCCAATACTATATATAATCCATGTATCAATAGCCAATCAAATGGAGATCTGACTCACCCTCAACAATCAGCAATCACAAGCAGCAATTCACCTATCCAAGATGGCGCTGCAGCTTGCACTCCAGCCTCTATATGAAACTTGTCAGTAAAAACCGGAAGTTAGTGTGATATAAGCTATGCTGGCTGTTGTGGTAAAATCGTCAGGAAAGGAAACATGAAAAAATGACAGCAATAAAATAGAATGACCTAATTATTAAAATCTATATAATATGTAATGTAATTGTGGAATTTATTGTAAAAATTATAAAACGTCGCGATCGGTGACTAAAAAGTGCGCGTGCGCAGTAGCCAAGCCTCGTTTCCATGGCACAAGGCCGATATAACAAACTCTATTGAGGATCACGGCCGATAGTATGTAACCGCGCATGCGCGGCAACCAAGCCTCGCTCACGCGGTAACCAAGCCTCGCTTGGAAGGCTGTGATGTAATACCATCTTGAACGCTCTGTGATTAGAGAGCGCGCGCGTGCGGGCCAAGCCTCTCTCTGGAGGGGCATGGTCACTGAATAGCAAAGGCGCGCTTGCGTGAAAGATCAAGCCCTCGTTGTGAGGGGGACCGCGCTTGTTTGGCCTAAAGGGGCTCCCATACAGGGGAGACACACTATCCAATCCCAATTGAGCGTTGTGACACATATCCTGTTCATAATGGACCCTGTGAAAATTGGCCAGAGAAACTGCCCGCAGAAAAACGAGTGTATTACAATTGCAGAACCAGCAAGAAATAAAAAAGTGACTACAAATATCTATATGGGCACTGCTTGAAATACCGATCAATAAAATTAAAAACAGGTGATATAAAAGTGTCGATTATGAACCGGAAAGATATTTATTATCACTAACACCGGATCAGAAACAATATATAAAAATGATATAAGACTCATATATGTTGTTTCAAAATGGACTGTAACTATTGCGTCAAAAAAAAAAAAAACGCACAAATGTCACAGAATGACTAATCTAATGCGATAAAAACCGCAAAAATGACATAAATGCAATGTACCTATGCGCCCTCATATAGTGAAAATACTGCCTCATGTTTGATGTGAGCCAGATCGCCACTTATAATGACCTACATAACATCAATATTAATAAAAATAACAAATGGTAAAATAGAGCATTAAGCGCATATGTGGTCATTAAACGCAAAATGTTGAATTTCCAAAGACCCAGAATATATAAAAAACAATATACAAATAAAAAGAAGAACACTTATGACATATTGATAAAAGAATTTATGTCCCATTCGACATTCATTCCGAACGGATATATGTCTGGAGTTCATATATCCAGAAAGTCTCCAAGCGTGAAACACCCCTAGTCATGGCTCCACCTCTCCATGGGGGGGTGTATTTGTCTATGATAACAAATTGTGTTCCCTTGGGGTTTCTCTGGTGGAATTCTCTATAATGTCGGGGGACTGGGTGTTTAGTGTCCCCACCTATTATGAGTGCAATGTGTTCACTCACTCTAATGGAAAAGGTCCGAATGATCCGGCCGACATATTGTTTACCACAAGGACACGTTAATAAATATACAATGTACTTGGTCGCACATGTACAAAAGGTCTTTAATACTGTACTTCTTGTTGGTAACATTAGAAGAGAAATTCCAATTTTTTTTTCGTAGTTAGAGCATTGTGTTGACATACCTTACATTTCCTGCAAGGGAAAAAACCCACTAAATTATGGAAGAAGGAACTCTTAACTGGAGGGTTAATTATGTTAGGAGCAATTTTGCTCTGTAAAGAGGGTACTCCTCTAAAAACCACTCTTGCCTGTTCGGGTAATAATGGACCTAGAACTCTATCTCCTCTGAGTATATTCCAATGCTTATTAAAAAATACTCTTAATTTGTTTATACTGAGTGGGAGTAAGTGGTCAACATTGAAAATTTGAAACCCTCGTCTGTGGGACGCTTGGTTTTGACAGATATTAGTGAATTCCTACTTAATGAAAGGACTCTTTGTAGTTCTAAGTCTACATCACTGGAGAGGTACCCCTTCTCAAAGGAACCTATTTTAAGGATCTCTGCTTGAGCAGAGATAGGTGTTATCATCTGTGCAATTCCGACGAAGTCTGAGGAATTGACTACGAGGAACCGACCGGAGCCAAGATGGATGATGGCAACTCCCCGTGGGGATATAACCATTACGGTCGGTCGGTTTGAAGTATGTTTGAAAATGAAACTTCTTATCAACTATAGTTATCTCCAAATCCAAGAAATGAATCTTGGATGGACTAAACTCATATGTTAAAGTGATACCTCTGTCGTTGCTGTTTAGAGAGTCAAAGAATGACTCTAAGGACTCTGGGCTGCCATTCCATAGGAGGAGGATGTCGTCTATATATCTAGCCCATAAGCCCAACGACAGGACTGTCTGGGCGTAGACGACATCCTCCTCCCATTTGGCCATGAAAAGATTCGCAACGCTTGGTGCGAATTTGGCGCCCATCGCCACTCCCCTGAGTTGTAGAAAGTAGCGTTGATCGAACCAGAAATAGCTATGTTTAGTGGCGAAGTCCAGAAGTTCAATTAAGTAGTCACTTTGAAATGAAGCAAAAGTTTCCTCACTGTTTAAAAAATGTTTTACCGCTTGTATACCTAGATGATGAGGGATACAGGTATATAATGAGGCGACATCAGCAGTGACCATGATGCAACCTTCTTGTATCTCCAACCCTTCTAAAAGGCGGATGGTGTCGCCTGTATCCTTAAAGTATGATGGAGTTCGTTTGACCAAGGGCTGGAGGTAGAAATCTATGTACCGGCCTATACGTGAGGTGACAGAGTCAATGCCACTCACGATAGGCCGGCCTGGTGGTTGTTTCTCTTTTTTGTTGAGAATCTTAAGATCAAATCCTTTGTTGACAAGAACTTGTAGCTGTTTTTTATATGTGGCAGTTGGGTTGCTGGGAATTTCTTGATAAGTCCCAGGTTCACCAAGAATACGATTCATTTCTTGTTCGTATTGTGACCTATCTAGGACGACTATCCCTCCGCCCTTGTCAGCCGGACGAATAATCAAATCCTTGTTGTCACACAAGGAACGAACGCCTTGGCTGGACAGGGGCTGCGAGAAATGTCGTTTTTCTTTTAATTGAGACAGGTCTTTAAGGACCAGCTCTTTGAAAATTTTAACGGCAGGAGCCACAGCGACAGAGGGATTAAACAGAGACGGGTTTGAAAGTCCTGAATGAACAGTTCCCGAAGTCGCTGCCCTGCTATCTGTTGAAAATGTATTGGAAACCATATAACGCTGAATATTGATTTTGCATATAAATTTCTGCACGTCTATGAACGTGCCAAATTTGTTTAATGGTTTTGAGGGAGCAAACTTGAGGCCTTTGTCTAGCACGGACTGTTCTGCCACAGTCAGTGCTTTGGAACTCAAGTTAAATACTCCTTGGCCACTTATGTTCTCCTTCTCTTTTCTCTTCTGTATACGCCTTCCTGCTCTGCATCCTCTCTTTGGTTTGGACCTTTGGAGTACCAAGGGCGGTCTCCGTGAAAACCCTGTCCACCCTGGGCGTTGGTATCACGGGGACCGTAGCGGTGAGGTGATTCCTCATAGCCACCGCGTGCTTGTTGTTGTACATAATCTCTATGGTCTCTGAGAGGGGAAAATCTGTTATGAACAGGTACTGCAGGTGAATTATAATATGATTGATGGGGATGACGGTCATCATATTGTTCTCTATATGGAGCTGGAGATGCCCATCTGGAGTGACCCCTCTGATCTCGAGATGGACGTGATCCAGAGTGATGGGAGTTACCTCTAATATGCCCCTTCCCCCCACGTTTACCCCTGTTGTTAGCCCTTCCTCTAGCGGGGTAATTAGACGTGCGGGGACTCTGATATTGTGACCTTTGAGGCATTGGAGGTAATACCTGGGTTGGCAAAACACTCAATGGGGGTAAGGGATTGGCACCAAATTGAGATGCCAAGCTTGTAGTACCACCTGCAGATGTTGGTGGTACCGCTAGACCTGCATTGACAGCTGGAGCGGTATCCATCGGATTGGTGATTGTGAGTGTCTTCTGCCACCCAAAGACAGTATTTGATTTATAATCACCCACGTCTCTGGCATATTTCTTATGTTTTTTTATTCTCTGGTCCTTGTCCTCCTTCTCCAGATGACTCTGCAGATTGGAGGACAGGGAATTATATTCCAGAGAGTTCTTATGTGACATAAGTTTCTCCTTGAGTACCTTGATTTCTTTGTCCAACACAAGTAATCTATTCCTCTTCCTGGAAATAAGAAAGCCCAGAAAGTTGGTACCGGCCTCATTGAAATATTTATACCATGATTCTAAGTCTGGGTCTCCTTGTTGGGGATGGATCTCCCAACGAAGACTACGTGGGACCATATGTTCAGAGATGTATTGTTCCAAGAAAATCAAATCCCATTGGAGATGTATCTCTGAAGTCATGACATTTTTTAAATGCATGAACAACCCACCAAGTTCGGTGTCATTGCCGGTAACTGTGAAAACACCATCAAAATTCACAGTACGAGATGCTCTATACTCAAATGTATCCATATCCAAAAATGACAAATGGCCAAATGGGAGGAGGATGTCGTCTACGCCCAGACAGTCCCGTCGTTGGGCTTATGGGCTAGATATATAGACGACATCCTCCTCCTATGGAATGGCAGCCCAGAGTCCTTAGAGTCATTCTTTGACTCTCTAAACAGCAACGACAGAGGTATCACTTTAACATATGAGTTTAGTCCATCCAAGATTCATTTCTTGGATTTGGAGATAACTATAGTTGATAAGAAGTTTCATTTTCAAACATACTTCAAACCGACCGACCGTAATGGTTATATCCCCACGGGGAGTTGCCATCATCCATCTTGGCTCCGGTCGGTTCCTCGTAGTCAATTCCTCAGACTTCGTCGGAATTGCACAGATGATAACACCTATCTTGCTCAAGCAGAGATCCTTAAAACTAGGTTCCTTGAGAAGGGGTACCTCTCCAGTGATGTAGACTTAGAACTACAAAGAGTCCTTTCATTAAGTAGGAATTCACTAATATCTGTCAAAACCAAGCGTCCCACAGACGAGGGTTTCAAATTTTCAATGTTGACCACTTACTCCACTCAGTATAAACAAATTAAGAGTATTTTTAATAAGCATTGGAATATACTCAGAGGAGATAGAGTTCTAGGTCCATTATTACCCGAACAGGCAAGAGTGGTTTTTAGAGGAGTACCCTCTTTACAGAGCAAAATTGCTCCTAACATAATTAACCCTCCAGTTAAGAGTTCCTTCTTCCATAATTTAGTGGGTTTTTTCCCTTGCAGGAAATGTAAGGTATGTCAACACAATGCTCTAACTACGAAAAAAAATTTGGAATTCTCTTCTAATGTTACCAACAAGAAGTACAGTATAAAGACCTTTTGTACATGTGCGACCAAGTACATTGTATATTTATTAACGTGTCCTTGTGGTAAACAATATGTCGGCCGGATCATTCGGACCTTTTCCATTAGAGTGAGTGAACACATTGCACTCATAATAGGTGGGGACACTAAACACCCAGTCCCCCGACATTATAGAGAATTCCACTAGAGAAACCCCAAGGGAACACAATTTGTTATCATAGACAAATACACCCCCCCATGGAGAGGTGGAGCCATGACTAGGGGTGTTTCACGCTTGGAGACTTTCTGGATATATGAACTCCAGACATATATCCCGTTCGGAATGAATGTCGAATGGGACATAAATTCTTTTATCAATATGTCATAAGTGTTCTTCTTTTTATTTGTATATTGTTTTTTATATATTCTGGGTCTTTGGAAATTCAACATTTTGCGTTTAATGACCACATATGCGCTTAATGCTCTATTTTACCATTTGTTATTTTTATTAATATTGATGTTTTTATTAATATTGATATTTTCACTATATGAGGGCGCATAGGTACATTGCATTTATGTCATTTTTGCGGTTTTTATCGCATTAGATTTGTCATTCTGTGACATTTGTGCGGTTTTTTTTTGACGCAATCCTTACAGTCCATTTTGAAACAACATATATGAGTCTTATATCATTTTTATATATTGTTTCTGATCCGGTGTTAGTGATAATAAATATCTTTCCGGTTCATAATCGACACTTTTATATCACTGTTTTTAATTTTTATGATCGGTATTTCAAGCAGTGCCATATAGATATTTGTATTCACTTTTTTATTTCTTGCTGGTTCTGCAATTGTAATACACTCGTTTTTCTGCGGGCAGTTCTCTGGCCAATTTCACGGTCCATTATGAACAGATATGTGTCACAACGCTCATTGGGATTGGATAGGTGTCTCCCCTGTATGGGAGCCCTTTAGGTCCAAACAAGCGCGGTCCCCCTCACAACGAGGCTTGATCTACACGCACGCGCGCCTTTGCTATTCAGTGACCATGCCCCTCCAGAGAGAGGCTTGGCCCGCACGCGCGCGCTCTCTAATCACAGAGCGTTCAAGATGGTATTACATCACAGTCTTCCAAGCGAGGCTTGGTTACCGCGTGAGCGAGGCTTGGTTGCCGCGCATGCGCGGTTACATACTATCGGCCGTGATCCTCATATAGAGTTTGTTTATATCGCCTTGTGCCATGGAAACGAGGCTTGGCTACTGCGCACGCGCACTTTTTAGTCACCGATCGCGACGTTTTATAATTTTACAATAAATTCCACAATTACATTACATATTATATAGATTTTAATAATTAGGTCATTCTATTTTATTGCTGTCATTTTTTCATGTTTCCTTTCCTGACGATTTTACCACAACAGCCAGCATAGCTTATATCACACTAACTTCCGGTTTTTACTGACAAGTTTCATATAGAGGCTTGGAGTGCAAGCTGCAGCGCCATCTTGGATAGGTGAATTGCTGCTTGTGATTGCTGATTGTTGAGGGTGAGTCAGATCTCCATTTGATTGGCTATTGATACATGGATTATATATATATTGGAGTGGGCTGCAGTGGAGGGTTACCCCAGACGATGTGCTTTTGACCACGAAACGCGTCGGGAGGACTCCACTGTCGCCCCATTTTGCATGCAAGAATTTTTTACTTCAGCCAAATGTAAGTTTGCCAGCTGTGAATAAACACGCAATTTTTTACCATACGGAGTTACGCTATGTGGCCACCTCTCTTTTCTTCCTCTTATGCACCATTATTACACTGAACCAATTGGTTTTGGGAGTCCTACACCAGTACAGTTTTCAGTCTGTCCCTGAGGACCTGTTCCATCCAAGGATACATCATCCAATTGGGTCTACACTTCCCGGCCAAGGATCGTTTTCTGACATCTGTCATACAAAGCCTTGATCGACCTCTTTTGGCATATGCCATCAGTGGTCAACAAGTTACGGTAAGCCTGCACTTTTATCGGTGGTGGGACTGTATCGTTTTAGAAGTCACGCATCTTTTCATCTTATTCACTCACTTGAATGACATGTGGAAAAAATGAACTTCAATATTATCAATTATCCTGAACACTAAGTTTTGTCGGACTTTGCTTTTCACTCGATATCATATCAAGTATACTAGATCATTTATTTATTGGCACCTCTTTTTTCTCAAAGGGTTATACTTACCGTTCCATTTATGTTTCACATTTATTAATATCTGTGTAATTTTTTTATTACATAGACTATGGTATTTTGATATTTATTATATCATTATAAGCGCTACACTTATATATCTTTTTGTCCCTTTGGAGACTGGACCGCAGGGCAGTATTCCAACATAACAACCCCAAACACACCTCCAAGATGACCACTGCCTTGCTAAAGTCTCCCAGCAGGGATGTAGCCCCAAGGGAGGGGGCGAGCACGCTGACTAACCCCAATCCAGAACGGCTCGGATGATGGGGGCAAGCTTGCTGAGGAGGAACAGGAAGTGAGAAATTCAGACAAAGAAAAAAAACATTTAGAAGGGAAATGGAAGGAAAAGGTAAGTGAACCAACAATGCACTAGCTTAAAGGAACCTATTTAGAAAATAAAAAACAAACCTTTACAACCCCTTTAAGGCAGTGCTGGAAAATAATTGTGGCCACACAATATATTGACACTTTGGGCCAAACTTGGACATTTTCACTTTGTTGTCAGCGGTTTAGACATGTATGACTGTGTGTTGAGTTATTTTGATGGGACAGAAAATTTACACTGTTTTATAAGCTGTACACTCACTACTTTACATTGTAGCAAAGTGTAATTTCTTCAGTGTTGTCACATGAAAACATATAATAAAATATTTACAAACATGTAAGGGGTGTACTCACTTTTGTGAAATACTGTATACACACACACACTCACACATTTTGCCTTTCATTTTTATTTTAAAATTAGGCCCCTTTCACGCGAACGGACCGTCTATCCATTTTTCTATCATCCGTCAACAGACAACAACGCATTCCTATGGGCAAACGGATGACCATCCGTTATGCCGCGTACACACGGTCGTTTTTCGGCATGAAAAAAAATCATATTTTTTCATCATGAAAAAAAACGACGTTTTTCCAACTTCATCATTAAAAACGATGTTGCCCACACACCATCGTTTTGGAAAAATGATGAACAAAGCGCGGTGACGTACAACATGTACGACAAAAGTTGAAAGGGGAAGTTCTATTCGCCTTTGGGCTGCTTTTAGCCGATTCCTTGTTAGCAAAAGACGATTCGCGCTTTTTTTTTGTTACAGCGTGATGAATGTGCTTACTCCATTATGAATGGTAGTTTTACCCGAACGAGCGCTTCCGTCTCATAACTTGCTTCCGGGCATGCGCGGGTTTAAAACGTTGTTTTTGCCCACACACGATCATTTTTTACATCATGAAAAACGACATTTTGAAAAACAACATTAAAAAATGCAGCATGCTCGAATTATTTTTTGGTCATTTTTCAGAAGATGAAAAACGATGTGAAGCCCACACACGATCATTTTAAATGACGTTTTTAACCACTTCCAGACCGCTGTACGACTATATACGGCCTAACTTTAAAGATACATATCTCGGTAACGGCAGCAGCTGCTGCCACAACCGAGGTATGCATCTTTAGTGTCAGCGGTCCGGTACATGATAACGGCGGTCTCCGCGGCGGATTCGCCGCGAGATCGCCGTTATCGGCCGCGGGAGAGGGCCCCCCCCTCCCGCCGCTCTCCCGCACCCTCCGCTGCTTACCGGAGCCGTCGGTAGCGGCGGAGGCGATCGGGACCATTCGGCATCTGAGCGGGGACGAGACTGAAGGAAAAATCTCCTTCGCCCGTCCCCATAGCTCGGCTGGGCGGAAGTGACGTCAAAACGTCAGTCCCGCCCAGCCTCTGAAAGAAACATTTTTTTTTTTTGTCATTTGAAAAAATGACATTTTCCAATTTTTTTTTTTTTTTTTGCATTTTAGTCTAAATATAAGATCTGAGGTCTTTTTGACCCCAGATCTCATATTTAAGAGGACCTGTCATGCTTTTTTCTATTACAAGGGATGTTTACATTCCTTGTAATAGGAATAAAAGTGATCATTTATTTTTTTTTTTTCTCCAGTGTAAAAAATAATAAAATAAATAAAAATAAATAAGAAAAAAAAAAAAAAATGTTTAAAGCGCCCCGTCCCGACGAGCTCGTGCGCAGAAGCGAACGCATACGTGAGTAGCGCCCGCATATGAAAACGGTGTTCAAACGACACAAGTGAGGTATCGCCGCGATCGTTAGAGCGAGAGCAATAATTATAGCCCTAGGCCTACTCTGTAACTCAAAAAATGCAACCTATAGAATTTTTTAAACGTCGCCTATCGAGATTTTTAAGGGTAAAAGTTTGACGCCATGCCACGAGCGGGCGCAATTTGTAAGCGTGACATGTTGGGTACCATTTTACTCGGCGTAACATTATCTTTCACAATATATAAAAAAATTGGGCCAAATTTATTGCTGTCTTATTTTTTAATTCAAAAAAGTGATTTTTTTCCAAAAAAAGTGCGCTTGTAGGACCGCTGCGCAAATATGGTGTGACAAAAAGTATTGCAATGATCCCCATTTTATTCTCTAGGGTATTAGAAAAAAATAAATATATAATGTTTGTGGGTTTTAAGTAATTTTCTAGCAAACAAAACTGTTTTAGTCTTGTAAACAGCAAATCTGAAAAACACCCAAAGTAGAGAAGTGGCTAAAAACCTCCACTTCCGATTTTATCCATTTTTTTTTTTTTTATGTACAAGGCTACGTCCAGATCCGTGAAAACGGATATTAACGGACGATGTCCGTCAACGTCCGATCAGTTAAGATCCGTTTTGAAGAAATTATAATTTTTTTGTTTATTTGTGAACTCAACCTATGACCCAGGCAGTAGTCCCCAGTACATCATCCCCAAGGAGAAAAATGGCCAGAGATGTCTCCCATGAGGATGTAATAAACCTGGTCCACGAAAGGCCAGGCTTGTGGGACTCAACCTGTCGGGACCACAGTGACAGAGTAAGAACACAGCAACTATGGGATGAAATCTCTAAGCTTGTGACACCAAATTAACAAAGAAACAAAGCCGCGCCACAGACACTAAACAATGTACAGTAATGATCTATAGAGGGTATGGTGTAATGAAGTCTATAAACATGCATCTTTCAGCATGGATCACTCTCAGATAAAAAAACAGTCTGTTGGAAAGTATGGCATAAACAGTTAGGTGATCAGCATAGGTCTCCTATTGAATAGGTCTCTGCAAATGAAGTCCTAAGATTCCACACCACCAAAGTGACAGGTAACACAATAATAAGTGAGCCCTTCACCGGAATAAGAGGCCGCTTACCAGAGGGCAAGCAAATTGTGCATTCGGCTATAGCCCAGCCGCGGCCTTTGATTTACAGGAACCCAGGGGAGGAAAGAGATAACAGCAGGCATTTGATGGTAACAAGCTCCAGTTCATCCGGTAAGGACATAGGAAAGAAGGTGCACCATAGCGTGACTCCGTTTTAAATAAGTAGCATTTATTAAAACATGAGATATACTCACAAGCATGAAGATAAAAACAGTGTATAAACAGACAAATGCTGGCCGGCATACAAGGAGCCCTTCCCCTTTGCGTGGTGACGTCACTGCGTTGCCTTCCAGACGCGTTTCGTCATCAACAAGACGTTTTCAATGGGGGTAGGGCATAACAGCGATTCACCAGTTATATAGAGCTAAGCCTCATTGTGAAGAGCGGAGCAATAGCTGCAGAAACGCCATCTTAACTGAGGTCAAGATGCCCCTATTTGGCGGCGCGGCGCTACACCACCGAGCGATAAATCCTCATAATAACATTTATTTTAAAGCTGACAACATAGCTGTGTCTAGCGTAAAAAAAGAGAAACGGAAGGGAAACAATTTCAAAAACAGCGAACGGTCCAACGGGAATGTAGAGCAAGGCTGGCCTGGCACAAGCCGTCCCACTTCACATTCCATCGTTCCGACCGCTCTCTCTCGCCATCTAGAGCTTCATTATAGGAAGTGAAGATGTAAAGTATATTTAAAAAACCTCCCTTTTGCAAAAGAAAACTGGAGTCCATGGAAACATTATACCATGATTTCCAGATAAGCTCAACCCTCTTAAAGGCGGGCAATACAAGCACGCATAGTCCTATGCAGAATACCTAAAAGGCGGCCCAATCTGACCCAGGAAATAAGGTTAAATTAACCTCTAGGTGACATAGACTAAAAACCCCAAGGCATATTAAGGACCTGCTAACTGGGACTAAAATTAACCATTAGAAGGTAAATACATTAAAATATACCAATCAATCCAATCTGATCTAAAAATAATCCCCAACCCCCCAAAAAACAGTGACTAGCCTCCCGCAAAAGATGTGGGACAATCTGCATCCCTGGTAAGTTGGGAGATGGACATCATCACTGTAATTCGTAGATGATGACAAAACACCCTTAGGTAAATAATGAAGCAAAAATAATGGTGCAGAAATAAGTGAAAAATATATTGATGAATTACTTAAATTCGTCCGCGGACCACCTCACTAAGGTGCGCGTCCTTATGATATATGCCCACAGTGGCGTGCACATCTGAGTAGATGAATTCCGCTAGTGTGACTAAGCAAAATGATTAGAAAAAAGGTGTAACCCTCATTAATCTGGGTGTTAATAAAAAATAAGTGGGTTTAATAATACGATTCGAAAATTTGTATAAACAAATTCTCTAAAAAAAACAGAAAAATGTATTAGAACATTTTTTTTTTGTACGATACAAAGAAAAAGTGTAAAAAATATATTTGAACTATCGAGATGCAAAAATAGACCTGCCTCTATTGGTGCCATTCACAATGAGTAAATATATCATGCATTGTTGATGAATGCATTTACATCGGTTTCTATATTCAACTCATAGGGGGCATATGTTTTTAGGCGATGGATCCAACCCATTTCCATTTGTGAAATTTCCCTTTACCAAATTACTCCCCCTCCAGTGTGGCTTATATTTGTCGATCCCTAGAAAGAGAGTTTTAGATGAGTCTTTATTATGTTTCAGCTTGTAATGGTTGGAGACGGAATGGTTCTTGAATCCGGCTAGAATGTTGGTGATATGCTCATTCACCCGGCCCTGGAAGGACCTTTTGGGAGGCGCAGGTAATACAGGGTCCGATCTTGTACTCCTTACCGGTAACCGTAGAAGTAAAGGCAGTCACACACCTCTGTGTGTTGGAATTCATAGAGCAAACCCTACACCGACTGCACCTATAGTAGCCTTTTAATTGATCAAAAAAGCCTATTCCCCTGATGGGAGGATCTTTAACATTGACAGCTACTTTATTCCATAAGGCCTGCACACCCCTAAAGATTACTCAAGGTTTGGGGGGCAAGATATCCTTCAATAGGGGATCGCTCTTGGCTATGTGCCAATGCTTATTGACAAGGTGAGTAATGGCCCTATGCTGTCAGTGTCAGTGTCAGTGGCCAAAACTAGATTAAGGTACCCCTGTAGGGACTCCTGGGAGTATCCCTTCTCAAGGTAGCGGTCTGTTAGCATCCCCGCCTGAGTCAGAAACTGCTGGGGATCGGAGCAGTTCCTCCTCAGTCTTAGGTACTGACTCTTAGGGACCACCCTGAGCCACGGCTCGTGATGGCAGCTGTCTGTCGGGATGTAGACGTAGCAAATTTTCCATCTCTAACTTCAATCTTGAGGTCCAAGTAGTGAACATCCGTCTGGCTAGCCTCATATTTCAATTTAATCCCTCTATCGTTAGAATTGAGGGACACTATGAAGTCGGCCAGATCCTGGTGTTCGCCGGCCCTAGGAGGAGGATGTCATCAATATATCTAGCAAATTGGTCCACCATGACTCCCAAACAGCGTGATCAACGTGGTAAGTGTTGCCCAACTGCAGCATGCTTTCTTGTCAGTGTTTTTATGTAATCATGAGATTATGGAAACGTGAGTAACGTACTGTTCAGTCTCTCGCTGCAGCAGAGCCAAACTATGTGGCACTCTGGGGGTTATTTACTAAAGGCAAATCCACTTTGCACTACAAGTGCAAGCTACAAGTGCAAAGTGCAGTGGCTGTAGATCCGCTTGTAGTTTGCACTTGTAGTGCAAAGTCGGTTTGCCTTTCGTAAATAACCCCCTTTGTTTTGTATGTATTGTTATTTACTGTTTGTACTAATGCATGTGAATTTAAGGACAGTGCACATCCTTTCTGGCCTCTCTGAAGTGTGCGCGCCTTGTCCCAGGACATCATTTTTGTGTATATTGCTGTTCTTGTTGCACGCTCAATTTGTGGTGGCCTAAGCATAAAAATATTGCTGTCCATCTGAATATGTTGATAGCATTCTGTGCACATTATGTTTAATATTGTGAATAGGCTGACTCCTCCACAGACTATGGAGTTTGACGATAGGATAATTTCAACACTATTGCACATTCTATATGTTTTTTTTTATATATCAATTGTATTTTTTGTATTAAATATATATTTTTTCTAATCCAGTTGTTCCAGTCTTGCCTCTAAAGTCCGCCCAATCACTGCCCTTCAGCAGTAATTTCTCTCTATTTCTATATTTACGGATGTTGGCAAATGTGAGTGCTTTTTCGTTCCCCTTCTCCCCTAGTTTGATTCAGACTATGGAGTCCAAAATTCCAATCCTAAATGCCTTAACCACTTAAGGACCACCTCCTGCACATATACGTCGGCAGAATGGCACGGCTGGGCACATCAACGTATATGTACGTTGATCTTTAAGCCCAGCCGTGGGTCGCGGGCGTGCGCCAGTGGGCGCGCTCCCGCTACCCGGTCCAAAGCTCCGCGACCGGGGCCGCGGGACCAGCGGACCCGATCGCTGCTGGAGTCCCGCGATCGGTCCCCGGAGCTGAAGAACGGGGAGAGCCATGTGTAAACACGGCTTCCCCGTTCTTCACTGTGACGGTGTCATCGATCGTGTCATCTCTTTTATAGGGATCTACAATCGATGACGTCACACCTACAGCCACACCCCCCTACAGTTGTAAACACACATTAGGTGACACATAACCCCTTCAGCGCCCCCTGTGGTTAACTCCCAAACTGCAACTGTCATTTCCACAGTAAACAATGCATTTTAAATGCATTTTTTGCTGTGAAAATGACAATGGTCCCAAAAATGTGTCAAAATTGTCCGAAGTGTCCGCCATTATGTCCCAGTCACAAAAAAAAAACGCTGATCGCCGCCATTAGTAGTAAAAAAAAAAATGAATAAAAATGCAATGAAACTATTCCCTATTTTGTAAACGCTATACATTTTGCGCAAACCAACTGATAAACGCTTATTGTAATTTTTTTTACCAAAAATAGTTAGAAGAATACGTATCGGCCTAAACTGAGGAAAAAAAAATGTTTTATATATATTTTTGGGGGATATTTATTATAGCAAAATGTAAAAAATATTGAATGTTTTTCAAAATTGTCGCTCTATTTTTGTTTATAGCGCAAAAAATAAAAAACGCAGAGGTGATCAAATACCACCAAAATAAAGCTCTATTTGTGGGAAAAAAAGAATGCCAATTTTGTTTGGGAGCCACGTCGCACGACCGCGCAATTGTCTGTTAAAGCGACGCAGTCCAGAATTGCAAAACTTGGCCTGGTCCTTTAGCTGCATTTTGGTCCGGGTCTTAAGTGGTTAATCCATATGGCCGATATGCGGTCACGTGACCACCCGCCGTTCTCCTTCCCCAGCCTAAGGACTACAGTAGAAGGGGCTGAGATATCAGATTTTAGCAAAAACACATACACTGTGTTATATATATTGTTTTAACAGAGGGGCTGCCAGTAATTAAGAACAATAACTTTACTGACACACAGAATAGCGGCAGGAGGGGAGGGGTGGAGACGGCTCACGGCCCGCCCCCCTCTGACGCACATGACCTTCTAAGGAGTTTACTTGTGGCGTCAGAGGGGGGCGGGTCCCAGGAGCGCAACACGGCGGCCAAATCAAATTCAAACGCTGGGTCCGGGGAAGAAAAAGATGTGGACGAGAAGGCTGGCGGACCGAGAAGAAGACACAAGATGCGGCCGAGGAGGCTGGCGGACGGACAGAGAAGAAGACAGGAGAAGACAACGGGCAAGATGCGGGACCAGAAGGCTGAAGGACGGACGAAGAAGATAGAAGAAGACGTCGGGCAAGATGTGGACGAGAAGACCCAAGAAAGAAGCAGCGGAAGAAACCCGAAGGAAAGAAGAAAAGAAGATTTTATTAAAAGATTTGTCAAAAACCGGCTACTGTCATTTTTAACACT